>NC_090277.1:86751036-87441036 GCF_040414725.1 Anabrus simplex | reverse complement strand
TGAAACCTGCTTGATATTCTCCAATTTTTGGTTCTAGTTGCTGTTGGGCTCTATCGAGAAGGCACTGAGATAAAATTTTGTAGGCAACAGATACCAATGAGATTCCTCTGTAGTTATTTACATCTGTTCTGTCTCCTTTCTTATGTAAAGGATGAATTAGTGCACTTTTCCAATCTTCTGGAATTTGTTCTGTTTCCCAAATCTCTTGGATGATACCGGTGAATTCTTTTATAGTATTTGGGCCTGCTGATTTGAGAATTTCTGCTATGATCCCATCCTCACCTGCAGCTTTATTCATTTTAAGTCGTTTTATCTGTCTGGTAATTTCTTCTTCATCCGGTGGTACTGAATTTGGGTTTGTGAAGTCAGGTTCCTGCGGTGGAAATCTTTGTGTTGGCTCTGGGCAGTTAAGCAGTTCTTCAAAATACCTTGCAAGTTCGGTGCAGTTTTCTTGATTGTTCAGTGCAAATTGCCCATTTACTTTCTTAAGGCAAAGGTTTTGTGGCTGATACCCTGTTAGCTTTGTTTTGAAGTTCTTGTAGAAATTTCGTGTGTGGTTTTTTTCGAAGTCCTTTTCAATTTCCAGTAGTTGATCTTTCTCGAATTTCCTTTTGGTCTGTCGGATTAATTTCGCTGCCTCTTTCCTGACTGCCAAAAACATTTTGTGATTCTTATCGGTCTTTTTGCTGTTCCACTTATTGTATGCATTCTGCCGGGATTGGATGGCTTGTTCACAGTCTGCGTTCCACCAAGGGTGTTTTTTTCTTTTCTGCAGAGGAATCAGTGTTTGTGCTGTTTCAATTAGTTTGGTCTTGAGTTGCTGCCAATTGTTGGACTGCTTTTTCTCTAATTCTTCGGTGAGAGATGGCTGGATCCGACTGGTATCAAATTTCGGAATTATTTGCTTCCTTCTTCTGAACCTTTGGGGTATCAACTGTAGTTTGACTCTTGTCAGATAGTGGTCTGAGTCTATGTTTGCACCCTTCCTTACTTGGACATTCATAATTTCTCTGTGGTTTGGGTACGAAATTGCCACGTGGTCAATTTGAAACTCGCCCAAGAGGGAGTTGGGTGATCTCCATGTCATTTGTTTAGAAGGTTTCTTCCTGAAGTGAGTCGACATGACTTTAAGGTTGAATGCCCTGCAGAATTCGACTAATCTCCGTCCATTTTGGTTCGTCCATTTATGTGCTGGGAATTTTCCAACTGTTTTCCTGTATTTCCTTTCCTTGCCTACCTGAGCGTTGAAATCTCCTAACAGAATTTTGACGTGGTTTTGAGGAATTTTTGATGCTGTTTCTTCTAGTATTTCCCAGGATTTGTCTACCTTCTCGCGATCTGTTTTATTGTCTTCATTGACTGGCATATGTGCATTGATCAGTGTGTATGATTTGTTTGCACACTTTAGGGTGATTGTCATTAGCCTATTGTTTACACATTTCACACCTATTACAGAGTTAAATATGCTCTTCTTGACTGCAAATGCAACTCCTAAATGGGGTGTGTTTTTGAGAATCCGTTTGTCTGTTTTACTTTTGAAGAGTCTGTAGTTCCCGAAATCCATTGCGTGTTCGTCAGTCAGCCTCGTTTCTTGGAGTGCCAGTATTTCTGTTTTTTGATCATTTAGGGTTTGCTCTAGTTCGTACAACTTCCCTGCCCGCAAGAGAGAATTTATGTTCAGTGTTCCGAAAAATGTTTTGCTGTTTGGGCGAAGTTGGCCAGAGGTCTCCGACTCCCTCTGTTTGCGTGTCCAGCCAGACTCCCCAGAATCCGATAGTCTGGTTGTGCTGCTAATGTCAGCAGTGGATTGGTTACCACCTGGGGTACAAATTTGTTTTCTGCCACGCCTCATGGTACTTGATTATCCAAGTATTGGACCGTAGTCCAGTTTCATAGGACTGGAGTGGATAGTTCCAGAACATACATTTCCAGCCGCACCTCTGGTGAACAGACGCTGACCACTTTGCCGCTTGCTGCAAGTCAGACGCGAAGTGGATTTCAGTCAGTTCTTCCGCCCTCTCTGCCATCGGGATGAATCCTCTTATGCCGTCGAGGCCGTTGACCATTTTCCTTGTTCCCTCAGTTGATCCGCGGGTGCTTATTTGGCTATGCCTTATTCGCACCTGTCCTGCATTATTATTATTATTATTATTATTATTATTATTATTATACTATGCCCTACTACTACGGAGAATTTTGTCAGAGGGGAGGTTCGTTTTGAAGAATGGTCATCCAATGCCCAGCCCCAAGGTTTCAGGCTAGAGTGTCTGCTTCTCACTCCGAAGCTCGGGGTTCGATTCCCGGCCAAGTAAGGGATTTTTTTACCTGCACCTGAGTGTTAGTTCGAGGTCTACTCGCCTACGCGATTACAAATAATCAAGGAGGTCTGACAGTAATCTGGTCTACCAAATCAAGAATAACGGTCGAGAGGATCTGCAGGCCTCCAGGTTGAGCAGCAGTCGCTTGGTACGCCAAGGCCTGTCAACAAGGCAGCAGTGCCATAGGTTTCGTGTTCGAAGTACCCGATCCCTCACTGAATGTACAGCGTACTTAGCCTTTAATTCAGCCAACCCCGAGTTCGACTCCCGATCGGGCCGAGGATTTTAAATGGTTAATTTCTCCGATTCAGCAACGGAGTGTTTGTGCTCGTACATCCTTCCACAAAGGGTTGGCGTCAGGAAGGGCATCCGGCCATAAAATTGAACCAAATCCACAGTAAGACCAGCAATATGATGTATTATTCTGAATGCGGGGAGTCATCAGTCCATGCACTGGTTTGATGCAGCCCTCCATACCACCGTATCCTATGCTACGCTTTTCATTTCTACATAACTACTACATCCTACATCATCTCTAATCTGCTTGTCATATTCAAATCTTGGTCTACCCCTACATTTCTTACCGCCAGCACTTCTCTCAAAAAACCAGCTAAACAAGTCCTGGGTGTCTTAAGATGTATCCTATCATTCTATCTCTTCTTCTCGTCAAATTTAATGAAATCGATCTGCTGTCACCAGTTCGATTCAGTATTCATCATTCGTGATTCGACCTACCCATTTCACCTTCAGCATTCTTCTGTAACACCACATTTCAAACGCTTCTATTTCTTTCTTTCTGAGCTAGTTATCATCCATGTTTCACTTCCGAACAATGTTACACTCCAGACGAAAGTCTTCAAAAACATCTTTCCAAGTGAGAAGATTTCTTTTCTTAAGAAAGTCCTCCCTTGCTTGTGCTAGTCAGCGTTTTATGTCGTCCTTACTTCTGCCATCGTAATAAAATGAATTTTATAGCGGTTTACTTTTCAATTTAAAAATGAGATTTTTTCAGGGTTAAACCCAGTAAACTACTCCCCCACCCCCTTTCTCCCAGGGTGCACTACGGATATGGTAACCCAATACAATCTTACCCTTGGATGTCCTACAATGGACATTCAAAGAATCGGGAGGGCTGCGGGTGATTAAATCATCTGTTTATTTTGTGTCTACAGCAAGATGCATAAATCGCTCAATCTGTAAAAGTGGACAGAAATGGTATTGTCTCATTTGAGTGGCGGGCGGGCGAACAGTATTCTCTCCCAAGTTCACTGACATGACGATCAGAAGCCCAGTAGCTGACTAAAGAAGTGCGGTCAGCCTATAATCTGGTTGGCGGGCCTCCTCAAGGCCGCGGCGCGTGTAGTATATGCAACACACTCGCACCATAAATGGAAGTTGTCTTCTCCTGGACTTGAGAGTAGTAGAGTGAATACGTATCTGTCGCGCGCAAAAGCGAAGCGAACCACACATCTACACACATACACACACAGTTCCCCTTTTATGGCAGCTTATGCTAGAGCCCTGCCCAAAGCGGGAAGGAAACGAAGAAAGCCGAGCCTTGCCGAAGTGCGTGAGTCATAGTCCGAGGAGTGAGAGAGATCAGTCAGGCCGGCCTCGCGCGCGCAGTTCATTCTGGTCGGCCAGACGGTGAGCATGAACCACGCGGTGCTATGGGCACTACCTGACAAAACACGTCGTCGTCGTCGTCGTCGTCGTCATCTGACGGTTTACGAGACGTGTAGATCGACAGCATCATAACAACAATACTTCCTGTTGCGTACCGCCGGAGAGAGGGGGAAGAAACCATCACCGCCGCACCGTCAACTGCCTGAGAAATGTCAAAATGACAAGTAAGAACTTAAATCATTTTATTTAAATCATTTGCTTCTGAATTTGGATAATTGAGAAAAATACAGCGTTTTCTGAGGATTATATAAAAAAAATTACTGAAACAAGTTCTCTATACATATGTTTATAAAAATCATTAAACCTTCAAACAAAACAAATCTAAATCGAACTCCAACTAACAATATCATTATGAAAATTTCCAAAATATTTTGAAAAGATGAAAAATTAAATGTTATTTCTTAATTCTCGATTGTTTCTTCTTAAAACATCATACCAATGTTTACTGAAATATTCTTGTTATGTATCTCTAGTGTGTCCATTTTTATTGTCTTCGTCAAAAAAGATAAATAATAATTTATTCGTTTTAGTTTAATCCATCCCTTCTGAAACAGAATAAATAACTTTCTGAGCAAAAATAAATATATATGAAAATATACGAAAGTTATTGAGAAACTTTCTCTATGCACCTGTGTATAATCTGCATTAAAAAGTTGATAAAACTAATTTAACTCCCATATCCATCATCCATATCATATCAATATTTTCAAAAACATTTCGAAAAATTTCAAAAATTTGTCATGATTTCATTTGGAACGTCTCTATATATTTTATTTAAAGAAAGATGCTACATCTCCTTCAGAAAGGCTGTTATTTTTTCTCAAAAAATGCGACTGTTTATTATTTAATAATCCTATTATATTATCAACAAAATGATAAAGTTTTTTGCTTCTCAACGTGAATGCTCCTTTGGAGAAAAACAGAGCACTTCTTAAGGAACATATGGGATAGTTATTGAACAAAAATGCTTTCCATACAGCTGTGTATAAACTGCATTGCAATTTCGAGTAAACAAACGTAATTCAAATTCCAACCATTAATATTATCAAAAATATTTCGAAAATGTCAACAGGTTGTTATAACATAACTCTTTGGCCATCTCATTTTTTTTAATTTGTTTTTCTCAAGAAAACATATTAATGCCTACTGATTTTTTTTCTTGTTAAGTATCCTTAGCCCGCATGCCTATATAATAATTAATTAACAATTATTATTGAAAGAGTCTTCAAATACATTTGTTTATAGGTAAATGTTGACAAAACAAATTTAAATCACGCTCTAACCATCAATGTCTATCACAAAAAATGTCAAAAATATTTCGAAAATATAAACAACTTGTTATATTTTAATCATTTTGAGCGTCTCGATGTTGTCATTAATTAGGCTGTTCTTGTTTTGGAAATGAAGAAAAATGTGCTTTATTCAAATATACTCGTCGTGTATCTACATGCCTACATTACTGTCACCATTGTTTAAGTTTTAACACAGATACAACGTCACACATTCGTTCAAATCATCACAAAACTAACAAGAGAACACTAAATTATTTATTTACTTATTTGGTACAAATATTCAGTATTCTCAAAATCAGGGCATTGTATGAAAAGTGGCATGCCAGTTTTCTTCTTAATGAATTTATATACAAACCGGTACCATTCGGATGATAATGTATCATTCAGTAAGACAGTTATTTTTTTTAAAAAACGAGGTATTTTAAGAATTTGTATTACCACCACTCATACTTTGTTTACAAAAAACCGATTCCTTTCTACCGTTATATACTCCACTTTGCTAGATTTGGCGAACAGCCTAATTTCAATATATATTGTGTGTCTGAAAGTGGTTTAAAAAATAAATTGCATCCGGTAATTTTAAGAATCTATATTTATAACGTGTATGAGATATCTGTGAACAGCGCTGTCATAAATATTTGTACCCGGAGGTATGTGGCAGTGTCTCAAATATGCAAGTTTGTAGGACAAGTTAAACGAATACTTTTCATCGTTTATTTTAAAAATCGGGCAGGTGAAATAAAGATTCGCATTCTTCTTTCACAAACTAATACAAATATTTTTCGATTTTTAATACACATTTCTCGAAATTTTATTCTTTAATTTGTATTAGAAGTATACTGGACTTCAAAGTAGCTAGCTCGCAAATTATTACGGGAGGAAGACACTCCCTAAAAAAGCAGGGAATACAGTAAAAATGAGTCAAAACCCTCAACCTCGTAAATAATAATAATAATAATAATAATAATAATAATAATAATAATAATAATAATAATAATAAAAATAATAACATAGTGCAATTTACCCCCACAAAATATTTCACTCAAAGACAGCGATATACATATTTATTAAATAAATAAACAAATTATCCCTCCTTCAACGACGGTGACAATTCAGATTCGGAATACAATAATGTTACCATTTCAATTGAATTTACAAACAAAAAAAGTGGATTTTTTAATGTTATTTTTTGGATGGGAAAGGGCTAGGAGGAGGGAAAGAAGCAGCCGTGGCCTTTATTAACGTACAGCCCTGCGGGATCCGAACCCACGATCTCCCGATTGTAAGATCACAGCTGCGCTTTATAATTGTTAATACGCCGGGCTGAGTGGCTCAGGCGGTTGAGGAGCTGGCCTTCTGACACCAACTTGGCGGGTTCGATCCTGCCTGGCTCAGTCCGGTGGTATTTGAAGGTGCTCAAATACGTCAGCCTCGTGTCGGTAGATTTACTGGCACGTAAAAGAACTCCTGCGGGACTACATTCCGGCACCTTGGAATCTCCAAAACCCATAAATGTAGTTAGTGGGACGTAAAGCAAACCACATTATTATTATTATTATTATTATTATTATTATTATTATTATTATTATTATTATTATTATCTTCTCTTTCTGGGGAGTAGAATAACGCTCTCAGGTATACATGGAAATGAATTGATCTGTGGTGTGTCCGTCAGAATCTGTAATGCGTTGTTTTCTTTTCTATTTCGCAGAATGGAACTTTCTAATTCTGTAGTTTAATGCTAGATCCAAAATGTCAGTAATTATGTGTACTCTTCTTAGTGTTAAAACAGTAATGGATCATGTATAAACAGAACAACATTATTTTTTGAATGCTTTCATTCCTCACCCTGAAGGGGTGAGGCGGACTACCTTGGCCGGGAACAATATTTTTCCCATTTTGGCATTTCTTTTCCTCTCTTCCCTTCTCTTCGCTTCTTATCTTCCTCTCCTCTTAAGAAACAATTTGCTTGGCTCTCTTTTTTAGTGGTTTCTCTTCAAATGATTTTAGACTGTCGTATTTTCTTCTGAACTCTTTTCTATTCTGGATCATCTCTACTGAAATTCGAAATTCTTGTGCATCCCTCTCGACCTCTCCTACCCACTTGGAAGTGGCTTTTCATCTCGTGATGTACGAGTATCAGAAGGTCTGTTTGGTCAGTCGTTTGCCATTAATTCTTACCAGGTGTCCCTAGAATTTCAGCCCCTTCTCCCCATTGTCTCCGTGATGTTTTCAGTGGAGATGTAGACCTCCCAGTTTCTCCTTTTCTTCCAAGTCGCATTACTAGTCTTATGCGGTCCAATAATTTTTCTCAGAAGTTTCCTTATCTTCTTCTCCTCGAGTACTTGCAGCTCCCCCCTTTTTTTTTTAATTTAAAGTAAGACATTTTGAAGCGTACAATCCGTCTGGTTTTATTACAGAATTGTTTCGGATTTTGGTATCATTCTTCTAATAACCGTTTTGAGACTACGATAAATCAACTTTCGTTACTTTTCTTTGCATTTAACTTTCTTCGTTTCCAAACTTCCTTCATTTTCTGAGAACGTTGTTCCTTTTCCTCTTGAGTCCATTTTCTTCCAGTTCTCAATTTCTTTCTCTCCTGTAATCCTGCCTTTCGTGTTACTTCTATGAAACGTGTTCTGTTTTCTATCGTATCTATTTTAATCCCAGCGTTTTTCATATCCTTTTCAATTTCAATGAACTACGTTGGTTTGGATTTGTAACTCTTCAAAAAGTTGAAGATTTGTTTGCTTAGTCTATTGTTATTCATTCTATAAACGTGTCCAAAAAAATTGGAGTTTCTTTTCCTCAATTATACTTGTCAGTTTTTCAACTTTTAAATATAGCTCTCTGTTTGATCGTAGGCTATATTCGACATTTTTGTTTTTTATAGGTCCCAGGATTTTTCTCAAAATTCTTCTTTCAACTTTTTCTATTTTTTCAAGATTTTCACTTCTTGTAAGTTTAACAGTTTGTGCTGCATATAAAATTTCCGGCCGGGCCACTGTTTGATAATGTCTTAATTTCAAGTTCCAGGATAGAGATTTCTTATTGTATTGTATTTTTTGTCTCATGGAACATCCTCTCCATTTTTAAATCAATAGCTACCTTTTCTTGTGTGCTGTTTGTTATCCATTCGCATTCTGGTATTATTAGTATTACGTATTACAAATTAACAAAAAATAAGTCTTTGGTTAAGAACTGTGTGATATATTTTTCATTACCTCAAGAATTAGGAATACTGTTGCCGAATTATTTTGTCCGTACTGAAATTGTCTGTTATCAATACATTATAGTTAAATGTATCTGAATAATAGATGATAGTATATAATCTCACTGTACCATTTATTATTGCGGGGTTTTCTAATCCAAGGATATACATTTTTGGTACAGCATTATGATGGGTTTCGACATATCCCCCCTTCCGGAGCAGAAGCAACAGGACGTGAGCGACCTCTGGGCATGATCACCTGTGATTAACAACTTGCGTTAAAAGTGTCTTTTATAAGCTACGAAAGGCATTACCAAAACATAAAAGTGTAATAGTATCGAAAGGGCACTTAACAGCTTAATAAAGGACGAAACAATCAATCAGCAACGTGTGGGAGCAATAAAAGTTCGAGTAAGCAATTGTTCCTTCATGAAATACAGATGTGTTAATCTGAGTAAGACAAGCGGAGTGTTTCAAACTAACGCGTCATTCTACAGTACAAAGCAGTGCCGTTATCATTAATATTAATAACAATAATCATAATAATTGATAAGAATCGAAGGCTTTGAAAAGAAGCAGCAATCCACAAAAGAGTGAGGCAAGGATGCAGTTCGTCCTACCTCTTTTTCAACGTTTATACAGAACAGGCCATAAAGAAAATCAAAGAGGAATTTGGAAAGGGAATCAAAATCCAAGGAGAGCAAATCAAAACCCTAACATTTGCCGATGATATTGTCATTTTATCTGAGACTGCAGAAGATCTGGAGAAATTGCTGAATGGTGTGGACGGAGTCTTTGGGAAGGAGTACAAGATAAAAATAAATAAGTCCAACACAAAAGTAACGGAGTGCAGTCGAATGAAATTAGATGAGACAAGAAATATTAGATTAGCAAATAAAGTCTTAAAGGAAATAGATGGATGAATATTGTTACGTTGTTAGTAAAATAACTAACGATGGTAGAAGGCAGACATAAAATGCAGACTACTATAAGCGTGGAAGGCCTTTTTTTAAAGAAAAATGTTCTCACTTCGAACATTGGTTTTTGAAGACTTTCGTACCGAGATAGTTGGCCGTGAGGTCAGGGTCGCGCAGCTGTGAGCTTGCATTTGGGAGATAGCGTGTTCGAACTCTACATCGTCAATCATGAATATGGTTTTCCGTGGTTTCGCATTTTCACACCAGCCAAATGCAGGAAGCTGTGCCATAGCCGCTTCCATCTCATTCCAAGCCATTTCCTAATCCCATCGCCGCCGTAAGACCTATCTGTGTCGGTGCGACGTAAAACAAATTGTAAAAAAAAAAAGGAAAAAATCCTTGTTCATTTCGGTATTCTGGTTCTTCACAAGAACCTGTCCCAAATTTATTTTCCGTTATATTTAAGGGAAATATTATCTTCCACAAGAATAACGGGGGGCGTGTATTATATCCTTGGTATATGGATAACCTGAGTCCCTATTCAATAACGAAGAAGTTATATAAGCAAAGCCATAAAAAAATCACCTCCTAAGATGTTTTATATTAAATGTATTGGTTCATAACGTATATCTGCCGTGTGAGAGGAATAGTCATCGGATTAAAGACGCAAATTAAAGCCTACTATGTAACAAATAAAATAGCTTGCGACATTCCCTGTAATGACCAACACCTGCTGAGGGAAACAAGACAATTTTCCCGCTATTTCAAAACGAGGTGCAATATACGTATAAATAACGCGTGGCGTAGCTGTTGCTGCGTGTATGTATACGTGAAGGAATGCCTCGCGGGCGGGATGGATCTCAAGCGCTGTCGAAAAGTTTCCCAAAAATATCAACCAATACTTCGTCGCCAACGAATATCCCCGACTGATAACAAGAGACAGGCAAAATACGAAATATCATATTCTAAACCAAGGCTGCAAACGTCATGGGAAGGGGGTAGGTTTTTAGTTACAGTGTGTCGAATTCAATTTATGCAATGTTTTTGGCATTGCAAAACATTTCAGCAAAATAATCATATTTCATTAAAAATCTTCGTACTGCTTCATATTTTGTAAAGTTAACTATGCATTTTTAAAAAAGCTATGCACGATTTTAATTTTGCATTCACCGTTAATTCCATATGTGGCAAAACAAACAGTACTGAGTTTTCAACGAGCGTGCGACAAACTGTGTGACGGCCACAGCGCTCCCG
Organism: Anabrus simplex; assembly: GCF_040414725.1. Taxonomy (NCBI): domain Eukaryota; kingdom Metazoa; phylum Arthropoda; class Insecta; order Orthoptera; family Tettigoniidae; genus Anabrus; species Anabrus simplex. Next base: position 87,430,358 of record NC_090277.1, on the reverse strand, counting down.
TTTACCAACAAGCAACATGCACGAAAGACGGCAACTCTTACGGAACTCACCCTGTAGAATAATGTTTCGCGTATTAAAAACAACACTAGTACAGCTGGACGGATAAAAATGTGAAAGTGTAACAAATGGAGCAGTTATTTTTCTTGAAAGAAAATATTATTATCAACTAATTCGTAATATTCCTCAAATGGGGACAGATTTGTAAGTCCGAACTGTAACAATATAGAAATAGTTTTAAATGATCTTTCATTCAGAAACTCATTCAAATACGGACACCGACAGTTGTTTCGAGAATCTTAAGCAGCGTTGCCAGCGCCACCTACGCAAAAACAATATTTTATCATCACATTGACTGAAAATGTGATATAAGTTATAACTATTTAAATCAAATATAATCAATTCAGTTTCCTTTTATACGTATCTTTTTTTTCATTTGAATGCTATATGAGGGGTAAAATAATCACGTCTGTTCTGTTTCAACCCTATATTCGACGAAAGAAAAGAGGTTGAACAATAGTATTCGATGATAGTGTCTTAGATATAAAATTCAGTTTGTTCTCTACTCCACAACCTCCGTTCTGGTATACACAGTACTATTATTCTGTCACGTTTGGCAACGCTGGTCTTCAAGCTTGCTTTATCTCTCGTCTACGGGCAGAACTGGAATTTCGAGATCTCAAAAAAAAAAAAAAAAAAAAAAAAAAACCTTTTTGAGGACAACAGAAATGAATCGCACTGACGAGGAGTAGTAGCAGACCTTCAGCACCGTCGACAAAGAAGCCTGACGTCTTTTTTTTTTTTTTTTCAAGACAACTTCGTAATGCTGTACTGTACATTATTCGTGAGTTAACCCCAAATTAGTGAGATGAAATTTTATGTACGTAAATGGTAAGGTACAAATGGGTTAAAAATCAGTTTATTTTCTTTTTATCATAAATATGTCTTAATGGCTGGAGGTCATCGGAAAAAATGTCCGACTCGTTGGCTGAACGGTCAGCGTACTGGTTTTCAGAGGGTCCCGGGTTCGATTCCCGGCCGGGTCGGGGATTTTAATCTTAATTGGTTAATTCCAATGGCACGGGGGCTGGGTGTATGTGTTGTCTTCATCATCATTTCATCCTCATCGTGACGCGCAGGTCACGCACGGGAGTCAAATACAAAGACCTGCACCTGGCGAGCCGAACCCGTTCTGGGATATCCCGGCACCAAAAGCCATACGACATTTCAGTTCATCGGAAAAATTATCGTCACAATGTGTGTAACTAAACAACCGTATGGATGGATGGCCAGGCAATGTTACCTATCAACCGTGCTGGCTATCTCTAAGCCAGTGGCAGCCAGAATTGAAAGAATGAAGGCAGACAACCAGAAAATCATTCTCTACACGGATAAAAATCATCGAATCGAAGGCTCAAGCAAAGGAAAAGTCCCCTTCATTCTACAAAAAGCCTTACGGAACCGCCCGAAAAAATCAGAATAGCATCATGGAAAAAGAGAGTTAAAATGTTGTAGACTGGATTATTCTTTGTGGAAGCTTACCCTTAGGACATGACGATGGATGGATTTGGTGGAAAACTTTAACAGGTTGCGGTGCGGGGTGGGGTAGGTCCAATGCGAATTTCAAGAAATGGGGGATAGACTTCCGATACCACCACGTACAAGTACGGGAAAGAAAAAACCATGGATCACATTCTTCCTTGCAGATTATGTCCAGCTAAGCGGACGATGAAGGACTTGGTGAGGGAAACACCGGAAGCATATGATGGTCACAAAGTAATGTTAATGCAGGTACTCTGTACAGAGTTTTTATAGCCTATCATTGACGATTATGATGTGACTGTTTGTAGTACGTATTATATTAATTCTGTACTTTTAAAACCGATGTAGCACGGTCCGACTCTCTGGCTGATCAGCGTTAAGGCTTTCGGTTCAGAGGGTCCCGGGTTCGATTCCCGACCGGGTCTGGGATTTTAATCGCGCCTGATTAATTCTTCTGGCTCGGGAGCTGGGTGTTTGTGTGTCCCAACAATTTCCTCTTCATATGCATACAACATACGACACTACCAACCACCACCGAAAACACGCAATAGTGATTACATCCCTCCATATAGGGTTGGCGTCAGGAAGGCCATCCTGGCGTAAAACAGGGCCATATCCACATGTGCGACACAGTTCGCACCCGCGACCCCGCAAGTGTGGGAAAAAGAAAAAAGAAGAAGAATACCGATGTAGCACGATTAAATAAATAAATACCGGGCGAGTTGGCCGTGCGCGTAGAGGCGCGCGGCTGTGAGCTTGCATCCGGGAGATAGTAGGTTCGAATCCCACTGTCGGCAGCCCTGAAGATGGTTTTCCGTGGTTTCCCATTTTCATACCAGGCAAATGCTGGGGCTGTACCTTACTTAAGGCCACGGCCGCTTCCTTCCAACTCCTAGGCCTTTCCTATTCCATCGTCGCCATAAGACCTATCTGTGTCGGTGCGACGTAAAACCCCTAGCAAAAAAATAAAAAATAAATAAATAAATCTGAAATTAGCGATACAAATATGTGACGTGATGTTACCTAGCAATCGTTGATGGACGGCCTTGACCGAGAGATATAAAAGATCTATTTATGATCATTTGTTTTAACCAAAGGGAAATATGTCATTTTGTAAAATAATCTTTCTGTCATCTGTCACTCTTTTCCAGCTTAAAAACAACACAGAACTAATTTTTGGGGGGTCTGAAAATGTCACCCTCATTTCGAACCACGATCCCCTAATCCATGAGCTTAGGTTACGTAGGCGGCAATCACTGAATGAATCAATAAAGGAGTCATCCTTGATTTAACTACACGCCCCTGTTCGTAAACAAGGTGTTATAATCAGGTGCTTAATATTTGTGTAGCACAAGCTAATACTAAACAGGTACTTTATCTTGGCTTATTATTACAACACTAACAATAGGCTCATTTTCTGCTAGACTAGACTTGTGTATCAAGTAGCCTGTACAGTTTATGTTTACCTCCATTGTGGAGAGGCTGTCCCAGACACGTACCAACCGCTGGTGCCGTATGAATACATGCTAGTACAATGAGCATTAATTCACCGAAAACATCATCAGAGTCATAGCCCCTTTTAATGTCTCTGGAAGGACCTCGGCCGCTCATGAAAATTCATAACGATGTCATTAGGTAAACACGACAGCAGCTCTCTTCATAGAACAGAACAGAATACTCTTCCCCGCCAATCACGGATCACCTGGAACTGGCAACAGCGAATATTCATTTATTGTCTTCTTTAGCGATACACGTTTATTTTTATTCAAAATTAGCTGTAGTACCCGGCGCTGCCCATTTATTTTCAGGATTTGAACAACCTTGTTCATTATGTGTGAGGTGAAATTTTGTATAGTTCTTTATGTTGATGTTGACGGATATTTTACTAACTACAGTCGAAGCGGTTTATTGCTACGTCGCTTTTAACGACGAATTGTACATAGCGGCGAAATCTAACGGTCCTATTTGAACACTGTACTTTTAAAAATCGCTTATTACGACATATCGTATATAACGACGTATTTTTATCACACCTTCTGAGAAATATATCGACTATAACGACCAATGTTGAATTTTGTTTGTTACGCATTTGGGGATTGCTGACAACAATGTAAAGTGTATCCTTGTTTTCAATAGATTTCAAATAAGTCTGAATGTTAAGGGAACCGGGAAGTGTGAAACGATAGAAAAATGCAACTACCAATATTTAGCTACATAAAGTAAAGGAGGTATTTCCTTCAATGTTCTTTTGATATATTCAGAATACATTCGTCATTATTCGGGTAGAATATGAAGCTTCTATGTATAATATTTTGTATTAGAAAGAACATTATAAAAATAATATTTTTTAAAAGAAATATTGTTAAAACCTCCCTTAACTGAGGTACCCTTTTCTGACAAAATACTCAAACCAGACACAAGAAACGTTGCATGCATAATATTTAAACCGTTTTCGAGCTACTGAAGTAGAATTATTGGCCTATTGTTTACAAGAGTTGATAAATTGTTGGTTTTGTATATCCTAGTTGAAAATTGAAATTTTCTGTAAAATTTTCGGTGCTCTTCAAGCTGGCCTCCATGAACTAATCAAGATGTCTGCTTAAATTTACTTCCACACACAGATCTGTATAGTGTCTAAGAGACTACCAAGTTTCACATGCATTTATGCGATAGTTTGTGAGAAAAAGGTACACAAAGTTTTAGAAAATATGACTCACGGAGAATCCAAAAACAATATTTGACTGGTAGCTGTCATCTAATGATATTCAGCGTGCAGAGTAATATTTAAATCTAATTTTATTGCCTCAAATGTAACTTCAGCACAAAAACGAAAATTGACATTTTTGAGCTTACCACACTTCCCGGCTCCGTTCAATAATCAAGGCAAGCATCACTGTGAACATGTCGCAAAAGAAGGGAAAAGTGTTTAATACTGAAGAAAAGTCACACATAATAGAAAAATTAGAATATAAGGAAACAAACGTCAGAATCGCATTCAAAGATTTCTACAATTTGGAAGGACAGAGAGAACATCTCATTTATTACCCAAGACCGAGTGTGACATTATTGCATCAATTCACATTGTTATTACTTCTTTCTTTGCTGGCATATTATTGCTGTGAGTACTGTGTAAACATTAAAATAACAATTCCTCTCAGTGCCACACCATCAATACTGTAGTGTAGTGATGGGAATCTCGAATGTTTTAGACTATCGATAGACTACTGATTGTGAAGCGTGACTACCAAATGTTTACATTCGATAGTTTTCATTCGCTTTGAAATCGGTTATAAAGTAGTAATATACGTTTGGCACTGCGGCAGTACTAGCAACTAGTAATAAGTCATTTGCTAGTAACTACCGAAATGTGGATTGTTGTATTATACTACCAATTTTTATAGCGTGTTTCTTTTGTTGGTAGTGATATAAGCGGAAATATTGAGACTAGTAACAAACGTTACACAATGTCCGAGTAAAGTGATTGAAACTGAAATACGTTGGTCTATAAAATAAGATAAAATGTCCTCATTGTCATTATGTTTCATTTTAAATAAAATGCATTTTTGTGTCCCTAACCTCAATAATGACTGTAAGACCGTCTGTTCATAAAATAACAAATATTAGGTAATTTCAGACGAAGGTAAGGTTTACACCTTATTGTAGTGACACCACATATTAAAGTAATGTGAACGCAGCAAACTAAACTAAATGAAAAGACAACATATTTTCCTCGAACCAAGTAATAGTGCATATATTTATTTAAAAATAATTCCATTCATTTAAGGTTAATGTTCAATCATTAGAGCTTCATGGTTGGTATATTGAAAGTACCGCATTTATGCGAATAATACCCGCGTATTTTTTAAAAAATTGAGGCATGAAATTAGAGTACGGGTTTTATTTGAGTGAATGTTGGCATTACAAAATCAGCCTTCCTAAATTTAGGGTGCGGGGATTATTCGCATAAATACGGCATTCATAAAAACAGTAACATGATTATTTATCGATAAAGTACACAATTATAACTGCATTTATCATTATACAACTTTGGAGTCAGATATCTATTCATTTATAATAAATGACTCTGACTTCACTCCATAACGAAAGAGGAGGCCGATTTCAGCGCTGACTAGTGGCAACTATCGGAATTTGCGATCCGAATGAAAAACCGAATGCAAACGGAAACAATCCGTTGTAATGGCAGTTGACGACTATCGAATAATTTGGTAGCTTCCATTTGTTATTCCCATCAGTACACAGCAAACACAGTACTTATTTCACTAATTCTCTTTTCGTAAGTCTGAACTTCATTCTGTAAATTCACCATATATATGGGCAGCCTAAAACTTATAGACATGGCTATTTTTAAAACAAAGGGGGAAGAAAAGACCGGAGCCTTTATAAACTATTTCGATTGCGTTTTGAAGGTTTAGAATGAATGTCCGTTCACTTTTAGTTTTAGAATATTTGATTTCGCGTTAAACGCTGTCCTTGTCCCACTAACTACCTTTACTGTTTTGGGAAACGCCGAGGTGCCGGAATTTTGTCCCGGAGATTTTTTTTTTGCTAGGGGCTTTACGTCGCACCGACACAGATAGGTCTTATGGCGACGATGGGATAGGAAAGGCTTAGGAGTTGGAAGGAAGCGGCCGTGGCCTTAATTAAGGTACAGCCCCAGCATTTGCCTGGTGTGAAAATGGGAAACCACGGAAAACCATTTTCAGGGCTGCCGATAGTGGGATTCGAACCTACTATCTCCCGGATGCAAGCTCACAGCCGCACGCCTCTACGCGCACGGCGGAGGAGATTTTACGAGTCGGTAAATCTACTGACAGGAGGCTGACGTATTTGAGCACCTTCAAATACCGCCGGATTGAGCCAGGATCGAACGTGCCAAGTTGGGGTCAGAATGCCAGCGCCTCATCCGGCTGAGCCATTCAGTCCCAGCTAGAGATTAGAGGATATCTTTTGATATTAATATAATTTGAATTCAGCTCTCAATTGCATCCCTCTTTTCGTTTATTTCTCATTTATAATTTATTTACAGTACGTAGTGTGAAGCTAATTTTTAAAAATCTGTTCTTTATTGTACACCACACAAAAAACAATTTTCAGTACCAAACAATAATAATAATAATTTCGTGTAGCTATTTCTAGCCGAGTGCAGCCCTTGTAAGGCAGACCCTCCGATGAGGGTGGGCGGCATCTGCCATGTGTAGGTAACTGCGTGTTGTTGTGGTGGATGATAGTGTTGTGTGTGGTGTGTTGAGTTGCAGGGATGTTGGGGACAGAACAAACACCCAGCCCCCGGGCCATTGGAATTAACCAATGAAGGTTAAAATTCCCGACCCGGCCGGGAATCGAACCCGGGACCCTCTGAACCGAAGGCCAGTACGCTGACCATTCATCCAACGAGTCGGACAGTACCAAACAATAAGATATATGCTTTGTTTATTTCCAGTTTTTAGAAAATTGTGCAGTTATTTACTTACTACAAAGATACACTTAATCTGTTGTGCGCAATATTCTTCATCATTTTTATTAAACCTATTTACAAGGTTGTTCAATTTCCTAAATCTGTGTAAACAAAATTGCAAGAAGGTTGTTTTCTCGGGGAGGGGAGAGGGTGGTGTGCGTCATAGGGGCGATAAAAATGAAAAATTAACAAACATGTACCACGTAACCGCGTAGTGGGGAACGGGGGCAGGATCACCTCAGTACGGCCCTGCATCCTACACATTCCCGCATGAATCTCGAAATTCTACGGGGCGCACACTTCAAAAACGAAACAAACCAGCTTATAATTTGATGACTACAGAAAAAAAATCATAACATTGACACCATCAGTGCTCAGCACTCTTTCCCAATAAGGTTGCACAAAATAATATCAACAACTTAAGCAAAACAAAATTCAGATGACAAATCATCGCATCATCTCGAACACTGAATAAACAATATTTTATAAAAACCTTAACAAGTCAGCGCACGAAACGACACCAATGGCTGGAACGGACAAGGTTTCGACAAATATTCTCATTCCCAAAATAAAAGGCAGTAAGTTAACATAACGTACAACAGACCGTATGTTCGTGCGTGGACATTAACTGAACTACCAGGAGGAAACCCTTATTATTATTATTATTATTATTATTATTATTATTATTATTATTATAGGGGCAAAAGATCCACATGGGTCGACGCCCCGAACAAATAGCATTTAAAAAAATATTATTATAGCCCGGACAAACTTATTACTGCGTAAACTGGGAAATGCCCATAGTTATTCACATAAAATAACAAAAGGAAAAAATATGTTTTAAGATTTATACCAGTATCACTTACAGTAAGTGATTTTGCATCTTTTATATAGATTTTTGCTTGATCATTTCCAGGTGATTTCGTTAGCTCTTTTCAGTTTAACCGTTCATTCATTGTTTTATCCCTGTTGGTTGAATAATTTCACCTAAATACTTGAATTATCCATCCAGGAAGATTGATCACCGCGACTTTTCAAATGAAATTCAGTGGCCGGTTTTGGACGCTATTGCATGAAGTTTTCCTATGGAAAGGATTGCTAGGTCATCTGCCAAAGCTATGCAATCAAAGTGAATTTTGTTTTTAAGAAGTCAGCCAATATTTATCCCTTTAGTTTCTTTTCTCCGCTGAAAGAATCACTTTTATCAAAACTAAATTGAATAGTAATGGGGATAATCTATCTCCTTTGTGGGACACCACTTCTGATTTTGAACGGTTCAGGAATTTCCCCCAATAATTGAACTTTTTATATTGTGCTGGTTACAGTTTTTGATCAATTCCTAGTCGATTATTATCATCATCATCATCATCATCATCATCATCATCCTATATGTTGAGTACACGGCCTGAAAGCTGGTAGGATTCTCAACATATCCACCATCAGCTGCCGTTCGTAGCCTCGACGTCACTGGAGAAGTGTACTAGAAAAGTGAAGAGTCAGGTATTTTCCCATTGCTTTCCTCAATTATAAGTCACTACAAATCTAAAAATGCATATTCTTCAAAACGTGATATTTCTAGGCTGATAAAAATTAAGCAATAGATCCCCATCAGCTAGTATTCTGACATCAAGCGTGCATGTACTTTTACGCCTAACGGGTGTGTCGCCTTGCTCGAGGCCAAAGCACGTATTGCGCGGTCGTGCTTAACCATGTAAATATGGTAGAACCTGTAAATCCAGACCATCTCAGTTCTCGATCATCTTTGATTGTTATTTCGGAGCAGACGGTTCTGTTCATTCGCGGAACTGTTCCATTCTATTTTTCGGTTTTAAGTGCCAAATTTTCCAGTGGAAAAAATTCAGATGAACATGAATAACAATGTATGTCTTATATTTCTCTCGGCCATAGCCCTCCATGAACGGTTGCTAATTTCAGACGACCGCCAGCCATAAGATATAGCCTGCACGGTTGCTAGGTAACATACTTTACATCAAAGCCTGCACGGTTGCTAGGTAACATACTTTACATCAAAGCCTGCACGGTTGCTAGGTAACATACTTTACATCAAAGCCTTGCTAGGTAACGCACATTACATCACAGCCTGCGCGGTTGCTAGGTAACATACTTTACATCAAAGCCTGCACGGTTGCTAGGTAACGTACTTTACATCAAAGCCTTGCTAGGTAACGCACTTTACATCAAAGCCTGCACGGTTGCTAGGTAACATACTTTACATCAAAGCCTGCACGGTTGCTAGGTAACATACTTTACATCAAAGCCTTGCTAGGTAACGCACTTTACATCACAGCCTGCGCGGTTGCTAGGTAACATACTTTACATCACAGCCTGCGCGGTTGCTAGGTAACATACTTTACATCAAAGCCTGCACGGTTGCTAGGTAACATACTTTACATCAAAGCCTGCACGGTTGCTAGGTAACATACTTTACATCAAAGCCTGCACGGTTGCTAGGTAACATACTTTACATCAAAGCCTTGCTAGGTAACATACTTTACATCACAGCCTGCGCGGTTGCTAGGTAACACACTTTACATCACAGCCTGCACGGTTGCTAGGTAACATACTTTACATCAAAGCCTTGCTAGGTAACACACTTTACATCACAGCCTGCGCGGTTGCTAGGTAACATACTTTACATCAAAGCCTTGCTAGGCAACGCACTTAACATCACAGCCTGCGCGGTTGCTAGGTAACACACTATACATCACAGCCTGCGCGGTTGCTAGGTAACGTACTTTACATCACAGCCTGCGCGGTTGCTAGGTAACCTACTTTACATCACAGCCTGCGCGGTTGCTAGGTAACGTACTTTACATCACAGCCTGCACGGTTGCTAGGTAACGTACCTTACATCACAGCTTGCACGGTTGCTAGGTAACACACTTTACATCATAGCCTGCACGGTTACTAGGTTACACCTCCATCACAAATTTTCTTACATGACACCATTTCGTTAAACAAATTTTCAGCTGACCTCAAACTCCAAGACATGTTTATGTAAACAAAACACTTGTTATGTTATATTCCTACTCATTTCTATCAAACTGTAAAATATCTTACTTAAGCCCGAAACTGGCGAAGCTTCTCTAAGAGCATACGCCACTCTAACAAATGTCAATCCCATAAAATAATCTTTCTTTCTTATTTCTTAATCCGTTTATCCTCCAGAGTAAGTTTGTTTCCCCTCGGACTGAGCGAGGGATCCCACCTCTACCACCTCAAGGGCAGTGTCCTGGAGCGTGAGACTTTGGGTCGGGGGATACAACTGGGGAAGGAGGACCAGTACCTCGCCCAGGCGGCCTCACCTGCTATGCTCAACAGGGGCCTTGCGAGGGGATGGGAATATCCGAAGGGATAGACAAGGAGAGGGAAAGAAGAGGCCGTGGCCGTAAGTTAGGTACCATCCCGGCATTTGCCTGGAGGAGAACTGGGAAACCACGGAAAAATAGTTCGAGGATGGTTGAGGTGGGAATCGAATCCCCCTCTACTACCCTCGTACCTCTTTTCAAATTTCGTGGCAGAACCGGGAATCGAACCCAGGCCTCCGGAGGTGGCAGTTAATCACACTAACCACTACACCACAGAGGCGGTTAATAATAATAATATTAATAATAATAATAATCGTGTGGCATTAGGTATCGTGTGCAGGTATTTCCATTTGAAAGCCATCTGACAACTTGCTCGCCAATTTCGAAGTTCCGTTTAACTGTAGACTCACTAGATGACAAGAGTAAAAGGAATCACTATTGGGCGTCTATGGCTGAGTTTTAATATGTTTTGTCGGGTAAACAGCAAATGTATATATATTACATGTCGACATCGTACGAAATGGTCTTCGTTCCATCGTTTCAAACTCCCGACCACTTTTTCCGGGTTCTAACTCGCTATCTTGAAATCCGGAGGTGGACACTCTAGCACTGGTCCACAGAGCGAACCAGTTAATTAATTAATTTAATTAATTTCCTTGGCATAATTAAAGCTATGAAGCCTTCTGTTACACTACACCAAGGTTAACAAGTATATTACACTAATATAACTTACAGTTACAAGGAAATAATTTTAAAAATAATGAATTGAAAAAGGAGAAAATATAATTTAGATGTCGGAGGAATACAAGGACGAAGAAAAGAAAAGAATATCAGACACTATCAGAAACAAGGAGAATTAGGTCATTTGGATAACAGTAGACTTACAAAACGAATTTTCAACCTCCCTTACAAGAAGAAGAATGGCAAGGAATACGGGAAGATATAATGCAAGATAGAACAACTTTCAGAAGGTTGATACAAAACTTCCAAGAGTTTCGCACTAATTACTTCTCGATGGTTTTCAGAGAAACTGAAGTGCCGGAATTTTGTTCCGTAGGACTTCTTTTACGTGCCGGTAAATCTACCAACACGAGGCTGATGTATTTGAGCACCGGACTGAGCCAGGATCGCACCAAGGAGAAGAGAAAAGAAAATTCTGATGAGAGAAGAAGATAGCAAAGAGAAAGGGGTAAAGAATTATTGGAAAGCAAGAAAAGAAGCACGAAGACAAATGCATAGGCCTTTACGCGTCAAGAATCAAGAAATGTGTTCCTTAAGAGTAGGTCTAGTAACTCTATACAATCCTACCCTGTGCTAACGTTTTCATTTCTACGTACCTACTAAATCCCACATTTACTCAAATCTGTTTGTCATAGTCATACCTTGGTCTACCCCTACCGTTTATTATCGTCCACACTTCCTTGAAAAAACTAACTCAACAAATCGCGAGTGTCTCAAGATGTGTCCTATCATTCTCTCTCTCCTTGTGGTTAAATTTCAGCACAACGTTCTCTTCTCACTGACTCCATTCAGTATCTCTTCATTCGTGATGCGATCGATCCACCTCACCTTCAGCATTCTTCTGTAACACCACAGTTCAAAAGCTACTATTCTCCTTCGTCCATGTTTCACTTCCATACAATGCCACGCTCCAGACGAAAGTCTTCAAAAACATATTTCTAATTCCTATATCAATATTCGAGGGAAGCAATTTGATTTTCTTAAGAAAAGTTCTTCCTTGCCTGAGCTGGTCTGCATTTTATGTCTTCCTTACTTCTGCCATAATTAGTTTTTCTTGCTACCCAAGTAACAATATTCATCTATTTTCTTCTTTAGACTTCATTTCCTGATTTAATATTTCCTGCATCATCTGACTTCGTTCGACTGCATTCCATTATTTTTGTTTCGGACTTATTTACATCTCATACTCCTTCTCAAAGAGTGTGTCCTTACCATTCAGCAATTGCGCCACGCTACGCAATCAATTCCATACAATTATATTTACAAGTGACTGGTGATAGTTACAGTGAAAGATTGCACTGAGCAACTGTCACGTCAATAAGTTAATTAAATAAATAAAAACGAATAGATTTTATCTTTACGGCTGTTGTGTTACTGATATTATTTATTGCGAACTAAACTCTTCAGATGGTCGCAAACTAATGGTTAATTACCGGGCATATGTTTAAATGTTTTTTATGATTTTCTAAGTTGTGTACCTGTAACTTCTGCGCTACTAGTCGTGGATCTACCGTTCAATGGTACCATTAACATGGGGCGTAGCTTCCCTGTCTGATTTCTTCTTGATTGCTTAATAACTAGGGCCTTAACGCGTTTAAGGAGCAAAATAACGTGATTTAAACGGAGATTGAATACAGAAGGTTTCAAACTGCGTTCTTACTTCAGAATTTAAATTGTACAGGCGCCGTTCTACACCACGCACGGCTTACTGCGCAGTACCTCTGGAGGTCATACGAATAAGCAGCCTCCTCGCTTTCCACAAGTGAAAACAATTCTTTGAATATTCATATAACGCTCGAATGCGTAGAGCATCTCTAAAGCAAATTTTCTTGCCATCCTGAAACGTTGCGTGGATATAGGCCTAGTTGTTTACTCACAATCAGAACTGGATTCTTTATTCGTCTTAAATACAGTATGTGTTATCTCAAAATGACAATTCCTAGCAACAAATATGATTATTATTATTGTTATTATCATTATTATTTCTTCGTTTTGCCCACTCAAAGAGCGCTTTTGAACTTGTTCGTTGGCCTGATAGTTTTCGCCTTTTTATCCTCCCAAAATCTCTTCAAGAATGAACTGTGTTGCATGTTGCGTTCCGTGGGCCACTTCGTACCACTTTTTATTTTTAGGTTTCTCCACGAATTTGTGCTTGGCGCTAAAGGCTCCACGATCTTCTATTGTATGATGTCGTCCCGTGATATTCTAGTCAATTTATTTCGATCTTCCTTGAGTTGATTACTTTAAAAAATTATTTTGGTGAGTCTATCGCTGTCCAGTCCCTGGCGTACGGCATCAATGAACCTGTCAGTTCATGAATAGAGATCCGCTGTTCTCTTAATCCACATTCCATTTTTTTCTCGTTGGGCCATAAATTTTCCGCAGATTTGTTTTCTTGCTTTTCAATTTATATAATTTTAGAGTAACCTCCAAGGGATATGGTTTCTGAGGCGTATCCCATGTTCATAGCTAAGGTAAGGTTTGTTCTGCCCGAAGGCAGGTCCGAACCTCCGCAGAGGTGTTCCTGAGCCGGAATTTACGTGCGGTAGGGTGGCCAGTTCCTTTCCCTCCTCCATTCCCTTACCCCCACCAACAGCGCGTGGCAACCCATCCATTGCTTAACTTCGGAGATCGCACGGGATCCGGTGTTTCAACACGGCTACGGCCGTTGGCATAAAAGAAGTAATATTGGTCAAAACTAGAATGAACTATCCTGCAACTGGATCGATGATTTCAAAAACCGGTCATCTCCACTGAGACTAATTTTACAGGAGAGACAAAACACTGAAGTTTTAAATATTCGTGTGTCATACAGGGTTTTTTCATGTGTTTTACATTAGACTATGCCTGGCTACTGAAGACACTACTTATTTTGTCATAAAAATCAATAAATAGAATTTGGAGATGACTTGTTTTCGCACCAAATCTTAATACGTACTTCGCATTATGTTTAAAAAGTATGAAATATTAATAATTCTTGACTCGAAAATGCATTATATGCCTCAGATTACAAAATAATATCAAGAATGTTTCATTTGTACAGTACCCAGCTGTAGAATTAACTAATTTCTACATAAACACTCAAAAGACAATGTTAACAAGATCCTAAAGTGTATGGATAGTTCTGTCACTGAAATAGTATCAACAGTTAAAGTGATATGGAAAAGGTAAACTAAGTCTATAGGTTCAGGAATATTCCAGGATATGGCATGTTTTCAGACAAAACAGGGAATTCACTGCGCAATATTTTCTCGACACAGTTAGGAGGAGATGACTTATTTTCAGCCTAAATAGTGTGTACACACCAGTAGAGCTGGAAAGTGAAAGAATTTAGATTTTGTAAAAAAGTGGAGATGGGTGGTTTTCGAACCCATCGATTCCATGATATGTCCGGAAAGCAATGTCTGTTGAGATACAGGCCATTTTACTTTTGACGAGTACGAGTATTCGCACAATCTTTCACGGATAGGAATGGTACAATATCAAGACCATCTTTAAGTATAATAGGCCTATCACGATAGGGATTTGCTTGCGATCTGTTAAAGGTCATATTGGTTTAAAGTGTGGTGGGATATATATGATTTAATTTCCTGTGAATCGATTTATGTTGGCCAAACATGTAGAAACGTAGCAACGAGGGTTAGGCCTAAGTTACGTACGTCTTTGCCAGTCACAGAAGTCTGCTGTGGCAGAACATGACACACATAACGACCATTAAATATGCAGTTTTGATACAACATCTGTCATTTGTAAAGATAAACGTTTTACAACACCTAGAATCTTTCGTGAGGCGATTGCTAAACATCCGAATAATTTTAACAAAGGGGTCAGCTATACAGCGTAGTCTGAAACAACGTCAACACTATATATGGACATTAGAGGGTTGGTCATACTGATAAATACAGTCGAAACCCGATATCTCGAACCCCCATTACTCGAATTTTCATTATCTCGAAGTAACTTCAATTTCCCGGCCGTTTGTGCAACATTAACTGTGCAATACGCCATTTGTGGTTTGTGAGGAACAGTTAACAAGTAAAGAAAGGTTTACAGTGATGCTGGGAGCTCATATGATGGGAATCGAAAAACTAAAACTTCTAGTGATCGGAAAATCGGCGAGGCCTCGCTTTTGCTCGGGTGTGAATTAATTACCGGTCACGTACGAAAGCAACCCCCCACCGAAGTCGCGGATGACAAACTCCATTCACGAATCAACTTGAACGGAGGAAAGGTTAACAGTAACAAACAGAAGAGACTAACGGGTTCTTTCCAAGGGTCTTAACCGAGGTACGTTCCTTGTTTCACTATTGTATGTACTGTATCCTGTCTTTTAAAAAAAAGTGATGCCGTAAAGCAGAGTTTGTTTTTATATTCTTAAATACTGTTAAAAATAATATACCGTATTCATATAACCCGTAGATACATACGGTTGAATTATGCGCTATACATGCTCAAAAACGGTATTCTCTATATCTCAAAGTTTCTATGACGCGAAATAAAATTTAGCTCCCGAGGTGATTCGAGATATCAAAGTTCCACTGTCATTTGAAAAAAAAAAATACATCCATTCTTTGTGCTATGGCCGCTAAGGTCTGTGTATCTAGTCCATTTGATAGGATCCTCTCACCAAGGCATTTAAACTTATGTATGTATTCTGTAAATATGTCTTGAGACAGGTATCAACTGGACAGCCTCCATGATTCCCTGTCCTGATCATCTTACTTCAGCTGTTCATATCTTCTCCCTTGTTTGACATCTGTTAACATTGCAAACCTTCCTCTTCCTTTTCTTCCATCTATTTTTCCCTCCATCTCCCTGTGTTGAAGACAATTTCTACCCACTCTTCTCCACAACCACATTTCAAAATGTTCCAAATACCTTGTTTCTTTCCTTCTGAATGTCAATGCTCCAGCTCCATATGACACTACACTCCATACAAAACTCTTTGCGAACCTATTTTTTTTAAAATCAATAGTGATTGCCTTAGATGTCAAAAGATGTCTCACCTTTCCGAAAGCTTCTTTTCCCATAGATATTCTGCTTCTTATTTCTTCTGTGCATCTTCCCAAATATCTGAATGACTTTACTCGTTCCAATTTCTTTCCCTCTAGTGTTCTCCTCCTTTCCTATTCTCATCACCTTTTTTTTTCTTTTGGCTTTACGTCGCACCGACACAGATATGTCTTATGGCGACGATGGGACAGGGAAGGGCTAGGACTGGGAAGGAAGCGGCCGTGGCCTTAATTAAGGTACAGCCCCAGCACATTTGCTTGGTGTGAAAATGGGAAACCACGGAAAACCATTTTCAGGGCTGCCGACAGTGGGGTTCGAACCTACTATCTCCCGAATACTGGATGCTGGCCGCACTTAAGCGACTGCAGCTATCGAGCTCGCCTCATCACCTTAGTCTTCCCAATGTTTATCTTCGTTCCGAACTCTTTGCCCACTGTCTCAATATTTCCCAACATAACTTGCAGATCTTTTTCTGATTCCGCTAATACCGCCACATCATCCGCGTATTATATGGTCTTTGTTGGTTCTCCTCCCACTACAACGCCTCTTGCTATTTTCCAGGCCCTTCTGTAACAGTTTTTCGGCTAAATATCTTGAACAGAACTGGTGACATTCAACATCCCTGACTCACTCCTCTTCCGATACCCACTTCTTCTGTTTCATATTCACCTACACTAACCATCACCTTCTTATGCACACGTATTTTTTTCCACACTTGGTGTTTAATTGGGTCTTTGATGTTTGACATTACTTCCGTCTTTTCAAAGGATATCGGCAAGGCTGTTTGTTCTGCTACCTCTTTCAGCATATTATTTTCTTCTGTCGCAGTCTCAAAATTTTCTGTCATTACTGCTATATCATCCGCAAAAGCAAAACAGTCCATTTGTACTCCAAACTTTATCGTCCCAATCCTGAACAAGTTTCTACATACCACAGGGTCTTTCACTCAAAGTGGGGCCGGGAGAGCGCCCGTATGAATCTCATATAAATAACAAGCACACAATTAACGCATTATTATAATATTTTTCTCACCATGTCCTCCACTTGCATCTACACATTTCTGGCTTCATCTAAGGACGTTTTCATCCATACGCATTAGTTCATCTACCGAGATAGCCTCAATTTCTCTCGTGATATTTTGTTTGAGTTCATCTAGAGTGTGAAAATGGGAGAGTGGCGGCAGTAACTGCAGACAGGGTAATAGGGCCTATAGTTTTTGAAACCACAATCACTGGGCAGAGATATAGGAATGATATACTCGTACCATATTTTAACAATTGATTGAGAATGAATGCCAGTCTGGATATTTCCAGAAAGACTCGCCAACCGCGTATACGGCTAACGTGTCATTAAGTTTAATTTTTCAGAACAGAGTAATTAGTAAACCATTGCGCCCCAGATCTTACGGTTTGCAATTTTTTATGGGAAACATTGAAAACTAAGATTTATGTAACAAACCCTCACATTGTAGATGAACTCAAACAAAATATCTGAAGTCTACAAATGCGTACACGTATGTTCGTACTCTCAGCATATGATATCGTTTTAAGATTGTGCATCTGCTCTTCTGCTGATCGGTCTTTCCGTAAACCTCCTTGGTATTCTCCAAGCGAGTGCTTAACTTGCTGCTGTTATTGTTATTCGTATTATTATTAAAAGTAAAATGGTCCATATCTCAACAAGTATTCGTTTCCAGACATACAGAGTGTATCCGAGAAACTTCCAGGAATGATGGAGGACGACCTATGGATCAATTTGAGGTACAGAACCGTAGTCCACAAACATTCGAGTCAAAAGTTATTAATAATCCAAACTGTTTAACGTGTACACAAAGCTGCTCAGAGACGCACTACCCACGTTCCTGGAACACATCCCACTTGCCCTTCCTCCAACATGGAGCCCCACATCGCTTCGGACTGAGGGTTCGTGAGTACCTGGATCAGACATTCCCTGCAAAGTAGATAGAAAGAGGAGGTCCTGTTCCGTGGCCCACTCGTTCACCTGATCTCACCCCACTTGATTTCTTCTTGTGGGGCCATGTGAAAAGCAATGAGACACCTGTCGAGACTGAAGAGGATCTAACGCATGAATTCTCGCTGCCTGCGACGCTGTTCAAACGACACTGGGGTTATTCGAGCGGGTACGACAGAACTTTGTGCGACAATGACATGCCTGCATTGACGCAGGGAGACGCCATTTCGAACGTTTGTTGTAAATGGAGCAGCTTTTGAAACTTGTGCAAAGTGAGTAGAATTTTGCTTAACTTTTGACTCGATCGTTTCCGGAATATGGTTCCTCATCTCAAATTGATCCATTTGGTAACATCATCACGAATAGACTATGTATAATTGTAGGAATTTTTATTCTAGTTTTGACCAATACTTCCTCATCTAGTAATAAGGGACAGTTATTTCTAAACACTCTGTATAAACACGTACGCCTGCAGCAGAGAAGCTGATCAGCGATCACAAATTCTATCAAGAACTCCCGCCGTGTTACAAAAGGCTAACTAAGCTAAACAAAAGCATGCCGGACCGCTTTTACTGCCCATGATCCCGTCTTCACGGTGACATAACAATGAAACACAAGTCAGGACAAGGCCTTATAAACTGTTATCTTTACTACGCATTAATAATTCTTTGTAACGAAACACGTTAAGCAGAGTGAGTGCCTGCTCCTGGCCAGCGAGATCATACGCTACTTAACATTCAGCGCGATCACCGGCACCTTCTTTCTTTCTCACTTCTTAAGAATTCAATAAGCAACGCCTCTCAGATCATAAGGTCTATCTGCTTCAGCAGGATGATTTAGAAAAAAATAAAGAACGACATTCATGGCAGCGAAACGTAATATACCTGCATGCATAAACAGTTCACATCAGGATACTTCGCACGCATCTGTGGAACATCTAAGTGCTGGTTCTCTGATTCCATCCGTGTTTAGCGCACACATGTTGATACGAGAGGGTATTCAAGTAATAATAATAATAAATTAGAAGTACTGGAAAGAAAAATTATACGCAAAATATTCGGTCCGCTAAGGACTACAGAACTCTGGAAACCAAGAAGTAATGACGAAATACACCGGAACATAGAAAACATAACAGATACAATACGGAAGAGGTGATTGATACTGTTTGAACATTTATAGAGAATGGATGACAACAGGTTAACCAAAAAGATCTTCAAATATCTTTGAAACAAGAAGTCAACAACAAACTGGATTCATGAAGTCAAGAAAGATTTGGAAAGAAACAACATATGGGAAGAGGCAGCAACAGAGAGAAAGATTTTTAGGAAGAAAGTGTTAAAAATGGAAGGATTCCAACGTCGCGAGGCAAAGAAAACAGGCTCAAAATGGTCTGAAAAGAGGAAAAGAAGGCACAATGAGCAGATGAAGGAATATTGGAGGAGCAAGAAGGAACGACGCAGGATAAAGCATTGAAACTGTCTCGTGGTCCCTAGAAGACCGTAACGGAGAAATAATAATAATAATAATAATAATAATAATAATAATAATAATAATAATAATAATAATAATAATAAAGTGGAAAAATTGACAGGGTAGAAAAGATTAAGTACTCGGGGGAAGTAATTCAAATTAATGGCCTAGATAAAGAAGCAGATAAATCAAAGGGAAGGAAATTGGAAGCAGCTTACCAACTAACCAAATAGCCGCTGGATTGTGTCATGTAGATATCAGCTTGCATTCGGGAGATAGTGGGTTCGAGCCCAGAACATGAATTACCTTGGTTTCCCAATTAAGATCCCCTGGGGCCCTTTTTAGTCTTACGACAGGCAGGGGTACTGTGGGTATTATTATGTCGAGAGGATAAATTAAATGTTAAATAATCCAGGGGCAGAAGCATGCCATCCTCTGTGATGTACAGCCCCTATTTCTAGGCGTTAATAGGTAAGAATGTAAACTTATTTAAGGGAGTAGCAAGTTCCTTTCGCCTTCCCCGCGTTGCAGGAGTAGCGTGCCTGCGTCTTACCCGGAGGCCTCGGGTTCGATTCCCCGACAGGTCAGGAATTTTTACCTGAATATCTGAGGGCTGGTTCGTGGTCCACTCAACTATCTGACTGTGAGATGATATCCCCGGTCTAGAGAGCCAAGAATAACAGCCGTGGAGATTCGTCGTGCTGACTATACGACACCTCGTAATCTGCAGGCCTTCGGGCTTGGTAGGCCATGGCCCTTCGGGGCTGATGCGTCGGGGTTTTCTTCTAGGAAGTGCCTTCTAGCCCGCCCGCATAACGGTTCTGTAGTGAGATTTGTATAGGGATACAACCCCCTTAGAATCCCCTACGACGTATGCAACTCGCCTACGACGGGTGTCCCGCAGGGCAGTATTATTGGAATTTTACGTTTTATTATACGAATGATACGAGTAAAGGTCTGGAATGTAGTGAGACTGACAGCTGACGATGGTATGAAGTAAACGAGATGAAAAGTCAAGTTGTACGTTTCACCAAGAGAAGTAGTCCTCTCAGTTTTAATTATTGTGTTGATGGGGTGATGGTACCCCATGGGGAACACTAAGTACCTAGATGTTAATATAAGGAATGAGCTTCATTGTTGAGAAAGGTTACAGATTACGTCACATGGTTACGAGAGTACTTCGGGGTTGTAGTAAGGATGTAAAGGAGAGAGAGTATAAATCTCTGGTAAGACCGTGGCTCCAGTGTATTGGACCCTCACCAGGACTACTTGATACGAGAAGTGGAAAAAATTAAAAGGAAAGCAGCACGATGTGTTCTGGGTGATTTCCGGCAAAGGAGTAGTGTTACTAAAATGTTGTAAACTTTGGGCTGGGAAGACTTGGGAGTAAGGAGACGAAATGCTCGACTAAGCGGTACGTTTCGAGCTGTCAGTAGTGAGTTGGCGTGGAATGACATAAGTAGAAGAATAAGCATGTGTGGAGCTTTTAAAAGTAGTAAAGATCATAATATGAAGATAAAGTTGGAATTCAAGAAGACAGATTGGAGAAAATATTCATCTATAGGACGAGAAGTAAGGGATTGGAATAAATAATCAAACGTTCGATGAATTTCCAAATTCTTTGAAAATATTTAAGAAAAAGCTAGGTAAACGACCGACAGGGAATCTGCCACCTGGGCGACAGTGTTGATTGATTGATTGATTGATTGATTGATTGATTGATTGATTGATTGATTGATTGATTGATTGATTGATTGATTGATTGATTGATTGATTGATTGATTGATTGATTGATTGATAGGTACGTAACTGCAGAGCGGAATGGACGCCACTTGTAAACTCGGTTAGATATGTTCGCATTCTAACTGATTAGTACTTCGGGCTTTAGAAGCTTACGAAAGTACCGCTAAGAAGGTGGAGAGACATTTTTGGAGCAGTTAAGTTGGAAGTCTAGCAAATGCAGAGGTCACGAGGAAGATGAAGCTCAATTAAAGTCAAACCAGTGTTTGGTTAAGTAGAAGGTAGCAGGTAGCACGTGGGTCATTACTCAACAGCGTGGGTGTGTGGAGTCTCTACAACAAATTGCTGATCTCACCAGCACGCGCCGTCTCTACCTGAGAGACAGAGAGCTCAAACCCACACACAAGGTCCACGAGACCTCGGCTGAGAACACTCCCTCTGGGCCAGAGAGGTCTAACGGTGAGGTTCTCCTCGGGTAATTCGGGCAGCTGTGCAGAGGAAATCCAAAGAGGCGTGAGAAAACAGTCGCAATTCAAGGAGAAAAGATTTAAGGAGAGAATCTGCCGATTGTGTACTGTACCTTGTTCGAATTGTTAGTAAGTTACTGTTTATATAATCTATTTTAAACTTACAATGACACAGGTTTTAAAAGTAGTGGGGGAGAGAACAGGTCCCATTGCTATAATCACTTGTAAAATAGGAGATTCTGTGGCAGTTAGTGCGATATCAAGATTCGTGTAAAACTGGAGATTCTGTCGCTATGATCACGATATCAAGTGGCTGATCGCCTAGCTGTTAGGCCCTTTCAAACAACAATCATCATCATCATCATCATCATCATCATCATCATCAGGATATCAGAAATCATGCAAAACTGGAGGTCCCCTGATTATGATTGCGCCTGGGAAAGACCAAAATAGGCTCGATAATGAATTGAACCAGGTTTCTCAAGTTGTAAACTGGTCGAGTGAAGTGAACAACCCTCAACTTCTACAATACATATATATTTAAACGTCAGAGAGCAGAATTTTTGTTCCGCGGAATTTATTCGATATGCTGGAAGACAGCGGCATACAGTAGTCACAATTAATACACCGTTATCCTGAAAACAGAAGACAAACGCCTAGCCCACTGCGTCGCTAAATACCGTATTTACGCGAATAATACCCGCACATTAAAAAACTGAGGCACGAAATTAGGGTGCGGGTTTATTTGCGTCAATGTTAGCATTTTTTAAATCGGCCTTCCTGAAGTTAGGGTTCGGTGATTATTCGGTGGCAGGGATTATTCGCGTGGTAAATTAGTGCCAACCATAGGGATTGCTTGTACATGTACACAATGTATTGAAAAGCCATCAATATATAAAGTATCTTTATTGTATTTCAAGTACTGTATTTCTACGGTCGCTGGAGATATCCTGTCTCAGTTCAGGGTTTAATGCCAGATGGCCATCTTGACGCCCTGGTACTCAGATGAAATATTTGAAATTTCTAACCTGAGATCCACCAGGATTAGAATCTCGGTCGTCTGGGAGGAAAGCCAGGAGCTGAGCCCTTCTCCCCCCCACCCCCCACCCTAAAGTTACAAAAAAAATTACTGAGCTCACATCTACAGGATGCATCATGCCAACTTGACCAACCAGCTTCCTATTTACTGATAAAAGACGAAGACCAAGTCACTATGGTTGTTGGATATAAGCAAAGATCTGCAGGAACTGGGTGGGGCAGAAGGAAACTTAAAAGACCAGACGTCTCTCAGGAGGATGCTTAAAAAAATTAGGTTCCAGGACAGACCACCAAGAAGGAAGACAGGAACCCTCTGGATAAAGGAGCCAGAGAATGCGCAATTACTGGGCAAACATCAAAACTCACTCCAAACTTAATAGTTTAATATCGTGGTCCTTGGTCACCCTGTACGAAACAGCAGAAGAACGGAGTCATAATCCAAACGGGGACTAACTGGATGGCAGGCTACTGTGCTGATCCAGGATGATGGCCAATCCGAAAGAACTTGTTTCGAGCGCCAGAAACAAGGTAGTTTTGGACAGCAGGTTCCAGTAGCCACTTATTGATAAAAATAACTGACATCTAGTGGTAGGAAACAACTCGCTAACACAGTTGTAAGCATTAGCTGTGGATAGGCATCTGATGTAGGATATCTGGAACTATTAAAAAGTAAACCGAGAGAGAGATATGGATGGGGAACTAGTTATCCCACGCAATCCCACGGCTGGTATGAGATGACACCTGGTTGGCCGCAATGCCTGGCACCTGGCACATGAAGTTGAACTCCTAACCCCACGCACTATCTCGGCAGTCACCTTGCATTGTGAGCTCCGAGCGTACAACGTCAACCAGGACATGACTGATATACATGTAACAGGTGTAAGAGAAAGGAGTCGTGTGTTACACTCCATTCCTTCTGCCAAATGGATTCGCGTGTTGCTTAATGGTCTTCACTTTAAGTCGTGGGTTGAATTCCGGCCAGGCCGGGGATTTTAATTGGGTTACGGGACACATTAGTGTTACTGGAATTTGATACTTATTTGTGCATGTTTTGTTTTTTGCACTGCACTGACGATGCAATAGGAAAGGGCCAGGAGTGGAAAGGAAGCGTCTGTGACCTCATTTGCATAGTGTGAAACTCGGGAATGCTGGGGCTGAACCACTCCCAGCCCTTTCATATCTCATCGTCGCCGTAAGACCTATGTGTCGGTGCAACGTACAGCAAATTGTAAAAAAAATAGGGAACCACGGAAAAACCTCTTCAGGGCTGTCGACAGTGGGGTCCAAATACACTATCTCTTGAATGCAAGCTCACAGTTGCGCGACCTAACCACACGCCCAACTCACTCGGTTTATTTCTGGTTTGAAATAGAGAAAAATTTATTATTATTATTATTATTATTATTATTATTATTATTATACTTTCTTCCCCTACATCTGGCGGGTTGCGGGTGCAAACTGTATCGCTCATAAGAATTTGACCCCGTTTAACGGCCGGATGCCCTTTCTAATAATATGTTATTGAATTTACGTCCCACTAATTACTTTTACGGTTTACGGACACGCCGAGGTGCCGAAATTTAGTTCCGCAGGACATTTTTAACGTGCGCGTAAATCTACAGAAACGAGGCTGACGTATTTAAGTACCTTCAAATACCACCGGACTGAGCCAGAATCGAACCTGCCAACTTGGCTCGGAAGGCCAACACTCTATCGCCGGAGCTACTCATTTCTATTATAATTATTAATTTGAACGTCGAACAACACTTCAGACAGGTTTTTTGGAATAGGAAAAGGGTTACGACTCGGAAGAAAGTTGCCAACGTCTCAATTAGGGTACAGCTCCAATGTCTGACTCGTGTGAAAAGGGAAAGCCATGGAAAACCATATTCAAAGCTGATGGTGGGGTTCGAACCCATTATCTCCCGAATTCAAGCAAACGGCTATACGGCCCGAACCACTGAGCTAGCTCGCTGGGTGGGACGAAAAGAAGATAGCATTCTATTCTCAATCTGGCACGGCAGATGTCTGCTGGCATCTCTTTTACATTCCGACCGACCCAAAGTGAAAATGTGTGAAATTGCGTTAAACAAAACACTTTGAACTTTAGCCTATCATCACCATCGTTTACTAATGGGGAAATCCTACATAATATTTCCTGATGAAAATATTTTACTTAATACGCAACAGTACTTATCGTTGCTCAAACCAACGCCCGCACACACTGCAAACTGAACATATGTTTAAGTGACAATCTCTACTCGAAAGAGTCCATACTACAACCCTTCGACGTAATTACTATTCATCCCGAAACATACTGTACAGAAACAGAAGTAATGTACCGTTCCGCAGCCAATGAAAATCGCAAGTAATGCCGAACCACAGTTAACTTCAGAGAGAGTTGCTCCACAGTGTGCTGACAATGGTGAAGACGACTCGGATTAAGCAATTCACTTTTCTTATTGCCATGCAAACTAAATCTGCACACTAGAGAATGTATTTCAATCAATCAACACAGATCTGCATTTAGGGCAAACTAACTGAAGCAAGAAACAAGCATACTCTAGCCCGGACATCAGTAGTGCTTTGTGAGTTGCATAAACATTAGGGACTCAGCCTATTAGAAACCCTAGAAGTTATGTTACTGTCCCTGTAATACGGAAGAGCGGGCTAGCCTACTAGCCAAATTACTTTCGGTCTCTAATGATCAATCAATAAATCAATAAATATCGCGGAGGTGGCAGATAACCTATCAATTGTATACCTACTATTCTCATAAACGCCCTCAAAGAAGTTGGAAGAGTATAGACCAACTCCTTTCGTAAATTATTTCAATCCCTAATATCCCCTTCCTATAAACTAATAGTTGTCTCAATTTTTACTCGTGAATTCCAAATTTATCTTCATATTATCAGATTAGGAAATTAGAGTAGGTCGTAAAGGAAGTAGATGAACATTGTTACTTGGATAGTACAGTAGTTAACGAACCGAGCAGGTAGCCGTGCGAGAGATAGTGGGTTCGAACCCCACTGTGCCCAACCTGTGGTTTCCCATTTTCACACCAAGCAAACGCTGGGACTGTATCTTAATTAAGTCCGTTTCCTTCCCACTCCTAGCCCATTTCTATCCCATCGTCGCCGTAAGACCTATGCGTGTCGGTGCGAATGTATATTTATTTCAATTAACATAATTTGTTTTAGGTTTTAGTACAGAAATAGAACAAAATGATTTATTTATAGTTGAGCAGTATCGTGAGAGGAAACTGAACAATTTTGAAAACTGATTTTTAGACAAGTAGATTGGTATTGTACTTTGCGTAAAAAAAACTAATAATGGCAGAAGTAAGGACATAAAATGGAAACTAGTGCAAGGAAGGTCTTTTTTTTTAAGGGAAGAAATTTGCTCCGTCAAATATTAATATAGGAATTAGAAAGACGTTTTTGAAGACTTTCGTCTGGAGCGTGGCATGGAAAATTACTAGCTCAGAAATAAAAAAGAATAGAAGCTTTTGAAATTTATAATATAAATAATAATAATAATAATAATAATAATAATAATAATAATAATAATAATAATAATGGTGTGTGACCTCTCAAGAGGCCTGGTACATACACCCAGCCCCCGACCCATCGGAATTAACCAATGAAGATTAAAATGCCCAGCCCGGCCGGGAATCAAACCTGGGACCCCCTAGACCAAAGGCCAGCACATTAACCATTTAGCCAAGAAGCCGGACAATACTGAAAGTAATGTAAACTCGTGCCCTCATCTCAAGGTGGCACACCCCCAATGGAGGTGAGCTGCATGTAACATTTCAACCACATACAAGCCCTCCTGCCATTCTTAAATCTCTGTCAGTACCGGGAATCAAACCCAGGCCCCCGAGGACGGCAGCTAATAACTATACCTCGGATTTGTAGGTGGTAATAGGTTAGAATGGAAATTAATTTGGTTTGTGGGAAGTTTCATGCAACCCGTTGTACCATAATGTGGGAAGAGTGCCATAAATTCAAGGAGTTCTATACGCTGTGCCCCCTAATATCTATGCAAATCTCATAGCATAACCGTTGTACAGTGTAGGGTATACTTGTTACTGGCTTAAGTAAGTTTGCATTCTAACCTATCAGCACCTAATAATCCGGACTCTACTTAATAACATTAACTGTTACGCTCCGGAGACGGACAATACTGAAAGTGAGTTGGGTAGATAGAATCACGAGTGTAAAGATACTGAATCGAACTGGTGAGAGGAGAGCGAAATTCGATCAGAACAAGAGACACGATGATAGGACACATCTAGGCACCCAGGAGTAGTTTTTGAAGCAAGTGTAGACGGTGAAAACGGTAGAGCTAGACCGAGGTATGAATATGACCGATTACAGTAGATGTATGAGGTAGTAGTTAGGAATAAATGAAAAGATTAGCGCAGGAAAGGGTGGTATGGAGAGCTGCAGCAAACTATGTCTCATTCCACGTTAAGAAAACAGTATTGCTCTTATGGAACTACAAGGAGTGAACACACACCCCTCTGAGACACCCATAATTCCTCGTGATTAAGGGGTATTATCCTGTACTTTGTAATGTACTGTGAAAGACAGATAAAAAGGATGTGGCATTTTTGCCCCTGAGTTATTAAAGTAACTACATAATATTTCCTTTTTTCATAAATATATTCGTAGGGAGGAAGCACAGTGGTAGGAACAGCCATCGCTTCGTTGCCTTTCTTCATTTTCTAAGTTGCTCTGGTACAAGCATCGTGTACAACCTCACTCTGTGAACCGCCGGCAGCTCAGTACTATAGTGACGTCTTCTACAGTATTTATTTGTTGCGTGTGTGTTTTTGGCTTTAAATCGGTGAGTACTTATCTTGTGTTGAGTGTATAGTATTTTGTTTTATGATTTTCGTACTGTACAGAAGTTGTTTCTGAAGATTTTGATGTTGTGGTGTGCGATACGTGATACTGATAAAAACAAAATTTCCGTGTGTTTTATTTGTGCTTGGTTTTGTTATTTAGTTGTTCTTTCTTAATCGCATATTAATTTTACCACTTTGTTTTTACGGCCGCATTTAATTTTTACTGGTTTTTTTGTGAGCTATACGATAGCACAATAGTACCCCGCCTTGGTTCGGGAATTTATTAAATAAATAATTTTCAGCTAAGTGTATTCCCCTTTTTATCTAGAACTTGTAATACTGAATCTCAAAGATTTATGTGCCACCGTTTTCCCGTGATGGTGATGAGCAGAGCCGTTCGATATGGCAACGCTGTTGTCATAAGAGCAATACTGTTTTCTTAACATGGAATGAACTATAGTCCACGGACTGATGAGCCAAACGAAACCTTTTTTAAAACGCTTATTAGTCTACTAATGCCATTCCACACCATATACTGTATATTTTGTCATGTTCATATTAAGCTTTCTGCAATGGTTTTCTTTCTCTGTCTCTCATGTGTCATGACTTTACTTACGATATGTGAATAGGACTCTGGTATTCACTGGGGTCAAGATCACGCCATATGGCCACCCTTGCTATAGTCTGCTGCGTGGATGTACAGGTCGATGACCTCCAGAACCCCAAGCTGTTCTACTGATAATCAAACTTCACGTAGGATTATGGTGAAGGTGATATCATCATCATCATCATCATCATCATCATCATCATCTGTTTACCCTCCAGGGTCGGTTTTTCCCTCGGACTCAGCGAGGGATCCCACCTCTACCGCCTCAGGGGCAGTGTCCTGGAGCTTCAGACTCTTGGTCGGGGGATACAACTGGGGAGTATGACCAGTACCTCGCCCAGGCGGCCTCGCCTGCTATGCTGAACAGGGGCCTTGTGGAGGAATGGGAAGATTGGAAGGGATAGGCAAGGAAGAGGGAAGGAAGCAGCCGCGGCCTTAAGTTAGGTACCATCCCGGCATTCGCCTGGAGGAGAAGTGGGAAACCACGGAAAACCACTTCCAGGATGGCTGAGGTGGGAATCGAACCCACCTCTACTCAGTTGACCTCCTGAGGCTGAGTGGACCCCGTTCCAGCCCTCGTACCACTTTTCAAATTTCGTGGCAGAGCCGGGAATCGAACCCGGGCCTCCGGGGGTGGCAGCTAATCACGCTAACCACTACACCACAGAGGCGAAGGTGATATCACGGTGATAATATGGTTAATAATCTAATACCTTTTCGATGTATTCAGTTGTAAGTCTATACGCATCATCGGTTTTCTGGTCTCAATCTGTGAATGGCATCTCTTCTGCATATGTTGGCATTGATGATTAGTCCTCGGGATGCAAAATAATTTGGTTAAGTGTCGTCTAAGTCCGCTTTTTCGTAATGTAGCGACAGTAACATTCTAGGGAATCTCATGCAAAACTCATGTCATAACCATTGTGCAGGTTATAGTATAGGCCTACTTGCTATTCGCTTCAGTAACTTTGCATTCTAACCTATTTCTTCATAAAAATCGAGCTCTTCTTCGTTCGATACCAGCCTTCTAGGGACCACGTTAAACAACTGTGTAAGTTTTTTTTTTTTTTTTTTCTCCTCCCTTCATCCTTTCACTTGTTAGTCTTTCCCTCTCCTCATTCTAGATGTTGTCCCTATCCGTAAACTCTTGGAAACTGTTCACCATTTTGAGTTGTCAATGTTAGTCTGTTCAGTATGTCTGCCTGTCGAATGTTGGCTTCTTTCATATTTTTACGTATTTCTAATATCCAGGTGCTTGAGGTTGTTGTCGAAGTGATCGAATAGTCTCTTGGTTAGTCTATTGTCATTCATTCTTACTAATCAATCAATCAATTAATTAATTAGCTCCACGATTCCCTATCAATTGATTACCTAGCTTTTTCTTAAACGATTTCAAAGTACATTCGCGTTGATAAGTTACTCCAATCCCTTAATCCTCTTCCTATAAATGAATATTTGCCCCAATTTGTCCTCTTCAATTCAAATTGTATGATCTTCCCTACTTTTAAAATCTCCGCTCAAGCTTATTCGTCTATTTATGTCATCCCACGCCATCCCTCCACTAACAGCTAGGAACATGCCACTTAGTCCAGCCACTCGTCTCCTTTCTTCCAAGTCTTCCCAGCCAAAAGTTGGTAACATTTTTTGTAACACTACTCCTTTATCAGAGAAGCCTCCGTGGCTCATGCGGCAGCGCGTCGGTCTGTCAGCGCTGGCTTCCGCGGTTCAAATCCCACTCACTCCTCGTGAGATTTGTGCTGGACAAAGCAGAGGCGGGAAAGGGTTTTTTCTCCGGATATTCCGGTTTTCCCTGTGTCTCTCATTCCAGCAACACTCTCCACTATCATTTCATTTCATCTGTCAGTCATTAATCATTGCCCCAGAGGAGTGCGACAGGCTTCGACAGCCGGCACAATTCCTATCCCCGGCGCTACATAGGGGCTTCATTCATTCCATCCCTGACCCGGTCACTGACTGGAAAACAGGTTGTAGGTTTACATTTTCGCTCCTTTGTCAGAACAAATTGTGCTGCTTTCCTCGTATGAACTAATCCTATACACTGAAACTATACTCTAATTGGGGTCTTGCCAGAGACTTACCCGCCCTTTCCTTAACATCCTCACTACAACTCCTAAATATTCTCATAACCATATGAAGAGACCTGTAACCTTTCTTGACCCCGTTAATGTGATTATCCCCATTGAAGAACATTCCTTATATTAACACATAGATACTTCCAGGTGTTCCTCATGAAGTACAATCACCCCCATCAACTCAGTAATTAAAATTGAGAGGACTTGGTGAAACTTACAACCTGACTTGTCATCAAAACATTATGCGCTGTCCATCTCACAACCCTGTATGTGTGTTTTTTTTTTATTGTATCCGTTATTATCTCGGTCTGTCTATACAGTTCTTCGTTACTTCTTTTACTACTCGTTTTCTCTACTGATGGGCTTAATTATTTTATCCCCACATATAATTCCTGTATATAGTTAATTTATCACTGATGGATATATGCCTAAGCATAATTATGATTTTTAATTCTTTTCAGGATCTGTGCAGGGGACATCCAGTGCAGAGAGTGTGGAAGTCAGCGCTGGTCGTTCTTTCTCCGGCCTAGCTTGTTCGCTGCTTGCAGCACACACACTCACTCACACAGACAGACAGACCACACTCTCACATGCACACGTGAACACAGAGCGAGCAAGAGTCAACAGATGCCCGACAAAAGTGCCCCCCTGAACATCGCTTGGAGTCAGCACGAGGAGACACGCGCTGCAAAGTGATACCTTCGCAGTGACAAACCCATCGGGCGACAACCAGGTAATTAAAACTCCTTCAATCCTTGTGAATAAGCGGAAAATGTGAACAGGTGTTAGAGGGGGAGGGGGAGAGAGAGATGCCTGGTAATTGGCCCCCTCTTCTCTTGGAGCGCCGGCCGCGCTAGCTTGGTCCTGACCTGCCCACCCCCGCCGGCTATATCCCCCTCCCCCCACTCCACTCTCTTCCTTCCACTGTCCGACACGCTACAGCTAAATGAAAAGGGGGATAAAGAGAGAAAAAAGAGAAATGTGAACACAAAATATGCTGTTAGAAGCGCCAGGCCAACGGCGCAGACAAAGACAGAGCGAGAGGTGATTCATACTTGAAGTTGCCTCGCTTTCATTATTTGTGAGGTATGCACGGCATAGCATAGCCAAGGCGCGCGCATCAACAGACACACACACGCACGCACTTCAAATTGGCAGAATAACTAACGTGTGTTTGTATCACCACATTGCAGTTTCAATCAGACATGCTGGAAATGTTTCGCTGATCACTTCCGCGTCCCGTATCATCCAGATGTAGCTTTAGTACCGGCCTCTACATAAAATGACAAATTTTATTTACACAGTTGCATCATTTCCCAACAACTTATGTCTAAAAAATAAATAGTTAGCAGTCACGTTAAAAAAAACCATGACAATGATTCAATTTTGGCGCGCAGTTGTATTTATCGGGCCTTGTTATGTTTTTACTGTTGTTTTACGTCGCACCAACAAAGATAGGTCTTATGGCGACGACGGGACAGGAAAGGGCTAAGAGTGGGAAGGAAGCGACCGTGGCCTTAATTAAGGTACAGCCACAGCATTTGCCTGGTGTGAAAATGGGAAACACGGAAAACCATCTCAAGGTTCGAACCCACTATCTCACGAATACTGGGCCTTGCTATTAATAGCAAGACTAAACTAATTTGTCATTTAGACTTTCACGGCCCGTGTAACTATTCATGACGTAATATTTTGGGATTATGCCGTGTAATGAAGTATATAAACACACTCGAAAATATAAAACGGAAACACGACGCATCAATAGTTGCTTAATGTGTTTACACAGTTCATTGCACTCCATAATCCCTAAATATTACATCATGAACAAACTAACTTGATTAGTAGGGCCTACGAAATACAGTCCAGCCCTCTCTTGCATAATGTAACGAGAGTAACATAAATTGTAGAGTTTCTGGTTAGACCGTGCCCCCAATGCTTATGCAAATATCATAGCATAAACGTTACGCAGGGTAGAATATACTGGTTACTCGCTCCGTTAAGTTTACATTGTAACCTACTACTTGGATCGCTAACACGTACTGTAGTCTATTCACATTTTACGAGATAATAATTCTTGGTCCCACAAGTTATTTTATACCTAACTTAGACACACTGTTTTCCTCTAAACGAACATTTGGTGTCGTCTAATACTGTTGACAGCCGACTGATTTTATAGATAAATCCAATGCTGCGATATGGTCTGAAAATTCACAACACTTTATTATTATTATTAACTGAAAATGACGTTTAATGCTGAATTTGCAAACTATTTAAATTTAAATGGCGCAGCAATGTTGGCTTTATTTATTTATTTATTTATTTATTTATTTATTTATTTATTTATTTATTTATTTATTTATTTATTTATTTATTTATTTATTTATTTATTTATTTATTTATTTATTTGACACACGAACTAACCAGGTATATTAGAACGAAAATATTTGGTGTACAAAGAAACTAACATTTACAATTATGTTTTATTTTGACTTTTGTATTATGTATTGCATTTTTTTAAAGATGTGCTTATTTTTGTCTTCTGTTTGTGTCAAATTATTTGCTTGTACATTGTACATGAAATTACATCCAATGTATCTGCCAGTCATTTGAAGATTGTCCACATTTACAATTTTGGCCCATACTTCTTTTTTATTTACGTAGTGTGCTATGTTGAATCTTATAGATAATAAATTTAGCTCCGAACTGACAAATTCCAGACGAAACGAATGTGTGTTAAATCTTGAAACAGTTTGTGGGCAGTCTTTTTTTTTTAATGTCAAGTATAAGGTATGAGTATCCTTAAGTGGGAGAAGATATGTCAACCCTATTTCAGCTTTTCTTCTTCTTCTTCTTCTTCTTCTTCTTCTCCACGAACCTGCTACGCAGGCGTAGCAGGGGCAGAGGTGATACTCCCACGTGGCGCGTCCCAGGTGGCAGATAGGGGGGTCCTAACCGGCTTGCCGGCGGACTTGAGGGAAATAAAATACCTCTCGCGGACCAAACACACAACCCCCTGTGGGTGGGGGAGGCAGACGAAGAATACACCCACGGTATCCCCTGCCTGTCGTGAGAGGCGACTAAAAGGGGCGACCAAGAGATGATTGGATTAGAACCATGAAACTACTTGTGATTAGTACCACCACGCGGGGAACACCATGGGTCGCTATTACTTGCGCGTAGAACCACTACGTTAGGTACCAAATAGGTTTGTGATTAGTAGCAATCAGGAGCACCGTGCGCTCAGGCTTTTACGGTACCTGTGATTAGTAGCACTATATGAGCGACACCATGGTTCTGGCTTGCCTATGATTAGTACCTACTACATAAGGAACACCACGGGATAGTACGAGTCCCTGTGGTTAGTACACGTATGTGACGAAAACCATAGGTTTGCGTTGCCTGTAAATGTCGCCGCTATGTGTGAAACAACATAGGTCTGTATTACCTGCGAGTAGTACCAAAATGTGTGGAATACCGCGAGTCTACGATACTGTTGATTAGTACCGCACCATGTCAAATACCATGGTTCTACTTTCCAAGCGATAAGTACCATTATGAGAGTGCGATGACCTATATTTTGGACCCCTTTAGCTTGCAAGCATCATCGATTTAGTATTGAGCTATAGAAGCAGCCCCTTGGTCAGTATTACTATTGTTTTCCGTCAGTTTCTGAGACTGAGGCATTGCGTGCGGGTCGTCTCCACTGATTGTTTTTAACTTCATATCCATCCGTTCATTTTTCGTCCTCACGTTTTGAATTCTAGTCAGTGGAAGATTTTGTGTGTATTTTTATTTTGTCATTGCATTTCATCTCATTTCGTACCATTAGGGGCCGATGATCTCGATGTTAGGCCCCTTAAAACAACAAGCATCATCATCATCATCATCATCATATTCTTCTTCTTCTTCTTCTTCTTCTTCTTCTTCTTCTTCTTCTAGGAGCATGCAAGATCTTGCGTGATTGACCTACAGCCATGAAAGATTTTCCACACATATTATTCATAAAGTAGCATTTATCTTCCTAAAAGGTATTAGAGAATGTTTCTCTACAGGGCTTTTAGGAACCTTATTTTTGATATAAAGGCCAAAGGCAGGCATTTATACAAGTGGAGGCTCATGCTTCCCCTAGTGCATTGTCCGACATAAGAGGCCTGCCTCCAGTGGTGTCTGAACGGCGCGCTATCCACCAGCGTCTTGGAAAGGTGTAGGAATCCAACTGATGAGCTCACTGCTACACTGGGGCGAAACGCTGGTAATTTCGCGATTGGAAACGCTAAAGAGCTTAATTTTCTTTTAATAGCCAATTTGGCAATTACTGATAATGAGGATCTACCAAAATCTTTAACAACTAACACTCCCTCTCAAACTCAAGTACTGTCCTATCGCATCCGTAGATGTAAAGAGATCATTCTCCGCATTGAAGCTAGTTTTAACAAACATTTATACATTTATACAAAGAAAAATATTGAAGACTATTATCGCATACTGTAAAATAAATTACCGACAGGAAAAGTAGGGTGTAAAATGAAACAGAAATATGTATCTAAGTGTGTTTCTTTACGTCTGTGTTAGTTGTTTCCTTACAATTCATTCATTCATGAAAAGTTTTCATTCCCCTCCCTGAAGAGGAGGGGCGGGCCACCTAGAAGGTAACACCTTCTCTCTGGCCTAAGTAATTGATGTATTCATTAACACTCTGTGTCTTACCTAGGAGAAGCGTGCATATTACTTTAATAGTGAACACAGATAGATAGATACGTCTCACAAACTATATACGGATTGTTTGTACTACTGGAACAGCCGCAGCTGTAAATAATGTGGTATTTCGCTTTTAATTCAGTTGTTTATGATCATGATTTTATATACTGGGTGGATGAATCGAGTGAGTCTAATACAGGAATATTACGTTTGCATTTCATACAACAAATGAAAATAACTGCATACTTAAATGCATACTTGATCACTCCTTGCAGCGTAGCTTCATGCTTATATTGGTGACTTAGGCAGCAAATAAATTCGACAACTACTCATTACTTCGGAAACACGAACGGCATGGCACGGCAGCCTGTTGTAACACACGTAGCTACAAATTGGCTGGCGGACTAAAGTAACATGCATGGCCAACTCTCATCAAGGCAAATTCAATCGCTCCACTATAGTAATGTTGTCGGGGTCATTTCCCCGCGCCCACAAGAGAGAGAGAGAGAGAGAGAGGTGTGATGGAGTTTATGATTGACTAGCTATATTACCCGGCATTTTATTGATTCTTTACTTTAAGGTATTTTATTATCTGTTAATAATGTGTGAAACAAAATTTTTGTAGATATCGTTATTGTGAGGTTGACTGATAATTCACACTCTTTCCACCCCTGCCCAGAAGGGTGTACACACATAGATCCACAATCTGGGCCATCTTGGACTTTTTTTCACCCCT
Organism: Anabrus simplex; assembly: GCF_040414725.1. Taxonomy (NCBI): domain Eukaryota; kingdom Metazoa; phylum Arthropoda; class Insecta; order Orthoptera; family Tettigoniidae; genus Anabrus; species Anabrus simplex. The sequence continues at coordinate 87,394,585 of NC_090277.1, read as the reverse complement.
TCTCACCCCCGCCCCTATGCCGATGGGGGCTGAACTTGGACTTAAACTACATGCGGAGTGTCACTGTAGTTTGTTTTATGAATTACATTTTTCAGATTTGTTTATTTTTGTCTTCTGTTTGTGTGAAATGATTTGCTTGTATATTTTACATGAAATTAAATGCAATTCAATTTATCTGACAGAATAATTTGAAGATTGTCCATGTTTACAATTTTTGGCCTTTTTTTTCTTTTTATCGAGTGTGCTGTGTCACTGTTCATCAGGTTCGACTAACGGCTAGGTTAAGGATTTTTTTTTTTTTTTTTTTTTTTGCTAGTTGCTTTACGTCGCACCGACACAGATAGGTCTTATTGCGACGATGGGACAGGGAATGGAAGGAAGCGGCCGTGGCCTTAATTAAGGTACAGCCCCAGCATTTGCCTGGTGTGAAAATGGGAAACCACGGAAAACCATTTTCAGGGCTGCCAACAGTGGGATTCGAACCTACTATCTCCCGAATACTGGATACTGGCCGCACTTAAGCGACTGCAGCTATCGAACTCGGTGTTAAGGATTTTAGTCGCGTCTAGTTCATTTTTCCATCTCGGAGAATGGGTATTTATCGTGTTTCCAAGATTCTTGTCATGTTATTTAAATCATATAAGGAGAAACTGTTGTGATTTTTCATGCCAAATCACATAAAAGACAGTGAAACACCAAGACACAACGCACATGTTTCTATTCGCAGCTTCTTAATTTATTCTAGCTGGTATGATTTCGAACTGTGTCCATTTCTATAACACCCTCCCCACCTCCACCCATACGGGTGGATTACCCCCACAGTGTATTTTTCCAGACAGTCATATGTGTAGCAGAATCTCTCCTTACCCTTGCCTACATTTACGCACGTGCCTACTTCAAACCGCATGCCTGTATTCTACTGTAGAATCTTTGAGGTGACGTTGCCATGGTTACGACTGGCCATTTCTTCATCCGATTCCTAGAGCAGGGTAGTGTGATGGCAATATCTCCATAACGGTTGGTTTTAGGCCCTTAAAACCGAGTTTTGTTCTTCGCGTCGTGAAGCTTAAAATGAGCTTGGTCTCGTCCTTGTGCGACACATTCGATATTTCGTCTATATTGGCCTATAATGACTTTTATAGGCAAGTTTTTGATACCTTGGGTTACATTTTTTCAATTTTCGTAGAGATATCTAATCGTTTTGAAAATAAAATACAGCCCATGTTACCCACTGGTAATATAGCTTTCTGTACGTGAAAGAATTTTTTTTTAATCGGTTCAGTAGTTTTTGAGTTTATCCATTACAAACAAATATACAAACATACAAATCTTTTTTTTCTCTTTATGATATTAGTATAAACGACACAAGCAAGGCGTACGTGTGTACCGTCCAGCACAAAGATAATATTCTGAAATGTCCGCATCGTGTAAATATGATTCTAGTAGAAACAACCTACACAGACCGAGTTTTCTTTTGAAAATAGGCATTCGCCAGCTGCATATAAACAGTACTGAGTCCCTTTGCTCCCTAGATTACCTTAAAAATGCACGGTATTGATGCAATGCCGGTCATGACACAAACAAAAATACAAATATAAAAGTGAAAAAATCCTCAGGTGGTACCAGCCCCGAAGGATCTTTGGCCTACCGACGGACTGTTTCTCAGCCCGAAGGCCTACACATTATGGGGTTACGCGTGATCAGCGCGACGAATCCTCTCAGCTGTTATTCTTGGCTTTCAGGACCGGATCCGTTATCTCACCGTCAGATATCTCCCCAAGTGCAATCGTGTAAGCTGAGTGGACCTCGAACCAGCCCTCAGGTTTATCTAAAAAATGCAATTACTTGACCGAGAATGGAACCCAGAAACTATGGGTAAGAGACAGGCAAGCTACTTGAATACCACGACTCACAGCACAAACATACAAATAAATCCACCAACGAAAAGTTGTGAACGTGTATTTCAGGTATAGTGACAATTAGATCGTGTTTTGACGTGATAGCGTCTAATGAAGGGATTGCGAACCAATGACTTTTGTGGCACCTCAGACAACATACTAACATACTTCCACGATTTTAACATTCAATAAATATGTCCGAAATCTAGTAACATAGCATATTTTAATTTTACGCGTTAATAAAGAAGTATATCTCAATTAATTCTATGTTCAAATTTTTCACAAATATTATGAGGTTAAAGCAAAAAATATACGGTACCTTATTCTTAAAATTTACATGTTTTTAAAATGTAAATTTCAGTGATTTTTGCAAAATAAAATAATGAAATATTCAGTCAAATAGATGTATATGTAATGCAATCTAATAACTAGACCTCGGATTTTTAGGTGGAAATAGGTTAGAATGCAAAGTAATTAGGTTTGTAGGAAGTGTCATGCAACCCGCTGTACCATAATGTAGCAAGAGCAACAAAGTCAGGGAGTTATATAGGCCGTACCCCTAATGTCTATGCAAATCTCATAGCATAACTGCTATACGGGGTAGTATATACGTGTTGTTCGCTTAAGTAAATTTGCATTCTAACCTATCAATACCTAAAAATCCGGACTCTACTAATAACTAAATGAAGTCAGGTGGTATGTTTCATGATGGTTTTAAAGGAAAATAATCGATGGCACATTAGATAATAAAAAGTAATAAACAAGACCTTAATTGACACGTTAGTTTGTAAACGTTTGCCATCCCTGATCTAAAGCATGAAAAATTGTCACGAAAAATCAGGCTGTTTCACCTGGCGAACTATAAGGGATTCATTCGATATTCCGATATCGGTAGGTAATTTAAGGCACCGGCTAAATACCACGAACATAAATCCATTGCTATAATGCGGAGTGCTTTCGTTCGTTGAGCAACTCATTCCCGCGCCGCTCTCAATGCATATCAGACCTCCATAATAACTGAACGCGTCGGCCGATTTAGAAAGTAAAAATACACAGAACACAAGAAACGTTTGTGAATAAGTGACACTTTGCAACAGCATTTTACTTCGCTGTTTCTATACCTGTTACCGTTCAACACCTGCCAATCAAAATTGTACACTACGGAGAGAAATTGGTGAGACGAACACTATAGTGAATAGAATAGAATTACTCCCATCCCCTAATTCCGGATCGCCTAAAACCGGGGAGAGAGCATTTATTTATTTATTTAACGCTATCCATTTGTTTGATGCATGCATTACATTATCCTTCTCACAATTATTTGACTATTACTACACTAAATATTGCACTTAAACCCAATAATATTTATATTCATTCCACAAATTATCGTCCCTTTTACTTTTTTTTGTCCTTCATTCTCTTAGTGTTTATTTAATTTTAATTTCCTTTGGCCATTTATTTTTTTAATACAAAAAGTTTGCTATTCTTCCCCGTGTAATCCATATTTTATATAATAATTTAACGATTGTATAGAATACTTTCCCACTTTCTATTTTTGTTTTATATTCACTACCCAAATATTTAACTCTTAAGTGCCGGGCTGAGTGGCTCAGACGGTTGAGGCGCTGGCCTTCTGACCCCAACATGGCAGGTTCGACCCTAGCTCAGTCCGGTGGTATTTGGAGGTGCTCAAATACGTCATCCTCGTGTCTGTAGATTTACTGGCACGTAAAAGAACTCCTGCGGGACTAAATTCCGGCACTTCGGTGTCTCCGAAAACCGTAAAAGAGTAGTTAGTGGGACGTAAAGCAAATAACATTATTATTATTAACTCTTAAGGGCGTCAGTTTTCCTACATACTCTCAACAGATGCACCTCTTCCATTATTTCTCCACAAAAATAAAGAATGGTAACAGAATCGGGAAGATATATCCATCCGATTAAAAAAGTTATGCTACGACGAAGTTAGTAGTGGTTGCGCAGCTAAGTCAATCCCACGACGCTGTTGCGTCATCATCGCATTTAACGCCTCGAAAGAGGGCCACTGAGGTACAGCGACAATACCTAACGCGCAAAGAGGATGAACAGGATTCATGAAAGTTGATATTATGTACAACATTTGCCTTCTTTATATGGTTAATACCTTTCTAACCTAAGAAGTTTGAACATGTAAAGCCTATCTTCTTGTTATTTTTCCGATTGCATTTTAAATAAAGTTCCATTTCTTTCGATAGGAGCAGACATCGTTACGTCCAAAACACTCGCCGCCGTGTAGGCAACACAGCCTATCCAATTTATTTATTTATTTATTTATTTATTTATTTATTTATTTAGGCCCTATTTGACAATATGAAGGTACGTAGGTCTAAGCCCATTTACATTCCTTTTTGACATATTAGGATTCAACTAATCATACACTAAATCAAAAAGTAGAAGAAGATGATGATGAATAAGAATAAATCAAGGAAGGAATACAATAAAATACAGTTGTAGTCTCGTGTGTTAAAATAGAGGCGCAAAAAGTCATCCCTTTTAAAGTTGTAATATTCGCGATTAATTCAAGGGGGTAATGGAATATTTTTAATGGGTCTAAAGCTAAACAAAGTCATCAGGCATCAACGTGAATTTGTCATGCTTCAATTCAACTTCACTATGACCTAATAGCAAATCAAATGTCGTGAAAATCAAATTTTGTAAACTGGCGTGTGATGTTAATCCGAGGTATGAGATGAACTGAAATAGACGGCTGGCCATTGATCCTTCATTAAAGTTACAACTGGTATAATGATTTTTTTTTTTTTTTTTTTTTTTTTTTTTGCTAGTTGCTTTACGTCGCACCGACACAGATAGGTCTTATGGCGACGATGGGATAGGGAAGGGTTAGGAGTGGGAAGGAAGCGGCCGTGGTCTTAAGGTACAGCCCCAGCATTTGCCAGGTGTGAAAATGGGAAACCACGGAAAACCATTTTCAGGGCTGCCGACAGTGGGGTTCGAACCTACTATCTCCCGAATACTGGATACTCGCCGCACTTAAGTGACTGCAGCTATCGAGCTCGGTAAATAATGAATTTGAGGTACGTTGAAAGCACCCTCAATAATAAGGCATTCATATGTTGTAAGACCATCTATGTTTTGAACATCATTAATTTACTCAGAATTCTTAGGAAGTAATGCAAACTACCTAATTTGGTTAATAGGAAGTATCGACTAACCCGCTCTTCCATAATGTAGGGACAGTAACAAATTCCAGGGGGTGCTGATGGACCGTACCCCTTACGTTTATGGAAAACTCATAGCATAACCATTGCGCGGGCCACAGTATACTTGTTACTCGCTTCAGTAAATTGCATTCTAATCTGTTACATCCAAGAAAAATCCGGAATTTAGTATTTAAAGTATCCTTCATATACAGAAAGTTAAGAACAAATAATATAATGTAGACAGACTAGAACCCTAAATGCAAAGGATTACCGACTCCAATTGTTGTTCGTTATAACTAGAACCCAGTTTGGATGTGTATCACTTTTTGACAGCTACTAGAACTCCATATAATCAGATCCCTGTCATTTCAGAACACTGTACAGCGATCATCGGAGAAATCTCTATCCGTGATATCCCGACAGAGGGAAATTCTCTGTCAGTTATGGTGAACGAATCTGCGACAAGATTTGTGGCATATTTACTCATCACTTTTAATCTTCAGACTAAAGAGGAAGGAATTTCACAAAAACGAACCACTTTCCCCTTTGCGAAAATCAAATCATCATAAACATGTCTCACAGTCATGGCCATCCACCAACGGCTGCTAATTTCAGATGATCACCCGTCATAAGACATAACTTTCATGGTTGCTAGGTAACATTACCTGGCCATCCATACCTTCCATCACAGTCTGCACGGTTGCTAGGGTTACACTTCCGTCATACAGTTTATGATGCTAACTTGCGCAATGCAAATTTTCAGATGACCCACAGCCGTAGACACATTTTCTAATTAATATTGAGAATGGAGCCTGGTTTGTATGACTATACTTGCTCTCAAAATCTTGAGAGATGTTAGCTGCTGAAGTAGTGGAAACTTCGCATGAATCACAGCAAGGTCGAAACAGTGTGTGTTTGTAGCACTAACTAGGTCAAAGCTGGCGTGGGCGTCTCATTCGTCACCGCAACCTTCCTTCCATTCGAGACAACGAGAAAAAGATCGATCTAAAATTGTGAAATTCTCGGATTTCACCTCTGTATAGATACAGACGTCTGCCTGCCTAACTGTACTCAAGAGTACAGGCGCTAGCAGCCTCCCTCCCACTATTCTCCTGACCTATAAGCCAGGTAATTCAAGACGCATGCGTGCAAATCAGGATTATATGGTTGTTTTCAGAACTAAGCAAGACGATAAAATCAAAGTCCGCAACAACATCCTTTATTCTACACGATCTTAACACAATATTTTGAAGTCAAGCTAGAAGTTCCGCCGCAATAGTGTTGGCCTTTTGCCCTAGGTTGGTGTGTTCGATCCCAGATCACTCATGCGGTATGTGGAGGTGCCCCATGTTACATGTCCGGCTCCATGGCTAATTGGTTAGCATGCTAGCCTTTCTTCACAGGGGTCCCGGGTTCAATTCCCGCCAGGGTCGGGAATTTTAACCATAATTGGTTAATATCGCTGGCACTGGGACTGGGTGTGCGTGGCGTCTTCATCATCATTTCATCCATCACGACGCGCAGGTCGCCTACGGGAGTCAAATCAAAAGACCTGCATCTGGCGAGCCGAATTTGTCCTCGGCCACTCCCGGCACTAAAAGCCATACGCCATTTCATTTTTGCATGTAAAATAACTCCTAAGGGGACAAAATTCGGGCACCTCTGAAAACCGCAAATGTAGTTAGAGGGAAGGGGAAAACATATGATTGCTGTTATTATTATTATTATTATTATTATTATTATTATTATTATTATTATTATTATTATTATTAAAATATCTTCAATCTAATAATCGTCCTATTAACACGTTTTCTCACCCTGTTTACAGAGGTTGAAACAATCTCCCTAACAGAGATAAAAATTACGCAGGTTTAGGTGAGAGATGACATAACAATATGCCAGACAGACCTCCTCCAGTTGTATCAGTTATTTGAACCATCAGAACTTCACCTTTCGTTTCAAAGACAGTTCTCAAAGCAGTCACATGAATCAATAACCGTGGGGTCGTCCACAAACCCTGAGGAACTCTTGAATGCGACGAGGCGTGGTCGTTCATTTTCTCCGCTACACGGAAAAACTTACAGAGCTCGATAGCTGCAATGCGGCCATTATCCACTATACGGGAGATAATCGGTTCGAGGCCCACTGTCGGCAGTCCTGAAGATGGTTTTCCGTGGTTTCCCATTTTCACACCAGGCATATGCTGGCGCCGTACCTTAATTAAGGCCATATTGGGCTTAGAAGGCGAGAGCGAGTACACATTGTTTGGTTGTTACCCTCCTAGTAACCCCTTACAACATGGAAAGGCTACAGATAATAAATCTTTCGACTCTACCCACGGGGGAGATAAAAAAAATCCGATAAATCAAAAGACAAATGAGTATCAACAAAAGAATGCTACCTAGTGACCGTGCAGGCTGTCTTATGCCTGGCGATCATCTGAAATTAGTAGGCGGGAATGGATGGCCACGACCGAGAAACATATTTATGATCATTTTGATTTCGCAGAGGGAAATGTGGTTTTCTTTACCGTATTTTCAAATAATTAACATAAAATAAAATTAATATTAATAAAATTAAAATAAATTAGAAAACGACCACTTCATCTTAAGGTAATTAAAATAAATTAATCAATATAATTAAAATCATAAAATAAAAGTCACTACCTTGTTTTAAAAACAATTTAATCAAAACCTAATAAATTAATTTGAAAAGGGGGTTTCCTTATTTTCCAATAAAATTAATAACAAAATAAAAAATGCAATTCATTTAGAAATGAGTACCTTACTAAAACATTTAATTTTTTAAGTGAATTCCTTACTTTAAATTCATCAAAATGAGAAAAATCGTAAAATATAAAATAAATTTTAAAATTACTTTTACCTTATTTAAAAAAATTAAATTATAAAAAGCATAAAAGTAAACTAAACTGAAAATGCTATCTAAAATGAAATATTAAAATCATAAAAATGAAAAACTTAAAAACTGGCTATCTTATTTTAAAAAATTATAAAAGGCAACAGACGAGACAATAGAGAAAATAGAAGACATCTAGGAAGAATTTTATACGACGACCTTTCTTGTGACAATGTCACCTACATCTACCCTTAAATCCTGATAATTTTAAATACTCATATAGTGTAGGCGTTAGAACGTGAAATTCTATTCGTATAATCAAAAGCTCATCGTCGGTGTAAAATGTTCTATGCAACTTTAAAAACAGAAACTATCGGTATATTTCTACAGCTCCATGAACACGGATTGCCGGGCTGAGTGGCTCAGACGGTTGAGGCGCTGGCCTTCTGACACCAACTTGGCCGGTTGGATCCTGGCTCAGCCCGGTGATATACGTCACCCTAGTGTCGGTAGATTTACTGGCACGTAAAAGAACTCCTGCGGGACTAAATTCCGTCACCTCGGCGTCTCCGAAAACCGGCAAAGTAGTTAGTGGGACATAAAGCAAAAATTATTATTATTATTATTATTATTATTATTATTATTATTATTATTATTATTATTAATACGGACACACTGTATAATTAAGTGACGGAACAGTTCATAATTTCAGAGCGGTTGACGAGAAAGAACTCCGTCTGTCGATAAGGAAACTTGGACATGACCTATGGCACAGTACCGGAGAATTGGGTCATTGCTCTGTCCGGCACATAGTCTAGCTAGCCTTTCACTTCCCCACGCTGGAGGCGCTAGTACTGGTGGGAATGAGGAGGGGGAGGTGGTCTCAAATATTCGACCCTTGGCCCCTCTCCGCGAGAGAAGGGTGTAGAAATAATGATCATCGCGTGACGAACAAATTGACGAATTAAAAACAAAACAAAACAAGAGATGCATCCATATTAAAGAGGAGAAATCGCGGTACCACAAATCGCTGGACACGGTACTACATTTCAAGGCAAGCAAAAATGAATGTTACAGTGCTTAGAAATCTACACCAATAGAATATTTAATTTAATGATTCAACACCAGTATGGAGACTAAACTAGAACACCCGTGCAGCATAAGCAGAGCCCGGATGTTTAGGCTGTCATAAGTTAGAATGCAAACTTATTTCTGTTATGTGATTTGCATAAACACTAGGAGCAAGGGCTATTAGAACCCCTGGAAGTTATGCTACTATCGCTATATTACAGGAGGACGGGTAGACTACACTCCTCACCAGCGACATTAGTAATTATAATGTTATTGGCGTTACGTCGAACTAACTACTTTTAAGGTTTTCCGAGACGCCGAGGTGCCGGAATTTAGTCCATCAGCAGTTCTTTTTACGTGCCAGTAAATCTACCGACACGAGGCTTACATATGTGAGCACCTGCAAATACAACCGGGCTGCATGAGGATCGAATTTAGGGTCAGAAAAAGGCCGGCGCCTCAACCGTCTGAGCCACTCAGCCAAATTAGTGTGCATTCTAACCTATTACTGACTAAACTTCGGGACTCTGTCCGGCTCCATGGCTAAATTGTTAACGTGCTGGTCTTTGGCCACAGGGGTCCCGGGTTCGATCCCCGGCAGGGTCGGGAATTTTAACCTTAATTGGTTAATTTCGCTAGCACGGGGGCTGGGTGTATGTGTCGTCGTCATCATCACCATCATCATCATCATTTCATCCTCATCACGACGCGCAGGTCGCCTAAGGGAGGCAAACCAAAAGACCTGCATCTGGCGAAGCGAACTTGTCGGACACTCACGGCACTAAAAGCCATACGCCATTTCATCGGGACTCTACTCATAACTCTGAGTAATACAGTCCGATATCAGATGAAGAGATTTACTTTCAACTAATAGTAGTCAAGGAACGAAGAACAAACTGTACGTATTTAAAATGGAGACTGGCAGAGACCCATCAAAACCGACGGTTAGTTCTTAAAATAATAGCCTCATATCAAGCGAGAGTTCATTGGGATAATTTAACTGAGGTATATAAAAGGTACGAATATGTGATTCGGTGAGATTCATCTAGTACAATTAGAAAATAAAACATTCCAACTTCGTATAAGATTTTTGACACAAATATGTCTTATGGCGAGGGGTAATCCGAAAAAAGTGTATAACATAACGCGTCAAAATGTGTGACGGAAGTGGAACCATAACAACGGTGCGGGATGTGATGTAAGGTCATGTTACCTAGCAACCGTGCAGGTTATGTCATATGGCTGAAATTAGCAGCCGTTGCTAGATGGCCATGACCGGGAAACATATTCATGATTTTATTTTCGCAAAGGGAAAGGTAGGTTTTTATTCAGTTTTTTTTTTTCCCTAATGGTTTACGTCGCACTAACACATTGAAGATTTCGGCGACGCAAGGATAGGAAAAGGCTAGGATTGGGAAGGTAACGGCCGTGCCTTAATTAGGATACTGCCCCAGCCAGCATTTGCCTGGTATGAAATGGGAAATCACGGAAAACAATCTTCAAGGCTGCCGACAGTGGGATTCAATTCCACTACTATCTCCCGAATGTAAGCTCACTTCTGCGCGACCTGAACCGCACGGTCAACTCGCTCGGGCGTATACTTCCATACTTTTTATTAACATCGATATATATTTTGGCTATGGGTTTATGTGGAATTAGAGTCGTCAATTTTTCGTGGACAGAAAACCGACAGTGTGGTAACCAGGCAACCAGTGTTCGTCGCCGTCTTCCTCGCGTCATTACCGTGAGCCTGAGCACTGCCTTCTATATACAGTAGGTACTAATGGCGCCCGTGTTTTAAACGAGGTTCCACTGTATTTGACTGGCGTTTAGTCTAACTCACAGCAAAGCCCCTTACACACGTTAACATCACGGAAGGCAGCGGAATTTTTATCGTATTTTGCGAATACTTACGGCCATAAAATTGTGTGCTAAATCAACGTAGGACGTAGATCTTGATAAGTGGGGCTATCTTGTGACTTAGCATGAGAATTTTGTGTGCTGGATCAGCTGCCGTATCGCTGGATGTAGATCGTGATTTCTTTCAATTTATCAGAACTCTATATCGCTTGTATGCCTTTGCTGGCAGGACCTAGTGTTTACAGTGCACTATGTCTTCTGGTGTAGGTTAGAGCAATTTTGTTACTTTCATTGATCTGTCTCTGTCTTATCCTTGGCTTTGACAATATGAAAGTGACTGAGGTATGAGCGATGCTAGTAATGCCAATCCTTATGCAGCCAGTCCCTGCTATGAATGGTGTGAAATGTTGCTCATAGGGTCGGTTGGTGTATGCATTTCAGTGGGCTTGGCAGAATGATACGTAATAGTAACTCTGGCTCGGTTAGGAAAGCAACGGCAAACTACCTCACTCCTCATTTCTCTAGTATGCCTCTTCAGTGATGCCTAGGCCATCTATGACAGCTGATGGCAGAGCTGTTGAGGATCCCACCAGCGGCATCGCTGACGGACTGAACATACATATATTATCGCTTGTGGGTGGAGTGAAATGAATGCATTATCTGCACCCCCTGCATGTCGTAAGAGGCTACTAAGAGGGGAATAACCAATGAATCTGTATTCGCTCTCTCGTCCTTTAAACCTAAAATCTATTCATGATTCTATGTCTTATGGCGAGGGGTAATCCGAAAAAAAGTGTATAACATAACGCGTCAAAATGTGTGACGGAAGTGGAACCATAGCAACGGCGCGGGATGTGATGTAAGGTCTTGTTACCTAGCAACCGTGCAGGCTATGCCATATGACTGAAATTAGCAGCCGTTGCTAGATGGCCATGACCAGGAAACGTATAGCACAGAAATGCGCATTTATTATTATTATTATATTATTATTGTTAATATTATTACTTTTTTGGTATCAACCAAGAGAGCAAAGAATAACATACTAATTTCCTGCATCAAGAGCTTAGTGGCGCAGAAAGGTAATCACAATTCCCGGCTAGCCGTGCACCGCTTGCCTTGTTCCACTTCGTTCTCAGCCTTGTGACATCTTAAGAAAAATTCTCTCTTCTCCTATAGACTTTAAATGGGAAATTTACCGCTCCACCACGCCCAAACCGTTGCACCAATCTCATTTGTCTCTCCGACTGGCACACCTACATGGTCAAGACGACACTCCGGAGATAAACATATATATATTTCAACTAATGCATGAATTTTCACGAAACTTTGTGGAAATGTCACCTAAATAAAAGCAGAGATATCACCATAATTTCATATAAAATTAATAGTTTTCCAAAATATTTTTTTGTAAATTTTAATTCCATTTTTTTCTTGAAATGTAATTAACATTTTAATGTAAATTCGTAATTTTTTTTAAAAGTACTACGTATCGATTTTTCTGAACATAATTTATATAAGGAGATATATCGTACTAAAGGTTGTGTAATTTTTACGTTCTCTAATTTTGGACTTAAAAATCCCTACTACCTGAACAAATTCTGCAATAAAAAATTCCATTTGCAGGTTTCTTAATATAGCTGTGATACATATACCATACAAATTTTGCTACATCTGGTAGAATATTATGGGAGAAAAATGAGATTTAAATGTAAAATTACAATTGGTAACCAAAGCATTATTATTAAATTGTTTGAATTCAGCGGAATAACTTCGCGACAAGAAAAAAGAGACTCAATCCTTTCAATTTCAGTCATTTAAAAAGTTTCACCAAAATATCGATTTTTTTTAATCTCCGGAGTGTCGCCTTTAGAAGTTTATTTCCGTACCGCAACTACATTTTCACAATCAGCCATTCTACCAAAGTACAAATTCATATGCAGATAAAGGAAACAATAGTGAATATTCCAAGTTTAGTCAGTCTTAAGAAAGGCTGTTTACGCAGTAATAGGTTATAACTAGACCTCGGACTTTTAGGTGGAAATAGGTTAGAATGCAAAGTAATTAGGTTTGTAGGAAGTGTCATGCAACCCGTTGTACCATAATGTAGCAAGAGCAACATAAATTCAAGGAGTTATATATGGTTCATATGGTTATTTAGGGATTGTAGCAAATATGTAAAGGATAGGGCATACACTTCTCTGGTAGACCCCAATTGGTGTATAGTTCCAGTGCAGGGGACCCACACCAGGACTACTTGATACGAGAACTGGAAAAGATCCAAAGGAAAGCAGCACGATGTGTTCTGGGTGATTTCCGACAAAGGAGTGGTGTTACTAAAATACTCCTAACTTTGGGCTGGGAAGATTTTGGAGTAAGGAGACGAGATGCTTGACTACGTGGTATTTTTCGAGCTGTCAGTGGAGAGTTGGCGAGGAATGACACTAGCAGACGAAGAATAAGCTTGAGCGGAGCTTTTAAAAGTAGGAAAGATAAAGTTGGTATTCAAACGGACAAATTGGGGCAAATATTCCTTTATAGGACGAGGAGTAAGGGATTGGAATAAATTATCAAGGGATGTGGTCGATAAATGTCCAAGTTCTTTGAAAGCGTTTATAAGAGAGCTACAGTAAGTAAAAGACTGGCTGATTGATTGATTGATTGATTGATTGATTGATTGATTGATTGATTGATTGATTGATTGATTGATTGATTGATTGATTGATTGATTGATTGATTGATTGATTGATTGATTGATTGATTGATTGATTGATTGATCGATCAATCAATCAATAGAGCTCGGATGTTTACGCAGTAATAGGTTATAACTAGACCTCGGACTTTTAGGTGGAAATAGGTTAGAATGCAAAGTAATTAGGTTTGTAGGAAGTGTCATGCAACCCGTTGTACCATAATGTAGCAAGAGCAACATAAATTCAAGGAGTTATATAGGCCGTACCCCTAATGTCTATGCAAATCTCATAGCATAACTGCTGTACGGGGTAGTATATACGTGTTGTTCGCTCAAGTAAATTTGCATTCTAACCTATCAGTACCTAAAAATCCGGACTCTAGTTATAACACAAACTAATTTGCCTACCAGTAAGGGTCGTATATCCCCTATGTGAGGAGAGTAACATAATTTCTAGGGGTTCTAATAGGTCGGCCCCCTAATATTTATGCAAATCACACGCCAGAACTGTTGTCCTGGATAGCGTATACTTGTTACTGGCTTCAGTATGTTAGCATTCTAACCAATCAGAGCCACAACACCCCGACTCCGCTTATCATTTACAGCCCGAACTTACTGTGATAACTGTTTACAGTGCATACTGAACGGAATATTTCCCCACGCATTTTCCCGCTACTTTTACTCCATTCACAAGACGGTAGTTTGGCCGCGCAATTAGGTCTGTTCGACCACTGTACGACGAAAGGAAAAGAAGAAAAGGATGGCAAACGGTGACAAAAGCAGAATAGCGAAAGGAACTAATAATAATAGGCAAATATATCGTTATATGATATAAGACTTCCGCTCTCTTTGACGCCAGCTGGTCACCTACTGTACTTCCAAAAGGGAACCTGCTCCAGTCAAAAGCAATGATATAAGAATAGGAATGTAAGGGTACTGGCTTACTTGTCATCACTCAATGTCGGAGAATAACGTTCGCTTCCTCAATTCTTACTTCCTTTCCAGGATGAGGAAAAGAATGCGATAAAAACTCTGACAGAGATAGTACGTGTAAGATTTCTTTCGGATAAGCTTTACCAAAACTGCTCATCACTAACGGAATACTGAACAACTCACAAAGACAGAAGCTACACGTGCTTTCCGAAAGAGACGACGCCAGACTGCACCTGACTTTTCGTCCTGCGTACTGTGTACAAAACGATTTCAATGCAACAGTTGATGCCGAAAAGTTCATTATTGAGATGATAGTATGGCGGCGGCCTATAAGCACCCCAATTCTGCCCTCTCCCAGCGCACTGTCATGGTGCTAGCTGTACAATCAGTAGCACTGTGGAATTCACAGGTGGGACAGTCCCCGCCGGTCAAATTTTACACCCTGTCTTAATACATTGTCCCCTGACTTGCATTGTTTACTGAATGTTGGGATGAGCTCGTGGTTGGCTAGCCAGTGTGTGTGTGGCATTGCACTAGGCGCTCGTTTTACAGCAGGATGACCCCTTGATCTCTTGTATTTGACGCCTTGGGCCTCGTAGTTACCTAGCTGGTTGACGGCCTATGTCTGTTATATAATTTGGCAACCATTTTCCTGCGTCTCTGCCGGAGGGTGGTAATTTGACATTCGTCATGAATATCGGCATTACCAGTACAGTACACCGATCAGCCCCGGCGACAAGGTCAAGTCCCCGGTTGTGGATAATCTGCAGGTGGCTAATAATAATACAGAGGAACGAAATTTCAAGATATAGAGAGTACGGGTTTTTTTTCTATCTGCTTTACGCCGCACCGATATAGTTAGGTCTTATGGCGACGATGGGACAGGAAAGGCCTAGGAATAGGAAGGAAACGGCCGTGGCCTTAATTAAGGTACAGTCCCCAGCATTTGCCTGGTGTGAAAATGGGAAGCCACGAAAAAAACATCTTCAGGGCTGCCCACTATCTCCCGGATACGAGCTCACAGCTGCGCGCTCCTAACCGCACGGCCAACTCGCCCGGTAAGAGAATACGTTCTTTAGCATGTATAGCACATAACTGAATCATATGTATCTACGGACTTATATTGAATACATTATGTTTAACAGTATTTAAAATTACACAAATAAAACCTATTTTACCGCATCACTTTAATTATAACGCTTATTACAGTAACTTTTTAGAAGACAATAGAGTACATCAGAAAAAAGAAACATACCTCGGTTAACACCTTTGAAAAAATATCCTTTAGACTCTTCTGTTTGTTACTGTTAACCTTTCCTGTCTTTACGCTGAAACTTCTCGTCAATACCACGTAGCCGAGATGGAGCTTGTCATTCGCGACTTCGGGGGTTGCTTACGAGCGTGACCGGTAATTAATTCACACCCGAGAAATAGGAAGGCTTCGCCTATTTCCCGATCACTAAGAAGTTTTAGTTTTTCGGTTCCCGTCATACTGTATTAGCTCCCAGCATCACTGTAACCCTTTCTTTACACAATAAATGTTCCTCAGAAACCATAAATGCTGTATTGCACAGTTAATGTTGAACAAAATTCGAATTAGAATTTTTTTTTTTTTTTTTTTTTTTTTTTTTTTGCTTCAAGGGAGGAAACATTTGCTTCGGGAAATCGAGAAAATCGTGGCACCGAATTTCGAGTAGTAGAGAAATAAATACACTTGAAGAATAGGACAAACATTCGGGAAATTTAAGTTACTTCGAGATACTGAAAATTCGAGTAATCGGGGTTCGAGATATCGAGGTTCGGCTGTAATAATAATAATAATAATAATAATAATAATAATAATAATAATAATAATAATGAACACAATTTGCGCAGAGGCACTTTTAAATACAATCTAGGGGGGGAGGGGCGGTGAGAAAATGAAAATCCACAGCCTATTTCCAATTTCAACCGGGTCAGGAATGGAATGAATGAAGCCCCATCTAGCGACGAGGATAACTGTGTCGGCTGCCAAAGCCTGTCGCGCTCCTCTGGGGCAATGATTAATGACTGACAGATGAAATGAAATGGTATTGCAGAATGTTGCGGGAATGAAAGATGACAGGGAAAACCGGATTACCCAGAGAAAAACCTGCCTCGCCTCCGCTTTGCGCAGCACATATCTCTCACATGGAGTGGCCGGGATTTGAACCAGGGAACCCAGCGGTGAGAGGCCGGCGCGCAGCCGCTGAGGCACGGTTCTTCCACTAAATTAAGTAATTCTGTAAAATTATCCGAAATATGTCAATAAGGAAAGAAAGGCTTTCAAATGGAGGACGAACAGATGTGGTGCGGTGGCTAATGGGGATACAAAAAAAGGTCAGAGGAAGAAACATGAGGAAAATCATCGTATATTTATTTGGAGAAATAATGGAAGACGCGCACCTATTGAGAGTATGTAGGGCAACTGACGCGGGTAAGAATTAAATATTGGGCAGTGTATATAAAACAATATATACAATACTTTCATTATTAAACAAAGAATGGATTACCGCGCAAACTTTCTTGTATTAAAAAAATATGTGGGAAAAGGAAATGGGAAAGAAAAGCATTAACTAAAAGAATGAAGACTAGAATATGAATTGGTTCATAAAGAAAGGACATCAGTCCAGCCTCCCCTTCACTGTGATATTGTGATCGGAAAGTTAGCGTTTTGTAAAGAAATGGCATCGGTCCGTACTTGAAGCCCTAGTTTTATGAAATACCCATAGAAGCGCTAGGTGTTCGTCGATTAACAGCGCGCTACTCTCTTGTTTTGAGGTCATTTGACTGCGTAACTGCATCATTATTGTATAATGAAGTATTTTATTATTTTTCGTTATACATTGGAAGTCGCTGGAAAGAGGTCCAAGGGACGACCAAGACAGCGATGGATCGATACAGTGCACAACGACCTGAAAGCTGTAGTAAGACTACATCCTGACATGGCCCGTGACCGAATTAAATGGAGACAACGGATCCACACAGCGGACCCTGTCACCAGGCGGGACAAACGCTAAAGAATACAACTATATGTTTTATCATTCATTGATGGCTCCAGTCGAGTGCCAATAAACTGTGCGTACCCAGCAGGAAATATACTTATTAAGAAGAGGATAATTGATGATCTGAAGAAACTGCTCGAGTATATACCTGACTACTTCACAGAGCTGACTTCTTAGCCTACTGTGAGAAGAGGAGATGACAATAAAGATGATTAATTAGAGGAGGACACTGAAGATTTCGTGACATTTCAGAGACCGTTCTTCATCCTGAGGCCAAGTACTTTGTTATATTATAATATTCTAATAGTTTTCTGCGAAAAAAAAGGCTGTACGGAAACTTTGAGTGGTTAGATAAAGCTAGTTGGTTCTAAACCCCTTGTATAAAGAAAGGCCATCAGTCCACAAGATTTAAACAATCTGTATAATTCAACTACCGATGATAAATTCATGAAATAATAATATTATTTGTTTTACGTCCCACTAACTACTTTTTAAGATCTTCGGAGACGCCGAGGTGCCGGAATTTAGTCCCGCAGGAGTTCTTTTTACGTGCCAGTAAATCTACCGAAACGGAGCTGTCGTATTTGAGCACCTTCAAATACCACCGGACTGAGCCAGGATCGAACCTGCCAAGTTGGGGTTAGAAGGCCAGCGCCTTAACCGTCTGAGCCACTCAGCCCGGCAAATTCGTGAAATATGTTCAGGAGAATCATAATATGCATTATCTATTTGATAGCAACATTTTTTTTCATTTCTATTATGATAGTAAAATGTCCAGATAGTTTTTTCTTGATTTCCCAACAATTAGCTAAAATGGACTGAAGCCCTTTTCTTTATGAACAAATTCATATGTAGCACTGTACTACGTCTAGGACAAAAAGAAATTTAAAAGCAAAGATGTCGTAAGAGGCGGCTAAAAGGGAGGACCAAGGGATGACTGTATTATAACCATGAAACTACTTGTGATTAGTACACCTAGGTGAGGAACACCATAGGTCTGCGTTACCTGTGTGACGTACAATATTTGTGAGTAGTGGCATAATGTGTGGAACAGCGTAAGTCTACGCTACTCTTGATTAGTACCGCAACATGACAAATACCTTAGTTCTACTTTACTAGCGATAAGTACCATTATGAGAGGCCATTGACCTGGATTTTGGACCCCTTTACGCAACAAGCATCCTCAATTCAGGATTGTGCTTTAGAAGCAGTCCCTTGGTCAGTAATGCTATTGTTTATGGTAGTTTCTGGGTCGGATCCACTGATTGTTTTAAATTCATATCCCTCCAATCATTCTTCATCACATTTTTATTCTGGTCAGTGGATGATTTTGAACTTTTAAATTGCCATTACATTTCGTACCATTAGGGTCCGATGACCTAGATGTTAGGCCCCTTTAAACAACAAGCATCATCATCATCACCATCAAAAGCAAAGAAACAAAGGGATGATTATTTGTGGAATGATTATAAACATGTGTAGCTTTAAGTATAATATTTAGTGTAATAAAGAAGACTAATTTAATGGATTGCCGTTTCAGGTGATCCGGAACTATTCTACTAAATTAAGTATTAAGTATTCTAAATTACGTCTCCCGCTAGACCTCAAGGGAAAACAAATTAATATTCATTAAAACACACACACACACAGCCACAGAAGTGAGTCAAAAAAAGAAACAAAAAGGAGGTGACACAATGTACTTCCACTTGAGAGATCAAATTTGAAAGCGTATAATCAGGCCGATTACCATCGCATTACCGCCTAAACAAGTACAACACTTTGTGATGATGTCACACACGACAATTTTCCACACAAGAGGTCGCTATTATTCCGCCCCGTCCTTGCACGCAAACAAATACGTAGTATTATCATTGTCATTACGTTTTTTTTTTTTTTTTTTGAACATCTGGTCCGTGACTCACTGAACAGATTAAAGCGGTAATCAACACGAATTTCTATTTGACGCGCGAGCTTTATCATCAGCTTGAGACGGCTCCAACTCTTCACAATACAGCTGTTCTCGTCTAACAAACTCACAGTTCAAAGTTTAGAGCGGTAAGCTTTGTCACAACGATTTACAGTTCCCTGTGTGGATCACTGGTAAAATGCCGACCTCTCAATCTCACGGTCACGGGTTCTACCCCGGCAGAAAGACAAATTCCAAATGTATATTGCGATATGTCCTATTTTTGAAAACACCACTCTTAGCTTATTCGTCTAATGTCATTCAACGCCACATCTCCACTGACAGCTCCTTGCTACTTCTATAACCAGAGGAGTATATTTATCGACCTTCTCCCTATATTTCTGTTTCATATTATAGTAATTCGGGATAGCGATGTCAATGAAATGTGCGTGTTGATTCTTTTTGCCTGTTAATGTTAGGCCTATGGCTGGTCTATTGTGCGAAGTTGTTCTGTTTGTATCGTTCGATCCCAGTAGAGTTTAAAATTTTCATTTTCCAGTACACTTAGTGGGCAGTATTTATGATTATTCCATTCTTCTGATAAATGGTCAGCATTTGGGCCTTCGATTCACAGGGTTCTGGATTCAATTCCCGGTCCGGATTCATCATTAACCACTGATCTGCATTTAAGACTGTCGCCCAGGTGGTAAATTCCCTATCGGTTGTTTGCCTGGTCTTTTCATAAATGATTTCAAAGTATTTGGAAATTAATTGAACATATCCCTTGGTAAATAATTCCAGTCCCTAATTCATCTTCTCGCCCCAATTTGTCCACTTGAATTCCAAATGTATTCCAAATTTCCTATTTTTGAAAACACCACCCTTAGCTTATTTGTCTACTAATGTCATTCAACGCCACATCTCCGCTGACAGTTTAGTCAAGCAGCTCGTTTCCTTACCTGCAAGTCTTCCCAACGCAAAATTTGCAACATTTTTTTAACACTACTCCTTTCTGCGAAATCACCCAAAACAAATCGTGCTGCTTTCCTTTAGATCGTTTCCAGTTCTCGAACCAAGTACTCCTAGTGTGGATCTTACCAGATACATATACGCCCTCTCCATCGCGTCCTTACTACAACCCCTAAATACGCACACACTATTTATACAAATCCACAGCCGCAGCATCTTTGGCGACCAAGGCCTACGGTAACGACTAATGTGTCGTCGCTTCCATCACACATTTTGTAGCGTTACCCACGACTCTCAGCCGTAAGACATAACCCGCACGGTTGCTGAGTAACACTGTGGCCATCCACGCATACCTTGCATGACAGCCTGCACGGTTGCTAGGGTTACACTTCCGTCGCGCAAGTTTTCATATGTCTCTCAGCCATAAGACATACGTATTTATGTCAACAAGTATCTTCCATTATTGTAGACAAACATTTAGAGTTGTGGATATAATATTCGACTGAAGATTCTCTGATTCTCCACATAGCGTGCCATTGGAATTTTCCAACACTAAGCGGTCTTACGTTGTTGGATTTTTTTTTTCCTAACGTTTCGGAACTGCGAGTCAAGAGGGCCGTGGAATTGTTTACTATTTATTACGACAGATCACTTTTGAAACATCCGCTGGCAGTGTAGAGCAGTGGGGAAGAAGAAGAAGGTATTAAAAGGAACGACAAATCATGTCAAGGAAACAACACCAAAAACCCTCCCATGGAATAAATTCAGCAAAGATAGCTAGCCCTCGTTTCTCCCGTATTAAAACAGCATTCCAATGAATATAGAACGACCGTCTCTTCTTCAACGGGTAACAGAGGAGAGAAGAGGGGGGTCACGTCAAGATTGCAGGCTATGAAGCGAGTGAGTGAGAGAGAGAGAAAGAGAGAGCTAGCTGCTGTATCATTTGCAGGAACCAGGAAGCGGCAAGATCAAGCCAAGTGAAAGAAAGTCCTCCTGACATCACCTGTTAACGAGAAGCGGTAGCTCTGGCTTATCCGGACTGACCTACCAGTTCTACCCCCATTAAAGCTCGCCCTTACCTTACGAATTCCACGGAGGGTATTAGAACAGGGATAAAACAACCCTGAAAGCAGAATAAGGGAGCTTACAGGTGACCAGATGGTCGCTAACAGGTCGCGTTAAAAAAGAGCCCCCTTAGATGAAAAAGAAACGAAAAAATGCCGTGTTTGAAAGAGGGAGAGAGATGGATATGGTCTTAACAGACAGGAGTGGTACACGTGATGGTATGTGCTAGGGAGATAGCCACTGAAGTTATCTCTCCTTGTGTCTTATATCATCCTTGGGTGCCCGCCGCGCGAAAACAGGTCTCTCTGCTGTAGCCTACTGCGTCTGCTGCTGCATACTCGATTCAATTATAATGAGAAGAAAGTCACGCTAAGCTGACGCACTACTCTAAATACCTATAAATTATATCGACTATTTAATTTTATTTTACCGGGCGAGTTGGCCGTGCGCGTAGAGGCGCGCGGCTGTGAGCTTGCATCCGGGAGATAGTAGGTTCGAATCCCACTATCGGCAGCCCTGAAAATGGTTTTCCGTGGTTTCCCATTTTCACACCAGGCAAATGCTGGGGCTGAACCTTAATTAAGGCCACGGCCGCTTCCTTCCAACTCCTAGGCCTTTCCTATCCCATCGTCGCCATAAGACCTATCTGTGTCGGTGCGACGTTAAGCCCCTAGCAAAAAATAATTTCATTTTTCCTTTGTTTTCTTTCCCGTCAGGTATGTAACGTAGACATAAGGCGCCTATAGTTTTATTACCGAAGTCAAGAAACCCATTGATGTTCTGAAACGTCCAACAACCTCTTGCAGAAATCAGGCACGAGATGATGGGTAAAAATTTGCGCTAACTTTGGAGCAAGAAAGGCTTTTCTATTTCTTATTACAATTGCTTTAAGTCGCACCGACAGGAGATAAATCATAGCGATAATGGGATAGGAAAGGGCTAGGAGTGGGAAGGAAGCAGCCGTGGCCTTCATTAATGTACAGTCCTAGCATGTGCCAGGTGTGAAAATGGGAAACCACAGAAAACCATCGTCAGGGCTGCCGACAATGGGGTTCGAACCCGATAGTGTGCGCCTCTATCCGCACGGCCAACTCGCACGGTAAAAAGAAGTAAATTCAGTGAAAATCAATGACAATATATCCAACTGGAACTTGCTTCCTTGTTGTGCTCAGGGCTAGAGGGGAGTCAAACCATTTGCAGAGTCAGGAAGTGAATACAACCCGAGTGATGACACAGAAAGTGAATCTTCACGGGAATGTGTAAAAATGATTCCTTGAAGGAACAACCTGTGATTAGTGAAGAGTATACAGCAGTCATTGAGAAAGTTTTACTGAACAGGAAACCTGACGAACAGAGCAAGCTGCTAGTCCGTACCTACAGATGAGGAGAAATGTGATTTCTCTGACACTTTTTGAAACGATAAATCAAGAAATAAACTAAATAAATAAATAAACGCCCTCACACTATCAGGCTTGAAGGACCTGTGGCCTACCAAGCAACCGATGCTTAGCCTGCAGATTTCTAGACCGGGGCCACCATCTCTCCGTCAGATAGCTCCTTACTGTAATCACGTAGGCTAGTGGACCTCGGAACCAGCCCTCAGGTCCAGGCACACTACCTCAACACCACACGCCTAGCTTATGATGATGATAATAATAATAATAAGTCCAACCTTTGTCCAGTTTCTCTACGAGGTCAGATATAAAGTGAGAATCTTCGTAACGAGAGTTTTTACGACCGGATGCTCTTCCTGGCGTCAACCTCATCATGGGAGTTAATGAGATGAAATGAATGAATGGATGGCAGTAGGAAGCGAAAGAGTGAAACACGGTGCATCCTACTCCAGCCGAATAGCTCAAGGCTCAGTGTTCCTGATCCGGCGAAAACGAATCGCCATCAGCAGCGTCAGATACCATCACTTCATATAAACACTGCTCAGAGGTTTGGAATTGATTCTAGGCTTTTGGAACGCAACCTAGTGATTAGAAATTATACCCCCCCCCCCCCCATTTCTCTCACCCTGCCGATTAACATTCCGATGGTGAAAACTTTTTCACCAAAGGGATTCGAACCAGCAAACCACGGTGTCAGTCCATGGAGAATCGACACCTTACCGATCATCACCACCAGGCAGGCTAATAATACTAATTTTTATTATTATTATCTATCTTTAGATACGTAAAGACCTATTTCGTGATCTGCAGCATTAAATGTGTACAGCCTAATCTCCATGTTATGTTTGCGTTAATATCAATAATGTTAAGTGGAAAAAAAATCAAAAATAAACCAAGAAGTACGAAATTTTCAAGCAAAATTAAAAGATATGTTTTTAAAATCAGTTTCTTGTCTCTTCTGAAAAAGAAAGCAATGTTCCCTTTGCGAAAATCAATGGTCATAAAAATTATGTCTCACGGTCATGGCCATCCATCAACGACTACTAATTTCACATCACCACCAGCCATAAGACACAGCCTGCACGGTTGCTAGGTAACGCTGTCTGACCATCCATCCATACTCTGCGTCACAGCCTTCACGGTTGCTAGGGTTACACTTCCGTACCTTTTTTTTTTTTTTTTTTCAGATGAAATTAAATGGCGCATGGCTTTTAGTGCCGGGAGTGTCCGAGGACAAGTTCGACTCGCCAGATGCAGGTCTTTTGATTTGACACCCGTAGACGACCTGCGCATCTTGATGAGGATGAAATGATGATGAAGACGACACATACACCCAGCCCCCGTGCCAGAAAAATTAACCAATCATGGTTAAAATTCCCGACCCTGCCGGGAATCGAACTCGGGGACACCCCCCCCCCCCCGTGACCAAAGGCCAGCACGCTAACCATTTAGCCAAAGAAACCAATATTAGGGATTACAGGATGATTCCACTGCACCCTTACTGAAACTTCGAGAGAGAGAGAGAGAGAGAGAGATGAATCATGATCAGAACTTCTTGTAGGGAACAATAACGAGTTAGTTACATCTCTCGCCATGTTTAGTTCTTGAATCATTTTCACTCCGTCAACAAAATCCGTTTGCAATTCCGGATAAACACATTTCAGATAACAACCTAATTTTCCACCTGGTGCAATCCTTAGATGCACATCTGTTTTTCGTCAATAGAAAAAGTTTGTCAGATGCTCCTGTGAGCGAGTTTTCCTCTACAATATTCGTATCGATTTCCAAAGACGTAATGCTGTTTCTATGCAGTAACAGGTTAGAATGCATTTGTCGAAACCATTGGAAGTGTATTTTTTTTTTATTATTTCAAAGTAAATAGTGCAAATGTATCTGATACAATCCAGTTGTTATGCATTGACTTACTTAAATATCTCTATCTCTGGAAGTATTCAGTCTGGAAGGCTGTGTGCTATACTGAGTACTGGAAAGCCAACCATATGATACAAAACCAGATTTAAAAAATCGAATGTATGGGCCAAGTTCAAAAACGGATGGGAACATGCCTTCAAAAATTGAAGCGGGCAGAAGGAAAAGATAAGTTGTAGATGGCAAGTCTCTAAATGGTAAAGGAAGACTTACAGATTTAAAAAAAAATCGATGAACTTCGGCATTATTATGGAATGACAATAAAAAACAACACGATTGAAAACAGGAGTGTGTTATTAAACTAATGATTCTCCTGATCAACATTTTACTGCAAAACACGGTGTTAGAGCTGTTCTCACTGTACGCCTTAACCTACAACGTAGTAAGAAGTACCGCCCGATAGTCCGGCATTTTCGGTAATCCGGCACCGGGCCGGACTATCGGACTTCTACTGTAATATTTCACAGTACACTCAACTCTCGATTAACCGGAATAATGTAGGGTTAAGGCTTCACGGGTAAGCAAAATCGCGGTTAACCCGAAAAAAGTTAAAAATAGAACAGGCGTACTGAAAGTACAGTTAAAATTATACTACTGCGTTGTTTTTATTAACTCGCCCAATACGTTGCAGTAGAATTAGCACTTAGCACAATTAATAAATGGAAAAATAAACAGCAAAAATATTCGGACTACCTAATTTTTCTATTTCTGAAAATAATCATTTATGGTCTTCTGCTTTTGTGCCGAGAAACGCTTTTTCTTTAATTTGCCTCTCAAGTTACATTAACTCCTAACAGTAGTACATTTTTAGTGTTTTTGATATCGCGGTTAAGCCGCAACGCGGTTGATCCGACCGCGGTAAATCGAGAGTTGACTGAATTTATTTTAGATCGATCGTATGGTGGGGGGGGGGAGGGGGTCATCTAGAAAATGGGTTACGGAAGGATGATTTCAAGACCATATGTTCTTCTCCGTTCGTCTACTCTCCGTATGACGTTTTCTACGTCGTGTTCACCTGTTGTCCCCTGGTGGCCATGATCGTTAAGCTGGTTTAAGTTCAGTCGGTTCTAAGTTTTACCAAGAGGAAAAGCCCTTTCAGTTTTAATTGGTGTTGATAGGATGATTAATGTAAGTAATTATAGATGTTAATATAAGTTAAGGTCTTCACTGGGGTAATCACATTAACACGGTTGTAAAAAAAGGGTTACAGACCTTTTCATATGGTTATGAGGGTATTTAGGGGATGTAATGCCTCCGTGGCTGAAGCGGCAGCGCACCGACCTCTCACCGCTGGGTTCCGTGGTTCACATCCCGGTCACTCCTTGTGAGATTTGTGCCGGACAGACTTATCTTCCCAATATTCTGGTTTTCCCTATCATGTTTCATTCTAGCAACACTCTTTGTCGGTTATTATTCACTGCCCCAGATGAGTGTGAAAGGCTCCCGCAGCCGACACAATTTCTGTCCTCGCCGGTAGATTCCATTCCTGACCCGGTTGAATGAGTAGAAACAGACGGTGGATTTTCAGTAAGGGTGTAAAGCAGAGGGCGTATAAGTCATTGGTATGGGTTGGCTGCAGCGTACGCAGTGCTAGGCTAACGGAGGACATTCGCATTTCATGTACGAAAGACTTTCATGCGGTAATAATAATAATAATAATAATAATAATAATAATAATAATAATAATAATAATAAATAACATGGATATGAAGAGTTTCCGGACCAATGTTCATGTTACATTTTCTCCTACGTGTGAAGAATGCGCCTTGAAAGGTTTTTTCTTTGTTTTAGAATATGTTTTACGCCGCACCGACACAGGTAGGTCTTACGGCAACGACGGGATAGGAAAGACCTAGGAGTGGGAAAGAATCGGCCGTGGCCTTAAATATGGTACAGCGCCCCAACATTTTCCTGATGTGAAAATGGTAAACCATCTTCAGGGCTGGGGTTCGAACCCACTATCTCCTGGTTGCAGGATCCTGAAAATTTGGCCCTGCCTTACTGTTACGCCTGTACACATACAGAAATTGGGCGGGTGGTCTCCATGTTCTTTATATGCATTGAAAGGATTTTTACTTACACGAAGTCATCATTTTCATAATGTACAGATGAAATTCCGCGAGAAAGAGTATAGGCCCTATAATTTTTTGACATGAATATGTTTTATGGCTGGAAGTCATCTGAAAACTAGTGTAACGTAAAGCTACAAAATATGTGACGGAAGTGTAACCATAGCAACTGTCCAGGCAGTGAGTAAGGTATTGTTACCTAGCAACCATCAAATTAGCAGCCGCTGATGGATGGCCATGACCGGAAGACATATTTACGATCATTTGATTTTCACAAAGGGAAAAGTGGTTTCTTTAAAAAAAATCGGATTAATAATACAAACACTATACTCTCGACAAGCGCTAAGATAGTAGAAGTATCAAAATAACGGAAACTGGTCATCATGATTTTTTTGGGAAGGAAAGACATGGCTATTGAGCATCAGTAGTGGCGATTAGTGGGGAGGGTGGGGAGCGACGAGCGGGGGGGAGCATTCGTCTACCCTCCCCCCCCCCCCCACTTTGTGGGGAAAAAATAAATTTTTATTCCATTTTAGCCATCTGACATTTTTTAATTTTCGAGAAATTGAAACACGCACAAAATGTCGTTCGTTGCGGCTAGCCGATTCATACAGTGCAACAGCGAGTAGTACGTTGTGCGATCAAGGGTAGCAGGGGTATATTTTTTTGCCAACGTCATGGATACAGGTATAATTCACCCTCTTGCCGTGCGCATTCGTCAGTCTCGCAATCTCACTCCAATAATAATGTGTCTGTGTAGTTCTATCTAGTGTATGTTACTTTCTTAGTGTGTAGTCAAATACTAAATTACTTTGTAATTATATAATCACGCTGCACTTCTATTTAATTACAATACACGTGTAATTATTGTCCCTTTGGTGAAAGTGTTTTTGTGCCGCACTATTATTACCGTACTAAATGTCCTAGACTCAACCTTTACGTCTCTATCGAAATTCGCCCAGACAGCATTAAAAATCTTACCAATTTTCTTTATTTTTTTAATTTATTTTTTTATTTATTTATTTATTTATTGCTAATGGCGTTACGTCGCGCACCGACAGGGATAGGTCTTATGGCGACGATGGGATGGGAAATGTCTGGGAGTTGGAAGGAAGCGGCCGTGGCCTTAATTAAGGTACAGCTCCAGCATTTGCCTGGTGTGAAAATGGGAAACCACAGAAAACCATCTTCAGGGCTGCCGACAGTGGGATTCGAACCCAGTATCTCCCAGATGCAAGCTCACAGTTACCAATCTGTACCGATGTTTTTCAATAAATATATCCTCCCCCGCCCCCCCCCCCCCCACCTCTAACTCCCAATCGCCGCTACTGTTGAGCATAAATAATAATACTATCGAGATGACTGGCCATCACTTTAACCAGACTCGATATTCTGCACGCCGGTGGTTCACGGATAGACGGCGGAGCTAGCACGAATTGGAACCGCACTTCCAATAAAACAAGTTCGAGCGAAGTGCAAGTGGCGCCAAAATTTATAACGGACGGTTGTTATATCACACCTCCGCATCGTGAAGCGTGCCGTGGCGGCGGTGAGAGGGGCGAGACGGGACGGGGCAGGCATTGCTCGCAGCAACGACAGGTCTCAGCGCTGACGTAACCATTCATAGCCTGGTCAAAAGCTCTCATTAACTTACACATAACTGTCGGTCGGTCGGAAATGTATTTCCTTTTTTTAACTCCTCGGTCAGTACTGGCCGTTTACATCTAACTGCTCCATTGGCAGAGGTCTGTCTTCACGACCACGCGGATACGTACAAAATATATTTCTACGAAAGTTTCGTTGTGAAGTAGAAGAAAAAGATGATGAAAAAGACTAAAAAAGTCTGTGCCATGCAAGCGTATATACTAACGGTCTTACTAATAAACGCTGTATAAATTTTATACAAGGTTTATACACAGTTTATGTGCAATTTTTTACTAATAATAATAATAATAATAATAATAATAATAATAATAATCGTATGGCCTCAGCTACCATGTGCAGACATTTCGATTTGACGCCATCTAGCTGTCTGCTCGTCAATTTCGACGTTCCGTTTTACTCTAGGTCCGCTAGATGGCAGACAGAGTAAACCGGATCTCTCTTGGGCGTCTATGGCTGAGATTTAATTGATTTTGTCGGGTAAATACCAAATGTATCACCAGAGATCTTTTACATGCCGACATCGTACGACATGGAGTGTCCAATGGACTTTTTTCCGCCCTTCAAAAATCCGACTACCTCTGCCGGGTTTGAACCCGCTATCTTGGGATTCGGAGGCCGACGCTCTACCACGGATCCATAGAGGCAGCTAATTTCTTACTAATAAACCACTGAACTGCTTATACAGACCAGGACCCTTGTATAGCAGTGAGTGACGAAATAGAAACAATGAGTGATCAGTTTATTTCAGTGGCACAGTCGAGCCTCCATTACTCGACTTTTCTGTATCTCGAAGAACTTCAATTTCCCGGCCGTTTGTGCATACACTCGTTTTTTCTTTCAATTTATCTGAATTCTTTATCTCCTCTGAGGGTGCTGTCAAATGATTCATTATTTGCACCACTGCATGTCGTAAAAGGCTACTAAAAGGGGAATATTCAATCACACTCTCTTCTTGTAGGCCCAAAAACGTATCCATGATTCTATGCTTTTCCGTGTAGAGGAAAAAATGAACGAGTGCGTTTTTTTAATGGATAGAAAATCGAAATCGCTTCATGAACAGTTCCGAACTGTGCAAAGATATCCGCGAATGCTTGCAAATTGATAGAAATTCGCTAATTCGCGATATTTTCAACAGAAAAGAAGGGGGACAACACGTCGAACATAATACTTGTTCATACAGAAGTGGATTTTTCGTGTAAAAAAAATATCAAGGACTTCAAAAATTTCCGAAGAAGGTGACAGTAATTGTATGTACAGAATTCTGGCTGACATGCTTGAAGAGAACTATAATTCTTCTTCGAAGTCTCTGCAGCTTCTGTGGCTTCCAATGACAAATGCTGACAGTGGAAGAGCATTTTCCGCTTACAAAGACATTTTATCTGATAACTGTAGAGTCTCTATCATGTTGAAAAAGCCTTCATATGGATGAAAACCAGTAACCATGTAATTTATGTTGATAATTAGCTCTTTCAAAAATTGTCTCAAGAACATTATAAAAGGCGGTAAAGGCGAGCTCAGTTCGCCCGGAAGGACGTGGGTTCGATTTCCCGTTAGGAAGTATTAAAACTCAAGAAACGAGATTTCCACTTTCGGAGTGCACATGGCCTTGAGGTTCACTCAGCCTACACCGAAAATGAGTACCAAGTTAATTCTTGGGGGCAAAGACGGCCGAGCGTAGAGCTAACTACTGTACGCACACCCCCCCCCCCCTCCCAAGTGCCGAGGTTACGGATAGTGGAAGCTTGTACCTTCCACCACTCCAGGGGCCTTCGTGGCCTGTACGGAGATGACATTGCTTTGCATATATTTTAAAATATGTGTATACAAATTTCACTGTAGCGCATCCAGAGTTACGTGTATCTTGTGTGCACGTACCTTCGGCTGTCTCCACTTGCCTCTCTGAATCTTATGATGTAGATCGGCTACAGTTACATGTTATCGATTTTCTTAGGGTAGGGAATGTGCATAAAATTGTCTAGCTTCTTTTCAAGAAATATTCACCGAAATCAAACTATTTTAAAAGTAGAAATAAGACAAGGGGAAAATAACTATAATAAAATATCATCCCCAGTGACCCTAACCCAAGGACCTGCAGTTTTACGTAAAATCCGAACCATTATAAAAATCATACATGCACTGGCCGGAAATTGAACCGTGCCCATCACAATGAGGAGTCACTATGTCACTCGAACATCATGCCGCAATCCTCTACGCCTCTCCCCCCTCCCTCCTCTTGCAATCTAATCGACGACCCAAAGCAGAGTTTTTCACATATTTTATCGAGTACACGTTGAATGTGTTAACAGAGATCTTTTTTTTTATGTTGCTTTACGTCGCACCGACACAGATAAGTCTTACGGCGACGATGGGACAGGAAAGTGCTGGGAGTGGGAAGGTGTGAAAATGGGAAACCATGGAAAATCATCTTCAGGGCTGTTGATGGTGCCGGTGGGGTTCGAACCCACTACCTCACAAATATTGCATACTGGTCGTATTTAAGCGCCTGCAGCTATAGAGGCTCGGTCAGAGATCTTGTAAAGTAGCAGCTGTTTATAGAGACGGCACGTGCATTTCTATGCGACATTTATTTTTTTCTATAAGTGCACCTTATCTAGTGCAGTGACCCTCGGCTCTGCAGGTCATACAAGACAGTGACTCTCTTTCACGCCCAACTCTCTCTCTCTCTCTCTCTCTCTCTCTCTCTCGACATTCCACAACAGAGAACAACACAGCGTTATGGCAGGCAGCAATAAGCTTAAGAAAGAAAGAAAAAAAATCACTCCTGCCACTCTTCTATTTGTCTTCGAATACTAGGTCATACCATTACTCGTGGATGGCAAATCTGAAAAAAAGTCAGTGGTTCTGGAACATTTTACCTCTAAGGCACCCCCGACAACTTATCAAAGAAAAGAATCCACTTTTCCCTTTGCGAAATACTTTAGCCTGCATGGTTGCTAGGTAACACTGTCTGACCATCCAAAGCTTACATCACTGTCTGCACGTTGCTGTGGTTACGCTTCCGTCACGCATTTTGAACGTCATGTTACACACATTCTCGGATGTCAAATAACATCGGTACTAAGTGGTTTCGCATTAATTTCAATGTACTTAAAATGATATCTGATAATAAATTTAGATTAATTTTGTACAGTAGGGTATCCACTAAAATTTGCGGATTAGTTCTTCCGGCGACTATAATGAAAACTTCCACTTCGATATTCCCAGTAAAGCCGTTATTTCTCCTTCACGTAGGGAACTGTGTATTATACGTTTCTTCTCTAGATTAATTCTCTGTGGTTGCTCAGCACTGTCACCAAACCTAACAGTCAGATCAATTACAACAGCACATCCTTTCTTTTTGTCACTTGCGGTTTCATTAGGCGGTTCTAGTTCAAGCAAACAATCTGATCTCTCATCGTCTTGGGGCAGTCAATGGGCGCAGCAGGTAATAATAATCCGTGGCGGCCCGTGGACTCTCAGGTCGGGGGAGGGGCACAGTACTTACTCCCACAAATCTTTCTTTGCTACTGACCAGTACCACCACACTCATTCAAGTCCTCCGCGCGAAAACAAACTAATTCACTGCTACCAACCCTCACAAAACGCGGGATGCAAGCCAGAGGCCCAATATGAATCAAAATTTCTCGTCTCAAATGTTACATATTAATATAATCATGAATTACTTTTTCTTCTTAAAATATAAATAATAGGGCAAACAAGGTCATAAATTATTTTATTTAATTGCATGCGACCATGGAGATTTGGCTGGCGCATGCTCTGTCCACGTGGAAGTTTCTTCCCGCACCTTTCCTCCCCCGGAAACCGAACACCTGCGCGCTTCGCCCCTTACGTCTCTCTCCCCTCACAGTCACTATATCCTCGGACAGAAGCTCGAGAGTCCGTGCCTTATCTTCAACCTGAAAACATTTACCACTGAACTGCGCGCTGAAAGTTAGTCAGTCACTTAAGTTTGATTACTTATTGCCGAACAGTCTTCCTTATTGATGAGAATTTACAGTTTTACAATGAAATGCAATTTTCTTAGCATATGAGAGTCCAATATTTGACTTGAATGTCGAGAGAAAATAAAAGAACCTTTTCGTTCTCCAGGGAGGACACCGTTCAGGAGTCCTTAAGGGCAGGCTGCTACTGGTTGTAATAATAATAATAATAATAAAAATAATAATAATAATGATAATAATAATAAATCTATCGTTTATATCGCACTAAGAAAGAACTATCGGTTTTGAGACAATTTCGTAGCACGACATTCTCCGTAAAAGATTGTAGTCGAGATAAAAAGGCATGTCTGGCTTTCCCTCTAACAGGAGAAGGTGAATTCCAAGGAGAAGGCAGGCGTCACAATAAGCACTATTAAACGAGAGCAGAATACCAAACAAGAGCTTTACGATTATATCAAGCCATATACAGCGCGGAATCTATGTCCGGGCTCGAGAGAGAGAGAGATGGTGTGAAATTAGGATTATACATCTACAATATCTTCAATTAATCTCTTAATCCTAGCAATCTGTTTTTCCCATGGATGGGTACAGTAGAATGCATCCACGGTATGCGGGTTGAAGACAACCCGGTCTCTAGATGAGTCTGATGATGATGATGATGATGATGATGATGCTTGTTGTTTAAAGGGGCCTAACACCTAGATCATCGGCTCCTAATGGTACGAAATGTAACGACAATTTAAAAGTTCAAAATCATCCATTGACCAGAATAAAAAATGCGACGAAGAATGAATGGATGGATATGAATTGAAAACAATCAGTGGATCCGACACAGAAACTATCATAAACAATAGCATTACTGACCAAGGGACAGCTTCTAGAGCACAATCCTGAATCGAGGATGCTTGCTGTCTAAAGGGGTCCAAAATCCAGGTCAACAGCCCCTCATAATGGCACTTATCGCTAGTAAAGTAGAACCATGTTGCGGTACTAATCAAGAGTAGCGTAGACTCACGGTGTTCCACATATGATGGTACTACTCACAAGTATTGTACGTCGCACAGGTATTGCCGGTATTCCCGTGGTGTTCCTCATATAGTGATACTAATCACAGGCAACGCCCAGACCCGTGGTGCCTCTCACAACGGTGCTAATCACGAGTACTGGAAACCCACAGTGAACCACGCTCTGCTGCTACTAATCACAAACCCATTGTGCACCTCACACAGTGGTACTACTGGCAAGTAAAGGTGACCCATAGTGTTCCTCGCGTGGTGGTACTAATCACAGGTAGTTTCATGGTTCTAATACAATCATCCCTTGGTCGCCCCTTTTAGTCACATCTTACGACAGGCAGGGGATAGCTAGCTGAGTCTGACATTGCTCACCTTACTACTGCCACTCCTCAGTTTCATATTTCCTGTCCGACCTCCAATGGTCAACTCTTGTTTCCTTCTGACCACGACTGCATTAGGTTTGCGGGCCATCGAGAGTTTATTATATTGAAGCCCCCTGTCACTCTTCCCTTTCTTTTTAACAACGGCGCCATTTTAGAGGACGGAAATGTCTAGGAATGGGAAGGAAGCGGTCGTGGACTTAATTAATTAAGGTACAGACCCAGCATTTGCCTGGTGTGAAAATGGGAAACCACGGAAAACCATCTTCAGGACTGCCGACGGTGGGATTCGAACCCACTATCTCCCAGATGCGAGCTCACAGTTGCGCGCCCCTAACCGCAAGGCCAACTCGCCCGGTGGAAAATATTAATTAACAGTCTGAATAATGGGGAGGGAACAAAAAAAATATTGTTCATTCGATTCATCGGAACTCCTTATCTCCACTGTGGGTGGAGTGAAAGGATGAATTCGTTATCTCTGCACCCTGCATATCGTAAGAGGCTACCATGATTAACAAAATATGTACTCCCTCTCTCGTATTTTAAGCCCTTAAAAACATTTCCATGATTCTGATGATGATTATTATTATTACTATTATTAGGGCCCGGATGTTTATGCAGTAATAGGTTAGAATGCAAACTTACTGAAGCCAGTAATAAGTAGAGTCCACCTGCACGACGGCAATGCTAGGAGGATTGCATAAACATTAGGGGTTCGGCCCCTTAATGGTAAGAGGTGAACAAAACGAAAATTAAAACTTCAAAATTTATCCACTGACTAGAATCTAAAACGAATGATGATGAAAAGATGATCGTGAAACAAAATCAAATCAGTGGATACAATTCACAAAGCCTGAATTACTGGGATGATGCATTATTATGTAAAGAGGTGCAACATCTAGGTCGCCGGCCCCTGATAATGGTACTGATCACTGGGAGGTAGAACCATGGTGTTCCTCCTACAGTGATACTAATCACAGGTAACACAAACCCATGGTGCTCCGCACATAGTGGTACTAATCACGGGCAAAGTATACCCATGGTGTTTCTCGTAAAGTCGTACTATTCATAAGTAGCGCAGATCTATTCTGAACCCAGGGGAACCGATACATTCCAACACAGCGTTACGGCACATGGACATTATTAGTTCGCTCAACTGCATGTCCGCTCCTCCGCTTCGGTGGAATACACACGATCGTAGAACCTGCTAACCACACCACAGAACCGTGGTGTTCCTCATATAAACGCACTACTCATTCGTAACGTAGATCAATGGTGTTCCTTACATAATGGTATTAAGCACAAGTATTTCCACGGTTCTAATGCCATCATCCCTTGGTCGCCCCTTTTAGTCGCGTTTTACGACAGGCAAGGGATGCCGCGGGGGTATTCTTTGTCTGCGTCCCCCACCCACAGGGGGTCTCCATGATTCTATGATTTTCCGTGTAGCAGAGAAATTTACATATATCTAATTTTCAAAAGCTCACGTGTTAAATTTTTCTCAAATGAGTCCTAGACCATTTGGAGAGTCCCGAGTTCTAGACAGTAATGTGTTAGAATGCGAACTTACTGAAGCGAAGTAACACGTATAGTCTACCCTACACAGCAGTTATGTTATGAGTATTACGTAAACTTTAGGGGTACAGCCCATCAGAAGTCCCTAGAATGTATGTTACTCTTGCTACATAACGGAAGAACGGGCTAGACGACACTTCCTAATAACCAAATTATGTTGCATTCTAACCTAAAAATCCGGAGTCTAAACCATTTGTTACTATAGGTTACGCTGTGGTTTCAAAGAGTGCCATTGTTAAGGTAACAACGGTGAAGTTTCGTATGTTGTATATTGCTGTAGTTTTGCCCTTATATGGTAGCTGACAGTCTGCAATGATTTTTTTGCCGATTCCTTCATTTTCCGAAGACTTTAACCACTTGTATTTTCCCTTTGATGAATGTTAAGAGAGGCTGTATTTCCTCTGAAAACAACGATCAACAAGACCACCCGCAATCAGTGGGAAAGCCCAATGGATTTTGCATTTTTTGTTTTTATTTTTCTACAATTTGGTTTCCTTCCCACCTACACAGAAAGTCCTATGGCAACGATGGGATATGAAAGGGTTAGGAGCGGGAAGGAAACGACCGTGGCCTTGATTAAGATACAGCCCCAGCATTTGCCTTTTGTGAAAATGGGAAAGCACGGAAAACCATTTTCAGAGCTCCCAACAGAGAGGTTCGAAGGCGTCTTGGAAAAGTGTGGCAATTCAGCCGATGAGTCCACTGCTATAATGGGGCGAAACGCTGGGAATTTCACCTTGAAAAGCCCTTATTCTCTTATTCCCTTCCGCCTGAAACTGAATTAGATTAATGAAGCGTGGATATTATTTTCTAGAAATCCCCTAATACTTTGCTGATACATGAAATGCTCTTTTCAGTGATGACCTCGTCGCTTTGACCCTTGTAACAGCAACAATCGCCGGTTTTAGCTTGCTCGCATTAATGCACGGAAGAGAAGGTTCCTGTGCTCTGCTGGAAGAATGCCGCCTTTATTAGTGCTATTTATGATTCTTTTCGAGGCCTGCTTTCAGTTAAATTAGACCTGTCGCCAGACACGACGCCGTCCGTTTTAACAGTCGAGATATTATGAAGAAACCTGAGTCCACAATGGAAAAGAGTCTCGCTAACCTACTGCCAAGTATGTCTAAAGTAGCACCTTGCAGTTTTCCAAAAGTTCGTACTATTCTTACACCAAAGTTCACACTAAAAGATTTGAAAGATGGCATACAATGAACATGTTATTCCAAAACTAGCGGTTATGTACCGCTTGCGCATGGGGGGGGTCATTCTAAGTACCTAGCTGTTAATATAAGGAAAGATCTGCATCGGGTAAATCACATAAACGAGCCTGTAAATAATGGTTACAGATCTCTTCATATAAATGTGAGGGTATTTAGGGGTTGTAGTAAGTAAGTAAGGCCTTACCCTTTGCAGGAGACACAGTAATATGGGGAGAAGATGAAATGGAAGTACGCGAACAAGTTACTGTGTAGAATCGGGAGATAGAGGAATGTGGAATGAAAAATTAGACTAGTGATGACGAGAGGCAAGGTGCGAAATCACACTTTCATCTATCCTAAACGACCTTCCTTGGTCAACCCTTTCTTTTCCGACCCTGACTGTGTTAGAGCATTCGAGGCCTAAGGAGTCGTTTTCACGACCTTCGTTGCCCTTATTATATTTGGCCGAAACCTTCATTTTTCGAAATGTCGAATAATCATCACCACCACCACCTCTCTGGTAAGACCACAACTAGAGTACGGTTCCACTGTATGGGACCCTCACCAGGATTATTTGATTCGAGAACTGGAAAAAATCCCAAGAAAAGCAGCTCGATTTGTTCTGGATGATTTCTGACAAAAGAGTAGCGTTACGAAAATATTGCAAAGTTTGAACTGGGAAGCCTTGGGAGAAAGGAGACGTTAAGTTGTCAGTGGGGAGATGACGCGGAATGAAATTAGTACACGAATAAGTTTGAGTGGTGAGGGCAAATACTTGTTTATAGGAAGAGGAGTTAGTTGGTTGGAATTATTTATCAAGGGAGATGTTGAATAAATTTCCAAATTCTTTGCAATTATTTAAGAAAAGCGTAGGTAAACAACAGATAGGGAATCTGCCACCTGGCGACTGCCCTAAATGCAGATCAGTAGTGACTGATAAACCTGAGAGGACTTTCTGGAAGTTTCTTACAACATGCTTTTCGTCGCACCGATACAGATAGCTCTTAAGCCGACGATGGGATAGAAAAGAGCTAAGAGTGGGAAGGAAGCCGCCGTGGTTTTTAGAAGTAGGAAAGATCATTATATGAAGATGAAGTTGGAATTAAGGAGGACAAATTGGGACAAATATTCGTTTATAGGAAAAAAAGAATTAGGGATTTACCAAGAGGAGTTTTTTGATAAATTGCCAACTTCTTTGAAATGATAGAACAGACGAGGTTAAGAATTGATAGGAAATCTGCCACCCGACGACAGTCTTCAGTGTAGATGAATGGTGATTAACTGGCATTTAGTTAAAATGTAATTAAATGTAGTGACAAAAATGGATACAATACTTCTTTCCTATTTTTACTTCATTAATTATTTTAAACCTGTTCTCAGTCTAACCACATTCAAACTGTAGTTGCAAAATGAGTTCAAGTCTGAACATTTCCAGTTGTTTGAGTCATCAGTCCACAGACTGGTTTGATGCAGCTCTACATGCCACCCTATCTTGTGCTAACCTCTTTTTTTTAATTTCTACATAACTGCTGCATCCTACATCTGCTCTAATCTGCTTATCATATTCATACCTTGGTCTACCCGTACCGTTCGTACCACCTACACTTCCCTCAAAAACTAACTGCACAAGTCTTTCTTTCTGATCATGTTATCGTCCATTTATTTACTTCCATACAATGCCACGCTCCAGACGAAAGTCTTCAAAAACATCTTTCTAATTCCTATATCAAATGTTCGAAGTGAGCAAGTGTCTTTTCGTAAGAAGCCTTCTTTGCTTGTGCTAGTCTGCATTTTATGTCGTCCTTACTTCCGCCATAATTAGTTATTTTACTACCCAAGTAGCAATATTTATCTAGTTCCTTTTAAGACTTCATTTCCTAATCTAATATTTCCTGCATCACCTCACTTTGTTCGACCGCACTCCATTACTTCTGTTTTGAACTTATTTATTTTCTTCTTGTACACCTTACCCAAGACTCTGCCCATACCATTCAGTAATTTCTCCAGATCTTCTGCAGTCTCTCAGATAAAATAACAATATCATCAACAAACCGCAGGGTTTTGATTTCCTCTCCTTGGATTGTGATTCCCTTCCCGAATTCCTCTTTAATTTCCCTGACTGTCTGTTCTATATAAACAATGGAAAGGAGGGGAGGACAAACTGCAACCTTGCCTCACTCCATTCTGGATTGCTGTTTCTTTTTCAAAGCCCTCGATTCTTATCACTACTGACAGATTGTACATAATTCTTTGTTCTCGGTATTTGATTCCGATCACCTTCAGAATCTCGAATAGCTTGGTCCAATCAACATTATGAAATGCATTTTCAAGATCTACGAACTCCATGTATGCGGGCTTGACCTCCTTAATTCGATCCTCTAAAAGCAGACGTAAAGTCGCGATTGCTTCAAGTGTTCCAACATTTCTTTTGAAGCCAAACTGATCTTCCTCCAACTCAGTTTCAACTTGTCTTCCCATTCTTCTGTAAATAATACGTGTTAAGATGTTGCAGTATTTTGATATATTTCTCTTTGAACTACATTTGGATACACTCCCACTTCATTTCGAAAAGGAGATTACGAGCAGTGGACACCAGAAAAACACATCTGTCTGCAATACGTCCCCCCCCCCCTTTTAAATCCTAGCATTTTGTTTGCATGAACGTAACAGGTTTTACAAATGGGCCACTCAACTCTTCTTAAAATATTCTCATGTTATCTGTTTGGTACTTGGATCATGCTCAACGACTTGAATCAATCGATAACGATCCGTTAAGTCCGCTCTTGTACTCCCCGCCATGAATTACTAAGAACGCTACCAATTAACTCAATCTGCTGCGCACAAGAAATAAATTCACCGCCCTGTTTCTAAAGAATGCGACAAAATGACACTTTATGCTAATTAATCTGAAAGCCAAGGCTGAAACACGCCCCTTGCAATGTGTTATTCGAGACAACATGTATGTGTTCCCGAACAAGTAGGCTCTTTCATGCTGACCGAGGACTTTTAGCGCAGCACGTGTGTGTGTGTAAGTACGTCACCATCAATGACGTATAGTTTGTGTCTCGTTATCGATACTGCAGTTACTGAATACCAACGCCAGACAAAGGCCTCCCTGGAGGCAAGTTCGCATCTAAGCTATGTGGATTCCGATCTTGTAAACGTCAAGAATTTTAAAATGTTATTAGCAGCGGAGTAAGTAATATATAAAGAGTAATTCTAGGGTGCAGAGAACAAGGAATGACAAACTAGCGAGTCGGATAAGTTAATGCATCATCTTTAAAATAATCTAAACAAAAATTAAATCCCTTTTTTAAAACTGAAAACATTTATCAGCACATAAAGCAGGGGGTCCCCATACTACAAGCAATTTCCTCAATTGTGCCGAAAGCTGAAGGGCTAAAGGGTCCGGAAAAAACATCCTAAAATAGCTTGCTTCTTTTCTCGTTTTCTTTTTTATTCAAATCCTAGCCAGATTAACTTATTTACACAATTCTTACAGTAATGTGTTCCTTGGTTCAATACCCGCAGGGGTTCTTTGATTTTCTTGAAAAAATGTCCACACCGAATTTAGTTATAAGGGCTTAAGTGAAACTATGCATTAACTCACATTAGCGCTCGAGGTGGTGCTTGAGTGAAACAATGCAATGACTCGCATTAGCGCTCGTAGTGGTAGAAAAGAGTGAAAAACTGGTAAGCTAATCGACAAGATATTCTCGTACTTTATTATATTTTATTTACTTAAAAGCCGTAGCTCATATCGCTAGGGTGTTTTCAACACTGAGTTACTTGCATAAAGGGACAGAACGGTGTTTTTGTTGTTTTTTTCGGGTTTTTTTTAAGTTTGCTTTACGTCGCACCGACACTGATATCAATTATTTGCA
Source organism: Anabrus simplex (assembly GCF_040414725.1). NCBI lineage: Eukaryota > Metazoa > Arthropoda > Insecta > Orthoptera > Tettigoniidae > Anabrus > Anabrus simplex. The sequence goes on along the minus strand of NC_090277.1, from coordinate 87,354,042 downwards.
TTTAGAGCTGTCGCCCGGACGACAGACTCGGGATCAATATTGTTTACCTAGCCTTTTCTTGAAGGTTCTCAAAGAACTTTGAAATTTATCGAACATTTCCCGTGATTAATTATTCCAATATCTTACTCCTCGCGCTATAAATGAATATTTATGGCGACGATGGGATAGGAAAGGGCTAGGAACGGGAAGGAAGAGACCGTGGCGTTAATTAAGACACAGCCCCAGCATTTGCCTGGTATGAAAATGGGAAACCACGGAAAACGATCTTCAGGGTAGTGATGGGATAATCGAATACTTGTAATAATCGAATAACCTCCTTCCGATTATTTAAATAATCGAACGAAAAATTCACTATTCGATTGCCTCATTCATTCGAATGAATAATCGAAAAATAATCGAACGGGAAATATAATTGAATAATGGATAAAATGAAATAATCGAATAAGCGATTATTTTGTATTCGATTATCCCATCACTACTTCAGGGGTGCCGACGGTGGGGTTCGAACCCACTATTTCCTGAATATAAGTAGAAAAATGAAATCGCTTATTACAAAAATATGGGATAATATGTAACAGGAAGCTAGAAGAGCAGCGAGGGTATAAATGAGAGGGTGAAAAAGCAACCACTTTCCCCTTTGCGAAAAGCCCCAGCATTTACCTGGTGTGAAAATGGGAAACGACCATTTTCAGTGTTGCCAACAATGGGGTTCGAATCCACTATCTCCCGAATACTGGATACTGGCCGCACTTAAGCGACTGCAGGTATCGAGCTCGGTATATTTCGATTCAAAATTTCTTCAGGTCGAATTTGTTCATTCTTCATGTCCGCTTGTGTTCGTTGTGTCCAAGGGAAATTCTTATTATTACTATTTTTTTTTTTTTTTTTTTTTTTTTTTTTTTTTTTTTTTTTTGCTACCGGTACTCGTTTAACGTCGCCCAATCATATCGAAGATTTTCGATGACGGAAGGATGGAAGAGAGACCCAGCATTTGCTTAGTATGAAAATGGGAAACCACAGAAAACCATCCTCAGAGCTACCGACGATGGGATTCGAACCCACTATTTCCCGAATTCAAGCGCACAGCTCCGCGATCCTAACCGCACGGTCAACTCGCTCGGTCAAGGAAATGTAAATCTGTACTATCTTCTCCGGAAGATACTGTTAACTCCACGACACACAGAAATAATCACGATTTTCCCTTCTCATTTTCCATACTTGGAAAATTTTAACTTACAAACTTATGTTAAAACTGCAAATTGGTAAAATTATGACGGTGGCGTCGGCACCGCGGTCTACAGGCAGCATGCCTGCCTCTCACCCAAAGGCTCCGGATTCGATTCCCGGCCAGGTCACGGAATTTTACCTGGATCTGAGGGCTGGGTCGAGGTCCGCTCAGCCTGCGTGATTACAGTTGAGGAGCTACTTGACAGCGAAATGGCAAACCCGGTCTAGAAAACGAAGAATAATGTCAGAGAGGATTTGTCACGACGCGTAATCTCGCAATTTGCAAGCCTTCGGGCTGAGCAGCGGTCGCTTGGTAGGCCAAGGATTTTGGTTTGTTGTCTGCGGCACAGTTCTATTTCTGCATCGTCCTTTAAATGAAACTGGTACCCGTCCACAATCACCATCTATTTATCATACTGGCTAACTACTTTGACGGTTTTCGGGGACGCCGAGGTGCCGGAATTGTGTCCCGACGGAGTTCTTTAACGTGCCAGTAAATCAACCGACCCAAGGCTGACATTTTGGCTGAGCATTTCATAACATTCAAATGTCTCATCTTGACGACAGGTCGTGTACCCTGTCAGCAGTAACCAGATGGATGCTAGATAGAGACTCGGGAAAATAATACGCATGCAAATCCTCTAGATCATTCAGAAATAACCCGGTATGATTTAATATTACAATATTATAGATTTACCTAATGAAACTCCGTATTCATTCCTAGATCTTGGTCATTTGTACGAGAGAAATTACACGGGATCCTAGCAAATGCACCCTTTAGGACATCGAGATGAGCGTTCGACAAACATGACTTTCAATGACTAAGTGATATGCAAATTCTCAGCAACTCAAGACGAATAGATTCGGAGATAGAGGAGAGAAAGAATGTCTTCAATTGGAAGGGTCTAATTTGTGAATGTTTGTCATAAACCCTTTATCTAAGCAAAGTTTTGTATAAAAAAACAGTAATAAATTTAATCAATCACCGTGAAAAGATTGGAACAAGAAAAAATGTACACCACATATTTATACATTTTAAAAAATTTTGAAAGTAATTTTGTACAGAGTGAGGTCTACGTCCATATATTCTGATACATAAAGAGAAGTTATTTCTGTAAAGTAAATTCCATATTTTAAAAAATAATTTCGGGAGAAATTCTCTCCCTGCGTTGGACAAAATGTCACAGGCACAATAGCAGGTTCTTAGAAAAAAAAAAATTCTGAATGGCTGTGCGGAAATTTAATTTTGCCGGAAGAAATTCGCAACTTTCAGGCTACACTTTGGACGGGGGTGTTGCACCTAGGCCAAGTATTATGGAAGAACTAGAAATAACTCTGGATGATTTGCAAAATGAAAAACAGAAAATGTAAAGAAACTGGAAAGATTTAAACCAAAAATGAGGAACGACAGAAAATATTTTTTTAAATATTTGCTTTACACAAATAGGATGGCGACGATGGGATTAAAAAAGGCGTAGAAATGGGAAGAGAACGGCCGTAGCCTTAATGAAGGTACAGCCCCAGCATTTGCCTGGTGTGAAAATGGGAAACCACGGAAAACCATCTTTATAGCTACCGACAGTGCGGTTCGAGACCACTACCTCTCGGATGCTGCAAGCTCACAGCTGCGCGCCTCTAACCGCACAGCCAACTCGCCAGGTCAGAAGAGATCAGGACGAATGAAAAATACTAGGCAATTCGGAAAAAGTTATCGCAGACGATGACAAGAAAATTATTGACTGAAGTGGTCCAGTGAGGCCATAAAAGAGAGAGGAGGGGGAGGAAAAGGAGAAGAAGAAGAAGAAGAAGAAGTGCTTTAAGTATCTACTTAATTTGTTTCTTCCCCCTCGATAACGGATTGAATTTCATCGCAAGTTGCGCTATTGCGAGAGATTAAAAAACGCCATTAGTTTCTTTAATGGTCTAGATTTCTTGTCGTCAAGTCCTTGTAAAGACAATAGCTGAGAATCCTTCAGTAGAAAACGAGAATAAAACACGCACATCACGTCAGACGAAGAGAACCGGAAATCACAGCTTCCACGGTCTCATACAAATACTTGACAATGACCCAGACGAACTCGTCGATACGTTATCGAATTCCAGGAATCACACTCACATCACACAGCACCAGTGACCTGCACTGTTTACTTGTAACTCGGCGTAAAGAAGAGAATCAACATGTTATTTACAAAGAAAGAAAATACTGCACTGAAAAAAATAAGCCCAGTCATCTCCTTCAGTCGATTACAAAAAATCTGACCACAGGGCGGTATGGAATATGAGTCGATCAAGGGAACGCGATGGCTGAATATTGAAAATTTCGAAAATGGCATAGCTTTTGTAATATTTTAGATAGATCAACCATATTTTGCGAACGCATTCACACTAGATTAAGCACTGTGGATGGTGGTTTTTTAATAATAATTACACTAACACAGCAACAGAGCAGATAAATATAATAAAGCAGGAAGCAGACAAAGCAAGACTTCAAATTTATTTTGAAAAAACCAAATATCTGACCAATATCAAAACAGTCCCTCATCACTTGAAGACAGAGATAGAAGAGTTTTCCGGAAAAATCCTACAGATAAAAACTAGCGAGAGAGAAGGAAACTACACCAGGCGAAAGAAGATGGCCACTGCTTTTCGCTCCATACAAGAGGAAAACCATCACAACGCGAGTTCTACTAAGACACTACAATACGGTGTGATCCGAACAGAGTGTCTGTATGCTAGTGAATGCCTCCGAATGACAGGAATGTCAGGACTAATAGAAGCCGAGAAATTTGACAGAAGATCCTCCGCAAGATAATGGGACCAAAAATCGTGGATGGCCATAATAGGTTACGAGGAAGGAGAGAAATATACCAAGAAAGTGAAAGAAAAGAATACTCAAATTTTATGGACATCTGTTTAAAATGGACGAGAAGAGGCTGAAAAAACTGATTTTTAAAACACTTGACAGTAGACTTAAAGTTTCCGACAAATGGTTCAAGGAGGATCTTGAGCAGTCTGGATTAAATCGGGAAGACATCCTAAACCGAACAAAGTATAGATCAGTGATTGACAGCTTCAGAGGTTCCCATGGCAAACAGAAAATGAATAGGGGATGGACAGAGGAAAGAAGACAACCTGCCAGAGAAAACTGCAAAGAGTTTGAGCTGCAAAGAATGTTCCCGTAATGCAGCGAGAGTAACATAACATCTAAGAGATTCTAATAGGCCAAGCCCCTAATGTTTATACAAGTCACAAAGCATAACTATTGTCTGGGATAGAGTATCCTTGTTATTCACTTGAAGAACTTGGCATTCTAACCTCTAAAAGACAAAACCTATGTTTAATCCGGTCCCTAACGATTACCCAAACAACAACAACAACAACAACAACAACAACAACAACAACAACAACAACAACAACAACAACAACAACAACAACAACAACAACAACAACAACAACAACAACAACAACAACAACAACAACAACAACAACAACAACAACAGACATTCACTATGGCCAACTAATATATTTTTTCTCATAACAATCACAAGTTGTTATTTTTTTTAAAATCTTAACTTTAACATTGGGTGAAACAGAATCAAGGTGTAGTAGAGCTAATGCAGTGTGCTCGCGGTAGTTTCGATCAACAGTATTCTGTAAGAAGGAAATGAATTCTCAGATGAAACTATCTTTATACCGGTCTATTTTCAATTCAAATTAGAAGTACGGGAGTGAAAGCTGGGTGGACTCAGGATATCCTTATCAGTAAGTTATAAGTAACAGGCATGAAAACAGCGAGAATGATCGTTGGTGCAAACAAGTGGGAACAACGGGAAGAAGGGTATTTTAAATGATGAGGTAAAAGTTAAATTAGGAACTCCTCTGATAAAAGCTGAACGCATCAACCGGCTTCGGTGGCAGGGTTATGTGAGGCGAATGGGGGAAGACAGGTTACCTACGACTGTTCCTATATGTTTAATTATAATAGGTTAAGGATGGTTACCTAGTTGTACTTTCTCATAAAACAAAAATTATCACCACCTGTGCGAAACTGAAATAGACGATTGTAGAGTTTTGCAGACTGAACGCCGTAAGGCATTTATAACAGCCTATAACAAAGATTTATGTTTATTTAATTTTACCACCTTGCCCTGAATCGAGAGTGTACTTAAAAATGCAATAAGGATAAAATTTATTTTTGATTTCAGATTATCCTTCATTCGGCGAAGACAGCATACAAAATTCAGCGAGAGAATCGAGAGTAATTGGGAAGAAGACACGGAGCATGCAGCCATCAATCCAACAGCAACATCTCGTCCTTACAACAAAAATCAGAAGAAGCCGCAAGGAAATGGAGAAGACTTCAATCAAACATCATAAACAACAACGAATGAAACGAAGATGAACTGATAGGCAATTAGCAAGACAGATATGGAAGCCGCATTGTGTTCTTTAGGAAATGACTAAGTCCAAGTACTGTATTAATAATATCTTGAAGTAAATTCCACAACAGAGTTTAAAATACTTACAATAATCACAGATCCTTCAGAAAGAGTAGCTAGAAATCCACATTTTTCGAAGCTTATAATAATTTTGCACTTAGTCAAATCTGCTTGAACGCCAACGAAATTTAAATGTCCTGTAATTGAATCAGTTTCTTCACTAAGTGGGGAAACTGATTCAAATTTAAAATCCAAAGAAATGTTTTTTTCTAGTCTATGTTGATAATTCCTTTGGCTAACATCGGTTTCATTAATAACGTTCCACAAAGTTTATATTCTCTTTCAGCAGGAAGACTGGCTAAATTACACCACAGGCCAGCAGTGAATTCAACGAATATTATGTCTCCAGAATCTTCCAGTTTCCTTTGTCTATTTTTCTTACAGTATTACATTGCACAATATTTCTACGGGAAAATGAAACTTCATATAAAAGGGAAGTGAAGAAATAAAAACAGGTAATATATACAATGAAAGTAGTTTTCTTTCTTGCATGGATCAATTTCAAATAAATCTTTCTTTCTTCAATTATATTTAGTCGAATCTTCGCGTAAGAATATTTCGGCCCCGAGTAGATCATACTTTTCTTCCGCAGTCACCATTTTACTGATAATGCTATGCCAGAGCGCTATAGCAGCTTTAGCGTTCGTTTCGCCGAGTAGCTCGATAAAATTAAGGGCTTTCTGGAGATCACAGAACCTACTGTGCGAATATTTTGAGCCTTCATTTCGTTAAACTGTTTTATTGCAGCACATACGAAACTGCGCGCCTTTAATCTCTTTCGCGTAGGGTCTAATTTTTCACCAGTGCCGGATTAAGGTGTTTGGGGGCCCTGGGCTATTTAAAAATGTGGGGCCCCTTCTTCGTAACATCACGTAAGACTAGCATACTAAAGTTGTTATAGAACTACTTTCACTTAAATTGATGAATAGGGGAGTGTTGAAATAGACTTCAATTTCTCTCTGTTTTTCATGTTAATATTTCATAATGCCAAAACATATTTCACATTTGTCTCATCACTATCAAATCAACATAAACTTTTTTGGCACCACTAGGATATTTTCTATCCATTTTACAAGAACATTACAGTTATAACTTACGAATGGTTCAATAATCAGGGGTGAACTGGAAGTTCTCTTCCTGATGCAAAGATATAGTATAGCATGCGCATTCCACAGTGCACCCCGAATGCCACCCCCCCCCCCACTCACTTCCTAGACCTCTTCCCCTCCCCCTTCTCACTCTGCCCGTACTCGCAAGCTGCCAGATTTAAACATTCGTCAAATATAACTTTAACTTTTACAATAATTACAGTGCGTAAGTAGCGAGGATTCGTGTCTTCGGACGGTAATTGATTCAAGCAGTGATGAAATACTAAAGCGGACAGCTGATAAGAAGGAAGGAAGAGGACGTGTTCGACATTTTGCGAGCGTGAATATTCATATACATGCACGGAGGTGGAACAGCAGGCCTTTTTATACAATTTTAGGTTCGGCCAAGGGCCGGGGCCCCTTGGCACACGGGGCCCGGGGCTGCAGCCCCTTCAGCTCCCCTCTTAATCCGGCCCTGTTTTTCACTCCTAAAATTTTCCTCAATTTTTTTAAGAAGAAATGTTGTCAACGTAGACTGCGAAAAATCGTATTTTTTTGCAGGTACTGTTTCATTCCACAATCCAAGTCTTTGATAGAAGTTAACTTTTTTTTAACTAGCAGACATACCTTGTACAGAGCCTATACCTATGCTACAAACTAGAAAATAACTGGGAGGACAGGCTATTCTCAAAGATTGTGTACTTCACGCTTCCATCAATTCACAGAAATTCCCATGCCGGGCTCACTAGCCATACCTACTACTATAGTCAGCAGGTACCATCTTATCGCTTTCTCAGAACCATGAGGTCAAGGGTGTTTCTAAAATTGCTTCATCGCTGTAATAATGGTAAACAACGTTATCTTAATAACGGCACCATACAGTCACCTAACCCACTCTTCCGTGATGTAGCGGGAGTAACATTACTTCTAACGTTCTAACAGGCCGGGCCCCTAACATTTATGCAAAACGCATAGCAGAACTGTTATACGGGCTACAGTATACGTCTTTCTCGCTTCAGAAATGCAGGTTCGTCGTTATATCTATCTTCGTTTTACGACGGAGTTCGACTCTGTATTTTAAAGGATTATAACAATATTCCTACAATTCAAATTCTAACCTAATCATTAGTTTTAACCTGTTTGGTTTTTTTATTGATGTAAGGTGCCGGGTTGTGTGGTATCTGTAATGTGTATGTACTTGTAATTCATTAGGGGCTAACTGTTCACCTCGGTACCATTGTCAGCGATGTATGACAGCCGTACAGACAACTTATAGTGAGTTGGCATGTAGGAGTGCAATGTGGCGTTCCAGCAAAGTGTACGGTCGGAGGTTCGCGGGTTTTGAGGGAGTAGGTAGGAAATTATTTTTAAAAAGAAGTAACCTCTATGACAAAACACTTCGATTTTTCCGCATCGTACAAATGCGATTCTACCAGACAACCTATAGGAAAGGAATCTTTGTTTGAACGGTAGGCACTCGTCCTGCTACACGAACAGCAGAATGAGGGCAATGGGAGAGCAAAACTCTTGTCTATATATTACACAGGTGCATATTTCACAGCATTTCTTCTTGCGTAACAGCAAGAAACGACATAGACAAGAATGTTTATTTATTAAGTGCCACATTTAAAAAAGCATATGCCGACGGAAAGGCTAAGATATTTTCAACGACGATTATATCTTATTTTTAAGGAAAATCGTAAAGGTCCGAATCGACACATTTTTGATATTTTCACTTTTCTTACACTTTATTAACGTGTGAATCATTCTGTTTGGCATTTGTTTCATTCAAATATTCGAATATTTACTATTGTAAATAACGTATTTAATGTATACATGCACTTCTATTTCAAGATACGTTTTGTGCAATGTATCACACTCTGCAACGTCAGTCAATTAATCATTGCCCTAGAGAAGTGTGACAGGCTTCGGCAGCCAGCAAAATTCGTATCCTCGCCGCTAGATGGGGGCTTCATTAATTCCATTCCTGACCCGGTCAAATGACTGGAAACAGGTTGTGGATTTTCAGTTTCATCACTGATTTGCATATATCTCTGGGATTATTCCCTCTAGAAGGTTGTGGTTTTTTGGCGCGTTTTGACGAGAAATATCCGTTTTATCAGTTGGTCAGTCGGCCTGAGCTGCAATAGCAAGATGCAGTGTTGTTCTGGCGGAGGATTTTAAAGCTTCAATTCTGCAGTAGCTGAGTTTTACCGAAACTTTCACTTTTACATGCAATTTACTCAAAATCATTTTTTCCGAAACAAATGTTCCCTTTTCTCAGAAGCTACTGGATGCATTTCTATGAAATGCTTACCAAATGTTTATGATACTGTTGTGGTAGTACGGATCTACTTTGGTTGAAATTTCTTGAATAGGTAGTTTATTTTTTATAATACAATATCTGCAGAAAAAATTAAAATCGGGGAATATTTTTTAAAATCATATCTTTTTTTCGTAGCACGTATTTTAAAGCTATTCTAGATCAGTGTATGCACAAGACACGAGTTAACATCATATTTAAAAAAACACTTTTCTACATTCAATGGCTACTGAGAAAAAGGTTCATTTATTCAGCTATTTGAAATGAAATGAAGTATGGCATGTTAGGCTCGCCAGGTGCAGGTCCTTTGATTGGAAACCCTTAGGCGTCGTGATGAGAAGGAAAAGATGATGAAGACAACACATACACCCAGTCCCCGTGCCAGAGAAACTAACCAATGACGGTTAAAATTCCAGACCCTGCCGGTAATCGAACCCGGGACCCCTATGACCAAAAACTAGCTGGCTAACCATTTAGCCATTGAGCCGGATATTCAGCTATTTTAGAAGGAACTACAGCAATAACTAATGAAATAAATTTTCGCTCAAATGAAATTCCGCTCACAATTGAGAAACAAAACAGTCTGTCTGTTATTAAAGAATTGTTATTTTAAATTATGTAACTTTCAGACAAGATAGAACAGAGCCTCTCAGGGTGCATGCACTAGTGCACTGCGCGCCGCAAGGTGCAAAAAACGACTTCGCTAGGTTGACCAGAGTGCAGACCCTTCACTCCTGGAATCTAAGCAACAGTGCTGCCTTTCTCTTTCCTCGCTCGTTCCGCCTGTTCCCTCCTTCCTCACTTGCTCTGCAACGGTCAACGACCTGAGCAGGGTTGAGCCGAGCTTAGCCGAGTCACCCCGAGACAAAACGCTGGTCCGAACCGAGCAGAGTCGTGCCGATGCACGGTTCACAGAACCTGTGCGCCTCGGTTTGCACGCGTGCGATTTTGGGCGTTTGAAAGGCCATGAGATAGAGGTATCTTGTTTAGTTAACAATAGGTTAGAGTGCAAATTAACTTGTCTACTAACAATCGTAGTCTAGCCCGCTGTTCCGTAATGTAGCGAAAGTAACGTCACTTCCAGGTGGTTTCTAACAGGCCAAGCCCCTAGTGTATAAGCAAATCTCATGGCAGAACTGTTGTCCTGGCTAGAGTATTCATGATCCTCGCTTCAATAAGTTTGCTTTCTAACCTATAAATACTTACACCTCTGGGGTCTAGGTATACAAGCACCCGAAGCTAACAGTGCGTTCCTTACTAGTGAGGGGATAATCGAATAATTTTAATAATCGATGAGTTAAAATATCATTCAATTGTATCGCATAGAATATTCGGATGCGTCATGAATCAATTTTTCGATTATCGATTGAAACAAGCGAATAGACGAACTATTATGAAAAATAGAAATACGCTTTTTTTTTCAAACATATCTCCACATCTTGAAATCCCTGTACTGAATAGGGGTGAGTAAGATTTTCTTTACCCGCGCTTATACCACATGGCAAGACAAAATTCCGGGTAAATACTGGAAAGAATCCTAATCTTTTATCGATCGTCCTGCGCTGGCGTAGCATTAGCAAGGAATCTGACAATATGTCAGATACAATATCAACATTCGCCTTGCGGGAGTCGGTAGGAGAGGGACCCTGTAGAAACATTTTTCACGATCGAATATTAATCTATATCTCTTATCAGTACTATTCTGAGACAACGAGCTCCGCTGATAAAACTCTCAAAACCTGTCTTAAATTTGTGGAAAAGTCGAGAATGAAACCCGCAACTTTTAGTAGACACTGGCGAACGGCTAATGAAATACGGCTACACAGTGTACTGAAGTACTGCTTCACCTTGTTTCCTCACTTCCGAACGAGAATGAGCTTTTGCAGGTGGAAGCCAGCGAGATTCGAACCCGAGACTTACTGCTTTCCTAGAAGAAGAATACGATGTAATTTCGGCGCAAGGTTACCTCTCAGGGAGCTTCACCAAACCCTAACATCAGGAATGCGCAGTAATGTATGAGCAGATTAAACAGAACTTGGTGTAAGCCTACTGTTAGTAGGCTTGACGTACTGCATATTTTATCTTCATAAAAACGTAGTTCTGACTTTATATTTCCACAAAGTTAAGTCATGAGATTCAGGCTACCCCAACGCGCATACATAATCATAGTTACAATCTCGCGGAAACTTTTAACCGCTTTTATTCACATTCTCCCGATACGATTTCTCTCCAATGTCGCTACTTTAGTATACTAAGAACTAGTAATATGATAATAATAATAATAATAATAATAATAATAATAATAATAATAATAATAATAATACCGGGCGAGATAGCCGTGCGCTTAGGAGCGTGCAGATGTGAGCTCGCATCCGGGAGATAGTGGGTTCGAATCCCACTGTCAGCAGCCCTGAAGATGGTTTTCCGTGGTTTCCCATTTTCACACCAGGCAAATGCTGGGGCTGTACCTTAATTAAGGCCATGACCGCTTCCTTCCCCCTCCTAGGCTTTTCCCGTCCCATCGTCACCATAAGACCTATCTGTGTCGTGCGACGTAAAGCAAAATAGCCACACAAAAATAATAATAATCCAAACCAAACCCCATGCCACTACAGCTCCGAAGGGCCATGGCCTACCAAGCGACCACTGCTCAGCCTGAAGGCCTGCAGACTACGAGGTGTCGTGTGCTCAACAAGACGGATCTTCTCGGCCGTTATTCTTGGCTTTCTAGACCAGGGCCGCTATCTCACCGTCAGATAGCTCCTCAATGGTAATCACGTCGGCTGAGTGGACCTCGAACCAGCCCTCAGATGCAGGTAAAAATCCCTGACCTGGCCGGGAATCGAACTCGGGGCCTCCGGATAAGAGGCAGACAACACCACCCTTACACCGCGGGGTCGGAATAATAATAATAATAATAATAATAATAATAATAATAATAATAATAATAATAATAATAATAATAACTGGCGTCCCTTTAACTATCAGACGGAAGAGTCCTGCATGAATATTGTTCTGAAGTGGAGTTATTTTATGTTTCAATAAATTCGTCTGCATACTTCGCCGCACACATTTAAGCACTTCGATTTTGGCAGGAAAAATAAATAAATAAATAAACCAGGGTTAACGCGTCGGTCAACTATGTGTGTCTGTATTTCTCTGAATAATCGTTAGAACAGAAGAAAAAGCACTTATCAAACTGAATCATACAAATCGACATGACTTACGGTGACTTGAGCAATTCTTAAACGAAGCCATATACAGCTGATACCAAGTTTGTAATGTTCCGCCCGTCAACGGTCAAATAACCATTAGCGTTTGAAAGCGATAAAAAAAAAGATCTTTAGCTACAATAACTTTTGACCAATTATCAGTAAATGCCCGACGTGCACACAGAGTGAGCCATCTATCACTCAGCACGGGTTTACACAAGCACTTTTCAACAGCCTGTCATTTCAACAACTCAATCCAACACTGTCTGTGGCCTTTTGTACTCCTGATAACGAGGATATTTAGTAATCATTCAATGTGTCGTACATGATAGCAATAATTATACATTCTTCGGGAAATTGTTACGTACATTTTTAAGCTCCTTAAGTAAATAAAATAAAAATTAAAAAACGGTTTCAAATTTCCCCTTGGAAAAATCAAATGATCATAAACGTGTCTTATATATCTTCTTTTTTTTATAATATGCTTTACGTCGCACCGACACAGATAAGTCTTATGGCCACGATAGGATAGGAAAGGCCTAGGAATGGGAAGGAAGCGTGGTGATGTGAAGATGGGAAACCACGGAAAACCATCTTCAGGGCTGCCGACAGTGGGGCTCGAACCCACTATCTCCCGGATGCAAGCTCACAGCTCTGCAACCCTAACCGAATGACCAACTCGCTCGATATTATCATTATTATTATCATCTTCTTAATCTATATCGCAAAATCCACTTAGGCGCAACTTCTTTCACCTTCTTAGCAGCTACCGACATTTAAAAACTACTCACCATTCAAGATCTATCAGTGTCACGTAAATCTCGCGAGAATTATAGGCCCTAAAAATTATATTAAGAAACGAATGTATGAAAGAAGTATAGCACCGTTCAAAAGAATTATTGAATACAAAAGACAATTTCTTTAACAATAAATAAACGATCTTTTAAACCATGATGTTCGGCCCTAATATCCAATTCCTGAACAATTATTTTGTTACAAAACTTACATAACTGAAGGTTATTCCGGACGCAGTGCACTGTTACGATTCGAAGAGTCAAGAATAAAGGAAAGGCTAGCAAAAAAAAAAAAAAGGCTAACTTGACCATTTAAACGGATGGCCCGCTTGCCTTTTTATTTTTTTAATTTGCTTCACGTCGCACCGACAGAGGTAGGTTTTATGGCAACGATGCTATAGGAGAGGGCTAAGAGTTGGAAGGAAGCGTCCGTGGCCTTAATTAAGGTATAGCCCCAGCATTTGCCTGGTGTGAAAACGGGAAATTACGGAAAACCAGGGCTGCCGACAGTGGGGTTCGAACACACTACTTCCCGAATGCAAACTCACAGCTGCGCGATCCTAACCGTACGGTGATCTCCCAAACTCAGCCGAGATAGCAAAGGTGTGCTCACTTTACCTTATATTTATTTATTTATTTATTTATTTATTTATTTATTTATTTATTTATTTATTTATTTATTTATTTATTTTACGTCGCATCAACACTGGTAGGTCTTACGGCGACGATGGAATAGATAAGAGTTAGGAGTGGGAAGGAAGCAGCCGTGGCCTTTGCAGCCTAGCATTTGCCTGGTGTAAAAATGGGAAGCCAAAAAATCATCTCCAGGGCTATCGACAGTGGGGTTCGAACCCACTATATCCCGAATGCAAGCTGACAGCAATGTGATCTAAACCGCGTACCCAACTCGCTTGGTCAAAATTCACCATCCAATTATTCGATGAATTCTTGTTTTTCTCGCCAACTTCTGTAGTGTCCTGTTTTAAGCGAGGTTGGAGACGTCTGACGAGTCTATTACCCTACAGTGACAGGTATCATAGTTATCATGTATTTAAATCGAAACAGCCGAACTATCTACCTATCAATATATATATATAAGGCTTTGGTAGCATTTGACTAACAGGGGTGCATGCTTAGGAAAGAGAAAAGCATGTAAGACAATCATACGAAACGGTATCTGAAGTAGCAGAGAGGAGAAACCCTTCCTTTTTGCTTGCCAGGGACCCAACATCCCGCCCCAAGAACAGTTCTTACTTACGTACAAGAACTACAATGGAGACAATGCAAATATGCGAAATGGGACCACTCTCTGTGTTCCTATTGGCTGGCTCTGATAATGAGCTCCGATAGAGTACTTGAGCACCATTATTTATTTACAAGTTGCTTTACGTCTTCACGACTAAGATAGGTCTTATGGCGACGATGGAATACGAAAGGGATAGGGGTGAGAAAGAAACGGGCACGGTCTTAACTGCGGTACAGCCCCAGCCAGCATTTGCCCGGTGTGAAAATGGAAAAGCACGGAAAACCATCCTCAGGGCTGCCGACAACGGGGGATCAACCCTACTATCTCCCGAATGCAAGCTCACAGCTGTGCGTCCCTAACCGCACGACTAACTCGATCGGTAGCACCCATTATGTCTGGCCTCATGGCTGTCACATACCGAGAAAATAATGAAACTGTTATGGTGCGTGCCGGAAGCGAGTGCTATATCCGTGATTTAAGTTTTGTCCACTCTCGAACGCAGAATGCACTGCTGTCGCAGGGGATACTAAATGTTCGCGGCTCTGACCGGGAGGCGTACCCCTGTTTTGCACCCCCCTCCCCACCCCCACCATCCCCTTCTTCACAGACCAATTGGTTTTGCAACGTCGAAGGTCCAAAGGGCTTGCAAGGTCGAATGACTCAAAAGTGAGCGGCGCATCCGCCATTTTGTGGTGAAATCGGAGCTCGGACCTCGCAGTAAAATTAATATAACTCGAGACTGGGACGTTATTGCACGCACCTCGCTAGGGCTGTCGATATCTGTGATAATATTTGTGAGTAAACTAGATCAGGTGCGTGAAAATTGTGAAATAATAAAAAAATTGTTAAAATTTGCGAAATGCCCCAATTTCTTCATTTCATGAAGGTCGAAGACCATCGCAACGAGAAATAACAGTCAAAAAAGAATCGAACAAGCCAAAAATATCCAAGGCTGACCGTAAGAGAACCTATGACGAACTGGAAGACGAGGCTGCCTGTACTCGTAATATTAAAAGAAGCGTTTTGACTGATAGTGCTGGAGGGAGGAGCATTGCACTGTGTTGACACATTCCTTTCTCCTTCTCTTCGCGTGCAGCTCACTTGTCAGTTCGTTCAGCCCTCTGTGTTCTATTGCACGTAACTCAAAAGTGAGAGGGTTGGCGACTCCAAGCAACACCAGCCGGTCAGCCGGCAGGATTATCTCCATGGCAACAGCAGTGGATCAGCCCTCGTTTCCATGGCAACCATACGCCCCCGTACTCCCTTCTCCTCAACCAGACAGGCAGTAAACAGTCCTCACTCTAAGAACTGTCATAACGCATCTTTCAATATCACGACCATAGTGCTTTGAGACTCAGCCAAGTATACTGCTCCCGTAGAGCCTATGGAAACAGAGATCGCAAATAGTGCGATTTCAGAACACTGGAAAGAGGAAAGCCCGACCTAAAGCCTCTCTCACAACCTGTACGCTGCGCTTTCTGTTATCTACCGTGGCCTTGGCACTTACACTGTCCGCTATTTTCGTACCAGACCAATGTTGAGAGAAGGGCTAACTGTAAAAATATGGTTGAGATACGAATATAAACTTCTTATAATGTAGGTGTGTCACTCGAAGAGAAAAATGAGATTGGTTTATGCAAGTGGTGGAGCTGTAAATTTCTTAATGTATAGTTAATGGTTTTTATTTGTTACGTCTCACTAACTATTTTTACGGTTTTCGGAAACGCCGAGGTGACGGAATTTTGTCCCGCAGGAGTTCTTTTACGTGTCAGTAAATGTAACGACACGAGGCTGACGTATTTGAGCACCTTCAAATACCACCGAACTGAGCCAGGATCGAACCTGCCAAGCTGAGGTAAGAAGGCCAGCGTCTCAAACGTCTGAGCCACTCGGACCGGCACCATTTCTCTACCGTATAGGACCTACGTCGCTTTTATAAAATAGGCCATCTATTTTTTGATCTTCAATACTTCAATTGCATCGCTGTTTTAGGGAAATAATAGTAATAATAATAATAGCTAGTAAGCGAGATGTCATATCATTGCGAAAAAGAACGAAGAGTAGTCCAATTTAACTGATAGTAGTGAAGATTGTAACTCACAAACACCTGATAACGCGTTAAGCAATTGTGGTCAGTGTCTATACAAGGCGAAAGAGTTAAAAATTATATCGTTTTGGGGGATTCGAACACGTATTCTCCTTCCCTAGGATCGTCAGCGGGGGGGGGGGGGGGGGAATCTTTAATAACATTAAAAGATTTCAGTGAAAAGTAGGAATCTAAAATGTAACCCATATCCGCTGCCAAATTAATAAATCAATAATAATAATAATAATAATAGAATTATGTTTACGCCCCAATAACTACTGTTATTGTTTTAAGAGACGCTGAGATGGCGGAATTTTGTACCGCAGAAGTTACTTTAGGTGCCACGAGGACGACGTCTCCTAGCACCTTTAAATACCATCGGACTGAGCCAGGATCGAACCTACCAAGCTGTGTTCAGAAGGCCAGCGCGCTACCGTCTGAGCTACTCAGCCATTCAGTTAATAAACTAACATGTAAATAAGTGTGAAGCGAATGGAGTCGGCCGTAGGGGGTAAGAGAAGCAGAGGTAGGCCAACGCGACGATCTCCCTTTTTCAAGAGGTGCATCGTTAAGGGATGCCACAGAGTAGCTCGTTAAAATAAACAGAGGAATACGTAGTTAATTCAGAGCGGCTTGAAGACTGAACGCTGAGAGGACTAACAGTCTATAACAGGAATGGCGAACCTATGCCACGCGTGTCACTAGGTGACACGCGGACACGGTTTCGGTGGCACGCCACATGAACATAATATTTTATATATACGTCTCGTACTACAGACAGTGCATATCTTACAGTGTTTCACGTGTAAGAAATAAATATCGAAAATGTAAATACTAGTTTCATTCGGACGTGCAATATGGCAACACTGCTATACTGATAGGTCCGAAAGTCAAGTGAGATAGTGTCGTTTTCTAGTGGTTTTGTATACGGACATCGCAAATATGTTTTCGGTGCCGAAAAAAAAAAAAAAACAGAAACTGAACAAAGGTGGTGACTGTATTTTTCAAGAACACTGGCCAAGGGAATTCGGACTGTTAAAAAGATATGTTGCCTGTGTTCGAAAACAGTTGTATCCCCCATATTTAATGTAAAGCGCAATTTTGAGACTGGTCATTCAAATGTTTGTTCCATTTAAAATGAAGAAAGAGGAGATTTCATTTCACAAAATATCCAACATTACACAAACAAACTAGTTCTTTTGTATCATCTTTCCGGCCCAGGAATAATATCAGTGCGGCTTTTTCTATCTGTCTCACTGCATAGTACAGCATGCATGGGAAACAGATTTCTGACGGTGAGTTGTTGAAAGAAAATTTCTTATTGACGTCCGACACATCATTTGAAAACTTCCCTAACAAACAACTAATAATTAACAAGATTAAAGGAATCCCAGCCAGCTGAACTACTGTCAAGGATATAGAATAATAAAAATGGGTGAAGAAGTTTCGGAGCAGTTGAAAGCTAATTTGGATAACTCCCACATATATGCAGTATGTTTTGATGAAAGCATGAATGTGACCTTACAAACAAGGATAGCTGTTTTTTTTTAGATTTCCTTATGGAAATGTGATGAGGGAGAAATTAGTTTAATTGTTGAGCGTACAAACTACAACATGGGAAGATAATGAAGCTAATGGAGGAAGTATTTACAAGATATATTGCACCCGTTTTGCAAATATTTTTAATAAATAAATGGCTCAATGAATGAATGAATAAATAAATAAATAAATAAATAAATAAATAAATAAATAAATAAATAAATAACGTATTATGAAACATAATCGGGAAATTGAAAGGAAGTTGCGAGGGGGGGGGGGGGGGCGGGTGTAGGTTGTAGGTTGTAGATATCTCGTAATGGAAATGGAAAACAACAAGTGGCACAGTCAACAGATGAGAATAATAAACCAGAGTTAAAATGGCACACTAGTTGGAAAAGGTTCGCCATCCCTGGTCTATAATGATGTATGTACCGGTATGATCTCATTCCCTATATAGCATTTTCCAGTGAAATAATAATCTGTTAAAGGGTTAAATTAAATATAGTTTTGTCTGTACATTGCTAAGAATTCTAAAAAAAGAATGGTATTTCTGTACAGTCGTGTCTACAGTAACAAGGAAATGCACTTTTTAATTTTCCGTCGTCTCTGAATGTATGTATAGACGCGCATCACGAGAAAATGGCTGAAGGGAATTTAATGAAAATCGGTATGTAAAGTCAGGGAATGAGGCACAACAATATAGGCTATACATAATTTTATTCACGTTGAGTGAAATGGTAGTTTAGGGGAAGGCCTAAAATTCAATTGTCTAAAAGCTATGTTATTAGTCGTCCTATCGATAAATACTATATAAGTTATATATAATTAAATTTCCGATCACTTATGTCTTATACATTTTAACGTGCTGTCTATGATAGACATATTCATGAATTTCGATTTTTGTTGCTAAGTCCATATCAATGCCGATCCCCGAGAAAATGGGTTAATGAAACTCGATATGTAAAATCGTGAAAAAAGCACTAAAGTCTACGCTATAAATAACTTTATTCATGCTGGATGAAATCGTATTTTAGAAGGTACTTATTTAATGTTTAAATGCCTATGATATCATGCAATTTAATAAAAATCTTATTCACAACGAGTACAAGACTTCATCTAGAATTCTGTATACAATTTAGAATTCTGTGGCGAAGCACGGATGCACCAGCTAGTTTAAAATGAAATTGGCTAGTAACGTTAAAAGATTACGGAGCACCACAACACATCATACTTCATTATATTCTATTTCCTAAGATGACATCATCTGTAGCTGGAAACACGGCTAGCTTATGGTTGCAGCTATTTAGACGAGGGCAATAAAATGCAAGGAGAGCATCAAGTCCATCACTCCATCGAGCCTTAGTTTTCTCCGGTTCTCAACACTGACAATATTAATTTACTTTTCTTACTTCAACTGCACCATCCCAGAGTGCATTGCGGTCCGGCACATTTAGGCGACAAAACGCTATTATTTCTTTTTTGTTGTTTGCATGATACGGACATATCTTCATAGGATGCCATGCCCTACGAAGGTTGGCATCCAATTGATTACGGTAGGTCGTGAAACAGCTGCCCAAAAGAATTCAATGGAAGTTGCGTAATTTCTCCGTCTCGCCACAGATCGTTATCCTTCGATGATGAGCTGAAGGAGTTCATATCGTTTACCTCTGAATATGTGTTCGATGTATGTAGTTCAGCTTTCGTTTCTTGATGAATGTTAAAAGCTCTTGTTAAAAAAAAAATGAGGACTTGCTAATTGGTCTTTCATTCTATCCAGGATATTCGAAGCATTTTTCTGCACAAGTACATTTCGAAAAACTTCAATTCTCCTCTCCAGCAAAGGGCTAAGCATCCAGAAGGGCAGGAAAAACATAGCATCGCAACATCCAAACTCAGAGCTGAAGGCCAAGATCTGCACTGGTGAATAGGGCCATCACACTGCTGAACAAATGTTTGGCTTGCCCAATCCTAGTTAAGATTTCTTTCTTGGGATCGCAATGCTCAGTCAGAATAGTCCCAAGATATTTTAAATGATGACACTTGCTAAACAATTGTACTGTTAATGTGCAGGGAAGCCTACTTAGTTTATTTTTTCTCTTCTCTCTCTTTCCCCACGCCTGTCTCGCTCGCTCTCCCTGTCTCCCTCTTCCTCGCTTGCTCCGTAGCGCTCCAAATCCGAGGCAAGTTAAGCCGAGCTTAGCCGAGTAGCCCAGAGACGAGGCGTTGGTCCGAGCCGAGCCGAATGAGACCGATGCACTGTGCACAGGAACTCTGCGCCTCAATTTGCAATATTCTGAGTATGTTTTTGACTCCCTCCCATTTACCTGTTAAGATCAGTTTGGCAAAAGGGATAATGTATCGGAAGGAAAGGACGGGATGGTGAAACCTTCAAGACCTTCGATAAGTAAATACTGATGATAAGAATTAATTCTAAAGTGAGCTAGACAAGGCAGCTGAAGTCGCAAACAAATAGGAACAAATCTTCTCGAGTACGGTATGTCCCTAAATCCTATTTTCTTGTTCAGTCCCAAACTTAAATAACACATACTTTGTAAATATAAGACTGCTTCGGGAGAAAAGAGGTAAGTGAAACTCTCAGCACTGGAGAACGAGTAAGCTCTCAAAGCGTCTACATAATGAACGACGAAAGAACCATTTTAAGGTAAGTTGAAGATGATGACACACAGCTCGTAGCACATCGTAAATCACCGCAGATTTTCCCAATGCCGAATTAGACACTCCTTTCAAAAATTGTTCAATTTCATACTGTATTCAAATCAAAAAGATCACTCCTTTCTGGCTCAGTGAACTTACAAGAGAAATATTTCAGTATAAATGTGGTAACTATAAGATCGGGCGGGGGGGTGGGGGTGCCATTGCAACTCCCTTTGAAATGAGATGGAAAACAAATGAAGGTAAGTAAGCGCTCCGTTTTTCACTGAACCTGAACGTGGAAAGGAACAATTCAGAGATAAACTGAACATTAGAATGAATACGAATAATCACCAGCCCGCATAAGTACACCAAGAGAAGTATGCAATCCGCAACTTAACCATCCCATACTACCGATAAAATTAACATTATGTTGAAATTATAGCCTTGCGCTAGAAGGACAATGCACATCATCAGGTGTGTCAATTTCTGTAAATAATCCTATCTCTGTCCGAGAGATACTTTGATTAATGACGTGTGTCTATATACTGAGAAAAGTTCTCTGAGTAACCATTTACAGTGCACAGCTAGTTAGATTTTACCGGCGTATTCGTACGCGTGGAATTCGTTTTGTGTCAATTTATAAAACTGATGCACACTGAAAATTATATTAAAATGAATTCAGCAATGTTTGAGAAACGGTAGAAAATTCAGACACACATTTTGCAGTCGTTGGCGAGAACGTGCGATCCAGAAGGATATTATGAATTTCAACCAATAAATAGCTCATACCTGGCTCCGTACGAATGTTATGTAAAGCCTGCTTGTATGAGCGCAGGAAGCAGACTGGGTGTAGGATCTCATTTTCTTAAACGCTTCTTAATGGATACTACTGATCGCAAAATACATACTGGAGCATACATTTTTGGGTTGTTATTTAATTGATCTCGCTTACTGTGTGATTTATTTTCGTAAGATCTTGAATTTTTTTACGACACTTCGCTATTTGATTAACCATAGAAGCTACTATTACTAAATTGTTGTCATTCCTTCCCTGGAGGGGGGAGGCGGGCCTCGTAGACGGTGACGCCGTCTCTCAGGCCAGGAGATTTGTATTGGTGAAGGAGATGCTCGAAGAAGGTGAGAGGAATGGCACTGTCGCGGCATTAGCCTTAATGCAGGAGAATTGAAAACCATTCTCATGACCGCCAACGGTGGAGACCAGCCCTTCTCCGTCTCCCGAATACAGAGGCGTAGAGCCACAGTAGAGCCGTGAACACCCCTCCTCTGCTCGGTCGGTCGGAGTGCAGAGCTGTCGGGCCACCAACCGTGGCCACTTCTGCAACCGTGCTTGTTGCGGACTATGTACTGAAGATAAACATACGCTGTCGTGGACTTTTCGGTTACCCGGTGTATCTGCAATGGGTGCTAAGGTGATCAGATGTCCCGTGCCTGTCCCGACAAAAACATACGTAACAATGCCCCGTGTTTCCCCGTCTGCAGTGATCGGAGATAAAAATAACACCGAAAACATCTCAAATCCGAAATTGGTATGGTACTGCACTCTGCCGGTAATTTGCCTTAAATTATTTTCCTATGGCAATCATCAGGCTTCTTGTAGCCTTGTTCATAGAGTTTTGGAACAGCTCAGCAGATGACAGTTCAAACGACTCACGGAGGATTTTTTTTAAATTTTTTTATTTCTTTTACTTCAGCTAGAAGATCCGAAGATGTCCAAAGCCTCCTTTCGCAAATATCTTGCCTTGCAAAATGAGTTGTAGTATTCGATATTTCTCCTCATTACGCATAACGCGTCCAAAATATTCTAGTTTCCGCTTCTTCACGATTGACACCAGCTCGTTTTGTAGCGGCCGATTCGGTGTAGGACTGCGATGTTGGTCAAGTAATCCATCCAAGATTCACGTGTTTGCTGATGTACACTGCTTGAAGAGACCTTCCCCTTTTATGCTGCTTTGTAGCCCAGTTCTCTAAAAGCTTTTACCTAACTTAATTTCACCAAAAGTTCTGTCAATCTTGGCAAACTTTAACTACGTATAACATAGAACAAAGTTTATTCAAAATAAATCAACTACCGAACCGAGGAAAAAAAAAAAAAATAGTGAAGTAGTTCGGTTGTCTCACAATATTCTTGGCAATTGATCCGAACCATTTGGTGAAACATTCTAAATCTAGGTTCCGCCGCAACAGAAACAGTCGCTTTAGAAAGGACTTCAAGAGTACCATCAAAACAGGTGAGGCACAGAATGTCCAAGATCACAGTAAATGATGCAAGATATAAAGGACAGTCTGCCAACATTCCATACCAGTTAAGTCAAACCCAAATACAGTATCCTGATTTGAATAATGAGATTGATGAGGGTATAATAAACTAGTCTTTAAGAGTGTACCGTTACTGGACAAACAGCTCCTCCATAAAGATAGGTTAATAGAAATAAATTAGATTGTGATTGCTGTAACTAATGTACGCCACATCAATAAGATGCAATAAAGAAGTTGAAAAATCCACTTGAAGTTATTCTTTCATTTCTCGATATGGCTATATGGATTATTTTCCCAGGGTCGTAAACAGATACCGGAGGCCCGGAGCAAGCCTGATATACAATGAAGTCGAGGTACTAGCCACAATTCTGTTCTAAAAATATGTCACTCCTCAGCAGTTTACCTCTAAGATAGGTTTGGTCAAAGTGTTCCATTGCGGGGCCTGTTTACAAGCACAGTGTTTTGTAGCTATCAGACTGGCTGCCGGGTATTTCATCATCATAATCAAATCATCATCAATAATCAAAAATGATCTGCATTTACGGTAGTCGCCTATGTGGCAGATTCCCTATCTGTCGTTTACCTGGCCTTTTCTTGAATAATTTCCCCAGGCTTGCGCTATCTGATATAGTCCTGGACCAGTGTTCGTAATAGCTGTTTCTCATGGAGGCAGATCTGTCAGCCAGCTCGTGAATTTGACATGCCTGATCCAAACAAGATGCTGTAAAATTTCCCTCTGGGAATATCAAGTGGTCATAAACATGTCTCTCGGTCATGGCCATCTATCAACGGTTGCTAATTTCAGATGATCGTCAGCCAAAAAAGACATAGCCTGCACGGTTGCTAGGTAACAATGTTTGGCCAGCCAACCATACTTTAGAACATTGCTTGCACGGCTGCCAGATTTACACCTCCTTCATACTTTTGTTACCTGACACTATTTCGTTAGACAAATTTTCAGCTGACCCGCAGCTCTACGACATATTTATGTCAAAACAAAGAAGTTAAATACATTCCATGCGACGTAGGCGGCTCAAGTTCTACGGACACCTTTCACGAACGGACAACAATCGGCTTACCAAGAAGATATCCTGACTTATTAAAAGCAGTAAGACTGGAAGACTTGGGCTGAACGAAATCCGAAAAGACCTACAACCACTGCAAATTATGTGATATGGTTAATTCTTGGCCCCCGTCATCGAAGACTAGCAAGTCCCGGAAACCATTCTCAGAGAAGAGAAAGGAAAAAATTATCAAGATACATTTGGAATGAAAGCGAACCTGCCTACTGGACTTAAGTCAATAATAATTCCAATGTTATGAAATATTAACAAAGGCCTTTTCTTTCACAAAATATATTGATCAATTAAATGACATTTCGAAGTCAAATACCCCCGTTAATATTTTTAAATGGGGGGTAAAATAGACAAATATGAGCAAATCTGAAGTGTACAAACAAAATTATTGCAAAATTTCTATAGATTATGAACGTTACATGTTCTTTAAAACGTGTATCTTATTACTCAATGAAGGTTTACCGCTCTACGCACACAAGGCAAGTTCCAATGGAAACTTGTGTGTGCCAGGTAATTCCAATTTTGGATCATTTGGGTCAACAACTTATACAAATGGAAATGCTTGCTCCGCTCCTTGTTACTGTACTCCTTTTTTTAACTTTCTGATTTTTTTTTTCAATTCCTTCTTTGTCTGTTT
Source organism: Anabrus simplex (assembly GCF_040414725.1). NCBI lineage: Eukaryota > Metazoa > Arthropoda > Insecta > Orthoptera > Tettigoniidae > Anabrus > Anabrus simplex. The sequence goes on along the minus strand of NC_090277.1, from coordinate 87,329,383 downwards.
TAAGTGCTACAGTTTCTCTTTCATGCTAACGGGTGTTGTCCCCGTCGCACAAAGAATGCCAACATTGTGGAAAGTTCCGATAAAAGCTGCGCTGGTCAGTTACAAGAAGCACGCAGGTGCGTCTTTTCCTCGTTAAACGAACTGAATTTAAAGAAAATAATATTGTTACGTATTTCCACAGGAGCTATGCGATCAAACTTATAAATGATGACATCGTTCAGTAAGCACAAACATATTCGTAATTCATCCAGGAATACGTTTTATTATTTACGTTAAAATAAATATAGGATTAAAATTCTTCACATCCTCGGGAGGAAATATCAATCCTTTTGACACAAATATGTTTTATGGCTGGGGGGGGGGGTCATCCGAAAATTTGTGTAAGGTGACGCGACAAGATGTGCGACGGAAGTGTAACCATAGCAACCGTGCAGGCTATGTCATAAGGCTGAAATCAGCAGCCGTTGATGGATGGCCATGACCAGGAGACATACTTATGACCATTTGATTTTCGCAAAGGGAAAAGTGGTTTCGTTTTTCAAATAAACTGACGCTGAAGCGTAGCATAAAGGTAGAGATAAAAATGGAAATAGACATGAATAGAGTCCGAATGGTTAGACTTTTATAGGCTAGAATGCAAACTTACTAAAGAGAGAAACAAGCACGCTCTAGCTCGGACAACGATCTGCTTTGTGATTTGCATACACATTAGGGGCTCGGACTACTACAACCCCTATAAGTTATTTTACTCTCGCTACACTTCGGAAGAGCGGGCTAGACGACATTTAATACTGCGGGTAAGAGGCAGACACGTTACCCCCCCCCCCCCCCACACCAGGGGCCAGCACTCTTGAATGCGAACTATCTGGAAAAGCAAATTTAAACCAAATGTAAACTTTTCTTTTTTCAAAAGCGATGGTGATTAAACATTTCCTGAAAGTCCAAATTAAAAAACAGGAAAGCCCGAGAAATTGTTACGGAGAATCTTCGAGATGTTAAGGAGGTAAGTTATACTAACAAGTGAACTCAAAGTGTAGTGTTGTATATAAAAATGAAAATAGACATGATTTAAAATGTTGTGTCAGAGAACCTGATAGCTTTAAGATCCCTAGAAAAACCGATAATTCCCTAAACTCCCTTATCGATTTGGGTTTCGAAATGGGGACTCGGAAGCAACACAGTAAGTACGCAAGTCTACCCAGTGGGAAATATTTTCAGTCAAATGATGAGTTACATATGCTTAGAAAAATATAAAATGAATCTACAGCAAATAAATAATGTATATGTATATTACTGAATGTAGAGCCTCCGTGGCTCAGCCGGCCTCTCACCGCAGGATACCGTGATTCAAATCCCAGTCACTCCATGTGAAATTTGTGCTGGACAAAGCGGAGGCGGGACAGGTTTTTCTCCGGGTACTCCGGTTTTCCCTGCCATCTTTCATTCCAGCAACATTGTCCACTATCATGTCATTTCATCTGTCAGTCATTAATCGTTGCCCCAGAGGAATGTGACAGGCCTCGGCAGCCGGCACAATGCCTATCCTCGCTGCAAGTTGGGGGCTTCATTCATCCCATCCCTGACCCGGCCATTGACTGGAAAACAGGTTGTAGGTTTTCATTCATTTTCATTACTGAATGTATTTAGAAACTTTCCAACTCCAGTCGAGGGAGCTGAGCCGACTCCAACAGCGACCAATAGAACTTCGCGCTTTTCCATTCCCCGAGTGAAAAATTGCTACGAAATTTTGAAGTAGAAAATCATCTACTAGCCACTGCAAAGATTCGTAGCGTCTAGACAAAGAGATATAGAGAATTTTATGAGAGTCAAGTAAAGTCGCCACATCGTGGTATCTGCTGATAAAAAAAAAAAAAAAAAAAGAGTTGCAAAGGGAAATGACGGAGAGAGGAGGAAATCCCATGAAGTAACAAGTGAATCCAAGGAAACCACAAAGACAAAATGATGTCTGTCAGGACATTACACAAGACTACATATGGTACCGTACTTCCCTCACTCGCAACCCTCTGCAAATATCGCTACCCGAAGGTTATAGCCCGCTTATCAATTCTTTGAAATCACACGGATTTCGATCGTTCCTCTTATTAACCACCAAAAGAGAAGCAAGGATTTAAAAAAAAAAATTGTTGCATCATGAGATACCATTTAACCCCATACCACCAATTCCACTTTGATGACTTCTTCGCATTTGAGCTCTCCAAATGTCATCAGATTACAATAAAATTCGAACAGTCATCTATGACCCTTATTTTATGAAAATAGTATGGTTTTTATTTAAATTAATTTAATTTATTTTTATTAGTTCCATCAGTGTCATTCATTGCCGAAATTAGACTTGTCTTAACATAACACGCAAATGGATCAACCAATTCCAACGAAATGTACAACGAATCTGCTGCTTACAGACTTTCGACTGGAATAGTCCTATAATGTTAGTATGATCAAACGGATGCAGGATTATTGTAACGATTTGCCTCCTCCATTCGAGGAGTTTTATTTCACCCACATACGATTAATTTTTTTTACATATAAAAGTCAAAATACGCATAAGAAAGGAGCATTATGAACAATGTCTATAATGGTAGAGCTTTAGCTGATAAGAGCACACAAAGGAAGTGCGGTTAAGTTGTACGTAATAGCTTTAAAACCACCGAATATCTATTTATTTCTTGGAAATGAATGACATCAAGTGGGATATTTTGGTGTCCGGAGTTGGTAGCATTTATGACATCACTACAGAACAAGTTGCATCACCATGGACGTTGTCATAGTATGCACCGACAGTTTGCAGTTTGTGTGTATTTCTTCGTTGAGAGATTTGTCTTTATTCTATCTTTTGTTGATTCGCAGCATATGAAAAATGTCACTTCCATAACATCGTACGCACAAATCTCCTCCAGAGGTATCAATCAAGATACATTCCGTAACTTGCGGCAAGGTAGCACTAAGGGACACAAAAGTATTGATTGCCATGATTCGAAAGCGCTTAAGAAATAATTGCAAACAGGACGATAGAAATTAAAAGAGTACGGATAAATCAAATGCTCATAAATAAGACTTTCAATAAAATGGGTGAAGCGATGTTACCCAGCAACCGTGCAGGCTGTGATGTGTACTATTGATGGATGGCCATGACATACAGATCCACAGCCTATGCAGCTCTCAAGGTACTGTTGCTAGGTAACACGCGTTATACTTTTTTTTTTACATGATACTATTTCGTTACACGCATTTTCTACGACATATGCATGTCAAAATAATATTGCAGGATTTTTTTTTTCAAAAATTCCATACGTCTTAATAGATGAGTACCCCTGGCCATACGAACACAGTTAAGTAAGTGGATGTACAATATGCATAACGACACAATTCCAGGAAGTTGTCAACGCAGTTTCAGCTGCTGATTCAGAAGACTTAAGAGCATACACACTTTCGTAGAATATGGTCAAAAATAGCATTTGTTATGAATAAGAGGTTACGAACATACTCCTTCCCTCTCGACGAAGTATTTCTGTTATTCTGTTCGACAAAACATCGTATAAACGACAGGATTCTATCCATCATCTACATTCATATTGGCGGTTTTTTGTCCACGATCTTACGGTAAAATTTTCCTTTAAATGTTTATAGGCATATTTCAGATCTCAAGGTAGTTTGACTATAATAAATAGCATTAAAAATATTGGTCAGAATAAACGGAGGACATCCACCCCCCTTCTAATTGCAAATGGGTTCTGCTCCAAGTATTTAGTCCTCATAAAAAGTTTGATCACACGTTTCCAACAAAGCATGAAGTATTATCTAAGACACTAAAAGAATCAATCAGTTTTCAATCAAACTGTTACAATAGTAACAATAGTAGCGCAGAAACTTCGGCGTAATTTTCGGAAAGGATGCAGTACGAACCCCTTCGTCAGAGCAAGTCCGGGAATGTCAGGATGTATATTATTTATTTCTCCAAATTGCTATACATTCCTAAGCGATGCAGAAGTGTCAAAGAAGTGGCATTCGTTTGTACAGTTATGTTAGACGATGGATAATGAATGTAATATTTTACAATAGTTGTTCGAACTGTCGCCCACAACTTTCAATGCGGCAGGCATATGCAAAATAACACTCAAGTGACCAACTTTCAGATTATACACAAACGAATGTCACATATGCAATACTCAGGAATCGAGAGCATTTTGACATTACTAGTCCTTATTCGAAAATCATTATACTTCGACCCCTATAATGGCTACTTCAGTTTTGAACCACCCGATAAAAGAAATCATTCAAAAATACAGAAAGAAAAAAAAAAGCATTTCTACTTGCACGAGTATTCCAGAGTAATCTTCGACTGCCATAATCGAATAAGACAAAACGCACAACAAACGGTTGCTTCCAATACACAGTATGTTACAGTAGATTCTCAACATGTCACTTACAAAATAAATATATTGCATACTAAGACAAAATATGATCAGCGAAAGATGAGTAATAGACATTATTCAATTATTTAAGCAGTAAAAAAGGAAAAGTTAGGGCATAAAGATCGTAAATGTGCGCAAGCACGGGAAAGGGAAATTTTGTAGGATGGTACGGGTACGCTAAATGTGCCTAAGGAACATTTCTCTGTTCCGAGATGCCAGATTTGTACTGCTTGTTACTTCAATCACACGGCCAGTGTATTCATCAGGTCACTGAACTATTAATACTTGGTATATCAACTAATTAATTCACACATAAGGAGCAGTTGCCTTGGACTGGTCCAAGGAACTTCAGCAGTACAAACAAAACGTTGTAGGATACAAATCAAATCGTGCCAACTATTCCTCTACTCCAAGATCTATATTCGAGACTTGCTAATTCTTATTGCAGTACTGCCTTTCTTCATCATCAACTACTATTTGTACAGTTGCAATGTTTGCAACACAAAATAGATCCATGCAAAAATGAATCTTTAAAAAAAAAAGTCACATCATCTTGGTAGATAGTATTAAAGACATGTCCCATATAAAATGGTGACGGTTATGCAGGAGGAAGGAGATCACTAGCTTAGCACACAAATGAGCCATACTGCGTTTTCATGGAACAATGTTTTCTTTTTATTCAGAGTTCAAGAACATGGACATGCTATGTCATCTGTCAAGTAATCCACGTCATTCTTAGAAAATTAGGGAAAAATTCAAGAGAAACTGTTCATTTTTTCCTGTTTAATACCCTGAGTTCTTAATCGCATGGAAATCTTTTTTAAACATGCTTCGGTAAAAATTCATTAATATAATCAATATTTCGTAAGCTCTTTTCTTTAAAACTCAACCAATACTTATAAAACTGTGCATAAAAAATCATTCAATATTTAAATATAATATTTCAATCCTTTTTAAATCACTTGCAACAATGCGAAAATCATTTTGAATGACTTGATCGATTTGTGCATGCACCTTCAAAGGCACTGGTGAGCAAACACACAAAATATGAAAGAATGTAAATGACAATCTTCCTAGATCTCCATCACTGTTTATAATATAGAAAATAACGTTCAAACAATCGAACAAACAAACATTCTTATATAAGTTACAAGATTCTCTAAACAACAAACAGCGTTAATTACCACATCAAATTCTTCTAAATTACGATTAAGAAAACACAAACACAAATTAACTACAATGAAACCTCTTCCTTACGGACATACTAAGAAACGGACACTCCACAAATGCGGAGAAATTCTATGTCCCATCTGAAAGAATACAGGGAAACTATAAGATAAATTCTCGTTTTCGGTCAAAGATACGAACACTGACAATAGTTCGACAGTCCTACAGCTTGCTGTATCTCTTGATGACTACGGACTGTTCAAGGAATTGCACGATATTTTCCAGTCTTTTGACCCTTTCTCATGCGAAGTTTTAATCCATTTACACTCTACGCAGAATTACAGTACAGTAATCTATTTCATTAAAACAGTGAAAGTATACATAACGCCCGTAATAAATTTCCAATTACACTGGGAGGTCCCCTCCCAAACGCGGACGAAGTATTATGTCCATTCGATGTCCGTAAATGAGAGGTTTCGCTGTACATGCATTTATGCAACTGTGGCAAGTTACCATACTACAAAAAAAAACACAGCATACATTAAAAATTCTAGCCATAAATTAAGTAATTCTGACTAAGAAATGACAAGTCGAAAAGTAAGGGAGATACCAGGAACCAGTATGCGCTACTAATTCCTTCTGGCACTGCCAAGTTAATGAATGAATATGAGAGATACATAAAAACTCAGCAAGCCCATGACAGACAAATAGCAGGACTAGACATGACATACATTATAGCACACTAAATAACTGGCAACAGGAAATGAAAGTGCATATAGACAGAAGTAATATTGCACTATTTTTAATAATTACTATATAATCAAATTATCTCAAATATATTCCTCTTTTGGACTCAAATAAACTGAACAAAAATAATTTAAAACCAACCATTAAATACACCTTCTGTGAAAATTAGATGAAACTGAAAGCTGAATTAAAAGCTGAAAAATGTAATAACACAACCCACCAGTAGCGTAATTCAATACATATAGAACTGTTTTACAGTTCAATTCCCAACAAAATGATCAACTTTTTAAAAAAGCCAAGGAAAGAACAGAATAAAGCTGTTTAATTTTGTTGGATTAGGTGGGCAATTGCAACCTAACCAGGATGATGCATATTATATCATAGAATTGAATGTGATGAACAAAACTTAAAGCTCTTGAGGCTTTCTCAATTGTGAAATTACCAGCAATTCAACCCAGTGTACCAGCGCACCCATTAGTTAGAATGCCATGCACACACAAAAAATTATATTCGTTTAGGTCAAAATCAATTTAGTAGATCTATTAAAACACTGAAATACCTATGAGTATTTGCAAAAACAAATTTAAAAGCAAAATTTCACACTGCACAATAGAACTACAAACTACATTTGAAAAAAATTGAAAAAATTAACAAAAATGCTTTCATTTTCATCTAAAATTAATATGAATTTTGACTGATCCTGTACCAGACTTCCTACAATTATTAAAAATGTTGTTCAAACAGTAAGATCTCAAAAGTTAAGTATCACAGTCTCATCGGCTTGGAAAATAATGAAACTATGCTTCAATTACGTATATAAGCTATATAATAGCTAAATAAGTTCCAAGAGAAAGTATATAAACTTGAGATTGAAGTAAAATTATTATTTTGAGATTTTCAAACTTATCACCACTAACCGGGAGTTCAACTGCTGTACACAGTTACAGCAACAGATCAATGAATTAACAACATAAGAAAAGATCTGCAGTGGCTCTTATCAATTAAATCGAATGAACCTAATTTAAGATTTGCAAACAATACAAAATATTACTGTGTACTGTTTAGAAAAAAATATATATAATACACAAATCTATACTGTAAGAAGTTTGACTGCCGTTGAATTCTACAAAAAATATCCGCCTCAAACATTACATCTGTAAGACTCTTCGAGACAAAATCACATGCAAAGCTTTTTTCAAACTTTTGGACATCCACAAAGTTGATATGGAGTTCCAAAAATTGTTAACGGAATAAAGAAACTGGTTAGTTTTTAAATTAATACCTCTAACTCTTTCCTTGTTTATTGTTCTATATAAAGACTTTGTAAATATTAAGAAAACAGCAGATACATTATATATATATTATCTTTTGCTAAAAATACTATAATGTATTAAATACCTTTAACTAAACAATAAAAATATATATACACACATACATACATACAATATCATTTATCAACAGTGAAATTAAAATTTCTGGTTTAAAACATTAAGTAACAAAGAAAATAATTACTCCTTACAATGTCACTGTCTATCATGGGCTGCCTGAGTTATCACAAAACTTATATTACTGTAGCATATTTAATAGCAAAAAAGCTACAGTATGAGAAAGTTTGACAACCAACAAGGCAGTGCCAAAATACACTTATCTTTTTTTTTCTTTCTTGATCTACCACACATCCATGACGAGTCTTAACAACGAAGAGGTAAAAACAAAACAAATTTATACTGCACCAGACAAACAAAGAGAATGCTACATTTTCACTACAAACTGAAAAAGAACACAACAGACATGCCAAACAATAATCAGAATATTTTACTGCCAGGGATGGGATATATAATCACTTCACAAGATGCATCACGAACGTTTAGAGGAGGACAGTAATACTAGAGCACTTCAAAAATACTCAAATTTGTATATGAGTCACAGCGGATTGAGTGACAAGGTCAAAGCCGACAATAAGGAAAAAATGTGCTTAGAGTACAACTTTCTTCCCATATTTCATAGGAATATTGTGCCAGAATCCAGCTTTGAATTATTGATGGTTGTAAAATAAATTTTTAATTAGTTTCTTGAAAGAATAACTATGAAGCCATGGAGGATATTTAAAACAAATTGTTAAATTATGTAAATATATCACAGTTTTCCTCAAATGTGTAAAAACATTTACTAAAGCTGGAAACGTGGACAAATAAGGAAAATTTTTAAAAAAATGTGTTTTAAATCACTCCCCATATCCTAATTCATAAAGATATGACAAACGTTTAACCGCAGCTAATGTAAAGTACAAATATGCATGTATATAGAATATTACACAAGTGTTTTGGGATTTGTGTGATATAATTAATCAGGTTATCTGATCGGTAAAAGTCGACTACTTACCCGAGCTTACATTCAGGTGAGATAGCTAGCAAGAAAAGTCCGGTGGAGAGCAGCAAATTGTCATGGTAACAGCAAGTTTGAAAATACTCGACAATGTGATTAAAATTTGTTTCAGCATGCTGAAGCGGAATTAGGCAGAAGGAAGTCAACATTTTAAACCAAAGGTCCGAGTCTTTAAACTGTTTACTAATATTACATAAAAAATACTGCTGATCACCATAACATCTCCCTGTTATCAGAGAAAATCTAGTAATACTTCAATTAAGTGATAACTTTGTCTACTAAACAATTATTAAATATCAAATCTTGCATTTTAAATTACTTTTATCATACCCCTTAGGATAATAAAAATATTAGGACACAGATTATATAAACTACAATAATCATTTGTATAATGATGGTTTAAAAAATTTGTTGTATCCTATAAATTTGAGGCAAATATTCAGGTCTGGCTTTCACAACTAAACTGAAGCAACCATATCCCATCCCTGCAATAAAACAAATAAATGCAGCAAATAATAATTCATTTCCACACTAGTCAGCAAAAAACATGCTGCAGCACACACTCAAGACATCATTCACAACACTGACTAATGCAAAAATGGAAGGAGGAGGAGGAGGGGGTCATGTTTGTCAAACTGCATGCTTTTCTCATACTACATGTGTTTGTAATGCTATAAGCAGTGCGTATATGTCAGTGCAGTGACAGAGCTGATCCGATACTTCTTCAAACATTGTCATAAATGGATCACATGTTATGTCTCAATAAAACATATCATTTCTATTCTGTTAACAAATATGTGGATCAACTTTACGGTTTTCCAAAACGATTCACAATTGTAGATTAATCTTTCAAATATTCCTACTTTACAAGATATGAAAATAGACTCAAATAGCCCACTATTTTCATCTTGTTTGCATTGAAACTTATTTTTCATAATTAAAATCATGCTATAAAATTGCTAAAAGTCAGTCATTTACATCATCATAAACATCGATTTACATTTATATTTCGTGTTTCTATCTTTTAAATATTCTGTACATCGGCTTAGGACTCATATTTCATTTTGCGTCATTAACTACTTCAATCCTTGCTCACAAATCCGTAAGAAAGATCGGGTTTTTTTCAAAGTGAAAAATTTAACTGTTTTGTTAAGAATTATCAACGTTCACCTGCTCTTAAACCCATCAGTATCCAATGCATACATTTGTGTACATCTGAAATGAGTAATCTCTACACATAATGTATATATTTCTACACCTATTGTATTGTAATTTTTGAAAGTAAGAATACTACTGCAAAATTAAATTAACTTAGTGGTTCAAAAAGATACGCGTAGGCATGTGTTTTGTAGAGCCGGCTGAAATATGTGGAAGGCAAGGTGAAGCAAGAAGCTTCCAACGACAGACATTGCTTTCACGTGCCATCCATCAACGGTTGCTAATTTCAGAGGGCAACCAGTCATAAGACATAGCCTGCACGGTTGCTAGGTAACGCTGTCTAGCCATCCATCCATACTTTACATCATCACTGCCTGCACGGTTGCTAGGTAACGCTGTCTAGCCATCCATCCATACTTTACATCATCACTGCCTGCACGGTTGCCAGGTAACGCTGTCTAGCCATCCATCCATACTTTACATCTTCACTGCCTGCACGGTTGCCAGGTAACACTGTCTAGCCATCCATCCATACTTTACATCTTCACTGCCTGCACGGTTGCCAGGTAACACTGTCTAGCCATCCATCCATACTTTACATCTTCACTGCCTGCACGGTTGCCAGGTAACACTGTCTAGCCATCCATCCATACTTAACATCATCACTGCCTGCACGGTTGCCAGGTAACGCTGTCTAGCCATCCATCCATACTTTACATCTTCACTGCCTGCACGGTTGCCAGGTAACACTGTCTAGCCATCCATCCATACGGTTGCTATGGTTCCACTTCCGTCACACATTTCGTCGCGTCATGTTACACAAATTTTCGAATGACCACCAGCCATAAGACATTTATGTCAAAAGAGAAGTATTTTATAAATGTTTCCAAATCTGTGTACGGAAATTACATTCATGCACTCTAATTAGGCTGGGCTCTTAATTTCAAGCACTGGCGTAAAATGAAATGCCAACACCAAGAAGGCATTAGATTAGAGGACCACAATTTAGGCTAAGCAATTGTCTAGGTAACATCTTTATTTGGTTAAAGGTTCCAGATCACGGGTTCAAGTATGCGCGGGAAGATATGCGACAGGGTGGCACATTAATAACCACCACGGGTTTGAATGCGAACATGCTAACGTGCCTGGCAATTTGTCGTACAGGTTCCGTATGTCGTTTTGTGAGATAAAAGTTCCACGCCTGCTGCACTTAGTCAAATGCTGGTATGGATGACGATGGATTTCTCGGCCCATAATGTCCCATACGTCATCAAGGGCGAAATGTCAGATGATCACGCCACGCAGGCTAAGGCAACTCTTCAACACGCTGGGTGACAGCGGCGGTATGGGGACGAACTTTATCCTGTTGCAAATGGCAGCACAACCGGTTCAATCAACCAGCCTGGCGTACAAATCCGCTGTCAAGGTTCTAGGAATAACGAAACGAGTACCGCTGTCAAAGAGAATCGCTCCCCCAGACCGTAACTCCTGCTGTAGGTCCAATGTGTCGATGCCGCAAATGGCCTTCTCCTTACCGGCCTACGGCCATCATTGACACCAAGACAGAAACGGCTCTCATCTGAGAACAAAAGTGATATCCACTCCACCCTCCAATGAGCTCTATATTGACACCACTGAAGTAGCAGATGGCAGCGATTCGGAGTTAGTGACAAGAATGCTACAGAACGTCCGGCTCGGAGCCGTCCCTCAAGTAATTCTGTGGTGAAGTTACCGTGAGGTACACTTAATACAGTACGGCAAATACAACATTACTTATGAATCGATTTGTTACAGTTCGCTGTTGTCACTCTGGTGCCAACTAAAGCTCTGATCGCAGCTGCAATCCACCACAGCCATGCGGAGAACACAGCGGTCTTCTCTCTCCGTAGTGGCGCGTGTGCGGCCGGACACCGGTCTTCTTGCGACAGTACCTTCCCGTGACCATTGTTGCCTACACCAATGCACTATGGATACATCCCTGCCTAGTCTTTCTGCAATATCACGGAAAGAACATCCACCTTCCCGTAGTCACATTACACGGACTCGTTCAAACTCAGTAAGCTATTGATAAGCCTTCTCCGTTTCCTTAAAGGCATGATTGACTCACACCTACCTCACAACGTCAACACAGCATGATGACTAACGCTCCTAAGTGTACAGCGCGTATTTAAAGCAATAAAGCAAACTTGCTTTGCAAGGTCATAGTGGCGCCACTACCAGCACTCTTCATAGACTAGAGGTCAAATCTGAACAGGCGTCATCTTTCAGAAGTGCAAACACGCCACCCCGCCCCCGCCAGTTTCGTTTATCTAGCGCAACTCCGTCTTGGTGTTGGGTTTTTTCCGCCAGTGTATTTATCTGAAGGAGATGGTAAAAATCAACATGTGTACCAGACATATCGTATGCAAGCACAAAATGTAACCTGGTGTATGCTATTGTTCACAAAACCAGAAACAACAAATCCCTGAAGGTAATGAAAAATCTAACAGTAACGAAAATATCATCGTACCAAGTATTCTTGGGCACTCGTGGGTTTTAAAAGAACTGGTGATTGATCAGCTGACTGGATACGCTGCGACAAAATATCAAAAATGGATCAAAGTGAGAAAGTTAGCATTTGGATTCTGCAACAAGCAGGTAAACAATGCTTACCAATCTAGCCTCTTCATGCTCCAAAGACAGGTGCGAAAAGCGCATTTCTGCGGGTATCAGAGTGGTCTGTAACTGCACTGACATGGCGAGCCTTAATGAATGACTAACTACCGTTGTGGATGCGAATGTGACATGTGAGGGTGTGGTGGCGGGTAGCCGGGGTGTGGGGGCAGTGGTGAGGGACACGACTGTTGGTAACCTGCCCCCATCATGGGTCCTGGACTCGAGCAGGGGATGAGATGCGAGGGAGGCGACTGGGTGTGCGGATGAGGTGGAGGACCCATCATATGATGGTGCGGGGAACCAGGATGCTGCTGGAAGTGCTGGGCGTGTGAGTGAGGATGTTGTTGGGGACCCCCGACCCCCGCCATGTGTTGAGAGTGGGAATGGGGCGAACCACCATACACCAGCTGCCTTACTTTCTGCTCATCGTCTCCGATGTTGTACGTCAGTTCCGTCTCCTCGAAGCCCGTCGCCGACATCCGCTGGTCGCCACCTGCCGACGACGGCGGGGGATCCGGCGAGTTCAGACACGTCTGGATGAGAGCCTTACCGGCTTCTGACGTGATCATGGGCTGCAACTTACGAGTCGCAAACGTGTACACATGACCCGTCTCAGAAGCGACTAGCAACATCACTTGGGTACCTGTCAGAGTTGACAGTTCGTACGCCTGGAAAGAAAAGAAAAAATAATTAGATCATCTCAAAACACACAAAGGTTCCAACCACACATTTCAATAGTGGCGGTTCGTGCTGAATTATGTTGGTGGTTCTGCACTCTAACGCCCAGTTCATTGCAGTAAATCCATACCTGCCAAATTTTAGAAATAAAAAATAGGAAGATTTTTTTAATTCTTGGATTTCACCGCGTATATTACGCCACGGTCTCGATGAAAAGAAGACAACATAAAAGGCATCCATACCTACTATTACAAGGTGATATGGCCATTACATTTAAAATGTTAAATTAAGAAAACATACAAACGGGTACAAGAAAATGTAACACGCACGGAACAAAATGCATAGTAGTTTCCTTTACTAGACTAGTTTTATAGGTATCTCTGAACACTCGGAGATAACGTTTGTTACGTTTTGTGGCCATAATGTGAAGAGAAAAATACCAGAAACTGTCACCGACACAGCTCTCTAAATACATTCAACTCAATAAAATTATGAACTAAGAATGAACACAAATGCACTGTAATACGCGGAACTACCGCATACAAAACAGATCAACATGTATCATACATTATTAACATACGACTTCGACAAGGGAAAAAAAAATCACAGAACCCCAAGAAAAAATACGTGCCCTATAACTGCGACGGACGATACACTCACCAAATAAAGCATCAAATAAATACGTTTACCGAGCTCGATAGCTGCAGTCGCTTAAATGCGGCCAGTATCCAGTAATCGGGAGATAGTGGGTTCGAGCCCCACTGTCGGCAGCCCTGAAGATGGTTTTCCGTGGTTTCCCATTTTCACACCAGGCAAATGCCGGGACTGTACCTTAATTAAGGCCACGGCCGCTTCCTTCCACGTCCTAGGCCTGTCCTTTCCCTTCGTCGCCATAAGACACATCTGTGTCGGTGCGACGTAAATCAAATAGCAAAAAAAAGAAAATTAAAAAAATACGTTTGAAAATGAGGTTGCGTAAATTACACAAGCACACAATTTATTCTAGGGGAAGAGTATTGGCCATAATGGAGGTTATATTGGTCAAAAATAGGAAGAAGTAAAACTAAATCGTAAAATCGGAAGATGAGTTAAAAAGCGGAAAGTTTCCGGGTGAATCGGAAGGGTTGCCATCTATGTAACAGACGCATTTAAGCCCGTATTGCATAAAAGTGGCAACTGAGCTCGTTTGCATCAGCCCTCCAACCCCACGAAAATGCCTAATCTCTCTCTCTACTTCCATGCCATATAAGGTTTGAAGTTGCGGAAAATTTAAAGAAGAAAAGAAACTTTTCCCTTTGCGAAAAGCTAATGATTTATTTATTTATATCGTGTCAGAAGCTGAGTAACATATAAAGATGTGCAAAAAATGTCTATAAAAAATAAGGAAAAATAAACTGTGCACCAAAGGTTCACACTGTGGTGCACCAGAAATTAGCAACGTCGAGTGCATTCCTTGTTACCTCAAGCAGCTCCTTCTCAGTACATGTGGCATTACAAAGATGGGCCGTAGTCTGCACTTCGCCACAGCCACACAAAACAGTATCCATAGAATATCCCTACTTGTGCAGATTGGTCTTGGGCCTAATAACACCGTCAGTCCGTTTTAGGAAAGCAAAGTGCCCTTTGGAAGCCCATATAACACCCTACTAAACGACTTAAAAATAATTTCAGTTAGTGAAGCAATTAACAAGGGAAGTCTCTTTGAAAAAGAAATGAAATCGCCAAAATTTTCATCGTGTCCAATTTTAAACCAAAACCACAGCAAAGCAAGCAAAACGTCCGATTATTCCACAGTTGATAAGAAAATTAATTGCAAACAAAATGAGACCGCAGGATCAAAATCAAGAGCGCGAGGGTCAAAAGAATATCGTCAACGCAAAAAGGTTACACAACTAAATTAATTAATACCAGGCGAGTTGGCCGTGCGGTTAAGGGCACGCAGCTGTGAGCCCGCATCTGGGAGATAGTGGGTTCGAACCCCACTGTCGCCAGCTCTGAAGATGGTTTTCCGTGGTTTCTCATTTTAATAATAATAATAATTATTATTATTATTAATTATTATTATTATTATTATTATTATTATAAAGTTATTTGCTTTACGTTCCACTAACTACTTTTACGGTTTTCAGAGACGCCGAGGTGCCGGAATTTAGTCCCGCAGGAGTTCTTTTACGTGCCAACAAATCTACCGACACGAGGCTGACGTATTTGAGCACCTTCAAATACCACCGGACTAAGCCAGGATCGAACCTGCCAAGTTGGGATCAGAAAGCCAGCGCCTCAAACGTCTGAGCCACTCAGCCCGGCATATTTCCCATTTTCACACCAGGGAAATGCTGGGGCTGTATCTTAATTAAGGCCACGGCCGCTTCCTTCCCATTCTTAGGCCTTTCCTGTCCCATCGTCGCCATAAGACGTATCTGTGTCGGTGCGACGTAAAGCAACCAGCAAAAAAAAAAAAAAAAAAAAAAAAAAATTCTTCCTCATTCCTCGTATTATATTCTCAATGAATGGAAAGGAATTTGAGGAATGCATCATAAAATTCAGATTAAAGGAAATGACGAAATAAAAATATTTGACAAAAATAATTATATCTTATGACTGAGAGTCATCTGAAAATTTGTGTTACAGATGTTAGCGTCACAAAATGTATGACGGAAGTGTAATCCTAGCAACCGTACAGGTTGAGATGTAAGGTATGGATTCCATAGCCAAACAGTGTTACCTAGCAACCGTGCAGGTTGAGATGTAAGGTATGGATTGCATGGTCAAACAGTGTTACCTAGCAACCGTGCAGGTTGAGATGTAAGGTATGAATTGCATGGTCAGTGTTACCTAGCAACCGTGCAGGTTGAGATGTAAGGTATGGATTGCATAGCCAGTGTTACCTAGCAACCGTGCAGGTTGAGATGTAAGGTATAGATTGCATGGTCAAACAGTGTTACCTAGCAACCGTGCAGGTTGAGATGTAAGGTATAGATTGCATAGCCAAACAGTGTTACCTAGCAACCGTGCAGGTTGAGATGTAAGGTATAGATTGCATAGCCAAACAGTGTTACCTAGCAACCGTACAGGTTGAGATGTAAGGTATGGATTGCATAGCCAAACAGTGTTACCTAGCAACCGTGCAGGCTATGTTTTATGGCTGGCGGTCATCGGAAATTAACAGCCGTTGATGGATGGCCATGATCGAGAGACATATTCGTGATCATTTTGATTTTCACACAAGGAAAAGTGGTTTCTTTGTTTTTCAAACGCTTTCACACCTTTAAAGTTAGAGGCAGCCCACCGATTTTCTTCATTCGAGTTCAGCCTTTGTCGCCCTTGGTCTTTTGAAATTCCGGATCATCTTCGTCGATCATCAGCGACACAGGATGGTTTCCTACTTTCACCTTTCGTTATCTGACTTCCCTCACTTCACCAACTCTCGTTTTCCTTTCGACCCCTATGCCATTAAGTTTGTGTGGTCTTCCGTTTCTTTTGCTGATGCCTTTAGTCTTTGAAAGGTCAGATCTCTTCCTGTTTCCTCTACGATTAGTGTTGACACGATGAATATCACGTTGTACTGTCGCTGAAAAGAATAATCACCACCACCTACAGTATGTGGTAACTGTGGAAATATACCACACTTATTTCCACACACATATCTTATATACTGCGGCAACACATGGACACCCTCAGGGACAACGACTTCCCGAGAATTTTCCACAAATCAAACTCCACCTCTGGTTTCGATTTTTTAAACACTCCTTTTTCTTCTCTGAATGTTTATTACGTGAAAGGGTTGAATCTCCCTTTCGTGTATCAGCGATCGAATGTCGATCCCAAGATCGCCAGTTCAGTTCCGCCAGAGTAGCCTAGACTTTTTCCCCCCCTAGCGATTTAACGCCGCACTAACACATCGAAGGTTTTCGGCAATGCAAGCATTTGCCCGGAGTGAAAATGGGAAACCACGGAAAAACCATCTTCAGGGCTGCCGATGCCGGCATTCGAACCCACCACCTTCCGAATGTTAGCTCACAGCTACGTGACCCTGCCAACCAGCTCGGTAGTCGGATTTTTGAAGGGCGCGAAAAATGTCCATTTGACACACAATGTCGTAAGACGTAAGTTATTTCTAATACATACATTGTGTTAACGCGACGAAGTTAATTAAAACTCAGCCACAGATCACTTATGCCACCTGGTGGAGTAAAATCGAGCGTCGAAACTGATATACATGAAAATGGGGTGAGATTCCTTCACGCGGATCACTGTTAAGTACCTAGCTATTTAAATAATAATAATAATAATAATAATAATAATAATAATAATAATAATAATAATAAATTTTAATTACACAACATTCACGAAAATAAACTCCCTAGTTAGATACAAATTACAGGGTACATATTATTATTATTATTATTATTATTATTATTATTATTATTATTATTATTATTATTATTATTATTATTATTATTATTATTATTATTATTAGTATTATTATTATTAGTCTATTATTCTTGGGCCCTGTTTGATAAAACTCGACAGGTGCGAGAAATCCGACAAGCATGTCAGATTTGACAAATTTGTCACTATGTCATGAAAATTTTCCCTAACGTGACAGGCAAAATATTGTAACCTGTCGAACTTAAAATAATTTGTTTCATAAACGCGATAATTGCATGTCAGATCTAAAGTTTACTATATTACCCTCTATATGGATCTGAAGAGCGATAATATCGATCACTGAATGGAATGCACAAACGATCGACTGTAAATACGAAATTTAACCTACATTTTATTCCTACTCATTGAAGCAGAATGACAAGTAATTTTGCATAAGATTACGATATTAAACAGCCAATGCAGAGGAAACAAAATTTGCGCTTAAGGTGTTAATGAATAAATTTTGTGTTTGCGGTCGCAATTGCTGCGTTATATGATTTATAATGTATTCAGCTGATATGAAATTTATCTTTGAGTACAAAGTCACTGAAATTGAAGCTTGGATTTATCCGTTGTCTAAAAACCCGGCGTGGTCTGATTTCAATTTCTTCATTATTGCTACTACCACAAGAGATTTTAAAATTACAAAATACTCGCGAAAATGAACTCCCTATCACATCCACAGTGACAATTCTACATATGCTTAAATATGTCAAAAACGAATTATACATATGTGTGTTTCAAAACACTACATGCAGCCTACAATTTGACAAATTTGTCAGTCTTTAACCTATCAATTCAAAAGTTTTATGAAACTGACAATTGTAAAACTGTCGATTAAAAATCTACAAAATGTTGTAAACTTGTAAGTTTTTATTAAATACGAAACTGTCGATATGTAAACCTGTCGCAGGACACTGGTAAATTATAACTTTTATGAAACAGGGCCCTGGATTAAGAATGAAATCAAAAGTCCACCAACTGAAATTGTACAGTTGATGAAGTTCGCTTGGAAAAAACACTAATAAATAATTCTGAATCAGAGACTTGGAAAATTAACAAGCACAACCAAATTACCATCGGAACTCTCAGGGAATAAGACGCACTGGACAAAAATATCTTGATCAGTTATTAACAAAAATATTTTTAACGAACAAACACACGCACTAATTCGGGTCCGCTATACAAATTTCAAACACCCATCAGAAATATTTCAAATACACTCTGAAAAGTAAGAAACTGGACGCCTATTAAGGGACCCAGGTACAATAGACCTTAAAATACACAACACAACAACATAAAATACATTACCGCAGAAGCAAGTAGAATAAACAAACACACTCCCACAGTCACAAAAAATAAGACATAATAATTGCACTAAACTAATTTCCAAACAAAACCAAGTTTAATGTATATGTAAGCAACAAGTTAATAAATATACAATCACCTCTAGTTCTAAAGCCGATATGAGTGACACCACAATGAATCAGAGAATGAAGTAAATAAAACTGTTCAAGAACTATTTTCCAAGATGACAGTACACACAACACAATGAAGCAGCAAGAAAAAAATTATAAAGAAAACAAATTCCAACAATCAACTACGAAAGTATCATATACGAACTTTTTAAGACTAAAACCATTAACCATAAATTTCTCAGTTTGTAACTCATTTTTTCCATCTGCTGAATGCAAAAATTAAGCAACACAGTAATTACAAACATTTACATTTCATCTTCATTAGCTAATGATAAGTGCAACAAAATACCTATTTAAGCTTTGACAAATTAACCATAAAATATAACAAAACAGTTAACAGTTAGAGCACAGTACATTTGCCGTCAGTTTTCCCTGCGGTAACAACTATTCCAACCGAATTATTTATTGGGATTCTCCTGCTTCAGAAATTATCAGATCCACACTTATGCAGATTTATGAACGCACAAATTACGATTATTTTGTAGGTGTAATCATATTTTAGGCGTATTTTTTTTCGGGAAATCACAAACAAATCTGAAACATACTTGAAATTAGCGTTGCCATAATCTGAAATAAAGAAAAACCTCTATCGAAAATCAATGAGCCATTATGCAACGTTTTAAAGATGTCAGTAGGCAATGTATAATGTACAGTTATGTCACTATTTAGTAACTAATCATACGAAATTGTGTGCTTTACTGTTTTTAACGTCCTTCGTATTTTCGCAGTGTACATATTTAAATATTATTTAAGAATGCTTTACCTTTCAACTGATTTGTAAAATTCGGAAACGACCATTTTGGATTACATTTCATGCAGAACTCGCACGAAGGGATGCAAGCAGATATCACATTAGTTTGCCCTGACGGAACTGTTCGGAAGAGAATGCAATAGGCAGTAGACTGTTTTACCGATTTAATATAGAAAAAGCAAACATTGTAAATGCTGCTAAAAGACTTCAGTCTCGAAAACGATAATTTTGCTGTCAATCAACAGATTGCGAACAAACCAATCAATTTTGAAAATTATTTAGGGGCAGTCGTATTTTCTACTCAAAATGAGGACAAGCTCGCAAAAATTAGAACGTATGGCAACTCCACTCCAATTACACTTTCAGCGTGTTAGGTCGTGATGAGAACAGACAGCGACTTCATATTTTTAAAACTTTCCAACCTAAATAACTATTTAGTCGATTTTAATTTAGTTTAAACAAAAGCCAAGTCATGTTTTAAACCAGAGTTTATTGTATTTTAGGTTTCACCCCGCTCAGTTCTAGCCACTGCCTCATAGAAATTTAAAATGACACCCCCAATATTTTTATAATCTACAACTACTGAGGTACCTCACTGATCAGTATACCAGGCAAAGTGTTCACTGGCATCTTCGAAGAGAGTGTGCGATCATTGGTTGAGAGTAAGTGGATGACAACCAGTGTGTTTTCAGACCACAGAGGGGCTGTCAGTATCAGTATCATTCAGTATTCGCCAGGTAACTGAAACATCCTATAGGAGAAAAAAACAGTTATGTTTCGTAGATCTAGAGAGAGCATATGACAAGAGTACACAGGGAAAAGATGTTCGCCGTGCTGGGGGACTATGGATTAAGGGTAGATTATTAAAATCAATCAAAGGCATTTATGCTGACAACTGGGCTGCAATGAGAATTCATGCTAGAATGAGTTCTTGATGCAAGGTACTTATTGAGGTTAGACATGGCTGTAATCTTTCACCTTTGTTGTTCGTAGTTTACATGGATAATCTGCTCAAAGGTATAAAATGGCAGGGAGAGATTCAGTTCGGTGGAAATGTAGCAAGCAGTTTGACCTATGCTGACGACTTGCTCTTAATGGCAGATTGTGGTAAACGCCTGCAGTCTAATATCTTGGAACTTGAAAATAGGTGCAATGAGTATGGTAAGAAAATCAGCCCTTCCAAAACTAAATCGATGTCAGTAGGTAAGAAATCCAAGAGAATTGAATGTCAGATTGGTGATACAAAGCTGGAACAGGTAAATACTTTCAAGTATTTAGGATGTGTATTCTCCCAGGATGGTAATATAGTAATTGAGATGGAGTCAAGGTACAGTAAAGCTAACGCAGTGAGCTCGCAGTTGCGATCAACAGTATTCTGTAAGAAGGAAGTCAGCTCCCAGAAGAAATTATCTTTACATCGGTCTGTTTTCAGACCAAATTTGCTTTATGGGAGCGAAAGCTGGGTGGACTCAGGATATCTTATTCATAAGTTCGGAGTAACGTACTTGAAAGTAGCGAGAATGATCGCTGGAACAAGCAGGTGTAAACAATGGCAGGAAGGTACTCTGAATTAGAAGATAACTAGGAACTAACTCGATGGATGAGCTGTTCGCGTAAACCGGCTTCGGTGGTGGGGTCATGAGAGGCGAATGGAGGAAGATAGGTTACCCAGCAGAATAACTGACTCTGTCATGGAGGGTAAAAGAAGTAGAGGGGGACCAAGACGATGATAGTTGGATTCAGTTTCTAATGGTTCAGCGATAAGAGGTTTAAAACTAAACTAGGACATAGAGGATTGTGGCAGCGTGTAGTAAAATCACAGAGACGTGCAGACTGAACGCTGGAAAGCATAAGAGTCTATAATGAATATGTATGTATAATTCCAAAAGTTACAATAATAATAATAATAATAATAATAATAATAATAATAATAATAATAATAATAATAATAATACCGAGCTCGATAGCTGCAGTCGCTTAAGTGCGACCAGTATCCAATATTCGGGAGAAAGTAGGTTTGAACCCCACTGTCGGCAATCCTGAAGATGGTTTTCCGTGGCTTCCCATGTTCACACCAGGCAAATGCTGGGGCTGTACCTTAATTAAGGCCACGGCCGCTTCCTTCCACTCCTAGCCCTTCCCTGTCCCATCGTCGCCATAAGACCCATTTGTGTCGGTACGACGTAAAAACAACTAACAAAATAATAATAATAATAATAATAATAATAATAATAATAATAATAATAATAATAATAATAATAATAATAATTGCTTTACATCACACTAACTACTTTCACGGTTTTCAGAGACGCTGAGGTGTCGGAATTCAGTCCCGCAGGAGTTCGTTTACGTGCCAGTAAATCTACCAACACTGGGCTGACATATTTGAGCACCTTTAAATACCACCGAACCGAGTATCGAACCTGCCAGAGCCTCAACCGTCTGAGCCAATCAGTCCGGCATTCCACAAGTTAGACCTGAACCTCCTGATACGCATATGCCACTATTTTCCCCGCCAGGAATCTTCGTTCACCAGTAAGGGCGTTACTGGAGTAAGCGAGCAGGCGAAATTGCGTAGTTTGTATTCACTTGTCATGTCATCTCTCATTTCCGAGTTCTGTTTAAAAAATTAAATATTGTTTCAGTAGCCAGCAGTATATCACATCAAAGAAATATTTTGTCGATCTTTGAGGTAAAGACGAAAGATTTCCATTAAATCCACAGATTAAAATCCACTCACAGAAGTACGGTACTATTCGAAATTATGATTGAATGACTATTGGTATGAATGGACCATCTGTCAGCACCTTTACTCAACGGAACCTATTCAAAAACTGGTTTCTCAAGAAAGCAGTAAATCAGGTAAGGAAAGCGAGCCTGTATAGATGTGCTGGTGAACCTCTAAATAATCCGAGCTTGTTAACACTGCTGGTGTAGCTCCAGTAGTAAAACTTGACGAAAAGTATCTCTGGCATTCCCGAGGCTGGCTCAATGTTTCGATTTTCAGTCATTTCCAACATTTATCACATTTCAAATCTAGTATTATGTAGCCCACGCTGAGTGCTCAGCCCTGAGGCTGGTTTGGTCCTCAAACAGCTCGGCGTATCCAGTTATCGGGAGATAGTGGGTTCGAGCCCCACTGTCAGCAGGCCTGAAGATGGTTTTCCGTGGTTTCCCATTTTCACACCAGGCAAATGCCGGGGCTGTACCTTAATTAAAGCCACGGCCGCTTCCTTCCAATTCCTAGGCCTTTCCTATCCCATCGTCGCCATAAGATATATCTGTGTCGGTGCGACGTAAAGCCAATAGCAAAAAAAAAAAAAACAGCTCGGCCATCAGCCGTCATAGATAGCCTAGGCGTCACTGAAGAGTCGTACTAGGGATATGAGGAGTGAGGTAGTTTCCCGTTGCCTTCCTCACTCAGCCAGAAGTTGCTATTACATATCAGTCTGCCAAGCCTACTGAAATGCCCGCACCGATATTTTCACACCATCCATACCGTGGACTGCCATCTTAAGATAAACAACATTTCAGTAAGTATTGTTGTTGTTCTTGTTGTTTTTGTTTGGGTCATTACTCCACAGACTGGTTTGATGCAGCTCTCCATGTCACCCTATCTTGCGTTAACCTTTTCATGGCTACGTAACTACTACATCCTACAACTACTCTTTATATTCATAACTTTATCTACCCCTGCCGTTCTTATCACCTACACTTCCCTCTAAAACTAACGGATCTGGTTGTCTCGAGATGCGCCCTATCCTTCTTCTTCTTCTTCTTCTTCTTCTTCTTCTTCTTGTCAAATTTCGCTAAATCGTTCTCATTTCACCAATTCGATTCAGCATCTCTTCTTCCGTGATTCGATTTACCCATTCTCACGTTCAGCATTCTTCTGTAACACCACATTTCAAAAGCTTCTATTCTCTTTCTTTCTGACCTAGTTATCGCCCATGTTTCTTTTCCGTACAATTTTACTTTGCAGTTAATTGCTAAAAAAAATTGTTAGAATAAATAAAGCCTTAGCCTGGAGTTATTATATTACTCCAGATAATGTATTCCTTCCTTTCGGTCATGCTTGTACTCTGAGAAATATTATCAACCGATCACTTTTTCTTGGTATTTCTTGGTATTTTTCTTTGGCATTTGCAGACGATGTGGTGATTTGGGGAAAGGGAGAAAAGGAAGTACAAAAGAGACTGGACATTTGGAATGAAAATCTGAAGGAGTTTGGAATCGTAATTAGTAAAAAGAAAACTGTAGTCATGCACTGTGGAAAAGAGAAAAAGAGAAACCAAGTGAACATAGGCGGAGAACGGTTAGAGAATGTAGAACAGTTTACATATCTGGGTAGCATTATTAATGGATGTAATGAAATCAATCCTGAAATTAATAAGAGACTAAGTAAAGATACAACATTTTTTATCAAGTCAGAGAACTTTTATGGGATGACAAAAGTACCCAAGAGGAAAAAAAAGTAACATTATATGAACAGTATTTCATACCAATTGTAACATACGGACTAGAAACGCTGGTAACTGATAAGAGACCAGATAGTAAGATCCAAGCAGTAGAAATGAAATTTTTAAGAACATCGGTTAAAAAGACAAGAGATAGAATTCAAAATATTAGATTCAGAGAAGAGCTAAATATAGAACCGTTAGTACAGAACATACAGAAAGCAAGACTGAGAAGGTTCGGACATATAAAAAGAACGGGAAAGGAACGGGTATCAAGAAGGGAAATAGAGAGAGAAGTTTAGGGAAAGAGACCAGTTGGAAGACCGAGAAGAAGGTGGATGGATCAGTTTTGGAACAACATCAGAGAAGCTGGATTGGACGTGGCGGAATGGAGCAGGAAAAGTGGAAGGACAGGAAGGAGTGGAGGAGGCTTGTTAACCACACCCGGGCGACTGGAGTGGGACATTGATGACGATGAAGATGACTTTTTCTATCAAAAAATGCCCCTGTATAAATGAAACCTCAACTCGCTGGAATTTATTTTAGACATCATTTAATAATAATGTTTAGACAGTAATAGGTTAGAATGCAAACTAATTTGGCTACTAGGAAGTTTAGCCTAGCCCGCTCATCGATAACCTAACTTCTAGTAGTTCTTATTGGCTGGGCCCCTAAAGCTTATGCAAATCTCCTAACAGATCTGTTGTCCGGGCTAGTGTACACTTGCTATTCACTTCAGTAAGTTTGCATACTAACCTACAGTATAAATACCTTGAGCGGGAGTAGGGCTGCCGGTTCCTACCTGCGCTTCTCCTACTTTTTACATGTCCGAACCATCTCAGTCTTGCTTTCTGTATGTTCTCAAACTACGGTACGCGAGCAGCCTTCAGGGAAACAATTAAGAAACGCTGAAGGATAGAAATAACTAAGATGAAAGTTAAGCATGTATACAGTATATGGGGCCATGCTTGAAAGGTTCGCCTGGACTACGACTCGTCAGAAAACTGCGTCACGGCATGCAGGCACACCTATCCGACTGAAATGTTTATGGTTCGCAATTCCTGAATTCTAGAATTAAGATCAAAAATGATTCATGATTATTTATTAATCTGATATTGAGGTTAAAATCTAGCTTTTTGTGAAACTTTCACACAAACACTGTATCTTGTGTCATTTTATTATAGCATTATACGTGTCCGCCTCTGTGGTGTAGTCGTTAGTGTAACTAGCTGCCACGCCCCGAAGGCCCGGGTTCGATTCCCGGCACTGCCACGAAATTTGAAAAGTCATACGAGGGTTAGAACGGGGTCCACTAAGCCTCCGGAGGTCAACTGAGTAAAGGTGGGTTCGATTTCCACCTCAGCCATCCTGGAAGTGGTTTTCCGTGGTTTCCCACTTCTCCTGCAGGCAAATGCCGGGATGGTACCTAACTTAAGGCCACGGCCGCTTCCTTCCCTCTTCCCTGTATATCACTTCCAATCTTCCCATCCCCCCGCAAGGCCCCTGTTCAGCATAGCAGGTGAGGCCACCTGGGTGATGTACTGGTCATACTCCCCAGTTGTATCTCCCCACCCAGAGTCGGGAACTTCAGGACTGCCCTTGAAGCGGTAGCGGTGGGATCCCTTGCTGAGTCCGAGAGAAAAACCGACCCTGGAGGGTAAACCGATAAAGATGAATAAGAAGTATTATACGTTATACAGACACAAACTCGACTTTCTTGTAATGTGTTATAAAAATGCATTTCATTTTACAATCTCGACTTATTTACGATGTGTATTTAAAAGAATGATTTACTGTATAATCAACTAATTTGCCTTACAATTAGCCAGGTCCTAATATTCTTAAACCTATCATTTAGGGTTTTTTGTGGGAAGTACGTTGAACTTTTAGCCATCAGTAAAGAGTGCAATCTCGTAATAGTTTGTGAACCACTGCCCTACAACAACTGGCCACGTAATATTGTTTAACCTGGGAGACATCACGAGATTCGGTGTTATAAGGTAAAAATGACCGCCTCCGCTGCCGTCTCGGCGACTCGGGTTGGATTCCCGGTACTGTCAAAGATTTAAGAACGGCAGGAGGACTGGTATGTTATTAAAACGGAACAAGCAGCTCAGGTGCCTGAAAAGACCTGCATTACCTCGGGACGAGGACAAGAGTTCGTCCGGCTCCATGGCACTGCACGCTGGCCTTTGGTCCAAAGAAGTCCCGGGTTCAAGTCAAGGCTCGGCGACAAGGTGTTTGTGCCATCGTCAACATTAGAATTCACGTTGGGTAAAACACCGTTCTCTAAGACGCGCAGGTCACCTATAGGACATCAACTCAAAAGAACTGCACCTGGCCTCAAAGGAGACCACTCGCCATTGCCATCATTTTTTTTGTCACTAAATAAGAATTAACTTAGAGTATGATTTGAATAAGAAAATTATAGTCTAAGGGGGAGAGAAATATATAATAGTTATCAATCAATCACTACTGATCTGCATTTACAGCAGTCGCCCAGGTTGCAGATTCCCTAAATGACTGCAAAGAAATTGGAAATTGATTGAACATCTCTCTTGGTAAGTTATTCCAATCCCTAACTCCCCTTCCTATAAACGTATATTTGCCCCAATCTGTCCTCTTGAATTCCAACTATCTTCATATTGTGATCTTCCCTACTTTTAAAGCCACCACTCAAACTTATTCGTCTACTGCTATCATTCCACGCCATCTCTCCACTGACAGCTCGGAACATACCACTTAGTCGAGCAGCTCGTCTCCTTTCTCTCAAGTCTTCCCAGCCCAAACATTGCAACATTCTTGTAACGCTACTCTTTTGTCGGAAATCACCCAGAACAAATCGAGCTGCTTTTCTTTGGATTTTGTCCAGTTCCTGAATCAAGTAATCCTGGTGAGGGTCCCATACACTGGAACTATACTCTAGTTGGGGTCTTACCAGAGACTTATATGCCCTCTCCTTTACATCCTTACTACAACGCATAAATACCCGCATAACCATGTGCAGATATCTGTACCCTTTATTTACTTGATTACTAGAATGAAGATCTTTCCTTATATTAACACCTAGGTACTTAAAATGATCCCCAAAGGGAAATTTCATCCCTAAACGCAGTAATTAAAACTGCGAGGACTTGTCCTATTTGTGAAACTCACAACCTGACTGTTAACCCCGTTTATCATCATACCATTGCCTACGGTCCATCTCACAACACTATCGAGGTCATTTTGCAGTTCCTCACAATCTTGTAACTTATTTATTACTCTATACAGAATAAGCATCTGCAAAAAGCCTTATCTCTAATTCCAATTCTTTACACATATCACCGAGCTCAATAGCTGCAGTCGCTTAAGTGCGGCCAGTATCCAGTATTCGGGAGATAGTGGGTTCGAACCTCAATGTCGGCAGCCCTGAAGATGGTTTTTCGTAGTTTCCCATTTTTACACCAGGCAAATGCTGGGGCTGTACCTTAATTAAGGCCACGGTCGCTTCCTTCCCAGTCCTAGCCCTTTCCTGTCCCATCGTCGCCATTAGACCTATCTGTGTCGGTGCGACGTAAAGCCAATAGAAAAAAAATACATATATTAATATATATAGAAGAAAACATAAAGGTCGAATAATACTGCCTTGAGAAATTACCCTCTTAATTATTACAGAGACACAAAGCTTCGCCTACTCTGAGTTCTATTTTCCAGAAACTTAACCACCCATTCAGTCACTCTTTTGTCAAGTCCAATTGCACTCATTTTTGCCAGTAGTCTCCTATAATCCAGCCTGTCAAATGCCTTAGATAGGTCAATCGCAATATAGTCTATTTGACCTCCTGAATCCAGGATATATGCTATATCTTGCTGGAATCCTACAAGTTGAACTTCAGTGGAATAACCTTTCCTAAACCCAAACTGTCTTCTATCAAAACAGATATGAATTTCGCAAACATGTCTTATATAATCAGAAAGAATGCTATCGCAAAGCTTACATGCAATGCATGACAAACTGATTGGCCTGTATTTTTCAGCTTTATGTCTATCACCCCTTCCTTTAAACACAGGGGCTACTATAGCAACTCTCCATTCATTTGGTATAGCTCCTTCATGCAAACAATAATCAAATAAGTACTTCAGATATGGTACTATATCCCAACCCATTTTCTTTAGTATATCTCCCGAAACCTTATCAATTCCAGCTGCTTTTCTAGTTTTCAACTTTTGTAGCTTACTGTAAATTTAGGAAGAAGAATTCTCAGAAAACTTATGGGCGCTGTTCAGACTAAAGTGAGATGGAAACTTCGGAGCAACAAAGAAGTTGACCAGAAGGTGGAGAGTATTTCTGAGATCGTGAAGAGGACATTTGTACAGAATGAACAGAAACAGACTTACCAAACAGATATTTGATTACTACAGCATGGATTAAGAAAACTCGAAAAGGTATGGAAAGCTTAAACATCTCGGAGGTCAAAACGTTAGACAGAAATAAATTTAGGAATAGAGTGAAAAATTTCGAAGGGTTTCAAACCGAAGAAGAGCTAAGAAGATCGAAAGAGTCTGGTCAGAAGAACAACAGAAGCAGGCCAGCGAAAGCATGGAGGAGAATTGGACACACAGAAAACTCCATAGGAAGTGAAGGAAATGAAGATGTAGCGTGATCGCAAGTGGTCAATTCGCTTGTAAATAATTATAAGAAGAAAAAGAAGAACAATTCTCAGCGCGAAAGTGGATGGATCCCCCAAAGTTCCACCATGAAATGCCACAGAGAGGATTACGTGAAAGACGTAGCTTCCTGATGTGATAGGAAAGGGCTAGGAGTGGAAAGGAAGCAGCAGTGGCGTTAATGAAAGTCCAGCCCCAGCATTTGCCTGGTGTCAAAATGGGAAACCACGGAAAACTCTGCATAGGTAACGTAAGCCTACCACTTAGTCCCATTTCTTGATACGGCACCGTGGATGAGGAGAGACGAATTTATATGTCAAGTTTTACGGCCGGATGCCCTTCCTGTCCTGTTGAGGAGCCAATGAAGATGAACTGAATGATGCTGAATGAAACTGGGTAAGGGGATGGAAGGAAGCGACCATGGCCTTAATTGAGGAACAACCCCAGCATTTGCCTAGAAGTGAAAATGATGATGATGATTATGATGATTGTTGTTTAAAGGGCCCTAACATCTATGCCATCGGTCCCTAATGGTACGAAATACAATGATAATTTAAAAGTATAAAATTTATCCACTAACCAGAATTCAAACCGTGATGATGAAGAATGAATGGATGACTACGAATTTAAAACAATCAGTGGATCCGACC
This sequence comes from Anabrus simplex, assembly GCF_040414725.1. Lineage (NCBI taxonomy): Eukaryota > Metazoa > Arthropoda > Insecta > Orthoptera > Tettigoniidae > Anabrus > Anabrus simplex. The sequence continues at coordinate 87,299,743 of NC_090277.1, read as the reverse complement.
CGCAATGCCTCACCTTCCCAGAAACAATATTACTGACCAAGGGACTGCTTCCATCGCACAATCCTGAATCGATGATGCTTGTGGTCTAAAGGAGTTCAATATCCAGGTCAACGGTCCCTTATAATGGCACTTACCGCTAGTAAAGTAGAACCACGGTATTTGTCATGTTGCGGTGCTAATTAAAAATAAGGTAGCGTAAACTCACGGTGTTCCAAAAATTATGATACTACTCACAAGTATTGTACGTCGTATAGGTAACGCAGACCTGTGGTGTTCCTCACATAATGGCGCCACTCGTAGGCAACGAAACCCGTGGTGTTCCTCGCATAGGTGTTCTAATCGCAATGACTCTTACTATCCCGTGGTGTTCCTTACAGACAACGACCAGATCCGTGGTGTTCTGCATATAGAGGTACTAATCACAGGTACTGGAAACCCACAGTGAACCACGCTCTGCTGCTACTAATCACAAACCCATTGTGTACCTAACATAATGGTACTACTTGCAAGTAAAGGTGACCCATGGTGTTCCCCGCGTGATGGTCCTAATCACAAGTAGATTCATGGTTATAATTCAATCATCCCTTGTTCGTCCCTTTTAGACACCTCTTACGACAGGCAGGGGATACCGTGCGTGTATACTTCGTCTGCGTCTCCCCCACCCACACACACGGGGTAGTAAAAGTGGGAAACCACAGAAAACCCACGCGTCTTCCGAATGCACAGTTCGGCTCCGTAAGCGTGTAGCGAACAGCACAAATACCCAGGCCCCGAATGCAGGTTAAAATTCTCAAACCGGCCTAGAATCGAACCCGGGACCTCTTGGATCAAAGGGCAGTATGTTAATCAATTAGCCACGCAGCAGGATACTAGTATTCCTATATTATGTTTAGGACAGAGAATGTGAACTCTTGTCCAAGTTATTAGAACGATCATTTACAGGCACTAAACATGCATTGAATAGACGGACAAAAATGCACTCAAAGACTAAGGAAAAAGGAATCCTACAACCTGTTTTCCAGTCAGTGACCGGCTCAGGAATGGAATGAATGAAGCCCCCATCTTGCGGCGAGGGTAGGAACTGTGCCGAGTGCCGAAGCCTGTCGCACTCAATCGGGGACAGTGATTAATTTCTGACAGATGAAATGAAATGATAGTGGAGAGTGTTGCTGGAATGAAAGATGACAGGGAAAACCTGGAGAAAAACCTGTCCTGCCCCCGCTTTGTCCAGCAGAAATCTCACATGGAGTGACCGGGATTTGAACCACGGAACTCAGCGGTGAGAAGCCGACGCACTGCCGCCTGAATCTTTCAAAATCTAAAGAATAGGCACATAAAATGCCATCAAAGTGAAAGGAATAGAAGCTTAAACAGGCACTAAAATTTTAAAAAGCCCCAAAAGTGTTTTTTAGAGACCACTTTTTCCTTTGCCAAAATCAAATGATCATAAATATGTCTCTCCGTCATGGCCTTCCATCAGCGGCTGCTAATTGCAGATAGCAACCAGCCGTAAGAGGCGACTAAAAGGGGCCCCATGGGCTCTGAACGTTGGAGCCTGGATTGGCAACCACGGGGCCCTTAGCTGAGTCCCGGCATTGCTTGCACTTACTTGTGCCAGGCTCCTCACTTTCATCTATCCTATCCGGCTTTCCTTCGTCAACTCTTGTTCTTTTCCGACCCCGACGCTATTAGGTATGCGAGGGCTACGGAGTCTTTCATTTTCACGCCCTTCGTGACCCTTGTCTTCCTCTGGCCGATACCTTCATTTTTCGAAGTGTCGGATCACTTTCATTTTTCTTTCTGATTTGTGTTATATAGAGGACGCTTGCCTAGTTCTACTTCCTCTTAAAACAGTAATCACCACCACCTGGCAACCAGCCATAAGAGAGGTTGCACGGTTGCTAGGTAAGAACGTCTGACCATTCATCCGTACATTACATCACAGACTGCACGGTTGTTAGGTAACAATGTCTGATCCTTCATCTGTACATTACATCACAGACTGCACGGTTGCTAGGTAACAATGCCTGACCCTTCACCCATACCTTACATCATAGCCCGCACGGTTGCTAGGTAACAATGTCTGACCATCCATCCATACCTTACATCACAGACTGCACGGTTGCTACGCAACAATGTCTGACCCTTCATCTATACCTTACATCACAGACTGCACGGTTGCCAGGTAACAATGCCTGACCCTTCATCCATACCTTACATCGTATATTATTCAATTTTTTTTTTTTTTTTTTTTTTTTTTTTTTTTGGGAGTGGAACCTTGCTATTATCACGTAGAATACGTTTATACCGAAAAAATGTTTTTACTCCACAAGAAAGAATAAGGTAAAACTTCATTTTAGCAACTTTATGCGGTTCAAGAATTACGTCTGCCGGAATTTCTGAATCATCCTCTAATACACATTCAATCACTGTAACGGTTTTCCATCTTGGATTACGCAGTAGCAAACACTACAGTTTGACATTGAATCTTATATATATATAAATGATATGTGTAAAGAAGTGGAATCAGAGATAAGGCTGTTTGCAGATGATGTTATTCTGTACTGAGTAACAAATATAGTTACAAGATTATGAGCGGCTGCAGGGAGACCTCGATAATGTTGTGAGATGGACGGTGGACATTGGTATGTAGATAAACGGGGTTAAAATTCAGGTTGTGAGTTTCACAAATGGGAAAAGTCCTCTCAGTTTTAATTACTGCGTTGATGGGGTGCAAGTTCCTTTTGGGCGTCATTGTAAGTATCTAGGTTTTAATATAAGAAAAGACCTTCATTGGGGTAATCACATAAATATGATTGTTAATAAAGGGTACAGATCTCTGCACACGGTTATGAGGGTATTTAGGGGTTGTAGTAAGGATGTAAAGGAGAGGGCATATAAGTCTCTGGTAAGACCCCAACTAGAGTATGGTTCCAGTGTATGGGACCCTCACCAGGATTACTTGATTCAAGAACTGGAAAAAAATCCAAAGAAAAGCAGCTCGATTTGTTCTGGGTGATTTCCGACAAAAGAGTAGCGTTACAAAAATGTTGCAAAGTTTGGGCTGGGAAGATTTGGGAGAAAGGATACGAGCTGCTCGATTAAATGGTATGTTCCGAGCTGTCAGAGGAGAGATGGCGTGGGAGGACATCAATAGACGAATAAGTTTGAGTGGTGCCTTTAAAAGTAGGAAAGATTACAATATGAAGATAAAGCTGGAATTCAAGAGGACAAATTGGGGCAAATATTCGTTTATAGGAAGGGGAGTTAGGGATTGGAATAACTTACCAAGGGAAATGTTCAATAATTTTCCAATTTCTTTGCGATCATTTAAGAAAAGGCTAGGAAAACAGCAGAAAGAGAATCTGCCACCTGGGCGACTGCCCTAAATACAGATCAGTATTGATTGATTGGTTGATTGATTGATTGATTGATTGATTGATTGATTGATTGATTGATCTTCGGCCTACACTACCTGGTTGGTGCTTCCTCTTATATTTTGAAAATTTGGCTAACACTGTCGTGACTTTGTTAGGTAACACGTTAGTGTCGGAAAAATTTGAAATGTTCGTGTATCTTAAATAGAAGATATAAATAGTTTGAAGCTAGAACAAGATTAAAGGTAAGGGGTCTTTCTTAAATATTATTACTGAAACAATATATATACACCCAGGACGATATCGCCGCAAACATTGCCTTCTTCACTCGCACTGACACTTCAGGTTTCCGACGACGATAGGAGAGGGAAAGAGGTAGTACTGGATCATCCTAGAGTGCTCCTTGGAAGGGCACTGCGAAGTACTTTGGCCATATCATATGAAGACATGACTCACTGGAAAATACTTTAATGCTTGAAAAAAAACGACAGTAAAGGAGAATCGGGCGCCAACGGGTGGAGATGGATTGATGGCTTCGAGTAAGTCATGAATATCAATCAGGAAATTCTTCGAAAAGTATTTTAGGGCAGAAGAATGGCGTTCTTTTGTTCATGGGGTCATAGAAAGTCGGAATCCACAAAAACGAGTCAAGCACAAATATACTAATATAAGCCTGACTTATCTGAGCATCTTCAAATACCATCCAACTAAGCAGGGACCGAACCCAGAAACTTCAGTTCGAAACAACAACGCACTACCTTCTGAATCACTCGGCCCAGTATTCAAGGCAAGCAAAACTACAGAAATTAGGTATCTAAAATAATTTCTAATTATTCCCAATAAAAGGTCCCATGAATGTGATAATAATGAAAATAACTATTGTTTTATTAAAGGCCCTATCAGCTAGGTCATCGTCCCCTGACTGTATGATTGACACGACGATTCATAATTTACCCACTAACTAGGATGAACATGTACACGGGTGTAAAATAATCAGTGTGGCGTATCGTCCATAAAAAAAGTATTCTAAAATTATTTAAAAATGAATATGATAAAAATCAAGAAAGCATTGATGTAATACTATTATCATAAATATTAAAAGGTAAATTCGAATTTAAAGTACATTTCTACTAGATGAAAACGCAGTTCAAAGGTAAAAGTCTAAGTTGAAAGGAGTTACAAGTACAGTTTTAATTTACTATAAAAGTTGTTAAAAATCTCTAATATAAAGCATTAAGTGTTAAAACTATAAAAGAGACCACAGTAAGTCATAAAATAGATGAGTAGGTCTGCTGAGTGCTCGCAACCTCGGAGTATGAGATTATGGCGTAGATCGGCGACATCCACACACTATCAGGACGTGTACCGCAAGTTCACGTAGGAGGGCCTTCACTCTTCACGCCATACCTTGATTGAACCCTTTATTGCTCTCAGCTTACTGGATAGAGCAATGGCCTGTCACTCCTCCCAATGAACCATTAGTATGAGCATCAGCTGAGAGCGTATGTCAATAACTGCTTCCCATTTAAAAAAGTATTGGATTACTGAAAATTTCAGAGTAGCGTGCCCACTTGTTTGCCGCCTTCCGTAGCACAAACAATAGAGTGAATCACTTCCTTAGAATGTCGCCTGATCGATGCACAATGTGATCCCAAGGTTCTCGATAAGGAAACTATGCGATAGAGCATAGGCGTTCAATTAAGTCAATTGTTGCATTATCATGAGGAAGACAATGCGTGTCTGTATCGAACGGTTATATCATAGATGAAATCTGGCGTCTCCTTCACAAGTCTGATATAGATAAACGTCTGGGATTCCCACGCAAAGATTATGTCATTTTGACATAAATATGTCTTGCACAGCTGAGATTCATCCAAAAATCTGTATAAAGAAATAGTGTCAAGTAACAAAATGTGTGACGCGATGTTTCCTAGCAACAATACCTTGAGAGCTGCGCAGGCCGTGGATCTATATGCTATGGCCATCATTCAATACCTCACATCAAAGCCTGCACGGTTGTTAGGTAACATCACGTCACAAATTTTACTAAAAACATATATTTATGAACATTTGATTTTCCCAAATGGAAATTTAGTATTTTTGATCTATTTTGGCTCTATTTGGTGGTTGTGCGCGGAAACACAGACATCCAACCAATCCCAAGCTGCTACTCATATCGTTTCATATCGGTTGAAACGTAGTTGCAAACTTTATTGTGTACATTTACCATGTGGTTAAGCTATCTCGCTCGGCGTGTGTGGTATTTGGTACGGCTCACGATCTTCTGCATTTTCTTCAGTAACTTGCGATTTTCATATTATTGCTAGTCTTTATCTCTCTACTACGATCCTCCGTGGCTCAGGCGGCAGCGTGCCGGCCTCTCACCGCTGCGTTCCGTGGTTCAAATCCCAATCACTTCATGTGAGATTTGTGCTGGACAAAGCGGAGGAGGGAGAGGATTTTCTCCGGGTACTCCGGTTTTCCCTGTTACATTTCATTCCAGCAAAACTCTCCAATACGATTTCATTTCATCTGTCATTGATTAATCATTGCCCCAGAGGAGTGCGACAGCCTTCGGCAGCCGGCACAATTTCTACCCTCGCCGCTAGATTCATTCCATTCCTGACCCGGTCGAATGACTGGAAACAGGCTGTGGATTCTCATCTCCCTACTGTAGCGTAGTTTACAGTTTTGCATAGCATAGCGTTAGTACAATAGCCTATAGTTCAGTATACCTGTAGTTTTATTTACATCCTGTGTTGGTTAGTGTATACCATGTCACAGTGTAGTTCAGGAAATTGAAGTGGCAATAAAGCAGAGTTGCCAACTTAGCGGATTTTCCGCTAAATTTGGTGGAATTAGAAGACTGTCGGCAGAGAAATATACCATTTAGCGGACAGCGGATTTTTTTGGCGGAATTCTAGATTTATTATAGCGGAATTTAGCGTTTTATTCATTTTACTTTAAAAAAATTGTACTCCAGTCTGTCTCTGAGCTATTCCGTATTTATTGTCAGAAGCTAGCACTCACATGAGGAAAACATGTTATTTGGATTTGATGTTATGAGATCGTGGTGTCATAAATTTGTAATGCGTGGGGAAAGGGTACTTATCTCTTAGCTGACGAATGACGAGAGATAATGAAACTGTGAGAGAGAGGAGCATTTATATTTATGCTATGAAGGAAGACCGTTTAATGAACTGGCCTGTTTTGTGCGTAGCCCTTGAGGTAGGAGATTCACCTAGTTTGTACCCGGCAGTAAAACGCCTTCAAGTTTTAGTTCGCCGGCTCGCAGGCAGGGGGTTAATCCCAGTGAAACTCACAGATCAGGTGAGTACAGACATTTGCGATTATTATTATTATTATTATTATTATTATTATTATTATTATTATTATTATTATTTATGGACCCAATGGATCAAGCAAAGCTCTAAAGATTCTGTTTTCTGAGTTGCCAAACAGCTCTCATCCTTTCTCCGTGGATCCTTTTTCGTTCTTCTGTCCACTTTGCTCCAGTCTTCTTTTTCACTTCGTTCTCTGGTTGCACTTTCCATTAATTTTTTTTCCTATAGAGGTTTCTGTCCGCGGTGTCATTTGAGTTCATATGGGCCTTTTCCAGATCCTTCTTCACTTCCAGTACCCATACAATATTATTTAGATGTAGGTGAGAATCTTGTGTGTCAGTCTACCTGCCGGCAGTCTGCGGTCGTGCCCATAAAATTCCAGACGTCTTTTGCGGATGTCTGCTGCATTGTTGGAAAGCTCTTCTGTCACTCTGCGTGTCCTCGGTCTATATCCATCTTCTGTTTTTCGGGGGCCGAGAACTTTCCTCAAATTATTATTATTATTATTATTATTATTATTATTATTATTATTATTATTATTATTGCCCATTATTTGAGATCGGATTTCTTGGTAGAATTTTAGCGGATTTTTAGTGGTATTTAGCGGATCTCGAAAATATAAGTTGGCAACACTGCAAGAAAGTAACTCTGAGATCAATGGAGTGTTTCGTTTGTAGGCCATAACCCCCCTTCCTGTTCCATCCCTTAGATGTGGGTAATTTGTTAGTTCCTCATTCCTTTCTTTAATTCGTAATAATGTATTCTCGTTTTAGTGTCGGATGTTGTTAGCAAGTGTAGTTTTCATAAATCTGTTTCCAGCCGTGGTTCATACGTTTCATGTGCCGTGGTCGCATTGCATTCAGCTGTTCAGAAGAGCGCTGACAACATAGGTAAGGCGATGCTCACGTATTTTGCAAACTGTCAATTTAGAAGTAAAGCCGTGCAGAGCGTAAACGGAGTGATAAATATTCGCGGATGGTGGTCTTGTATCTAATTATTCATTTATCTGCCCGCATCACGGGAAGCTAGTTCGCGACTTCTGATATTATGTAGATGTCCAGAATGTGCTCAGTGAATTCTCTTATTCACGACGTCATTCCGGCGTACAGTGTGAGATGCAGTCTGTGAAGCATTTCAAAATATGACATCCTATGCAGCAATAAACAGGAGGCAACGCGCGTACTTATAAACATGTATACAACCTCCTTTGAGGCAAATTACATCGCCCTATGTTCTCAGGGGGTAATCTAGCCTTATAAAATAATGCTAGGTCAATTTCAAGCGGGAAACCCTCTTGACTTTTCGTCGTGTGATTTTCATGCGTTTAGTGTAGCCATATCTAGCCAAGTGTTTTTCCGTGTAGAGGGGAAATTTACGTATATCTTTTTTTTACAATTTGCTTTACATCGCACCGAAACAGATAGGTCTTATGGCGACGATGGGATAGGAAAGGGCTAGGAGTGGGAAGGAAGCGGCCGTAGTATTAAGGTACAGCTCCAGCATTCTCCTGGTGTGAAAATGGCAAACCACGGACAATCATCTTCACGGCTGCCGCCAGTACGGTTCGAATCTTCCGAATGCAAGCTAACAGCTGTACGATACAATCACTTCGCTAAAAGGTTCATTGTATTTTTCTTGAAAAAGAGAAATAGCTATACCTGGTGGCGATTTCAATAGCTGAAACGTTCTTGAATATCGCTTTACTTTAACTAGACTTACAATCGTCAATATATCGCCCGGCTCCATGGCTGAATGGGCAGTGTCCTGGTTTTTGGTTCTTGGGGCCCAGCCGTTTGATATTCCCGCCGGAGCGAAGAATTTTTAATCCAAAACTGTCATCTCCCTAGGGCTGGGGACGAGGTGCTAGTGCTGTCTTCAACATTCCCGCAACACGCACACCACTATCCTCCGCCATAACAACACGGCAGATGCTGCCTACCCTTACGAAGGCTTAACGAGACTAACAAGAGCCATACGAAACGATTATATTAGGGTCAAGGGAGGTAAGTCCGTGATACATCTTTGAATGAGTACCGTGCCCGCTAGAGCGCGATGAACACCAATGCAAGTAGCTAGAGACATCTGTTGGGAACTAAGAGAACAGAAGAACAGGTAGATTGTGTAAATGTGACTCACAGATGGCCGTATTGACGAATGAATGAATTAATTAATTAATTAATTAATATATTTGAGGAAGGCGTCTGACTGTATAGACCGACACACACTTTTCAGTATCGTATACTAGAAGAATTCAAAGAAGATAATAAATAATAATAATGTTATTGGATTCTAAGCCCCTGTAACTACTTTTGACGGTTTCCGAAGACGCTGGAGTGCCTGAATCTTGTCCCCCAAGAGGCTACTTTTACATGCCAATAAGTATACTGACACGAGACTGACGTATTTGAGCGCCTTTAAATACCTAGCACAGGAAATCAACAGAGCTGATCAAACAAACATTAACCGACACTACTTCGAAAGCCAAATTCCAAAACCATAGAAAAGCAAGAAAGAAAAATTCTACGTTGTGTAGAGATGGAATCTGGGAAAAAAATAGAAATCTCAGGAAATATACTGACATGTCGAAAAAATCTCACACTTTCAGAAAAAGGCGATTGAAATTCTATGGGCATATTCTCAGAATGATTAATAGAAATCAACATCACCGAGGAAATTATATGGGATAGACGTCAAGTCCGAATACTAATCGACAATTACTGATTTGACAAAGCCAGAACCACTAACACCTGGAGAGAAGAACGCAAGAAAAATCTCAGTGAAAGGATAAAGAGATTTAGGGAAGAGAAGAAGAAAGCAGAAACATCAACTAAATGAGTTCAACCACGCTGATCAGTCGGGATAACGATCTAATAAATAAATAAATAAATAAATAAATAAATAAATAAATAAATAAATAAAAATATCGATTTCCATATAGCCCCGGATTTTTAAGCAGTAACTTCATATCCGACCGCGCAGAGAAACGGGGACAAGGATTGGATATACAGTAGGTTAGACTGAAAACTAATTTGGTTAGCTGAGGTATAGCCTAGCCCGTTCTTCCGTTATGTATCGGGAGCAACATAAATTCTAGGGGTTCCGATGGGCCGTACCCCTACTGTTTATGCAAACCTCACAGCGTAACCGTTGTGCAGGTGGAGTATACTTGTTACTCGCTTCAGTAAGGTTGCATTCTAACCTATTACTGCCTAAAAATACGGCCCCTACTTCTCTACATCCCATAATTAAATAATTAATTAATCAAGCTCCTTAGGCCTTCCCAATCGTGAAATTACCAGTGTTTCGCCCCAGTGTGGCTGCGGGCTCATCGGTTGAAATGCCACACATTTTCAAGACGCTGGCGGTTATAAAAGTGTAGGTGCACATCTCTCCTGGTGCACCGTCACTGCATTGAGCGGTGGTGTATCAACGGCTCACTAGCGCCAGCATCATGCAAAACACCCTGTGGGTGGGGGCGGTAGAGTACATCCACAGTATCCCCTGCCTGTCATAAGAGGCCACTATAAGGGAAGCCACGCGCGCTGTGTCAGGCTCCTTACTTGCATCTGTCCTATCCGGTCTTCCTTGGTCAATTCTTGTTCTCTTCTAACCCCGACGGCATTAGGTTTGCCAGACCTAGGGAGTCTTTCATTTTCACGTCCTTCGTCTTTCTTTCTCAGACACCATTCTTCGCTGTGCCTTCTGATTAGAAATGAAATGGCGTATGGCATTTAGTGCCGGGATGTGTCCGAGAACTTCGCCAGGTGCAGGTCTTTTGAATTGACGCCCGTGATGGGGATGAAATGATGATGAAGACGACACATACACCCAGCCCCCGTGCCAGGGAAATAAATCAATTATGGTTAAAATTCCCAGCCCTGCCGGTACCCCTGTGACCAAAGGCCAGCACGCTAACCATTTAGCCATGGAACCGGACCTTCTAATTGGTGTTAATAGAGAAGGGATGCCGAGTTGTATTTCCTCTTAAAACAACAATCACCACAGCCATGGAAAGACGGGGCGAAAAGCCAGTAATTTCATACTTGGTGGTGGTGGTGGTGGTGGTGTGGCGGCTATTGTTTTGAGAGGAAGTACAACTAGGCAACCACCCTCTATTAACACTAATCAGAAAAAAGAGGAATGCATCCGACAGATCGAAAAATGAAGACTAACAACACTTCAGCTACATGGCTCTAACCACACAGGCATTTCCCCGAATTTCTTCTTCTTTTTTTTTTTACAAGTTGCCTTTCGTCGCACCGACACAGATAGCGACCTGGACCCAGGAGTGGGAAGGAAGCGGCCGTGGCCTTGAGGTACAGTCCCAGCATTTGCCTAGTGTGAAAACGGGAAACCACGGAAAACCATCTTCAAGACTGCCGAAAATTGGAATGGGGTTCGAACCCACTATCTCCCGAATGCAACCTCATAGCAGCGCACCGCTAATAGCACGGCCAAATTGCTCGCCGGGTCAATCTCTGCGCTATGCAGATACAAGTAGTCGTGGATGAGGTAGTGATACATTCTGTTAAGTTAGCGATAAAATCCTCAGTTAAGATAAATGGCACCCAAGGTGAAATTTGAAGGAGAAATCGTCTCTCCCCATCCCTCCGCTGTTTTTTTTTTAAATCAAAACAGCAGTTAATACTCCCGCTAAAATCAAGAACATAAAAATTCGCGGTTACTTTAGGACACAGAACTGCTGCAAGAGGAAAAAAGTAATAATAATAATAATAATAATAATAATAATAATAATAATAATAATGCTATTTGTTTTACGTCCCACTAACTACTCTTTTACGGTTTTCGGAGACGCCGAGGTGCCGGAATTTAGTCCCGCAGGAGTTCTTTTACGTGCCAGTAAATCTACCGACACGAGGCTGACGTATTTGAGCACCTTCGAATACCACCGGACTGAGCCAGGATCGAACCTGCCAAGTTGGGGTGAGAAGGCCAGCGCCTTAACCGTCTGAGCCACTCAGGCCGGCTGAGAGGAAAAAAAGTGGGATGGCAAAAGTCTTATTGATTTATTGCACAAACTACCGTATGTATACATTGAAAGGAGACTTGTGCAGATTCAGATGGACAAACTGCGATAACCGCGCTGGTTAGTCGATTTAGTGCTCTCAACTGCAAACGATGTCCGTCTCCAGCCACAGAAGATCGTAGATACGTCTTTATGAGCGTAAACTAGAACAGCTGAGCTCTCCACAAGCAGAAATTACTGGCATCGTCAAGAGGATTTCTAAGTCTACCAATGAATGTGGATCGGAAACTCAAAACCAAAAAGAGGGCGGCACCATAGACCGTTGCCATCCTCACCTGACCATAAGCACGGAATAAAAAATACAGTTAACGAAAATCCACAAGCCTGTTTCCAGTCATTCGACCGGATCAGGAATGGAATGAATGAAGCCCCCATGTTGCGACGAGGATAGGAATTGTGCCGGCTGCCGAAGCCTGTCGCACTCTTCAGGGGCAACGATTAATGATTGACAAATGAATTTAAATGATATTGGAGAATGTTCCTGTTTTCTGTCTTCTGGTTTGGGCTAGAACAATTCTGTAACTTTCACTGACCTGTCTCAGCCTCATCCTTGGCTTTGACAACATGAAAGTGACTGAGGTATGAGTGATACTGGTTTTGCCATTCCTTATGCGTACAGCCTCATTCATCGAGTTATGAATGGTGTGTAAATAAAAGTGGGCTTGGCAGACTGAGATGTAATAGTAACTTCTGACTCGTTGAGGAAAGGAACGGGAAACCACCTCACTCCTAATTTCCCTAGTACGCCTCTTCAGTGAGGCCGGGGCCACCTATGACGGCTTATGGTGGAGTTGTTGAGGTCCAAACCAGCCTCAGGGCTGAGCACTCAACATACATACCTCCTGCCACTGTTCCCACCTGTTTGTACTAGCAATCATTCTCCCTACTTTCATGTCTGTTACTTATGAATAAGATATCCTGAGTCCACCCACGTTTCGCTCCCGTAAAGCGAAGTTGGTCTGAAAACAAACCGGTGTAAAGATAGTTTCGTCCGGGAGTTTTCAAAACAGTCTCATATGTAATTTTTGCTCTAGTAGTATTAACATTAACTGGTACATTGGGATGTTTTAGATAACCTAACCATATTTTTTTAAATATTTTCCTTATTGGAAATGTTTAATAATTTAGTTTGAGGTAATCTTACCATTTAGAAGATTATCTTTTTTATTGTATAACATAACTAGAGGGGTAGTTGTTTATGGTGGATTAGTGAAAGTTGTATTATTAATACGTTATTCTTTATTATTATTAGTATTTTTTTTTTTTTGCTAATGGCTTTACTTCGCACCGATACAGATAGATCTTATGGCGACGATGGTAAAGGAAAGGCCTAGGAGTTGGAAGGAAGCGGCCGTGGCTTTAATTACGGTGCATCCCCAGCATTTGCCTGGTGCGAACATGGGAAACAACGAAAAACCATCTTCAGGGCTGCCGACAGTGGGATTCGAACCCACTATAAGCTCACAGCCGCGCGCCCCTAACCGCAGGGCCAACTAGCCCGGTATTATTATTACGCCAATGGAATAAGTGAGCGGTTGCATCGACAAGGCATTATCCTTTAGAATACCGATTATTATTATTATTATTATTATTATTATTATTATTATTATTATTATTATTATTATTATTATTATCAAAATAATGCATAAGAAGTGAAATAGTCAGTTTATTTGGAAACAAGTGGGTTTTTTTCTTACATGCTTTTAACTTTTTTTGTGTATTACCCAGTATTTCAATTGTGTGTACCAGAACTTGGTGTACCAACTGAGAGTTAATTTTTCTGAAGTCCAACAAATTAGAATTTTGTTCATATCCAAGTCAACATTTGTAGTCAAGTGGGTTGGGCAACTTGGTATTTCCCACTTGTTCGCAATCAGGACGACACCGATGCTCTATCACGTCAGGTTTTGAAGAAGCCGCTGACAAAGTTTTACTTATTGGACATTATAAATTTTCCAGCTAACTCATTTCTGGTTGCCAACGTTTCGCCCCAGTGTGCTAAGTTGGGCTCATCAGTTGGTAAATAGCACACCCACCAAGACGCATGGCTAGTGCATACCGTGGAGGGGCCACTGCGTAGGCTACTTGGAGCCACCGGCAGTGCCAATGCACTATGAGAGACTTTGTCTCATTTTCAAGAATTGATGCCTGCCTGGCCATCAGATGATGTACTGTAGATGTTGATTCCCATAAACTTACTCATTCGGAACAAATATTTCAGGTTCCCTATGGGAATCGACATCTTTATCTGTTTCCATTGTTTATCGTTATTTTTCATACAAAGCCGAACAATCTCATTTCCTTCTTTTTTACTGCCAGTGAAACCATGTGCAGAAATCTGTACTATTTATTTACTATCCCATTTATGTGATCACCCCAATGAAGATCTTTCCTTACATTAACACCTAGGTACTTACAATGATTCCCGCACGGAACTTTCACCCCATCAACGCATTGTTTGTTGTGTTTGTGTAGTCTATGTAGTTGTAAGTTCGTGCGCGTGCGGGGGGGTTCTTAGTTCGAAGAAAAAGTGCAGAAGGATGTATAATGGATCGCCAAATTAAAAAGAAACGCTCCGTAGGAAAATAACGCAATATTATAATGAGTGTCCTGGTTTATTTTTTTAAAGACTATGAATATGAGCAGCGCAGTCAGTGAAAGAGCTAAAGCTACAGGTTGTTCCGAAAGAACAATCTATGCTATAAGGAAGGAACGCACTCATGGTCCTTTACGAACTCCCGCAAAAAAAAAAAAAAAAAAAGAGAAGGACGGCAGAAAAATGCAAGGAAAATTAAATATGAGGAAATTGTGCGAAGTGGAGTGCGTCAGGTGGTTCACTCTCTTTTATTTGCTAACATATTACCGACATTGAACGTGATTTTGAGTCGGGTAAATGGAGAAGATTGTTTGCCACGATTTTCCAAAACTACGTTGTATCGCTTCTTACATGATATAGGCTTCCGTTATTTAAGACGGGGTAATAAAGCAGCTTTCACTGAAACCGATGAAATTATTAATTGGAAGCACAGATATATAAGGGAGATAAAACGTTTGAGGGCATAAAATAAAGCTATAATTTACACAGATGAATCATGGGTAAATATTGGGCAGACAGTGACAAATCAATGGAAGGATACGACAGGGAAAAGTGCACGGCAGGCCCCCATTGAAGGGGTGAGTTCGGGACTTAGACCACCGAAAAGCCGAGGACTGTGATTTGCCTTAGTCCACGCGGGTAATGAGCAAATTACGTGAACGATGTAAAGAAAAATGAAAGAGATTTGTGGAAAACAGACGAATTACAGGATGATATCGACGATGAAAAGTTTTTAATACCACTTTCTTTATCGTCCGGATCATCCTCAAGTTCATCTCCCGAACACGGTTCATCCAAAGCGGGAACATCTGGCCTTGCAGAAATGATAGAAGGTGTACGTCCAATGTCTGAGAGCAACGCCAGTGATTAAGGTACGTTGTATTTATTTTACCATCCTACAAATATTAATTTATGAATGAATGAACTTAAAATTACAAACGAAAAATGTGGAACTGTGACGCCCTGTTTGAGACACACTCGAGCGTGATCTTCACGAGTCGATTTCGCAACGGCGCGCTCCATCTACGCTGTACTGCAATTTAAGGTTGGAACGCTCTATAGATGATGTATGTAAACATGTGTGGGTCTAAGCATGCCCCCAAGTTCAGTGTGTGAATGAGAGTGTCACAAAATGGAAGTCAACAAGCAGGAGCAACGATCTAGGTTCTTCCACACATGCCTTATTCGCCTGATCTCATACCATATGACTATGATCTAATCCTCAAAGTCAAGAAACCATTACGTGGACAACGGTTTGCTAACACAGAAGACATCGTGACAGCATTTCGGAGACGACATCCTCTACAAGTGGAGGGAGATCGGATCACATCTCCAAACTCTGAAAGTGGACTGAATAGCCCTAAAAACACCCCCCAAACATTTTTCTTCGGCCGGGTGGCGCCACATCTCTAATTACGCGCCCAGCCGACCCAAAAAAGCAAAATTGGCCAGACACCAAGAGGAAGTCGGCCCCCCTCCCATAATGTACTATACTTGCATTGCCCACGATATTGACCCAGCAATTCCAACAGATGACATCCTTCCGGAACTTCGCCCCACAGGCGTCTACGCTGCCACTCGACTTTATCATCTCGATAAACCAACAAGAGAAGTACTATTATATTATCTAGTGCTCGAGGACGTCTACAACGCTCTAGACAATGGGGTATATATCCAAGGACAACTGCATCGAGTGCAAGATACCCCAGGGACATTACTCGACCGGCTAATGAAGACGCACGCCACAGCCACCGCCCCTACTGGCACATCACACCCACAGCAGTTGCTCTCTCCTTACACCTCCCGGACCACCACCGTCACCACCACTACTTCCACCTCCTCTCATTTTACCTCCAACGCCCCTACCACCACCACCACAACTACTACCCACCCCTCTCCCATAATGGCATACCACCCCCCACCCTCCCACGCTCAGGGCCCGCAGGAAGAAGTAACAACGCTGCCAAATGAAGCCATAGCACTTCAAGCAGACAATACACAACCACCAACACCAGATACTGCGCGACCGCTAACTTCACCGCCCAGCCAGAACAACCTATACAGCTGTGTTGCCTGTGGCGTGGAACCTAACCTACCACCAACAGCTATCCTCCAAGAACTCCAAAAAGCAGGAATCCCGGTGAAGAAAGCCATTAGGATCCACAACGATGATGGCCCTACATATTTAGTACGCCTGCAACTACCAACGCCCGAAGACGTCCAGCGCCTCATCACCCAAGGGATATACCTCAACGGTCGACATCTCCGGATAGAACCGTCCCGCTCTCCGCCCCTAACTCCTAACCAACATAAATCACCCCGCCACCGCACACGCCCCCGGCCTGCACCCCCTCAGCAACCTCCCAGTCCACACTTCCGTTTTCCACCATTTTCACCCAGCAACTATCCACCACTCCCACCTGCAATCTTTCCACTACCCCCTCCTCCATCCAACCTCCTAAGTCTTCTACTCACCTCCCTGGTAAACTTTTCATCCCTGTATCACATCCTAGCACTCCACATCCTCCCTTCACCTCACGAAACCCGTCACTTCATCACATCACCATCCGCAACCTGGGTGTAAAATCGCTCATGTAACTCTCATAAACATCCATAAAGCTCTGTATATATGTATGCAACTTTGTCAATACACACAAACAATGTAAATCTGTCAATAAAGCGCAAGAGAACCCACACTTCCTTTATCCCGTCTCCTTTACTTATTCAAACCACCTTTTCCCCCATCTCCCTCTTTTTTTCACTCCTTCCCAACCCCGTCATCTCTCCTGGCCAGAGAGAGGGCGACACCCTCTAGGTGGCCCGCCCCACCCCATCAGGGTGGGGAATGAAAACTTGCAAGCAAGCAAGCAAGCATTTCGGAGAGAGGTGTCACACGTTAGCGATACACTTGCAGCGAATATTATTCAGCGCCTGCCCCACCGCTGGCAACGCACAGTGGAAACCTTGGATGATTATTTCGAAGGTCTGTAACCAGTGGAGACCTGTCCTTTGTACGCAGTCTTGTGTATTTGCTGTCTATACCATAATAAAACAATGTATCCCAATGGCCTGTGTTCTGTCACTTTCCTATGAGAATCTACTGAAGTCAGAATTTGTCTTCAGGCACTATGCATAAGGCTTCCACCATTGTTAACCTCGGCACGTGATGGAGTAGAGTGGTTAGCTCTACGCCCGGCCGCCTCTGCCCCCAGGAATTAACCTGATACTCAGTTTTTGTATAGGCTGAGTAAACCTCACGGCCATATGTCTTTTAACACTAATCAGAAAGAAAATATGGAAGGGAACCGACACTTCGAAAAATGAAGGTATCGGCCAAAGAAAGCCAAGAGCCACGAAGGGCGTGACAATGAAAGACTCCCTAGCCCTCTCAAACCTAATAGCGTCGGGGTCGGAAAGGAACAAGAGATGGCGCAGGAAAGTCGCCAACCCACGCTCCAAAGTACAGAGCCCCTGGGGCCCCTTTTAGTCGCCTCTTACGACAGGCAGGGGATACCATGGGTGTTATTCTACCGGCGCCCCCCCCCCACAGGGGACTTGGGTAAGGGAACCTACATTATTGATACTTACACTGAAGTTACTCTGTTGATGGTAATGTCTCGTGATTTCAATATGTAACTATTCAAGTTGGCAGCAATGATAAGCCATTAAAAAAAGGGGGGGCGGCGATATTTGCCCTTTAGTATATAGCCTTACGTGACGCGTACTATATATGTATAATTACAGGATTGTGAGAAACTACAAAAACACTTCGACAATGTTGTGAAATGGACAGTAGACAGATGATGGCACAAAGGATGAAAAGTCAGGGTGTGAGTATTCAGCAGGAAGAAAAAGTCCTCTCAGTCTTAATTGCTGTGTTGATGTGGTGAAATTGCCTCACGGGGATCACTCTAAGTACCTACGTGTTAATGTAAGGAAAGATCTTCATTGGCGTAATCGCATTAACAAGGTTGTGCATAATGGTTACCGATCTCTTCATATGGTTATGAAGATATTTAGGGATTGTAGTAAGGATGTCGAAATCTTTCGAGCCGCTGTTTCGAGAGTTATAATAAGGAACTGGATCACTAACCTTTTCTTTGGATTTTTTCCAGTTCTTGAATCAAGTAATCCTGGTGAGGTTCCCATACAATGGAACCATACTCTAGTTGGGGTCTTACCAGATACTTATATGCCCTCTCCTTTACATCCCTCCTACAACCCCGTATGCAGAGATCTGTACCCCTTATTTACAATCACATTTATGTGATCACCCCAATGAAGATCTTTCCTTATATGTGTTCTAATGTAGTTTTATTTCCAGTTTCGCTGCTCGCTGAATAACCAAACCTTCCATAATCACGTGTAACCTATATCATCAAAATAATACTATCCTAACTAGGTTAAACTAAGATTTTCTTAATTCCGTACCTTTACCAATTCCTTGATATTGTTGTATAAAGCTTCAAACACCTCAGGCACAATAACTGAAATTGCTTGTTTTGATACTCGAAGGTATATAAGTGAAATGTCTGAGTCAACAGTTGCTAGCCTGCCATTAGTGAAGCCGGCTTTCCGATAACCTGTATCCTTTCTTGCAATTTCAGGCCCAATTACTGTCAACAAGAACTGAAAGTAATGTGGGAGCACTCTCAAGAAAATTTTGAAAGCCTGCTTCATCGTGAATTAAAAGTTTTGACATAAGAGTTCTCTCCAAACTTAATTCTAAAAGGCTTTCCAATATTTTTCTTTGCCACGTTTCGTCTGCACTTTTCTCTAATTGTACTCACTAAAACAATGAAAGCTGCAGCTGTATTTTCTTCTTTCTGACCCTCCATTGTAACCTAACAAACAGCTATTTTGGTGTGGACACAATGTTGAAGAAGTTTGTTAACAACAGAAATGTTTTCATTAAAATTGTTTCTTAACTTTCTTTCGTTAACACTATTTATTACCTTTGGTGTGGAATAACCATTAGATTCATCGCCAACATCAGAGCTCAAAAGCGTCCATCTTCCTTTTGTCTGCCTGTTTCAACGTCCAGCTCTCTCATCCATACATCAATAGGGGGAATAATATCGCACTGCTCTTCCAGATCGGGGACAGTCATCATAGCTATTCGACCAAACGAAATCCGTCGTTTAATATCAGGACCGCAATCTCCACTTTGATTTTGGCTCCAAACAAGGTGAAATCCTCCACACACTATCTCCTCTCCATTTAGCTTTAGACAAACTGTACCGCACTCATCCGCAGCCGTAACTTTGGTCTTTTTAATATTGAGATAGAGACCCATTTTTTCACTTTCGTCTTTGAGGGAGGAAATTAAAAGCTTTAGATCTGTTTCCGCCAGCAGGGTTGTACCATCAGCATACCTCACATTATTTATGGTTCTTCCTATCTTCAAACCAATGTTGAGTTCCTCAAAATTTAACGTCTGCTTAATAATGAAATGAAATGTCGTATGGCTTTTAGTGCCGGGATATCCCAGGACGGGTCCGGCTGGCCAGGTGCAGGTCTTTCTATTTGACACCCGTAGGCGACCTGCGCGTCGTGATGAGAATGAAGACAACACACACACCCAGCCCCCGTGCCAATGCAATTAACCAATCAAGGTTAAAATCCCCGACCCGGCCGGGAATCGAACCCGGGACCCTCTGAACCGAAGGCCAGTACGCTGACCGTTCAGCCAGCGAGTCGAACGTCCGCTTAATTATTTCTGCATACAGATTGAAAAGGAGGGTTATGTGAACGAACCGTATCCATCGAATTTTATTATTATTATTATTATTATTATTATTATTATTATTATTATTATTATTATTATTATTGTCGTCGTAAGTGGAATAATACTGATTTAACGTAAATCAACAGTTAAATTAGCGAAGGATTAATAAATTCCATTATTATTATTATTTTTTCTAGTCGCACCGACACAGACAAATCTTATGGCGACGATGAGGTAGGAACGGGCTAGGAATGGGAAGGAAGCAGCTGTGGCCTGAAGGTACAGCCCCAGCATTTGCCAGGTGTGAAAATGGGAAACCACGATAAACCATCTTCAGGGCTGCCGACAGTGGGGTTCGAACCCACTATCTCCCGGATGCAAGCTCACAGCTGCGCGCCCCTAACCGCACGACCAACTCGCCCGGTACCATTATTATTATTATTATTATTATTATTATTATTATTATTATTATTATTAGAGAAATATGCGAGTATTTCGCTGCAGACACGACTTTCTTCTATGCCATTGCGCTTCATCGGTCCACCTTTTGCTTCTTCTCTAGAAGTCCAGGGCTAGTACCGACGAATGGAAGTGCTATGTCCGAATTCTCGATTTCTTTGTCTATCACGACTATCGCGAGCAGTTCATTCCGAAAAATGGAGGTGAAATGTGACCACCTTAGCGAGGACATTAAGCGTATTTTAGGAAAATTGCAAAGACCTCTTAGTCTAAATAATGTTTTTCACAAAAAATAGCATGACCCCTGGACCAATAACAATATTAATTAACGAATAATGGGCAGAAGGTCCAGGGCAAGGATTGGAAAGCTTCAATAAATAATAATCAAGCAAAGCGAAGAACTTCAACTGAGGAAAAAAGACTTCACAAACATAAGACATGCCTAAAGCGCAGTGACGTGGTAAATTCCAGTAGTTACTCTTAATGTACACGACAGTGTACGTGTATATATATGTGTCTGTTTTAAAAATGGTATTTATTATTCCAACGCTAATTTGACTCTGATTCACCATAAAACAATTATTATCTTCAATTTAAGAGAGAAATAACAACGATATTCCATGAATACGATTCGTTCACATAACCCATATGGAGTGAGGGCATAGTTGCTAGTGGCATTAGGTCGCACCGACACAAATAGGTCTTATGGCGATGATGGTCTAGGAAAGGCCTAGAAGTTGGAAGGAAGCGGTCGTGGCCTTAATTAAGGTACAGCCCACCGGCATTTACTTGGTGTGAAACTAGGAAACCACGGAAAACCATATTCAGGGATGCCGATAGTGAGATTCGAACCCACTATCTCCCGGACGCAAGCTCACAGACGCGTGTCCCTAACCGCATGGCCAACTCGCCCGGTGTGAGGGCATATAACGCTGTTGATGGTGATTCGTCCGTCAGATGGTAACGTGAAGCGTTGAGCAGACCCTTGGTGTTCTTCGACAGAAGTAGGCTAAGTGCCGACAGCGGATTTCACCCTCCCAATACCTCATTATCACCATCCTCTCATATCCAGTCACCAGGTCGCCCAAGGGCGCCAAATAGAAAGACCTGCACCAGACGACCGGAACATGTCCTCGGACACTCCCGGCACTTGGGGTAAAGCCACACAATAAATAAATAAATAAATAAATAAATAAATAAATAAATAAATAAATAAATAAATAAATAAATAAATAAATAAATAAATAAATAAATAAATAAATAAATAAATAAATAAATAAATAAATAAATAAATAAATAAATAAATAAATAAATAAATACCAACATTTGTTAATATGTGAACTCTTTTTAAAAGCATACAAGTGCACCCTTTTATTGACAGAAAGTAGGTAACCTCCTTGTATTAACAAGCCAAGAAATCTCCGACTATTTCGCTCGTGACTCCAGAAAACCAATCCGATAAAAGAACATTACAAACTTCGAACAATGAACAGCCGTATTTCGTGACAAATTATAGATTTCGATTTGTGGCGCCTGCGTACAATTATTGTTCTATAAATTATTCGGAAGAAAAGGGGTCGGAAACAACGCAAACCCAGTAAACTGTATACAGGAGCGGTAGAGGGTTGGTCACACTGACAAATATATATATTTTTTAAAGTTTGATATCTCTCTCCGTTGTCATTTTATCAGCGAATCAGATCGCGTCCCAAGCGATTTCAAATGAGCTTTGCGAGGCGATGTTGCTAAATCTGTACGCGGATTAAGACCGGCTTGACAGGCATACCGAAAAATCAGCATCAAACACAAACACACCGTGGGTTTCAGGCGATGTCATCGTAGCGTGCTTCCTATGAGGCGGTCCTATCAGATTGGAGGATCATATTCAAATCCCTCCTCTGGCAGAGTTTATTTCTTCTATTCTCACTCTCAAGCCAGTCATAAGCCACGTGCAGATTTATCAACACAACCTAGCAAAACCCACTTCAAGTCGTCCGCGAAGCGATCTCACTGCGTAACATCAGCAGCTGATAAAATTGCCACTGGCGGCAATTTGCAATTTATACAAACCCTGTTGTTTTATCACCTAATTATTTCCTTTAATTTTTACAAAGGAGACCCTCCGTGGCTCAGACGGCAGCGCGTCGACCTCTAACCGCTGGATACTGTGGTTCAAATCCCGGTCACTCCATGCGAGATTTGTGCTGGACAAAGCGGAGGCGGGACAGGTTTTTCTCCGGGTACTCCAGTTTTCCCTGTCATCTTTCATGCCAGCAACACTCTCCGTTCTCATTTCATAGCATCTATCAGTCATTAATCAATCGCTTTGGGAGTGGCGACCCCATCGTAATAATAGCCTACATATATATGATTCATTCATTACATCCCTGACACGGCCAATGAGTGGAAAACAGGTTGTAGGTTTTCAATTATTACAAAAGTACTTCAGTGAAAATATTTAGTGGCCTGCTTCAAAATGCAAAATGACCACGATAATGTTGTGAGATGGTCAGTAGGTAATGGTATGATGATAAACGGGGTTAAAAGTCAGGTCGTGAGTTTAACAAATAGGAAAAGTCCTCTCAGTGAAAGTTCCTTATCAAGTACCTAGGTGTTAAAAGGAAAGACCTTCATTGTAATAATCACATAAATGGGATTGTAAATAGAAGATACAGATCTCTGCACATGGTTATGAGGGTGTTTAGGGGTTGTAGTAAGGATGCAAGAGCCTCCGTGTCTCAGACGGCAGCGCGTCGGCCTCTCACCGCTGGATACCGTGGTTCAAATCCCGGTCATTCCATGTGAGATTTGTGCTGGACAAAGCGGAGGCGGGACAGGTTTTTCTCCGGGTACTCCGGTTTTCCCTGTCATCTTTCATTCCACCAACACTCTCCATTCTCATTTCGTAGCATCTATCATTCATTAATATATCACTTTGGGAGTGGCGACCCCATCGTAATAATAGCCTATATATGATTCATTCATTACATCCCTGACCCGGTCAATGACTGGAAAACAGGTTGTAGGTTTTCAGTAAGGATGCAAAGGCGAGGGCATATAAGCCTCGAGTAAGACCTCAACTAGAGTATGGTTCCAGTGCATTGGACCCTCACCAGGATTATTTGATTCAAGAACTGGAAAAAATACTAAGAAAAGCAGCTTGATTTGTTCTGGGTGATTTCTGACAAAAACGTTGCAGAGTTTGGGCTGGAAAGACTTGGGAGAAAGGAGACGAGCTGCTCGACTAAGTGGCATGTTCCGAGCTGTCAGTGGAGAGATGGCGTGAAATGACATTAGAAGACGAATACGTTTGAGTGGTGTCTTTAAAAGTAGGAAAGATCACAATATGAAGGTAAAGTTCGATTTAACGAGGAAAAATTGGTGCAAATATTCGTTTATAGGAAGGGGAGTTAAAGATTGGAATAATTTACTCAGGGAGATGTTCAATAAATTTCTAACTTCTTTGAAATAATTTAAGAAAAAACTAGGAAAACAACTGGGGGACTATGGAATTAAGGGTAGATTATTAAAATCAATCAAAGGCATTTATGTTGACAATTGGGCTTCGGTGAGAATTGATGGTAGAACGAGTTCTTGGTTCAGGGTACTTACAGGAGTTAGACAAGGCTGTAATCTTTCACCTTTGCTGTTAGTAGTTTACATGGATCATCTGCTGAAAGGTATAAAATGGCAGGGAGGGATTCAGTTAGGTGGAAATGTAGTAAGCAGTCTGGCCTATGCTGACGACTTGGTCTTAATGGCAGACTGTGCCGAAAGCCTGGAGTCTAATATCTTGGAATTTGAAAACAGGCGCAATGAGAACGGTATGAAAATTAGCCTCTCGAAGACCAAATTGATGTCAGTAGATAAGAAATTCAACAGAATTGATGTCAGATTGGTGATACAAAGCTAGAACAGATCGATAATTTCAAGTGTTTAGGTTGTGTGTTCTCCCAGGATGGTAATATAGTAAGTGAGATTGAATCAAGGTGTAGTAAAGCTAATGCAGTGAGCTCGCAGTTGCGATCAGCAGTATTTTGTAAGAAGGAAATCAGCTCCCAGACGAAACTATCTTTACATCGGTCTGTTTTCAGACCAACTTTCCTTCACGGGAGCGAAAGCTGGGTGGACTCAGGATATCTTATTCAAAAGTTAGGAGTAACAGACATGAAAGTAGCAAAAATGATTGCTGGTACAAACAGGTGGGAACAATGGCAGGAATGTACTCGAAATGAGGGTTAGACTCACTTTCCAACGACTTAAGAGGTATAGAACTAAATGAGGCCACAGCACTAGTTGCAAATCGATTATTGTAGCGACGTTTAGTAAATTCACAGAGGCTTGCAGACTGAACGCTGAAAGGCATACCAGTCTAGAATGATAATGTATGTATCTAACAACAGATAGAGATTCTGCCACATGGGCGAGTACCCTAAATGCAGATCAGTAATTGATTTCACATCAGGCAAATGCTGGGGCTGTACCTTAATTAAGTCCACGGCCGCTTTCTTCCCACTCCTAGCCCGTTTCTATCCCATCGTCGCCGTAAGAACTACCTGTGTCAGTGCAACGTAAAGCAACTTGTAAAATCTCGAAAAACTACTACTGCCGCAGTAATAATAATAATAATCGTATAGCCTCAGCTACCGTGTACAGACATTTCAATTTGACGCCATCTGGCTGTCTGCTCGTAAATTTCGACGTTCCGTTTTACTCTAGGCCCACTAGATGGCAGACCGAGTAAACCGAAACTCTCTTGGGCGTCTGTGGCTGAGATTTAATGAATTTTGTCGGGTAAACACCAAATGTGTCACCAGAGATCTTTTACATGCCGACATCGTACGACATGGAGTGTCGAATGGACTTTTTTCCGCCCTTCAAAAATCCGACTACCTCTGCCAGGTTTGAACCCGCTATCTTGGGATCCGGAGGCCGACACTCTACCACTGATCCACTGTCGCAGTCACCACCTTAAACTAAGAATTATAATTTTTTTATACAAACCTTGTTGTCCATCACCTAATTCTTCCCTTTAATTTATTTAAACAAAAAAATATTTAGCAAAAATACGCATAAAATATTATACGCATGGTGTAAAAATGGTGTAACAACGGAAAAACCATCACGGCTCCCGACAGTGTGGTTCGAACTCACTACCTCCCGAATGCTGGTAAACTGTCAACCTTTATTTCTCTGTCAAAATTCGCTCAGAAAGCATCGAAAACTTAACCATTTTGTAGCTATTTTTAAAATATCTATATCGCCCGGACCCCCGGTACTTCTTGTTGTGCCCTTCCACTTCTAATTCCCAATCGCCCCTACTGTGGCCGGTACTCATTTCTGGTCTAGCCTAAGTGAACGTGAAAGCCAAATACGACCCATATAGAAGACTCTGTTACAAACGTCTCGTAATTTCTGATGGGTAATCGAATCCACATACTCTCGAGTGACTCGGACATATCCCTCGTTGAAGAATACATCCGCAGTATCTGCCTGTAGTAAAGAGGCGAGTGCAAGGGGAACCCCCAGAGGCCCTCAACTTGGGAGAGTGGGTTAGCGACCATGAGGACCACGGTTGAGACTGATACTGCTTCCAATTACTTGTGCCACGTTCCTCACTTTCATCTTCCCTATCTGACCTTCCTTGGTCAACTCTTGGCCTCTTCCGGCCCCGACGGTATTACTTTTGAGAAGCCAAGAGAGCCTTTCATTTTCACTCCGTTTGAGACCCTTTTCAGTGCTGCACAACTTAATTTTCACTACCCGGTATGTCCCTAAAGACTAATCAAAACGTACCTACATGTCCGTATTCTAGTGTTAAAAAGTATGTAAATAAACGTAATATATAGATATTATCGCAGCAGTATATCAGGAAATAGAACCTATACAGATTTCATAAGAAGAGAATATCATTCTTTGGGCATCTGTTGAGAACACCTCAAGACAGAATACGGAAGATTTTGGAAAAGCTTTGGAGACAAAAACAACAACCTGTCTGGGAAAAAAGAAATAAAAGAAGACATGAAAGAGTTAGATATAACACCGGAGGATTTAAAGAATAAATCAAAGAAAATAAATTGAAGAATAGTAAAATTAGATTCCTACCAAAATGTGATAATAGAGAAACAACTAAAAGGGTATTTTCAGAAGAAGAACGACAACGAAGATCAGATAGAATGAAGAAATACTGGAAGAACAGAAAAGAAAAACTATACATCATCATAGAATACCGGACAGAAATTGACTACAGTGGTCAAATGCGGCCGTAAAAGCACAATAATAATGATAATAATAATAATAATAATAATAATAATAATAATAATAATAATAATCTTTCTTCGTTTCGGCCTGCTGTGGACCACGTTATTTCAACCGTTTGCATCCTTGAGCTTTAATTCTTCCCCAGTACTCACGCATTCTCGTTCTGTGAGCCTCCTTCCTTTCATCAGTCCACTTCTTGCCTGTTTTCAACTTTGGCCTTTCTTGGAACCTCTTGTATCCCTGGAGCTTTTTCTGGAGAGGAGCACGTTTCTGGATGTCTTCGAGTGTGATTCCTATTTCTTGAAGGTCTTTTTCAACTTCGATAAACCAGGGTCCCTTGGTTTTCTTGTTAAGAAAGTAGGAAAAGATCCTATTGGTTTGTCTCTGTGTGCTCATGCGTGCTATATGGCCATAAAAATTAATCCTCCTTTTCCGAATCGTGTCCGTTATCCTCTCCATATGCTGGTACAGATCGCTGTTGTGTCGTCTCCTGTATTCACCATTTTCTTTGATTGGTCCAAGAATCTTTCTCAGGATTTTTCTTTCTTTAGCTTCTAGCTTCTCCATTAGACCTTTTCTGTTCATTGCAAGGCATTCTGCTGCGTACAGTGTTTCCGGGCGAACAATAATGCCTAAGCTTGGCGTTGATGGACACTGATCTTTTGTTGTAGACATTCCTAGACAGCTGATATGCCACCTCCATCTTGTTGATTCTGCACATGATTGCTTCTTTCTCAGAGTTGTTAGGTACTATCCACTCGCCTAAGTACTTAAACTTTTCCACCTGCTTGATTTTTCCCTGTTCCACAATAATAATAATAATAATAATAATAATAATAATAATAATAATAATAATATAGATATTATTATAAAATAGGAGAATAATCCATTATACAGTATACGAGGACAGCAGTTCTCCAAACACAGACGATGCAAAGCCATATAATAGATATCCTTACTGCCTCGCGCGGGGCTATGACGCTGTTGATGGTGATTCATCCGTCAAATGCGGACGTAAAGCAGACCAATTGGTGCTACTCGACAGGAGTAGGCTATGTGCCGATACCGGGCCTCATCCTCTCCCTTCCTATCATATCACGCCATTCATTTCATCTCACTGACTTCTCTGATGAGGATGACGTCAGGAAGGGCATCCGGTCGTAAAAACTCGTTACGAAATTAATTTCGCTTCATATCCGACCCCGTAGAGAAACGGGACAAGGGGCTGGGCATACGTCCTTACTGCCTCCGGTAACTAACTTTTATTCTTGGGCTTAGCTTATTTAAACTTAAAGAAAATTATCAATTTCTTATGCCTTTGCTGGCGAGATGTAGTGTTTACAGTGCACTATGTCTTCTGGTATGGGCTATATCAAATTTGTTACTTTCATTGACCTGTCTCAGTCTCATTCTTGGCTTTGACAATATGAAAGTGACTGAGGTATGAGTGATGCTAGTAATACCATTGTTTATGCAGCCAGTCCCTGTTATGAATGGTGTGAAAATATCGCTCGTAGGGTCGGTTGGTGCATGCATTTCAGTGGGCTTGGCAGACTGATATGTAATAGCAACAGCTGGCTCGATGAGGACAACAACGGGAAACTACCTCACTCCTCATTTACCTAGCACGCCTCTTCAGTGACGCCTAGGCTATTTATGACAGCTGTTGGTGGAGCTGCAGAGGATCAAACCAGCCTTCGGGCTGAATATCCAACATACACATCAATTTCTTAAGTATCATCTCTGTATGGGATAATAGAAACGAGGTTTCGTAACCGTGTGCACCAAAACACAAAATGATGACTTAAGTATGAAACAGTATAGAGTCAATAATGATAATGTTATTTGCTTTACGTCCCACAAACTACTTTTTAAGGTCTTCGGAGACGGAATTTAGTCCCGCAGGAGTTCTTTTACGTGCCAGTAAATCTACTGACACGGGGCTGTCGTATTTGAGCACCTTCAAATACCACCGAACTGAGCCAGGATCGAACCTGCCAAGTTGGGGTTAGAAGGCCAGCGCCTTAACCGTCTGAGCCACTCAACCCGGCGAGTCAATAATGAAGACTGTCAATATTCATTTAATATCTTGTTCTGTTTTAATATTTGTTCAGTTTCGTTTGTGTTCTTTACACGTTGTTGATTTTCTAGCTGGTAGTATATCTGTTCATTGATACTTATGTTTGCTTGTTGGTTTGTTTCGGCTGTAATAGGTGTATGCTTAATAGACAATAAACTGAATACTCTTCCCTCAGTTTCTGGCGATCCGGAAATGGGGGGAGGAGAGTATTCTATTTATTTTTCTTACTCGACGTTGAAAATCTGAACACGGGACGCTAATTACGACTATGGTGCCGGTATTCTATTTAGAAGGACTTAACATCAGGCTGAAATATAAACTATTTGACCTGATTATATACAGTTAACCCATGCACTATTTCACTGGCAGATAAAAAGAATTTCCAGCAGGAAAACATGAGACAATTTACCAAGCAGGTATTTTTGCATATGATGAGATCCTTCCCACCTAACTTACCCACACAAACACAGCGGGAAGCAGGACTTTTACAGTAAAAACTATTTATTTTTATTTCATTGTTTTGAACACATTTTTGGCAAAAAAAAAAAAAATCCCTACAATTTCAAGCAAAGTCAGAAATCCATTCCTACGACACTACTTTACAAGAAAGAGAGTCTCAGTTTGCAACATTGGCCTTATCTTTTGCCAATATATTCAATCTTCGACGTGTCAGACCTCTCCCATTTTTTTCACCAAACTTTACAAGATAACAATGAAAAAATAGACTACAGTATTTTATACCAGCTGGCTTTACGTCGCACCGACACAGATAGGTCTTATGGCAACGATGGGATAGGCCTAGGAGTTAGAAGGAAGCGGCCGTGGCCTTAATTAAGGTACAGCCCCAGCATTTGGCTGGTGTAAAAATGGGAAACCACGGAAAACCATCTTCAGGGCTGCTGACAGTGGGATTCGAACCCACCATCTCCCGGATGCAAGCTCACAGCCGCGCGCCTCTAACCGCACGGCCAACTCGCCCGGTAATACCAGTTTTTATCAGATTCTTTTCAACACAGTCCCTGTACGAGTACATGGTCTCCTTGGTCATGAGCAACAAGAAAAAAAATCTCTCCAAGACTGTCAAAATTGTATTCATTTATTCGTCAGTGTATTAAAGACCACCTTTCCAACTAACTCTTGGCATCGGTCGCTGATGGTCGGAAGTAGTCAACGGTTTGAAGCATTTGGGCCTACAGAGTCGTATATTTCAGTGGCATGCGCAGAAAAACTGAATCACTGCCTCCTGACGTTTGCTTGTCTCTGCCGTGCGATGTATTTTTTTTTTTTTTTTCGCCGTTTTTGTGATGTAGCTCCGACGACGTTAGCGTAGTTTCTTCCGCCCGACCCGCAATGTCTTTAAGTCAAGAAATATTCTCAAATGTTGTATTAATAGAACAAGTGAGATCATTAACGCCTCTAATCGTTTTATCTTTCGTAAGTTAGGTCTGGGAAATTTTAGGAGAAGTACACTTAAAAAGTAATCAAAGCGGTCAAATCATAACGATTGTATTACTGG
This sequence comes from Anabrus simplex, assembly GCF_040414725.1. NCBI lineage: Eukaryota > Metazoa > Arthropoda > Insecta > Orthoptera > Tettigoniidae > Anabrus > Anabrus simplex. The sequence goes on along the minus strand of NC_090277.1, from coordinate 87,269,335 downwards.
CCTATGTACCCAACAGATCATGATTATTGTGCATTAATAAAAATGTGGGAACAACGAACATAAACAAATAAAACAACAATAATAAGGCTGTGCCACCATATCTCTACATGATCATAAAAACAGTACATCTTTCGTGGGTTTCTTTTCTTGGAACTTCTGGCACTATCCTTCAAGAAATTAAGTTGCATTGCTTGTAATACCTAAATATTGTACACTAGCAACAGTTTAATTTAATTTTTTTATAAAGTGTATGTATAATAATGTCAAGGCCATTTAATACAAGGCTGGGTTTTATAAACTGCACTTGGTTCTACGTCGTGGGCAGGATTCCGCTTCTATTACACGTTCTCAAGATTACGTAACTCAAGAAATAACACAAATGTACGCTCACTTGGTTACTGACCATCTATGTTACTTTTGCGATTGTACTTTATCAACAATAAAATGGACTGCTATAAATCTCCATAACAAGAAGAAAGTCAAAAACAGAACTCACCCTCAGCTCGGAAAAATGAGAAATATCCTGCTGTATTCTTCGTGAGTTACATTTTCGGTTAGGATTTTAGTCTTCCATAAGTTTCTCCTGCCCTCATTCCAAATAAATGAGAATATTGGTGTATAGTGTGTAAAGTCACTTGCTTAGTTGGAGATTCGTCGTGATGCGCACAACGTTTTGGGATTGTGCAAATTATTTAATTTAATAACATTTTTCCATAAAATTGTGCTATACGGTAACGATTCAATGAATAAATTCCGCCCGAAGCGCTACATTCCTTGAATTTACATTACTCACCAAATGTAAATAGTATACGTAACCTAAATTACGAGGTCTCATTGCAGTAAGAGCTGTTTACGTAAAGCCGTATGTGATAAATTTAGAGAACAAGCATGCAATAAATGTCCGTCTTTTAACAGTCACGACTATCCAAAGAATGCTGTCAATTACTACGCATCACATTCACAAGTGCAATTCATAACATTCATTTAGACCGCCCTAATCGATCAGCTGATGGGCTTGGCGCGCTTCCTACAGCACGGCCTGTACATCATGAAAAATGATTTTATTACATAAATTAGATTAATTATATAATTGAAAGTGACAGCAAATTTTTACAATATCCGTTCATTGTACATAAAGAGGAATTTCTATGTTTTGTAGAAAGAAAATGACTTAGGTAATTACTTAACGAACCTATTTATTTACTGTGTTACTCCAATTCCACAGAGTAAGGAGATATTCCCCAATGCCAGCTCATAAAACAATACCAGAAAACACTCAAATACAGCCCATTCATGTGTTAACCCCATAAGAGATACGAAGTCAGCACATGCGTGAATGCGTTCATGTACGGACAATGAACTGCATATTGGAAATAACCTATTTAGTTTCACGGAGACTCCATTAACGCACATGCACATAAAAGATCATCACCATCAATATCGACTGAGACACCCATGGATTCCTGAGGAAACTACAGGATATACGTCTATGACAATACCCGCACAGGAGCTATTCTAGCTCGTTAACAATGTCCCCATCTTCTGCAGATACATAGCAGTTACCGCAACAAATTTCTTAGCAAGCATTAATTTGAGTATACTCTTACCAGCAGTTTCCCGCTGGCTCCACCCGCATTGTACAAAGTATGGTGGTGTTCGTTACTATCCTCACGGATGTATTTGCAAAGTTTCCAGTTAATGAAATAAAGCACATGATCTGCTGTGATAATAGAATGTAATGTTGTGTCAACAAAACACTTGAAAATACATCACACAAAGAAATTGAATTAAACGTTCCTTAGAACAACACTACGCGCCGAACTGTTAAAAAGTCCTTCAAAGATCTTCGTCATTGAGACAAATGTACCCATAACTTTTCTCAGAATCTATCAATTTAAGTAGTTATTGCCTCAAAAGAAAGCGCTTGATCCACTGAGTGTTTTTAGACCAAAAAGAACTGCGTACCTCAATTAGAACGAAAGATATGATTGCTTCAATGAGAAAAAATGTTGAAGAAATGAGACATCAAATTGAATGTGCACTCATAACTTTCCTCAGAATCAACCAATTTGAATAGTTAAGAGCTGAAATAAAAGAGCTTGATCCACTGAGTGTTCTCAGTCCAAAACGAACTCCGTACCTCAATTAGAACCAAAGATGTGATTGCTTCAAAGAGACAAAAAATTGAAAAATCAGATAATTTGAGGAAGGCGGAAGTTAAGTGATTTATAGTACCTGATGATAAATCTATGCATGAATACCTTTCAGTTTTAAAAAATGAAGGAAATCGACTGGATAGAATGGCCGGAGTGACTGACTTTAGTTTTCATAAAAAAAACAATTAATATATAGATATAGGCTGAATGGTAAACATTGAGGCCACCAACCTCTGTGGGTGGGGGCGGAAGAATAATATGCACGTTACCCCCTGCCTGTCGTAAGAGGCGATTAAAGGGGCTCTCAACTTGGATGGTGGTGGTGATTACTGTTTTGAGAGGAAGTACAACTAGGCGACCGTCTTCTGCATAACATTAATCAGAAGGGAAAAATGGAAGGGATCCGACACTTCGAAAAATGAAGGTATCGGCCGAAGAAAGACAAGGACCACGAAGGACGTGAAAATGAAAGACTCCCTAGGCCTCGAGTGTAGTAATACCATCGGTGTTGGAAAAGAACAAGAGTTGACCAAGGGAGGTCGGATAGGATAGATGAAAGTGAGGAGCCTGACACAGGTAAGTGGAAGCAATGGCAGGACTCAGCTAAGGGCCAGGTGGTCGCCAACCCACGCTCCCAAGTTGAGAGCCCCTGGAGCCCCTTCAATCGCCTCTTACGACAGGCAGGGGGTACAGTGGGTCTTATTCTACCGTCCCGACCCACAGGGGGAATTCTGTGATTCAGAAGACACATTTTATTCAGTACGAAAAAAGACAACAATTATTTTGTTCAAAATGTTCTAACAACAATAATAATCATCATCATCGTCTTAATGCTTACGTCCCACTAACTACTTTTTTTACGGTTTTCAGAGACGCCGAGGTGAAAGAATTTTGTCCCGCAGTACTTTAATGTGGCCAGTAAATCTACCGACACGAGGCTGGCGTACTTGAGCACCTTGAAATACCACCGGACTAAACAAGGATCGAACCTGCCAAGCTGGGCTCAGAAGGCCAGCGCTCTACTGTCCGACATTCAGCCCAGCTAAAACGTTCTCTTTTTGTATTATATATAGTATATACATATAGTATATAGTATATATTATATACTATGGCCTTGCCTTTGCTGGCAGGACCTAGTGTTTACAGTGCACTATGTCTTCTGGTATAGGCTTGAGCAATTTTGTAACTTTCATTGATCTGTCTCTGTCTTATCCTTGGCTTTGACAATATGAAAGTGACTGAGGTATGAGCGATGCTAGTAATGCCATTCCTTATGCAGCCAGTCCCTGCTATGAATGGTGTGAAAACGTTGCTCATAGGGTTGGTTGGTGCATGCATTTCAGTGGGCTTGGCAGATTGATATGTAATAGCAACTTCTGGCTCGGTGAGGAAAGCAATGGGAAACTACCGCACTCCTCATTTCCCTAGTACGCCTCTTCAGTGATGCCTAGGCCATTTATGACGGCTGATGGCAGAGCTGTTGAGGATCCAATCAGCCTTAGGGCTGAAGACTGAACATACATACATACATACATACATACATACATACATACATACATACTATGGCCGTGAAAGGGTAACCACAACAATGTATGGTCATCGCAATTCGTGGGAAAGGTAGGGACGTGATAGGAGAGCGAAATCGTCACAGACCAAATCGGGACCAAATACCATAACATTTGAACTGAAGTCATGATGCTTTGGTTTCGAACCTACATAAAACTGAAGGTCCAATGCCTAAGACCGCTATACCAAGTCAACCTAGCTTGCTTGTTTTGAATACCATATTTGCCAGAATAAAGTGTAGCTTCCACCGAAGTCCCAGTCAACATCCATGGCTGTGACAATATGGAAGCTGCTGGGGTATGGGTAGTGCTGAGCAATGACATATGGAGCACAATTAGTGCATCTGAGTGTTATGAAAGATGCTGCTCATAGGGTCAGTCGTGCTGCAATAGTACTTTCTGACCCAGTGAGGAAAGCAATGGCAAACTACCTCACTCCTCATCTTGCCTAGTACGCCTCATTTTTGGTGCTACCATTGGTTTTTGGGGTTTCCTTATAACCGCATAACCTTTGGTGGTGCTATTTGAGGATCCAACCAGCCTCTGGGCTGATGACCTAACAGACAGACAGATTTGAAGATAACCGCGTCTGAATCATCTGAAAAGCAAGAATGATAAATTGGACAGTACAGGAACCAATTATAATGGAGCAAACAGAAGTCAACGTGAAACGAAAAACTCCTCTGTACGCAAATTAAATGGATAAAGATAGTTCATGCAGAGGAACCACTGGATAGTGATTGAATATAAACGTGTCCATTCTCAGTAAAGCTGAAGGTGGTGACTACCTCATTCCTTTCTCTTGAAATAGAAGTGCTATATTTCATATAAAGATGATGTTCTAACAAGAAACTATCTTTTTAAACGTATGTATGTTGGGTATTCAGCCCGAAGGGTGGTTGCTCCGCCAACAACTGTCAGAGACAGCCTAGGTAACAAATGAATTTAGGACAGGTTTCTTTCGCGGAAAACAGGCAATGGTAAACCACACTCAAAAAATTGTCACTACGTAAATCAATTAATAAAAATAAAAATTTGAGGGTTGGTTCCTTTCTGCTTAATACCACCCAATGAATCTAGTTCCTCTCCAGTGTCCATCACTACTTCTACCACCCCGCTTCGGTCGTCGAGAGACAGGATGTCTTGTGCTTAAAATCTCGGGTAAGGTCTTGTTTGCCCCCATCGAAACAGGGTACAGAATAAATCCACGGTATCCCCTGCCTGCCGTAAGTGGCGACTGAAAGGGACTCTCAGCCTGAGAGCGTATGTTAGCGACCACGGGTCCCATAGATGAGTCGTGCATTGCTTCCATTCATGCCTGACTCCTCACTTTCTTCTTTCCCATTCGACTTCCCCTGGTCGACTCCCGTCCGATCTCGAAAGTATTACACTTGCGAGGCCTAGGGAGTCTTTCATTTTCAAACCTTTCGTAGCCTTTCCCTTTTCTTTCGAAGATATCTTCATTCTTCGAAGTACTTGGCCTCTTCATTTTTCCCTTCCATTAGTTTTAAGACCCCTCTGTGGGTGGGAGCAGTAGAATAATAGTCACGCTATCCCCTGCCTGTTGTAGGAGACGAGTAAAAGGGGCCCCAGGGGCTCTTAACTCGGGAGCATTGTTGGCGACTACGGGGCCCTCGCTTTCATCTTATCTGACCCCCAAGGCTATCAGAGCATACGAGGGCTGTGGAGTCGTTCATTTTCACGCCCTTTCTGACCTTTCTCATTCTTTGGCCGATTTCTTCATTTTTGAACTGTCGAATCCCTTCCATTTTTTTCTCTCTGATTAGTGTTATATAGAGGATGGTTACCTAGTTGAACTTCCTCTTAAAACAATAATCACCACCACTTTACTGTTAAGAAAGGCACCGTGACTAGTAAACTTCGTCTTAAAACAACAAAAACCATCACAAATTATACTATCTGTTTTTGATCTACCAAGGAATATATGGACTGCTCCAACATGATTTGGACCAACAATGCAATCTGTGCTGGATCCCTTTAGAAGAAGGGCGAAATTTCATCTCCTTATATCAAGAGGACTTTTCCTATTTTCTGTTGGCAACACTTGCAGACGAAGTGTGGATTAATGCATTAGATCTGAGGCTATAAGCCCTCCTCGTCAAGTGGCAATGTAAATATTTGGAAATACTGTACTCTGCACATAATAATTTCGTGTGGCTACTTCTAGCCGGGTGCAGCCCTTGTAAAGCAGACCCTCCGATGAATGTGGGCGGCATCTGCCATGTGTAGGTAACTGCGTGTTACTGTGGTGGAGGATAGTGTTATGTGCGTTGCAGGGATGTTGGGGACAGCACAAACACCCAGCCCCCGAGCCAATGGAATTAACCAATGAAGGTTAAAATCCCCGAGCCAGCCGGGAATCAAACCCGGGACCTTCTGAACCTAAGGCCAGTACGCTGACCATTCATCCAACAAGTCGGACTACTTTGCACATATTACCTATTCATACGTATGCCCTATGGTAAATAACAGTTGTGCAACTTGTGCGTTAAGTTTACTTATTTTTCTTAAATTACACGAGGGCACAATAGTTCACGCTGCACAACTAAGGCTTTTTCTACCGCTTTTTCCACACCTGTGAGGTTGCGGGTGCGAACTGTATCGCACATGTGGATTTCGCCCTGTTTTGCGGCCGGAAGCCCTTCCTGACGCCAACCTATATGGAGGGATGTAATCACTATTGCGTGTTTCTGTGGTGGTTGGTGCTGTAGTGTGAATATGACGAGGAATGTGTTGGGACAAACATAAACACCCAGTACCCGGGCCAGAAGAATTAATCACGGGCGATTAAAATCCCCGACCCGGGCGGGAATCGAACCCGGGACCCTCTGAACCGAAGGCCTCAACGCTGACCATTCAGCCAATGAGTCGGGCCGTAAGAAGTAAGGCTATGCATAACATATTTATTATGACAAAATTATTATTATCATTATTATTATTATTATTATTATTATTGGTTTGCGCCCCACTAACTACTTTTATGGTTTTCGGAGACACCGGTGTGCCTGAATTTTGTTCCGCAGGAAGTCTTACGTGCCGATAAACGTCTAGACACGAAGCTTACGTATTTTTTGAGCACCATCAACTACTATCGGACTGAGCTGGAATCGAACCAGCCACCAACTTGCGCTCAGACGGTTCCAGAAGAAGATTGAGATTGGAAGGACACATCTTGAGAAACACAGGATTTGTTCGAACTTCCTGTAGTTTTTGAGGGAAGTAAAGGGGCTCAGAACAGTAGGAGAAGACCAGGGGATGATAATAATAATAATAATAATAATAATAATAATAATAATAATAATAATAATAATAATAACGTATGGCTTCGCCTACCATGTGTAGGTATTTTAATCTAACGCCACTTAGACGAGGGATGAATATGACAAAGAGATAATAGCAGACATAGGACGTCGAAGTTACGCTGAAATGAAAAAGGGTTAGTATGGGATAGGGTAGCATGGAGGGCTGCAAGGAAAAAATCGATCGTTGGACTGTTGACCAGAACAGCAACAAATTGTTCTTGTACCAATCCACAGTACTCTTATATTTTGTTAAAATTTGCACGAAGGTTGAAAAACTTTTAATATACAGTATATAAATTAGGAACAAAATTCCGTGTAACAAAAGATCAACCTGGGTTCAGACAAAAGTTCCTAAAAGCGACTACGTAAGCATAAATGACGAAGAAAGGCTGCCTAGGTTTTGAGGGAGTTTATGCCTTTGCCCCAAGACCTAGTGTTTACAGTGCACCATCCATGTCTTCTAGTACAGACTAGAACAATTTTGTTATTTTCAACGATCTGTCTCAGTCTTATCGTTGGCTTTGACAACATGAAAGTGACTGAGGTATGAGCGAAGCTAGTAAGCCATCCCTTATGAAGCCAGTCCCTGTTATGAATGGTGTTAAAATGTTGCTGTTGGTGCGGGCATTTCAATGGGCTTGGCAGACTGATATGTAATAGCAACTTCTGGCTCAGTGAGGAAAGCAGCGGGAAACTACCTCACTTCTCATTTCCTCAATACGCCTCTTCGGTGATGCCTAGGCCATATATAACAGCTAATGTTGGAACAACTGATGATCCAATCAGCCTTCGGACTGAGCATACATAGAGGCACAGCATGACAAAGAACCAACTTTCCCTAAATGATCCACAATATTAACAATATTCTTCAATGTGCACTAAAATGAATTCCAGAAACTATGAAAATTAATATGAACATACGCGTATTTAAAAAAAAGACACTAGCAGAACAACGGCAACAAAATTACCAACATCTTATAGACCTTTTAGGACAAAGCCCTTCTTTTAGTATGAATTCACTAACTACAAACTGTGAAAAATGACTTGGCAGCAGCCTGGACAAAATCATACACTAACACTCCAAGAAGAAAAATGAAGATACAGATCTAGCACGTACTTAACCGGGATAGAACTGGAGAGACACTCGGGAAAATCTCCAACACTTCAACAAAAGTCACAATGAAGTTCCATGACACAACAATGTTTAAGAACTAGAAAAGTTGCACTAATCTGTAGTGATCAATAAATTAATCTTAAAATTAAAGAATTAACTGACAGGCAGAGTTAATAATTAAACTTTATTAAAACAATGTTCAACAACTAATCACACAAGCTGTGAAATCCATCCCATATTACGCCTTACAGCTCTATAGCAATAACTTAATCAGTGGAAGAATAAATCAAGTAACCACACCTCTTTCTTTACAGAGACCTCCTCCAAACGAACAAGAAATAAATCAAGAGAATTAAGAGATAGTGGCCAAGTTTGGAAGGAACCCCCGAGTCACTGACCAGACAAACCTACAGTGCTACTATCAGACAGAGGATTATACATACATACATACATTATCATTATAGACTGTTATGCCTTTCAGCGTTCAGTCTGCAAGCCTCTGAGAATTTACTAAACGTCGCCACAATCCTCGATTTGCAACTAGTGCTGTGGCCTCATTTAGTTCTATACCTCTTATCTTTAAATCGTTAGAAACAGAGTCTAACCATCGTCGTCTTGGTCTCCCTCTACTTCTCTTACCCTCCATAACAGAGTCCATTATTCTCCTAGGTAACCTATCCCCCTCCATTCGCCTCACATGACCCCACCACCGAAGCCGGTTTATGCGTACAGCTTCATCCATCGAGTTCATTCCTAAATTAGCCTTTATCTCCTCATTCCGAGTACCCTCCTGCCATTGTTCCCACCTGTTTGTACCGGCAATCATTCTTGCTACTTTCATGTCTGTTACTTCTAACTTATGAATAAGATATCCTGAGTCCACCCAGCTTTCGCTCCCGTAAAGCAAAGTTGGTCTGAAAACAGACCGATGTAAAGATAGTTTCGTCTGGGAGCTGACTTCCTTCTTACAGAATACTGCTGATCGCAACTGCGAGCTCACTGCATTAGCTTTACTACACCTTGATTCAATCTCGCTTACTATATTACCATCCTGGGAAAAAACACAACCTAAATACTTGAAATTATCGACCTGTTCTAGCTTTGTATCACCAATCTGACATTCAATTCTGTTGAATTTCTTACCTTCTGACATCAATTTAGTCTTCGAGAGGCTAATTTTCATACCATACTCATTGCACCTATTTTCAAGATCTAAGATGTTAGACTGCAGGCTTTCGGCACAGTCTGCCATTAAGACCAAGTCGTCAGCATAGGCCAAACTATTTACTACATTTCCACCTAACTGAATCCCTCCCTGCCATTTTATACCTTTCAGCATATGATCCATGTAAACTACAAACAGCAAAGGTGAAAGATTACAGCCTTGTCTAACTCCTGTAAGTACCCTGAACCAAGAACTCATTCTACCATCAATTCTCACTGAAGCCCAATTGTCAACATAAATGCCTTTGATTGATTTTAATAATCTACCTTTAATTCCATAGTCCCCCAGTATAGCGAACATCTTTTCCCTCGGTACCCTGTCATATGCTTTCTCTAGATCTACGAAACATAAACACAACTTCCTATTCCTCTCGTAGCATTTTTCAATTACTTGGCGCATACTGAAAATCTGATCCTGACAGCCTCTCTGTGGTCTGAAACCACATTGGTTTTCATCCAACTTCCTCTCAACGACTGATCGCACCCTCCCTTCCAAGATGCCAGTGAATACTTTGCCTGGTATACTAATCAATGAGATACCTCGATAGTTATTGCAATCCTTCCTGTTCCCTTGCTTATAGATAGGTGCAATTACTGCTTTTGTCCAATCTGAAGGTACCTTACCAACACTCCACGCTAATTTTACTACTCTATGAAGCCATTTCATCCCTGCCTTCCCACTATACTTCACCATTTCAGGTCTAATTTCATCTATTCCTGCTGCCTTATGACAATGGAGTTTATTTACTATCCTTTCCACTTCCTCAAGCATAATTTCACCAACATCATTTTCCTCCTCCCCATGAGCTTGACTGTTTGCAACACCACCATGATGATTTCCTTTTACATTGAGAAGATGTTCAAAATATTCCCTCCACCTCTCCAGTGATTCCCTGGGATCTATTATGAGTTCACCTGAATTACTCAAAACACTGTTCATTTCCTTTTTCCCTCCCTTCCTAAGATTCTTTATTACTGTCCAGAAGGGTTTCCCTGCTGCTTGACCTAGCCTTTCCAGGTTATTACCAAAATCTTCCCATGACTTCTTTTTGGATTCAACAACTATTTGTTTCGCTCTGTTTCTTTCATCTACGTACAAATCCCTGTCTGCCTCGGCCCTTGTTTGGAGCCATTTCTGATAAGCCTTCTTTTTACGTTTACAGGCTGCTCTCACTTCATCATTCCACCAAGATGTTCGCCTTTTCCCATCTTTACACACAGTTGTTCCTAGACATTCCCTTGCAGTTTCTACTACAGCATCCCTGTATGACACCCATTCACTTTCTATATCCTGAACCTGCTTACTGTCTACTGTTCGAAACTTCTCACTAATCATATCCATGTACTTCTGTCTAATTTCCTCGTCCTGGAGATTTTCTACCCTTATTCGTTTGCAGACAGATTTCACTTTCTCTACCCTAGGCCTAGAGATACTTAGTTCACTACAGATCAGATAGTGGTCTGTATCATCGAAAAATCCCCGAAAAACTCGTACATTCCTAAAAGATTTCCTGAATTCAAAGTCTGTTAAGATATAGTCTATTATGGATCTGGTACCCCTAGCCTCCCATGTGTAGCGGTGAATAGCCTTATGCTTGAAGAATGTATTCGTAACAGCTAAACCCATACTAGCACAGAAGTCCAGCAAACGCTTCCCATTCCCATTAGCTTCCATATCTTCCCCACATTTACCAATCACCCTTTCGTATCCTTCAGTTCTATTCCCAACTCTCGCATTGAAATCGCCCATTAGCACTATTCTATCCTTGCTGTTGACCCTGACCACAATGTCACTCAATGCTTCATAAAACTTGTCAACTTCATCCTCATCTGCACCCTCACATGGTGAATACACAGACACAATCCTTGTCCTAATTCCTCCCACTGACAAATCTACCCACATCATTCGCTCATTTACGTGCCTAACAGAAACTATGTTGCGTGCAATGGTATTCCTGATAAAGAGACCTACCCCAGACTCTGCCCTTCCCTTTCTAACACCCGTCAAGTACACTTTATAATCTCCTATCTCTTCCTCCTTATCTCCCCTTACCCGAATATCACTTACTCCTAGCACATCCAGATGCATCCTCTTTGCTGACTCAGCCAGTTCTACCTTCTTTCTTCCATAAGCCCCATTAATATTGATAGCTCCCCATCGAATTCCATTTCGTTCGCCAAGTTGTTTCCAAGGAGTCCCTCGCCTGTCAAATGGGAGTGGGACTCCATTACTCCCATAGGTCCGAGGCTTGCTTAAAGTGTTCTGAGCTCGGTAAATTCATGAAGCAGGATGCTGCCCTACTTGCACATAGTCCAAGTGAGGATCTCTCCTCTGACGGGTTATGGACCACCGGTGAATTGTATAGTCCTAGCCGCCTGAGCACAAGGAAGGCCACGACTCAGAATATGTCCGAGATGCCCACTCCCATTCCATAGCAACTGGTATCCCGACTCTCAGGACCACTTACTAGGCCACTCAGCCGTTGCCCATGGTTCACGAACTAGGACGTGACTACAGTAACCCACAAACATGAACCATCCACAAACATGAACAGAGGATTATAGAGGAATTTATTTTAATTCCTTCAACATAGCTTCTAGACTGAACAATAAAAGCATATTATGAAAATCTATGAATATATGTCCGATTGATTGAGCAATAATCTTAGTAGCCACCAGCAGGTATAACATAATAAAAACATTAATTTTGAACCACATTCAATGTTAGTGAGATGTAGTGTTAGCAGTATGCTATATCTTCTGGTTTGGGCATGAACAAATTTGTTACAGTGATTGATCCGTCTCAAGTCTTATCCTTGCCTTTGACAATATGAAGTGACTGGAGATATGAGCAATGCAAGCAACACCACTGTCTAATGCAGTTCGTCCCGGTACGATGAATGGTGTGAAGATCAATTAGTGCAGGCTAAGACATTTCAGTGAACTTGCAATACCAATATGCAACAGCGTCTTCTAACTCGAAGAGGAAATCATCAGGAAACTACATTACTCATTTCCCCAGGATCGCGTTTTAGGACAATCTACACATCTTCAAAGAGATAGGCTCTGCCCTCATCAATCCCATTTATCCTACATCTATCTCTTTTCAGAACCAAGACTGTCCTTTTCATCTTGTGATTTCATGTTTGTCCTTTTCTCCTATTCGAATGGCACTTCATTTCTGTGTCTATTATATGTACCTTTATTTAGGCATATCACTTCCTATTAGTTCATTGGTGATATATTTGGACTCAATGTTATCGTTTCACTGTTTCTTTTGGAGTGTCAAAGGAAGGATTACATGGATAGAAGACAATGTGCCAGAAAAAGTGCCACCACACTGCACTGGGTTAGCTAGCAACTGTGAGACTTCAAACTGCTTGTTCCATGCAGCCATACATTACCTATCACTAGAGCCCGGGTGTTAGGCAAAATGCCCTTTTTGTCTGGGTGAATATATTGAAGTGCCACATAGAAACAAACACGTCTCCGTACGTTTGGGAACGGTAGGACCAGTTATTACTTTGCCTGTTTTTTAGCTTCCGTAGCCTATTTGGTAATTTAATGCCTTTTTCAAGTTGCCGTGGATATTGTCTGCTGCTATTTATGTATTAAAATTAATCAATGAAAATAAAAAAATATATAATTACAACATACAGTATTAACCCGCGAGTGGTCGCTATATGAGATTTTTTTCACACATTATTTTGTATTGAGAGTTTACTTCGGAGTGATGCAAGGGGACTGTACATTTGAACAGTCGGAACAAAGATTCGTATGAGTTCGTGCGCCCTGTGTGAGAAATTCTCTCATCGCGCGACCAGTGGCGTTGGTGTTATGTTGAAGTCGAGAGTGAAACTTCAGGACTTAGTATTTGACTTAAGTCGCGTGCGAAAGGTCCTCCATTTGCAGTTACTGATAAATGAGCCTTCCAAAAATTATGAGTCGAGGAAGAACGCTGGGTAATAAGCGCTGTTACAAACTCCAGCTAACTCAAATGTTAGAGAAAAGACCTATTGAACGTTATTCTTGCAGTCGTATTGCGTCTGTCAGAAAGTTCTGTTTTAATAACAGTGTTACGTCCCAATAACTACTTTTTACGGTTTTCGCAGATGCCGAGGTGCCGAAATGTTGTCCCACAGGAGTTCTTTTACATGCCAGTAAATCTACGGCTGACGAATCTGAGCACCTTCGAATACCAACGGACTGAGCCAGGATCGAACCTGCCAGCTTGGGTTCAGAGAGCCAACGCCTTAACCGTCTGAGCCACTTAACCCGGCATTGTTGTGAATATTACGTACAGACATGTGACTGAACTAATGACTAATTTTCCATTCATGAGTCATTTTCTTCCGTAATATACGGATAATCACTTCAATTTTTTAATCCAAAATGGATAACGCAGTCTTTACGTCTCATTTCCGTAATTCTTACGCCCCGAAAAATTGTGGAAGATATATTTATTTTAAATGTGTGAGTTTAATGTGAGAGTCTCACGTGCGACCACTCGCGGGTTAATAATAAAGAAAAATCATTTTCAATTAATAGATAAAAAATAGTCTGCCTCTGTGGTATAGTGGTTAGTGTGATTAGCTGCCACCCCCGGAGGCCCGGGTTCGATTCCAGGCTCTGCCACGAAATTTGAACAGTGGTACGAGGGCTGGAACGGGGTCAACTCAGCCTCGGGAGGTCAACTGAGTAGAGGTGGGTTCGATTCCCACCTCAGCCATCCTGGAAGTGGTTTTCCGTGGTTTCCCACTTCTCCTCCAGGCAAATGCAGTGATGGTCCCTAACATAAGGCCACGGCCGCTTCCTTCCACCTTCCTTGTCCATTCCTTCTAATCTTCCCATCCCCCCGCAAGGCCCCTGTTCAGCACAGCAGGTGAGGACGCCTGGGCGAGGTACTGGTAATCCTCCCCAGTTGTATCCGCCGACCCAGAGTCTGAATCTTCAGGACACTTAGAGGTGGAATCCCTCGCTGAGTCTGAGGGAAAAGCCAACCGTGGAGGGTAAACAGATTAAGAAAGAAAGAAAGAAAGATAAAAAACAACATTTACACAAACGATATTTTCATACTACAGAAACCTCTACTGAAAACTCCACGCGCCAAATGGTCGAGAGGGATACCAGGTCCCGTCTTTGCTACGTAAAATTTAGTGCTGGTCATTATTGTTTTGAGGGGAAGAACAACTTGGTAACCATCCTCTACTAACACTAATCAGAAGAAAAATGGGAGAGGTCCCATACTTCGAAAAATGAAGGTATCGGCTAAAGAAAGGGAAGGACCACGAAGAAAGTGAAAATTAAAGACTCCCTGGGGTTTGGCGGGGTCGGAGAAGAGCAAGAGTTGAGCAAAGGAGGTCAGACTGGAAAGGAAAGAGCGAGGAACCTAGCACAAGTAAGTGGAAAGAACACCAGACTCAGCTATGGGAACCGTGGTCGCCAACCCACACTCGCAAGTTGAGAGGTCCTGCTCCCACTTATAGTCGCCTCTTTGGACAGACAGGGGATACCGTTGACGTTATTCTGTCATCCCCACCCACAGAGAGATGTAAGATTCAGTACTAAAATGTGATGCAGATGTGTGTTATGTAGCTTACATTAGAGCATCTGTATTGTTTTAGTGCCCGCTTTTTGTCATTATAAATGCCTATTTTAATTATTTTACTGTATATTTCCTAAATGTTAAGTGCTTCTTTGCCTGTCTATTTTAGCAAAAATAAATGCCTGAACTTCCGGGCTCTAATTATCACCGCTGAAGAATAAGATTTTAAGAGATAATATACAACGTGATGAGCATAGTTCTCTGTAAATGTTCAACCCTGCTACATCAAAATAAAAGGAAATGGTGATAGTAAAAAGAAGCCTGCCAAAGGGTAAATGATGTGAGATTATATGGCAAGACAATATTCATTGGTTTACTAGGAGAAGACTGAAGATTTCATCCTAAATGTGTGTGTTTTAAAATGCAGGCCCTTCAGTTTTGAATTCATTTCAGATCAATTGTAGATAGCATATCACAAATGTATAATGCCTATAATAATAATAATAATAATAATAATAATAATAATAATAATAATAATTGCATGGTCTCAGTTACAGAGCTGCAGGATTTCTAAAGTGGTGCCATCTAAGCTGGCTACCAATTACAACATTCCAGCTGGGCTGCTGTCAAGCAATGAAAGCTGAATTCTATTATAATTCAATTTACGCAAGTGATTTTGCACGAGCTACTACATATCTTCAATGACAAGTGCCAAGATTTTCGACTCCCCTTCAAAACCAACTATCACGGCTGGGAACGAACCTGCAATCATCAAACACTATTACTGTTATCTCTTACAGCTGTAAGTGTATGAGTACACTTTGTTGAATGGACCTTAATTTGTAAACTGATGCAGGTTGTAATTTTCTATTTATCACCCACATCCTTTTTTAGCTACTGGTGAAAGACATCACACGTACCACACAAATAGATGGAAACAAACCAAATATTGCTAGAGCCACCACGTGACTGTCCGAGAAGTCGTAGCTAGTGCCAGGATTTTGCTGAAATTCCAGGAAAAAATCTGCTTTAGTATTTTCATGTTTTATGACAAACGGAGTACAGTAGAACCCCGCTTAAACGAAACCGGGCTTAACCGAAATGCTGTGGCAAAATTGTATTTTAATATTTTGTTTTTACCCTCTCGTTCTTAGCCGTTGATATTAGTAATTCTCTTGCTATATTATGTGCTGAGGGCTACTAGGCAAACCCTATTTTTATATTATGACTTATGCCAGAATCCGCGTGTAGCATAAAACAAAACAGTTTCTTATCCTCTAGTTCGTTCCATGATACATTTTTTCTTGAACAAGCAGGAATTATTATTATTATTATTATTATTATTATTATTATTATTATTATTACTGTATTATTCATCACGAAGATTATGCAGATGACACCAACCTTGACAATGGCAGTTTTGAGAATCGAGTTACAGCAGATGATGGATTTAATGCACTGGAGGTAAGATTGATTTCGAATTCTTATTAAAATACAGTACTACACGCTTAAATTACTGTCATAAAATTAATGTATACAGTATTCAGTTCAGCAGTAACAAAAAAATTGTTTCATTATTTCAGATCGCTTTGAGCTTTGTTGAACAAAGCAATGAATCTACACCAGCCGATGTATTGTTAATTAAATGGTGGCGCGACATAGCTGCACTAAGAAAATTCAGAAGAAAATCACTGATTTTATACGAGTGGCATTATGTAAACATTTTAATGTTGGTATACAGTATACACCTTTGCTTAACAGAGTTTATGCATTTTTATTTCAATATTTAACTTCCAAAAATATTTACCATTAGTCATCCGTAAAAACGCGTCAACCGAAGTGGTTCCGCCCCCTTTATTTCGGATGAACGGGGTTCTACTGTATTTTAAGATGTACTCCATTTTTTTTGTATTTTCCTCCCTTTCATTCTGAGGAAATTTTAGATGAATTTTGACCACACATTCCCATCAATGCTATCATTTTCTTTGATATTTCATATATTTTTACCCATGTTTTGTTCATATTTCAGTAATCTTTCTCTCCAACGTTCAATATTTCCATTTCAACATCCACTCCTATGTAATGAACCAGTCCAACCACCTCTTCCATACAGATTCATCCAGTTTGTACCTGTTAGTACGGGGCAAATGGTCTGACACTTGTATCATTATTCTTCAAGGGTCTCGGCTGGTGGTCCACGATTAAGACGTTATCAAACTAGCTGTCAGTCTGTGATACAAAAGGTGGTCTACCACATTCAGATGCAGTATGCCAAAACCAAAGCAATTATAGTTTTGAAACAAACAGTGACAACTAACCAGGACTAATATCTGAAAATTACGTCAGTTAAAATCATTTCTGTGCAACTATCATTTAGGTACAATTGATACAAAATTCTTCTACAATGGTACTTTAATTCAATTATGAGGATGACAATTAAATACTACTCTAAATAATAAGATGTTTAAAGCCTCTCTTCCTATTAAGTAAATTTGAAATACCGGTATACAATATTTTGGTCATAACTGCTTCATTTATAGCACATTTTTTTGAGAATTTACAGGTCATCAAAATCCTAGTCTTAGGGACTGCATGAGTAAAGAGATTCTTCAACGCGCCCAAGCAGATTGCTAGAAAGTGATAACGATCAGATCACCGAGAACTAAAGTGAAAAGGAGACTATGAAAGGAGCCCTCTTGCTGCGTTTTCGACAGAGATGGAAAGTAATTGAGTAAAAAGAATCAAATACCTTTTTAGTAATTATTACTTACAATTGTTACTTTTCACAAATCGTAATTTTTACTCATAACATATTTCTTGAAATAAAATTGTAATCGTTACATTCCAATAACTGATAAGCATCGCATCAAGAGTCTGGCAAGTTTTGAGCCCCAGCACCATGGGGCAGTCATGCCAAGGATACAATGTGTACAATACTCATTCATTTACCCACAGCTTGTTGTGGGCACCGGCTGAGATTTAGAAAATTGTGTACTACAACTTTGTGAGATTTTTCATATGGTCAATAATGGAACTGGAAGAGATATAGGACAGTGAAGGGGTTATTTCCATTCCCCTGTTGGATAAAGATTTTGAATTAGCTGGCCCTCAGTATAATGAGAACATGCAAACTTTGTTTGGAAACAATCATTTGGAAGTCCCAAGGTATCAGGTTTAGTCTCACTTAATCATGATAGCCACTTAATTTGCCTATACTAAAAAAAGAACACAATATGACGCAATATAGTTTTCCTTGCAAACTTCAGTATCATTCCAGTCCCCATTTGAAAACAATGTCAGTGACTTCATCCACTGGCATTCTGTGAAATAATATCATTGATTACTTGTTGAACATGGAGTCTGTATCATAACTGGGTAAAATATGCAGTAAAACGTCATGAATTCGAAGTCGTTGGGACTCAAACATCGGACTTCGAATTACGTGATTTCGAATTAACCGCCAACTCGTAATTCAGAAATGCCAATTCTTGGCGCGTCACAAAATATCCTAAGACCCGTTACTGCATGCTATTAACTTTGATTTAAAGTTGGAAAGATCACAATATGAAGATAAAGTTGGAATTTAAGAGGACAAATTGGGGCAAATATTCGTTTATAGGAAGAGGAGTTAGGGATTGGAATAACTTACCATGGGAGATGTTCAATATATTTCCAATTTCTTTGAAAGCATTCAAGAAAATGCTAGGAAAACAACAGATAGGAAATCTGCCACCTGGGCGACCGCCCTAAACGCAGATCAGTAGTGACTAATCGAGTGGACCATCAATTAACGTTACTGCAGGCGTGAAACGTGTACCGGCTGCCGCAGCCACCGACTCTCAACCACTAATCGCACACCCCCTTTCAAAATGCCAGTGAACACCTTGTTTGGTATATTGATCAACGAAATACCTCGATATAGTATCTCAGGTAGCTGTAATTCATCCCAGTTACTTTTATTATTTTGTACATTTCCCATCACAGGTTTTCACTATGTTGTAATGTTCACGTACCAAGTGAGTTAACAAAAAAAGGATGAGCTGCATGCCGTGTGTTTTGGCCGGTTACAAAAAGAATCAACATGCAATTGCCCTTGTATCAAGAAAATCCTTCTACAATAATCAAGATGAAAACAGGTACCACTGAATTTATTTGCTTAGGTGCTCACTAGATAATCAGAGTATTATTGTAGCAGGTGGCAATTGTTGTCTTAACAGGCAAAAAAAAGAGGCTCTTCAGTCCCTCTTAATAAATTGAACGGTCACCAGTGGTTGAACAGTATCAACTGAGATAAATTTGATAAGGTTTGGGGGAAATTTTGTGTTTTCCCTACAAATGATAGTTACAGTTCAAACATTGGTAAACCTGCTGGACTTCTGTCAGTTGAAATTCTTTCTCTGTACTGATGGTTGACTGAGACAGACATCTGAGCAACTGATAAGATTAAGAAACGGTAGGCAACTTACTTTTCATTACTATTTATATACATAAATTAATCTTTCTGTCAACATTCTGATTTATATGGATACTACAGATCTTGAATAGTTTCTGTACCCTCATGCTTAGCAAAATTCTTGTGTACTGCTCTTTGAAAGGGCATGTTCAATTACCAGAAAATTATATAGTACAAATTAATTGAACTATTGTTCATCTATTGGTGATTTTGAAGAGATGCTCTTGAATCTAGCAAAGAAGTCAGCTAAGGATAACATAATTGGCAGCCATACAAAATTTAGTGAAAAATGGAATAGTATGTATAGGTACTTCAAGGCAGAAAAAGGTTCCAAGAACGACATTCCAGGAATCATTAATGAACAAGGGGAGTGTGTATGTGACGATCTTCAAAAGGCAGAAGTATTCAGTCAGCAGTATGTAAAGACTGTTGGTTACAAGGATAATGTCCAGATAGAGGTGACTAATGCTAAAGTATTAAAGTTTACACATGACAACAATGACATTTACAATAAGATACAAAAGTTGAAAACAAGAAAGTGGCTGGAATTGATAAGATTTCTGGGAATATATTAAAGTAATGGGTTGGGATATAGTACCATATCTGAAGTACTTATTTGATTATTGTTTGCATGAAGAAGCTATACCAAATGAATGGAGAGTTGCTGTGGTAGCCTCTGTATTTAAAGGAAGGGGTGATAGACATAAAGCTGAAAAATACAGGCCAGTCAGTTTGACATGCATTGCATGTAATCTTTGGGAAAGCATTCTTTCTGATTATATAACACATGAGTGAAATTCATATCTGTTTTGACAGAAGACAGTTTGGGTTTAGGAAAGGTTATTCCACTGAAGTTCAACTTGTAGGATTCCAGCAAGATATAGCATATATCCTGGATTCAGGAGGTCAAATGGACTGTACTGCGATTGACCTATCTAAGGCATTTGACAGGGTAGATCATGGGAGACTACTGGCAAAAATAAGTGCAATTGGACTTAACAAAAGAGTGACTGAATGGGTGGTTAAGTTTCTAGAAAATAGAACTCAGAGAATTAGAGTAGACAAAGCTTTGTGTCCCTGTCCCTGTATTAACAAGTTGAACTTGATAATTTTGTGAGATGCACAGTAGGCAATGGTATAATGATAAACGGAGTTAAAAGCCCAGGTTGTGAGTTTCAGAAATAGGAAAAGTCCTCTCAGTTTTAATTACTGCATTGACGGGATGAAAGTTCCTCATAGGGATCACTATAAGTACCAAGAGGTAATCATATAAATGGGATTGTAAATAAAGGGTACAGATCTCTGCACATGGTTATGAGGGTGTTTAGGGGTTGTAGTAAGAATGTAAAGGAGAAGGCATATATGTCCCTGGTAAAACCCTAACTAGATTATGGTTCCAGTGTATGGGATCCTCACCAGGATTACTTGATTGAAGAACTGGAAAAAATCCAAAGAAAAGCAGCTCGATTTGTTCTGGGTGATTTCCGACAAAAGAGTAGCATAACAAAAATGTTGCAAAGTTTGGGGTGGGAAGACTTGAGAGAAAGAAGACGAACTGCTTGACTAAGTGGTATGTTACAAGTAACACTATTTATGCATTTGTGGTATGTTCCGAGCTGTCAGTGGAGAGATGACGTGGAACGACATTAGTAGACGAATAAGTTTGAGTGGTGTCTTTAAAAGTAGGAAAGATCACAATGTGAAGATAAAGTTGGAATTCAAGAGGACAAACTGTACCACGGGAGACGTTCAATAAATATCCAATTTCTTTGAAATCATTTAGAAAAGGCTAGGAAAACAACAGATAGGGAATCTGCCACCTGGGCAACTGCCCTAAATGCAGATCAGTAGTGACTGAATTAAGCACAAAATATATAGAATAATTATCTGAGGTTAGGATAAGTGTGAATTGCTTGCGTCCAGTAGTTGAAGACTTGTTTTGGTGTTCAACTACTGGTGTGGAACACCTCAAAACCAGCCACTTTACACAGCAAGTTTTATAGGGCTCTTCTCATTTCTTACTACCCCACAGGCAGATGAAATAGATTAAATGTAAGCGTGGATCATGCCCTTGATACAGGACAAGAGGTCTAGCACAAGACAAAACAGTTCTTATAGTACTCAGAAGGTACTATGCTGGCAGCGGTACAAGCTGTTAATTAAGGTATGTCTTAGGAAAGCACTCTTCAATAAAATAACGGTGAAGTTTCCTACGACACTCAAAAGGGTACCTCAGACTATTTCTCACTAAGGAGGAAGAATGTTTACTCGTGACTTGGATTCATGCCTTTGCCAAAAAAAAAAAGTTTCCCTGTGAAACGACAAACACTGACATCAGTCCATAGACTTGTTTGATGCAGCTCTCCATGTCACCCTAATTCTCTACATAATTACTGCATGCTGCATTTACTCTAATCTGTTGGTCATATTCATGCCTTGATCTACCTCTCCCATTCTTACCACCTACACTACCCTCAAAGACTAATAGAACAAGTTCTGGGCATCTTCTGGTCAAATTTTTCCCAACCGTTCTCCTTTCACCAATTCAATTCAGTATCTCTTCATCTGTGATTCGATCTAGCCATCTCACTTTCAGCAATTGTCTGTAACACCACATTTCATAAGCTTCTAGTTTCTAGTTACTGTCCATGTTTCACTTCCACACAATGCCACACTCCAGACAAAAGTCTTCAAATACATCTTTCTAATTTGTATATCAACGTTTGAAGTGAGCAAATTTATTTTCTAAGAATGGCCTTCCTTGCTTGTACCAGTCTGCATTTTATATCCTCCTTACTTCTAAATGCTTTCCAGTCAACCGAACACATAATTTCAATATTAATATTACAATATAACATACCTAAAGAACCACATTATTACACAAGGAATAAATACACACTATTAATCAAAGAATGCCATGTTTTTTTCTTAAAAGAACATCATCAGATTCTATCAAGTCACATTCAATATTTGGAAATACATAGGCAAGTCAATAAATATCTGCAATTTTGCTCTAATTGTCTTTAGGTTGGCTCTATGGTAACAACTCAATGAAGAGCAGAAGGGCAATCATGTGAGAATCTGTCAGCACCTACTAGACCGCCATGCTAATGAAAATTACACTTCTCTGAACAAACGTCGGAGCATGAAATGGAAGCATCCGCTGAGGCAAAACATTGTCCCGGTATCATGCTGAAAGTCTTCTATGAATCTCCACTCCTCGTACACCCTCAGACCACAAAGAAACTGATTACGGAATGCTGTTCTTCCTTGATACAGAGAGAGGCGCGGCCATCTTTACATCATAACAGCTTAAGCTGTAGCCTACTGATCTGATAATGTTGAAACGTATCACAGACATAGACAACGGTGACATCTAGTGGCTGGTGAGCATACAACGCCATAGAGCCAACCTAAAGACAATCAGAGCAAAATTACAGATACTTATTGACTTGCCCTCGTATCTGTGCCCACACATCTATGAACCTGAAATTTATCTTAATGAAGCCATGACTTGTAACCATTCCAGCATTTATTTATTCCTTGTTAAATAATGTCTGTTTTACAGGTATGTTATAGTGTTTATATTTATGCTGAAACTGTGTGTCCGGCAGACTGGAAAGCTTTTGTGTTTACATTTAAACTGAGTAGACACTGAAAAAGTATGGCTTCCTTCGTAACAAATTCCTTACTTCTAGAATCGCTAGTTATTCTACTGCCCAAGTAACAATATTCACCTACTTCATTTTCTAATTGAATATGTCCTAAATGATGATGTGATATCTCTCACTTGAAATGGAACGTTGCTAACACCAGTTATCAAGAGATCTGTTACTGCCTCATGGGAATACCTCAAGAGGTTTTAGTTACAACGCCCAGTGCCGTTTTTCAAATTCATCATTTTTAATGAATGATAATGACATCATGGTTTGAGGACATTCAACCAATTGAAATTGGAATTAAAATTAGACCAACAGAGAAGTGTGCTGTCAGTTTTACTGTTTATAATTGTGATGGATGATATCTTGAGGGCACCAAAAGTAAGCAAAATATCATTTGCCAAAGATATTTTGATTTGGTTGACAGATGAGAGCTAAGTTCATGAACAGCTTGAAGTAATAAATGAGAAGATTGAGCAATAGGAAATGAGAATCAGTGAGTAGAACAACATAATGGTGATGACAAGATGGGAGAGGAATGGCAAATAAGCCAACAAAAAGCTGAGTAAGAGATAAATATCCACTAACGACTGTGCAGGACAGATCTGCTTACAAAAAGCTCGTCGAAAGTCACAAATGGACCGATACTAAGATAAAGATCCAAATCACAGAATCGGAGAGAAGTAGGAGTGAAACAATGAAGAGGTATAGGGAAGAACGAAGACTTGCTGAACAAGTAATTCGAGATCCTAAGGGTCGAAACGAATAAAATACATAAGAATGTACGTATACAGCAGTTGCTAAAACAAGTTGATAAAAGACTAAGAGTAGGACATAAGAACTGACTGGAAATAAAACTAGAATTTATTTCTACTCAGGAAGTAAATGAATGAAAAATTCAAGATTGCATATAAATATGAGCAAAACACAACTGTACATTACATTACAATACAGAAGTCTAAAGATCTAATGTACAAGGGATACTAGCTCCATTTGTAGGTCGGAGGTAGAGAGAGTGTTGACCGCCAGACAGTGACTGCTGGTACAGAACTGGCAGGAGTTAATTTTTGAAGTGCAGAAATCTATTGCACCAACTCATTTAGGTCTTCTGGTGGCAATGGGACATGAAAGGGCCAGCACCAGGGTGGGAGCATCCATGGCCTTTTAAGGTACAGCTTGCAAATGACCAAAATAATCTTCCTCACCATCAACAGAACTCGACAAACCAAAGTACGCTGGTTACTAGGTACGCAAAAGGATCTCGCAGAAGTCGATATTGACCCACTTGCAACTATATGAACTATATATAGACAGAAAATACTCGCACAAGCTCACAACCAAGGAACAAATGGCAAGAAATTTGAAACTAAAAAACACATGGACACACAAGAAAGACGTCGGACTCATAGCGAGAGGATGAGGAAGTTTCGGGAAGGTAAGAACAAGAAGACTAATGCTAACTAATGGTTCTACGCACTCCTCAGAGCCAAATGCACAGTAGTAGTAGTAGTAGTAGTAGTAGTAACAACAAGGTAGAAAAGCAAAGAATTAAAAATCTTCAGGAAAATGTTTGGAACAGTCTGTACAGAAGAAATCTGGATAACAAGCAAATCTCATGACCTGTACCAACACTCAGAGAAAATCTCAAGACACATTCAGGAAAAGACATTTGAAATTATATGGACATATTCTCAGAATGAGTAATCAGATATTGACCAAAAGAATTCTGAACCTTGCCCTATCAATGAAAGTAAAAAACAATTGGCTGCTCAAAGATAGAAAACATCTTCAGTAAACAGGCATCACAGAGGACATTCTGTTAGATTCAAGTTCAGAAAAATAGTTGACAATCACCGCATTACCACCAAGAAAATCTGGTCAGAAGATTGCAAAAAAAGCTACAGCGAGAAGATGAAGAGATTTTGGAAGAAAGAAAAGGCAACATCAGCTAAATAAGTTCAATCGCACTTCTTAGTCGGGCATAATAAAGAAAGAAAAAAAATAACAATAACAGTATTGTCTTAGAAGCTAGGTTGCAGACCCTCTCAAGGGCAGACAAATTTTGATGGTCCAATTGCTGCCATTTAGCAGGTGAATTAGACTGTTTCCCAAGTAAATTTTGCTGAGCGAACATTGAGTGCCCCACAACAGATCTTTAATATGCTATAAATTGGCACAGACTACCGAGATTGGTCACTTCAACCATAATCTTGATCTTCGAATCGTGCGCCACACAGTTCACCATCTAATCCAATGTGGTAGTTTCAAAGGGTCAGAATAAATGAAACGTCAATGCTTTCAGGAACCTCCTGCTGGGAAGATCTTCCTCGAATCAATGTAAACACAAGATAACAGAATGTTTAACCAACATAGTTTTTATACTGACAAGGCACATTACCATTAATGAATCATAAGTTTCATTTTTCTAGGGGCTGATGACCTTCGATGTTAGGCCCCTTAAAACAACAAGCATCATCATCATCATTTTTCCTAAAACACACTTCTGTATCCTCCAATTGCTGCGATATCCAAAAGCAGAGCAACATCCACAACTTTGAAGACAGTTAGCACTCAAGAAAACATGCCTGATATGTAGGCTATGGGAAATCTGCGATACCCATTCATCAGTACTGTATCCAGAAAATGCCTGAAAGACAAATCAAGAAGCCCTTCCATGGAAAGTGGTCAAAAGAATGATTCAAAATGGATTTAATTTCGATCAAGCATGGCTTGAAGATTGGGCAACCTCAAATCCTGGCCACCTAGAACTGATAGGTGGATGGCTGCTATCTTCAATCTACCAAGGACTTCCCTCAAATCAGACAAATATGGCAGGTTATAATTCTGGCTGCAAAAGTGGTAAAAGCCGAATGTCCCTATTGTGAGTGTGGGAATATGCCACTAACTATTTACAGTATCACGTGGTCTGCAGTGATAAGAATCGAGGGCTATGAAAAAGAAGCAGCAATCTAGAAAGGGGTGAGTCAAGGCTGGAGTTTGACCTGCCTTCTTTTCAATGTTTATATAGAACAGGCAGTAAAGGAAATCAAAGAAGAATTTGGAAAGGGAATCACAATCCAAGGAGAGGAAATCAAAACCCTGAGATTCGCTGATAATATTATTTTATCTGAGACTGCAGAAGATCTGGAGAAGTTGCTGAATAATATAAACAGAGTCTTGGGTGAGGAGTACAAGATGAAAATAAATAAGTCCAAAACAAAAGTAATGGAGCGTAGTTGTGCGGTACGAAGTCAGGTGATGCAGGAAATATTAGACTAGAAAATGAAGTTTTAAAGGAAGTAGATAATTACCATTACTTGGGTAGTAAAATAACTAACGATGGCAGAAATAAGAAAATAACTTTGCTCACTTCGAACATTGATGTGGGAATTAGAAAAATGTTTTTGAAGACTTTTGTTTGGAGCGTGGCATTGTATGGAAGTGAAACATGGGTGATTACTCGCTTAGAAAGAAAGAAAATAGAAGCTTTTGAAATGTGGTGTTACAGAAGAATGTTGAAGGTGAGATAGATCAAATCACAAATGAAGAGATACTGAATCGGATTGGTGAGAGGAGATCGTTGTGGCTAAATTTGATGAGAAGAAGAGATAGAATGACAGGACACATCTTAAGACACCCAGGACTTGTGCAGTTGGCTTTTGAGGGAAGTGTAGGGGGGTAAGAATGGTAGGGGTGGACCAAGGTATGAATATGACAAGCAGATTAGAGCAGATGTAGGATGCAGCAGTTAGGTAGAAATGAAAAGGTTAGCAAAGGATAGGGTGGCATGGAGAGCTGAATCAAACCAGTCTATGGACTGATGACTCAAACATCAATAATGGAATGTCCGCTACTCGAGTTCAATGGGACCACAGAGGAGATACAGAGTCGCCGACAAAGCCGTTAACTGGATATCCTAGCTGGATGTGCAGCTCAGAAGATTTGCTTACCATAGTATTTGTTGTAATTATTTTTGTATCCTTTCCTTTGAGTAACAGATAAATATTCACTAACAACTGTGCAGGACAGATCTGCTTACGAAAAGCTCGTCAAAAGTCACAAATGCACCGATACTAAGATCAAGATCCAAATCACAGAAGCGGAGAGAAGTAGGAGTAAAACAATGAAGAGGTATTGGGAAGAACAAAGACGTGCTGAACAAGACATTCGAGATCCTAAGGGTCGAAACGAATAAAGTATAAAAGAATGTATGCATACAGCAGTTGCTAAAACAAATTGATAAGACTCTAAGAGTAGAACATAAGAGCAAAGCAAAGTCACCTCTGTATTAGGCCATGAAGGCCCTTGGAGGAGTGGAAAGTAAAGGCTTCTACCATTGTTAACCTCGGCACATGATGAGGTAGAGTGGTTAGCTCTACGCCCGGCCGCATTTGCCCCCAGGAATTAACCTGGTACTCATTTTTGGTGTAGGCTGAGTGAACCTCAGGGCCATATGCACCTCCGGAACTGGAAATCTCGTTTCTTAAATTTTACGACTTCCTGACGGGGATTCGAACCCACGTCCTTCGGGGCGAACCAAGCACGCCTTTACTGCCTCGGCCAGGCAGCTCCTTAGGACATAAGAACTGACTGGAAATAAAACCAGAATTTATTTCTACTAAGTTCCAAAGGAGTTCAGGAGCCCAGAGTGAACTTCCAAGTGCCTGTTGCACCCACTGCAGTTTTCCATCATGGAAAGTTTAGGGGGGGGGGAAATTACCTCAGCCAACCCCAGTGATGATTTGACACTTCTTTGTGCCTATCCAAAAACCTACCAGTTATAACCGTGATAGTAAGAAGCTGTACACAATTTAGAAAGGAATTTAAGGCTAGATACTCTTATATTAGCGGTTGATGTAGCTATATGGAACAAGAATGAAGTAATAAGAGTAGCCGAATGGTGAATGGATGAGCAGCTAATTTT
Organism: Anabrus simplex; assembly: GCF_040414725.1. NCBI lineage: Eukaryota > Metazoa > Arthropoda > Insecta > Orthoptera > Tettigoniidae > Anabrus > Anabrus simplex. The sequence goes on along the minus strand of NC_090277.1, from coordinate 87,241,372 downwards.
CAGAACAATGACATCAGAGTAAGAACAAACAATGTTGCCCTGAAACTCATCCAAAAGGACACTATTCATCGCTTAAAACTTGAACGCCAAAATATTGAAAATATGTTACAATTAACGTAGCTTACGCAGAGTAAACCAGGTCTAATCCAATCAAAAGAAGTATAAGATTCTACCATGCATGCCTCTTGTGCTACCTGGCATCAATTACACCAACAATTGAGCAAAATGTGTTGTGGAAAGAATTTGTTTGTATTGGCACAAGTAATTTACCATCAAGTGAGCCTCAAGTATTGGATTTTGTCTGTGAAGGTATGACCCAAATCTCTGTAATTTTGAATAATTGAATATTTAAGCCACCAAACTTAAGCTGTAGCTCTTGAACGAATCTGTATTCATGCACGATTTGCTTTGCTATGTTAAGCAGGGAGAGAGTTTTTTCCCTACTCGCCATATTATTGAAGTGTTTCTATTGCCTGCCAGACAGCCACATTGAGAAAAATAACTAGTGTTTGGTGCTATTCTGATAATCCTATCACTTGTGCTTGCTATTCAATTAAATATAACTTTCCATTCCAATATATTACATAATTTCAGTGAGAGATAGTAGGAGAATGAAATGAGCAGGGCCACTGAGAGAAGACCTTTGTTTTTGATTTGTGGCAGGTCATTTTCACGATCTTGCAATACAGCATTTTGGTCACTGGACTGCATCAGGTAGGCTACTTAAAGAGGGTAAAATGAGGCGAGAAAATCTGTTAGGCAACCAGCAGCTTTCCAAGAAATGGAAGAGGACTTTGATGGTAGGTTAAAAATTATGGCTAATAAGAGCTTTTAGTCGCAAACCCTTGCAAATGAGAGAGGCAGATTTTTCTATGCAGAATAAAGGTAGTTAATTATAGAGAGGTAGGCATTATCCAGGATAAATCTAGGCAGGGTTAGTTTCAGAAGGATGGTGAAGAGCTATCAGGGTTTTACGGTGGAGACAGAACCCAGAAGACAAAGAGGTCCTTTACCCGAGGAGCGAAAGAAAGCGCTGATCGATGGGATTAAGAGATACTGGCAGGATGACAAAGCCGGCGAACAAGACAAAGAGACTGAAAATGAGATTGGGTGTTAACACGCAGTCCACAGAGGCTCAATTTAAAAAAATCATAATTATTGTATGGCCTCAGCTATCATGTGCAGACATATTAAATTTCACACCATCAGGCTGTCTGCTCATCAGCTTCAACAACCTGTTTTACTTTAGATCTACTAGATGGCACAGTGAACTGAATCTCTCTTCAGTGTCTATGGCCGAGTTTCAGTGAATTTTGTCTAGTTAACATCAAATGTGTCATGCCGCCATCTTACGACAGAGTGCTGAATGGACATATTATTCTGCCCTTCAAAAATCCGACTACCTCTGCTGGGTTTGAACCCGTTATCTTGGGATCTGGATGCCGACATTCTATCGCTGATTCACAGAGGTAGCTAAAAGTTGATTAAAAACCCAAGGGCAACTTCAAAAATTGCTGGTGGAGGTTATGGTTCCATGCGATCCGTGTGGGGACTGCTGGCAGGAAACAACTTATATGTATAAAGTGCATCGGAAAAGTATGATTGCATTAGTAATTATGATTTGGAGTGTCATACTATATGGGACTGAGAATGGACCCTTTGTGCGGATGAAAAAAGAAGGAATGAAGGATACTGACAATTCCACGGATTGACAAAGAGACAAATGAAGTCATGCAAAAGGGCAGAGGAGGTACTGGGCTTGTGGAAAACAAGAGACACTTTGCTGGGACATATTTTAAGACACATGGGACTGTTGCATGCGATACTGGAAAGCTCTGTAGAAGCTACTAATGCTAGAGACAGACCCAGGAGCGAGTACATCGATCATTGAACGGAGGACTTAGTCTGCCAGATATTCAAAGAGCTCAAAAGACTGGTTGAATAAAAAAAAAAAAAAAAAAAAAAAAAAAAAAAAAAAAAAAAAAAAAAAAAAAAATCACACACGGTGGAAAACTGCTGCCAACCAATCTTACGATTGTAAACTAAAAGGAGAGAATGCCAGAAGCTGCACGACCCTAACCGCACGGTCAACTTGCTCAGTTCTTGCCAAAGCGCTTCATAAACTGTTTAGTTTTAATTTTTAATGCATATCTACGTGTCAAATTTTAAGGTTTTTAGTGCATATTTTAAAAGGTTTTGGTGGATAGTTGCATGTGTATTTTGTACCTTTTTACTGCGTATCGGTCTAGTTATCACGCCCCCATTTAATATAAAGCAACCAACCGAACAGACTCCCTCACTTTTGAAAACAAGGGATGTATTCTCTGATGGGAATCATGTGTCAACAACTTGTGTGTTTCCTGGACCTTTACATAAATACTTCATTAATTGGTGGTGGTGATGATTATTGTTTTAGAGGGATGTATAAGCAGATCATAATCCCCTCTTGTCTATCAGTTAAGCCATTAGCTCAGAGGTTGGTAACATCCTCAGACAGCACCAGCAAAGCTTAAGTGATTATAAGGAAAGTGCAAAAAATCAACGGCAGTGTCATAATAAGGTGTATTAGGCAATATGAGGAGTGAAGTAGTTTGCTATTCAGAAGGTTGCATAAAAAGTCCATTCGACACTCCATATCGCACGATGTCATTACAAAATATTAGAATCAGTCCATACTGACGGTTTTCACTTTATAAAGGTAAAATTAAGTGTATCTTCCTAATTCAATACATCATATAATTCCATCATTCGATGGAGTAATAAAATTCAAACACGTTTCGGCTCTTTTGAGCCATCTTCAGTGAACAAAAAAAAAAAGGGGGGGATTGAAATAATTTAGGGGCCTATATAATACAAGCTCAAAATGTGCCAAAAACAAAATGAACAAATGAAAAAACAATAGACACACACGACGGAAATAAAAACAACCCAATATACAATATTTACATCATGGGGAGCAAAAAAAACTCGCTGTGTTAAAATTCAGTGAAAACAGGTGTTAATACAAAACATAATTGAATCTAAAAACTGTGTTACCTAAGAAAGAAAAAAAGAAAAAAAAATGAAAACAAATGATACAGATGGAAACGAACAATAATTGCACATAGCGGGGTCCCATCACTTGTCATATGCATTTCGCCTGCACGTTATCTCAGGCTTGGTTTCTCAAACTTTTTCGCTTCTGCTCCCCTCCTGGCCATTCGATGTGATGGTGTTTCTACAAAAGCAGACTTCCGGCCTGAATTTTAGACGCAGTGATTTCATCCTGTTTTGAATTATTATAAAACCAAAATTTTGTAAACTAAGAGGTACACAACCTCGCTAAGTACACTTACTGTTCGTTTCCATCCGTGTCATTTATTTTCATTTCGTTTTTTCTTAGGTAACACAGTTTTTAGATTCAATTATCAATCACTACTGATCTGCATTTAGGGCAGTTGCCCAGGTAGCAGATTCCCTATCTGTTGTTCTACTAGCCTTTTCTTAAATGATTGCAAAGAAATTGGAAAATTATTGAACATTTCCCTTGGTAAGTTATTCCAATCCCTAACTCCCCTTCCTATAAACGAATATTGACAATTTGTCCTCTTGAATTCCAACTTTATCTTCATATTGTGATCTTTCCTACTCAAATTTATTCGTCTAGTGATGTCCACCCACACCATCTCTCCACTGACAGCGCGGAACATGCCACTTAGTCGAGCAGCTCGTCTCCTTTCTCCCAAGTCTTCCCAGCCCAAACTTTGCAACATTTTTGTAACGCTACTCTTTTGTCAGAAATCACCCAGAACAAATCGAGTTGCTTTTCTTTGGATTTTTTCCAGTTCTTGAATCAAGTAATCCTGATCAGGGTCCCATACACTGGAACCATACTATAGTTGGGGTCTTACCAGAGACTTGTGTGCCCTCTCCTTTACATCCTTACTACAACCCCTAAACACCCTCATAACCATGTGCAGAGATCTGTACCCTTTATTAACAATCATATTTATGTGATTACCCCAATGAAGGTCTTTTCTTATATTAACACCTATGTACCTACAATGATCCCCACCGGGTGAGTTGGCCATGCGCGTAGAGGCGCGCGGCTGTGAGCTTGCATCCGGGAGATAGTAGGTTCGAATCCCACTATCGGCAGACCTGACGATGGTTTTCCGTGGTTTCCCATTTTCACACCAGGCAAATGCTGGGGCTGTACCTTAATTAAGACGACGGCCGCTTCCTTCCAACTCCTAGGCCTTTCCTATCCCATCGTCGCCATAAGACCTATCTGTGTCGGTGCGACGTAAAGCCCCTAGCAAAAAAAAACAATGATCCCCAAAAGGAACTTTCACCCCATCAATGCAGTAATTAAAACTGAGAAGTTTTTTCCTATTTGTGAAACTCACAACCTGACTTTTAACCCCGTTTATCATACCATTGCCCACCGTCCATCTCACAACACTATCGAGGTCACCCTGCAGCCGTTCACAATCTTGTAACTTATTTATTACTCTGTACAGAATAACATCATCTGCAAACAGCCTTATCTCTGATTCCACTTCTTTACGCATATCATTGATATATATAAGAAAACATAAAGGTCCAATAATACTGCCTTGAGGAATTCCCCTCTTCATTATTACAGGGTCAGATAAAGCTTTGCCTACTCTAATTCTCTGAGTTCAATTTTCTAGAAACAGAGCCACCCATTCAGTCAATCTTTTGTCTAGTCCAATTGCACTCATTTTTGCCAGTAGTCTTCCATGATCTACCCTATCAAATGCCTTAGATAGGTCAATCGTGATACAGTCCATTTGGCCTCCTGAATCCAGGATATATGCTATATCTTGCTGAAATCCTACAAGCTGAGCTTCAGTGGAATAACCTTTCCTAAACCCAAACTGCCTTCTGTCAAACCAGTTATTAATTTTGCAACATGTCTAATATAATCAGAAAGAATGCTTTCCCAAAGCTTACATGCAATGCATGTCAAACTGACTGGCCTGTAATTTTCAGCCTTATGTCTATCATCCTTTATACACAGGGCTACTATTAATAGCAACTCTCCATTCATTTGGTATAGCTCCTTCAAGCAAACAATAATCAAATATTTCAGATATGGTACTATATCCCAACCCATTGCCTTTAGTATATCCCCAGAAATCTTGTCAATTCCAGCTGCTTTTCTAGTTTTCAACTTTTGTATCTTACTGTAAATGTCATTGTTGTCATAGGTAAATGTTAACACTTCTTTAGTACTAGTCACCTCCCCTATCTGGACATTATCCTTGTAACCAACATTCTTTACATACTGTTGACTGAATACTTCTGCCTTTTGAAGATCGTCACATACACACTCCCCTTGTTCATTAATCATTCCTGGAATGTCCTTCTTGGAACCTGTTTCTGCCTTAAAGTACCTATACATACCCTTCCTTTTTTCACTAAAATTTGTATGACCACCAATTATGCTTGCCATCATGTTATCCTTAGCTGACTTCTTTGCTAGATTCACTTACCTAGTAAGTTCCTTCAATTTCTCCTTACTTCCACAGCCATTTCTAACTATTTCTTTCCAACCTGCACCTCCTTCTTAGTCTCTTTATTTCTCTGTTATAATATAGTAGATCTTTAAAATTCCTTATCTTTAAAGGTACAAACCTATTTTCACATTCCTCAACAATTGCTTTAAACCCATCACAGAGTCTGTTTACATTTTTATTTACCATTTTTCAGCGATCATAGTTACTTTTTAAAAACTCCCTCATGCCTGCTTTTATCAGCCATATGGTACTGCCTTTCTTTCACATTTATTTTTAACTACGACAAAAACAGCTTTGTGATCACTAATACCATCTATTACTTCAGTTTCTGTATAGAACTCATCTGGTTTTATCAGCACCACATCCAAAATATTCTTCCCTCTAGTTGGTTCCATCACTTTCTGAATCAGCTGCCCTTCCCATATTAACTTATTTGCCATTTGTTGTTCATGCTTCCTGTTGTTCGCATTACCTTCCCAATTGACATTTGGTAAATTGAGATCACCTGCTACTATCACATTCCTTTCCATATCATTTACAACATAGCTAATTATCTTATCAAATAATTCTGAATCAGCGTCAGCGCTACCCTTTCCCGGTCTTTACACTCCAAAGACATCAAGTTGCCTATTATCTTTAGAGATGAGCCTTACACCCAGAATTTTATGTTTTTCATCCTTAACTTTTCTGTAGCTTACAAATTCTTCTTTCACCAGAATGAATACTCCCCCTCCTACCATTCCTATCCTATCTCTACAATACACACTCCAGTTCCGTGAGAATATTTTTTGCATCCATTATATCATTTCTCAGCCATGTTTCAACTCCTATTACAATATCTGGTAAGTATACATCTGTTAAATTACTTAATTCGATTCCTTTGTTTACAATGCTTCTACAGTTGAGCACTAACATTTTTTGTCATCCAGTTCCCCGTTCGCTTAACACCGCTCCCTAGGCCACCCCGTTTCCCTGAATGTACCTGCCCATAACCCTTCTAAACAAGTTTCCTAACTTACATGTACCACTGCGGTTTAAGTGAAGGCCATCTGAGTGCAGATCCCCTGTCTCCTACCCACCCATTAGGATTAACCCCTGTTTTCACTGTATTTTAACACAGCGAGTTGTTTTCTGCTCCACATGATGTAAATATTGTATACTGGGTTGTTTTTATTTCCGTCGTGTCTCTCTATTGTTTTTTTTCATTTGTTCCTTCATTGTTTTTTGGCACATTTTGAGCTTTTATTATGTAAATTATTTCAACCGCCCCCCTTTTTTTTTTACTGAAGATGGCTCAAAAGAGCCGAAACATGTTTGAATTTGATTACTCCATCTAACGATGGAATTATACGATGTACTGTATTAGGAGGATACACTTAATTTTACCGTTGTAAAGTCGTACGATGTCTGCATGTAAAAGATTTTTGGCAACACATTTGGTGTTAACCTGACAAAATTCATGAAAACTCAGCCGTAGACATACAAGAGAGATGTAGTTTATTCTGCCATCCAATAGATCTAGAGTAAAATGGAACATCGAATCTGACATGCAGACAGCCAGATGGCATTGAATTAAGATTATTGTCAAAAAAACACAGAACAAACATATTTATAAGGATCTGTGCTTTGTGAATCACATGTGACAGGGGCTGATGTGCATAACTCATTTTGAAATCCGAAAATAATCTCCAAATTCTGTTGACTGGTTTTTTTTTTTTTTTTTTACGTTGCACCGACAGAGATAGGTCTTATGGTGACGATGGGATAGGAAAGGCCTAGGAATGTGAAGGAAGCGGCCGTGATCTTAATTAAGGAACAGCCCCAGCATTTGCCTGGTGTGAAAATGGGAAACCACAGAAAACCATCTTCAGGGCTGCCGAGAGTGGGGTTCGAACCCACTATCTCCCGGATGCAAGCTCACAGCTGCGCGCTCCTAACCGCACGGCCAACTCGCCCGGTGTTAACTCCAGCTGTACGAAACTGGAAACCACACCTGCAAGAACAACAGACTAGCAGTCAAAATACCAACCTCTCGCTGTATGAACACTGCAAATACAGCGAAGTGCATGTGTGCACGTGCCTGACAGTTTGGGATAGTTTCATATTGCTGCACGAAAAACGCTGTTACCGCTAGTGTAGACAACAATAAACTTCTACCTCACTCTGAGAAAAACAGGAGCAGCTGTAGCCTTATCAAAAGAAAGGAAAAGAGCAAACAAAATTATTCCAAGCATTTTCTAGGAGCTGGAATCAGAAATAAACAAAACCCATTTCAAGAATAAACAACAAGCGATTCAACATACTTTTACCTTGAGTCTACAAGCAGGCCACACTGGCCTACTGAAAGTCACCACAAGAAGATTTTTAAAAGAAAGTTATGTCCCAGTGGTATAGATTTTCATGCAAAAATGATCTCGAGATAAAGTGATGTAGAAAAGCTAGCTTTTTCTGAATTTGCTTGTATCAAACTACCCTAGTCATTAAAAAGAAAGCTATCTACCAACCTAAGCACCTCATTACATAATAAAAATACACCAAAACACATATCAACAGGCACAGCTCTGGCAATCTTTGGACACTTAATGTGGCAGGAACTATCCAAGCCAAATAAAAGATTGGACAAAATAAAGGCACAATATCTGGAGACTCTTCCGCTGATCTCACGGATAGCACGTTAGCAAATCAATGTTGCATATGCAAATACTGCTATGTGATAATATTTTTGGAGAAATACCAATATGCAGCACAACAAGATTTTTAAGAAAGGTTACATATCACTTAACATGCTTATGAGGGTATTTAGGGGTTGTAGTAAAGATGTAAAGGAGAGGGCATGTAAGTCTCCAGTAAGACCGCAGTTAGAGTATAGCTCCAGCGTATGGGACCCTCATCATGAATACTTGATACGAGAACTGGAAAAAATCCAAAAGGAAAGCAGCACGATTTGTTCCGGGTGATTTCTGACAAAAGAGTAGTGTTACAAAAATGTTGCAAACTTTGGAGTGGAAAGACTTGGTACCGAGGAGAAGAGATGCTCGACTATGTGGTACGCACATCACAGTAAAAGGTCAATATAATATTAATGTCCACCTTGTCAACAATAATACGAAATTTATTAAAATTTCAATACACCGAACATATTTCAAGGACCAAAGTTCTCTTCTTCAGCGGCTTAAACTACCATTACAAATCTCAGAAATTTTTTTGGTTTGTTTTAGCCTAATACAGACCACGGGGCTCGTCTTAACACTTAGCTATGGTCTTCTGGTTTTTCTTATGGTAGTTTGTAGTTTTTAAGCCACTCAAGAAGAGAACTTCGGTTCTTTAACATTTTTGGTATACTGAAATTGTAATAAATTTCATATTAGTGTTGACAAGGTGGATATTAATACTTAACTGACCTTTTAATGTGGAATATTGGTTGTCTATATGGATCAATTTACTGTTGACCATTAAGGTTAAGATTATCAAATATCGTACGTGGTATGTTTCAAGCTGTCAGTGCTAAGTTAACATGGAACATCATAAGTAGAAGAATAAGCCTGAGTCGAGCTTTTAAAAGCAGTAAGATACAGTTGGAATTCAGAACAGATTGGAGCAAATATTAATTTATAGGACAAGGAGTAAAGGACTGGAATAAATTATCAAGGGAAATGTTCAATTAATGTCCATGTTTGTTGAAAAAGCAAGGTAAACAACCGTTAGAGAATCTGCCACCTGGGCGACAACTGTAAAAGCAGATCATTGATTGATATATTATGAAGAGCGAGAATTCCTCAACTTTATTCGCACAATACTGAACCTTAGATGACAGGACCTTACCAACCAAAATTCTAAGCTAAAATATTTCACATAGTGGTTTTTGCACGTGTAAACGACGATATATAACTACCAACAAAACTTTCTTCTTGGAAGACAAAATATCCTGCAAGTATCACAAGAGAGAACACAATACGAAACTGAAATACCGACGGATACTTACAATACTAAAGCCATGACGACAGACATATGGACAGGTCCCACCTTTCAACTGTGCCACATTTATGCAAGGATTGCCACTCGTTGGTTCTATAACTAATCCCAAATATCAACCACAAAGAAAAGCCTGCCCCTGCTATCATCTCAAAGACTGTGACAGGACACTACCACTTAGAGTTTAATACTCCAAAATACTGCATCAGTGTACACTAATAATTCAGTTTTTAAATTCCCATTGACTTACATTCCTATGTGCATAGTGTGAATGATTCTAAATAAGAAAAATGACACAAGAAAATATAGGGCTTGCCATACTGATACAACTGGACACTGATCTAGTAAAACATGTGGTCCACAAATCTTATCGTGAAACTTGCAGCCTGGTTAATGAAGTCATCACCACCACGTCAGTGATGAAAAGTATCCCCAATCCTCAGTTCTATATGGTAAGTTAACGGATCTAACTTTGCTCTGCACACTGAAGAAATTTCTATCAACAGAGAGCATGATACAAGGATTTCTCATACTAATTTATATTTATTTACTCAGTTAAACTTGCAAACTGTTTCACATTTTCGTCCAGTCAAAAATGTAAGGGAAATCATCCAAGAAATAACTAATGATTATTTTAAATAGTTTTCCTCAATGACTATAAGTAAACAATTATAACTTTTGATTTGTTTCTAAAAGGAAATAATTAAATATGGCATTCTGTCCTCTGCAGAGTTTCATGCTGGCAGATTTCCAAAAGCCAAGACCAAAATAGCAGCAAATGGTAGAGCATGGCTACCAAACCACACAATCAAAATACACACACAGTCTTTTATTCTAAGTCTGAAAAACAAACATCTTTACCCCCCCCCCCCCCCCGATTTGGATGTACATTGGCAACAGTGGTTGTCAAAGTGCATCTGGCTCATTAGACAAACTAGAATAATAACAAAAAACGACTCCAGCAGTATTTATGGAATGCCATAATAACAATCTAAACATAGAAGTAACATGTGCATCCACGAACCAGAAACATCGTACTGATCTTTCTAAAATCCCACACGCAGAGAGGATAAACATTTCTACTCAACAGTGTTGCCAACCTATAACACGAAAATCACTTGAGAAAACTTTACCCAAAACAAATCTACACTAACTCTCGACCTAGTACTCTCATGATTAAGACCAAGACGACTTTATATAATGAGGCATTACAGCACATAGTCTCCATAAAGTCAGAAAAAGGAACAAATAGACTTAACAGTAGCCTACAATATGAAAAGCCAAGCAACTCCCCTTCGCCAAAATTATAATTAAAATATTCTGGCCTGTAATGAAAGTAATAGTACCATGAAGTATTTGTAAGAAATAAATAATAAATCTGCTTGTATTCTTACATCTTCAATTGCGCAATATTACGATAAGATTTAATCAAAGGCTAGGTTCAGTACGCACTAATAAGAAAAGGAAAAGAAAAAAGTCTCCGGTTTATCTCAGACAATTATACAAAAAGTTAAGATTATGTATAAACTATAAAATAGACACGTGCCAATAACATAATTGAAAATACCATCAGCATTAAAGAAAGCAATCACGATGAATAGCAGCAAATAATTTTCAAATTCGCGGAAGTTCGTTGTAACGCAGTACAATCAATGTACACTTCGAAGTGTAGCCAATCATATGTTCCTAATGCGGTTTTCACTATTACCTCAAGAAAAACAATCAAAAGTGTCATTAAAAGTGTCATGCAACAAATAGAGTAACGGCGAGAACCAACGTTTCCTGAAGTGTGGTATAGGTTATGTTTGCTTGCTCTAATGCTTCTCATGACTGATAACCTAACAAAACCAACTTGACAGTCGCTTCAATGACAGTTCGTTCCATAAAGACAAATTGGCCATTAAAGGACACATGCTGAATACAAGCAAATCCATCAACAGAACTAGCCTGAGCAGTGACTAGTAGTAAAACAGACTTCCAAACACAACCAGCGCAGACGATATTACACATATTTGCAATCAGCTGATTTCGGCAAATGCGATCAATCAACGAATAGACGAGGCTCAATCCATAAACACATTGAGTTTTAAATAATTCCAATATATACACTCACCAAAAAGGATCGCATTTAATTTCAAATAAGCCACGGGAGAGCATAACTGGTTAACAGACGATCCACCACCATTAATTTTAAAATGAAATAGAATTACTTTTATCGGTTAATGAAGAAACAAATGAACATACGAAATTTCCACCACTTCAACAGATATATATTAGCATCAATAAACCCCCTAAGCAAACAAAGTGATCCACAAATTAAACACAATCTCACAGGTGCACTATCTTATAACATTTCCACATTCCTCCACGTGACATACCTTTTTCATTATGCCAGTCTTCCGTTTCGAAAATGTTGTATATCTTCTAAGCTTGTTATCGATATATTCCATTTTGATTTTAACCCGTCCCTTCGTCTTTTTACCGTTCGGTGGTGGAGTCTTTTTAGACCCTTGAGAAAATCCATCATCCCCAATGTCTGAACCGCAATCCCCAGGCATGCCCATCCCACTTTGGGATGACATGGTAGCCCTTCCTGCTGACAGTTCTTCCTCAAAACACACATCAGATGACGATCTCTTCATTGCACGTTGCATGCCCGCCCCACAAGTACTTGGTAACGACATAGAGGACCTTGACACTCCAGAACTTAGCGAAGTTGAGGGTCTGCTATGGCCAGTATTCCCGTAAATTTCTGGCGAAGTTTCACCACTTAAAAGAGACATCGGGTAACCCATGTTAAATCGGGAATCTCTTCCCCCACCTGTAGGGGTATCCATCACTACACCAGCACTAGATCTTCTCATACATCACTGTAAACAAACACTACGAAAATACCGCTCCACGATCCTCAATACAACATACTGGAGTACAACGACCAATGCAACGGCACCATCACCACACCACGACTGTTCGTAATTTGACCTACGTGCATCACTGCCGAGTAGCAAACACGATGAGTTACAGGAAGAAAATAGTTCCCTCAGCTGAAACTCGTATTTCTTCAAAATAATGACATGTATGGGTATAAAATATCTCTTATATCAATATCAAACTATTATTTATAATTATTTATCACATAACTTTCACGATATACCTAAATAATAATCGGTATAATTTCCGTGCGGAGTGATACAAGTAGTTAGAGAAGGACAGACCCACTTCCATATTTAGAAGTCGCTGTTGCCAAATTAGGTAAACTTCTCCTAATATGGTAAACAAAGGTCCACCCTTTCGGGTTGAGCTTAGTAGTTGACAGATACGGGCTTCATTTCCTAGTGAACTATAGAACGTGCCAACCGGTAAAAATGGTTAAAATAACCAAGTACGGTACGAATTCGATGTATTATTAGCCTTTAGCATGTAGTGTTTAAATAGAACCCAGTATTATTTCCGGTCAAAAAAGAAGTGTTCGTCTCCATCTTTACACCATCCGTAAACATTTTGACGTCTTATTTTAGATGAGTCACCAACCGGGAACGTGACATTGAACATTCGTAAATCAGATGGTTTTATTCACCAGTAACCGATAGACTTGCTGGAGGATTGGTTATGAGTTATGAGGAAGATTTACGTACAACACAATCATATACGTATACAAAATGGGTTTAGGACATAAACATTCAAGTTTGAATTTCCATATTTAAAAAAAAAGTATGGGCAATATTGGACATCAGATTTCAGCATTATGGAATTAATTGTGAGTAAAAGCACGGTGTGTGGAGTGAGGTAAGTCGATGATGACCCGATTTGGGCACAACGAGAGTTCAAAGCACGTCGTCTTTGCCGCACGTTTTTGATCGGCAGCGGTATAATGATTTACGTGCGCGCGCGGAATAAACATTCTTGTTTTAATCTAACTAGCCAAGAGTAAGTAATTCTCCTCAAGCAGTTGTTGGACTGACTCCATAATTGGCATTGCCTAGTCACTTGACTTAAGGTGAAGGACCATTCAACCAGGTGTTCTGTATTCCCAGCTAGACGACATCCAGACCGAGTGGCGTGGTACTACCAGATTGACATGACGTACTACCAACGCTATCATTGTTTATGTATCTAAACGCTAAGAGATCACGTAATAAAGAACGATACATAACAATGCAAACGTGTTGTTAGTGGAGAAACTGCTTTGATTGTCATAGGTTTTTGATAAAAGAAAAAATTTAACAATTAAATTTCTATCGCCGTTTAGCGGGTATAGTCGTTCAAAAAGTATACCCTCCGTGGCTCAGGCGGCAGCGCGTCGGCCTTTCACCGCTGGGTTCCGTGATTCAAATCCCGGTCACTCCATGTGAGATTCGTGCTGGACAAAGCGGACGCGGGACAGGTTTTTCTCCGGGAAGTCCGGTTTTCCCTGCCATCAGCAACACTCTCCAATATAATTTAATTTCGTCAGGCATTAATCATTGCCCCAGAGGAGTGCGACAGACCTCGGCAGCCGGCTCAATTTCCTATCCTCTACGCGAGATGGGGCTTCATTCATTCCATCCCTGACCCTGTCACTGACTGGAAAACAGGTTTTCATTCAATAGTTCAAAAAAATAATGGGCGCATGGTTTTGCATGTTCCTCGTATTTAATACTTTATCAGACTTAATTATCAAAATATAATTCAGTTCCCATACAAATACAAACCCTGTGAATACCGATAACGAAGAGATCTACAGGTTCAAATATTTCTGAGAAAATTACAAAATACCATGCGCTCATTCGGTTTCTGTGCGACTGTACACTTCATGACAAAAACTCAGTTCTCAAGAATCAGCGTCAAACATTGTATAGCCCGTCCCGTGCTGCAACATTTCGTATTAAAAATATTTATGAGTTACTCTTTAATATACATTTCTCCAATACACGTTTCCCAATTAATTAATAAAACTTAATAATAACGATTGTTAAGGTAACGGGCAAAAACAAAATCTGAAATACGAGACAGTACGTAAGATTGCAATTTATTTTATTTAATGCACGCCTTGCTCTTTGAAGTGCTCGTAAAATGTTACTTCATTTTTCTTTCTTTATCTCTCCCTTGTGTTACATGTGTCTCAGTGTGTTCTAAAAGTTCTAATGTTGCTTAATAAACTGCTGTAGAACCCCGCAAATCTGAAAGTTTCGATAATCCGAACAAAATCCGTGATAGCGGAGAAGAATTTAATCTGACTTGCAATGTAAAGAAAGGTTTTAATCATTGTACTGTTCTAAAAAAATATTAGCCTATACAAGCTAGCATTTAGCGGAATAGAATCCAAATATTGTACAGTATATTATTAATTCAATTCCTATATACTGTAGCTCTAATAGAAGTCGAGCTATAAAACAGAAAATGACAAAATGCCTACTGTACACAATTGTGTATTGCATTCTATACTCTGCGTTGTCCTGCGCTTGCTATGATATATATATAAAATAACATGCCCTGACTGACTGACACTCATCATCGCCGAGCCTAAACTACTGCACATAAAGAAATTACATTTTGTGGATACATTTATACTACAGTGTTGGTGCTCACTCAATGAGGAATTTTGGATATTCCGTCGCTAAGGCGATGAAAAGTGGGTGAATTGTTTAAATGAGTATATCTATATCTCAAAAACTTAACAGTTTATAGATGTAAACATTGGTATTTGGAATCTCCTTTAAAATAAAGAAACGCTTATTTTCTGTTTCCGATATTTCCAGTAAAGGGGGTTTAAAGAAGTGAAAAAGCGAGTGAATTTTTAAAATGAGTAAGTTATATCTAAAAAACTAAAGACGTGCAGATTTGTACTTGGAATCGTCTTTCAAAATAAAGAAATACGTATTTTTTCATTAAAATCAACTTAAGGGGATGAAAAGAAGTGAAAAAGGGGGTGAATTTTTAAAATGAGTATATATAAAGTATATCTCAAAAACTAAAGACGTAGAAATTTGTATTTGGAATCTTCTTTAAAAATAAAGAAACAGGCATTTTTTGTTTTCCGAAAAGCTACTTAAGGGGGTGAAAAGAAATGAAAAAAAAAAGGATTATTTTTATGATACAGTACTTTAAATCTCAAAACCTGAAGATGTTCTTCTTTCTTAATCTGCTTACCCACCAGGGTTGGTTTTCCCTCGAACTCAGCGAGGGATCCCACCTCTACCGCCTCAAGGACCGTGTCTTGGAGCGTGAGACATTGGGTCGGGTGATACAACTGGGCAGAAGGACCAGTACCTCGCCCAGGCTGCCTCACCTGCTATGCTGTACAGGGGCCTTGGTGGGGGATGGAAAGATTGGAAGGGATGGACAAGGAAGAAGGAAGGAATCGGCCGTGGCCTTAGGTTAGGTACCATCCCGGCATTTGCCTGGAGGAGAAGTGGGAAACCACGGAAAACCACTTCCAGGATGGCTGAGGTGGGAATCGAACCCACCTCTACTCATTTGACCTCCAGAGGCTGAGTGGACCCCGTTCCAGCCCTCGTACTACTTTTCAAATTTCGTTGCAGAGCCGGGAATCGACCCCGATCCTCCGGGAGTGGCAGTTAATCACACTAACCACTACACCACAGAGGCGGACACCTGAAGATGTTACAGACATAAAAATTGGTTTCATTTTCCTGCTCGTTTCCTTATAGTCCACACGAGCGAAGCCGCGGGTATCAGCTAGTATACTGTATATCACCACTTCTATCCAAGCTACATATGTATAGCTATTGACCAAAATAAACTCAGACCTCCAAAACTGGGTGATTATGTTAATAAAAAACAGTGCATTAATGAATCTTAAAAAATCTCACTCTATAATCGTTGGTACTGTACCAGAAGAAATTTGAATTTGCTAAAACGTAGCTACGGAGAGAGCCGGCCGTGCGGTTTAGGGGCGCGCTGTTATGAGCTTACATGGAGGAGATAATGGGTTCGAACCCCACTGTCGGCAGCCCTGAAGGTGGTTTTTCGTGGGTTTCCATTTTCACACTAGGAAAATGCTGGGGGTGTACCTTAATAAGGCCTGTCTGTCTGTCTGAACAAGTTTTCATTCCCCACCCTGAAGGGGTAGGGCGGGTTACCTTGAAGGTTACGCCTTCTCTCTGGCCGGGGAAGGCCACGGTCGCTTCATTTCCCATCCTTGTGCTGCCGTAAATCTTCGATGTGTCAGTGTGACTTTCAACCACTATAAAAAGGAATACATTTTCGTCATTAACTTTGGGGAGAAAAAGCAAAGGTGTTGAAATTAACGTTGCTATACTTTCAGAGGGCCTGACAAATGCTACAACACAAATCAATCTCTTCGAAGAAATGGCCAACAAGACAGGTTTGAGAATTTCTGTAGAAGAAAAACAAATTCATTACAAACATTTAAAAAAACCGCTCCAAAATGTTTCACAATACATGCTGGGCGAATGGAAAAGTAAAAGATTCAAATACCTGGGAGAAATAATTCAAGAAAATGGTTTTTAAAAATATGCTGTAGAAGAAAGGTTGCACAAGACGGAAAGAGCGTATGGCATCACTAAAAATGTTTACAACAAGAAATGCTTACTATCTAAAAATCTTAAAATAAGGTACTACAATACAGCGGCGAAACCAGAATGTCTTAATCAATCAATCAATCAATCAGTCGATCGATCGATCACTACTGATATGCATTTAGGGCGTCGCCCAGGTGGCAGATTCCCTATCTGTGGTTTTCCTAGTCTTTTCTTGAATGATTTCAAAGAAATTGGAAATTTATTGAAGATCTTTCTTGATAAGTTATTCCAATCCCTAACGCCCCTTCCTATAAACGAATATTTACCCCAATTTGTCCTCTTGAATTCCAACTTTGACATATTGTGATCTTTCCTACTTTTAAGGACACCACTCAAACTTATTCGTCTTCTAATGTCATTCCACCCCATCTCTCCACCGACAGCTTGGGACATACCGCTTAGTCGAGCAGCTCGTCTCCTTTCTCCCAAGTCTTCCCAGCCCAAACTTTGCAACATTTTTATAACGCTACTCTTTTGTCGGAAATCACCCAGAACAAATCGACCTGATTTCTTTGGATTTTTTCCCCTTCTTGAATCAAGTAATCCAGGTGAGGGTCCCATATACTGGAACCATACTCTAGTTGGGGTCTTACCAGAGACTTATATGCCCTCTCGTTTACATCCCTGCTAATACCCCTAAACACCCGCATAACCATGTACAGAGACCTGTACCCTTTATTTACAATCCCATTTATGTGATTACCCCAATGAAGATCTTTCCTTATATTAACACCTAGGTACTTACAATGATCCCCATTAGGTTCACCCCATCAACGCAGTAATAAAAAAAACGAGAGGATTTTCGTATCTGTGAAACTCACAACTTGACTTTTAACCCTGTTTATCACTTTACGCAAGTGAATGTCTAGTTTTGAACTATAGTTTAGATAAACTAGAAGTACTAGAAAGAAAAATCATGAGACAAATCCTAGGAGCAAAGAAAAGAATAGAACAATGGAAAATAACAAGTAATAATGTAAAATACCGGAACACAGACAATATAACAGAAACAATAAGAAAAAGGAGATTGCTATTTTTTGAACATACTATCTATAGAATGGATGATAATACAGTAGGTGTTCAAGTACGTTGGGAAGAAAAAGTCAACAACGAGTTGGATAAAAGAGGTCAAGAAAGATGTAGAAAGAAAGAAAATAAGAGAAGAAGAAATTATAGGCAAAAAAAAAAAAAAACTTTTGAAAGAAGGTTATGAAAATAGAATAATTCCAAGGAATAATGAAAGAGAAACCCGTTTCAAAGTCGTCTGAGTACAGAAGGATAAAGCAAAATGCAATGGTGAAGGAATGCTAGAAAGAACGGAAGAGGAAACAAAAAGGAACGATGAATTGATATTGGCATGTGGTCCGTAGCAGGCCTCATCGTAAAGAAGAATATGAAAAATGAAACGTAGTTACTTGCCTTCTATTATGCTAAATAACGATGTCACTCTCTGCTGCATAACTTAGGCGCTCCAAACATAAATATATAATAAATGCAGCTGGCTTTACGGTTTAATCGCCAACTGCCAATAAATAAAATGGGGGGGGGGGGGAGGGAGGGCTTAGGTAGTGTAATCAAGGAGACGTTAAATTGGATTCATCATGTAACGAACACCTGTAATAAAATTCACATTCCACCATTGCAACGCTACTCAACTATTTTCGCCGTACGCCGTAAAATAGGCTACAACTTGTTCTCTCCTCCATCTTATCTAACCTTAACTACTGTGACACTGTATTTAACTCAAGACAGTAACAAGGAACTAGACCGAAGTTTTATTACCTACATTAGAGTTATATTTAATCTAGGTTATGATAGTCACATAACATCTTAATATAGGAAACTGTCATGTTTTAGAGCTATTGTAATGATGAAATATGACTGTACCGATATTTAGATTATAATTACGTATTACACTTAGCCGTCCGCCTCTATGGCTAAATGGCGTGCTGGCCTTTGGCCAGAGGGGTCCCGGGTTCGATTCCCGACAGGATCGGGAATTTTAACCAGCATTGGTTAATTTCTCTGGAACGGGGGCTGGGTGTATGTGTTGTCTTCATCATTTCATCCTCATCACGACGCGCAGGTCCCATATGGTGGTGGTGGTGGTGGTTATTGTTTTAAGAGGAAGTACAACTGGGCAACCATCCTCTATATAACACTAATCATGGAGAAAAAATGGAAGGGGTCCGACACTTCGAAAAATGAAGGTATCGGCCAAAGGAAGACAAGGACCACGAAGAGCGTGAAAATGAAAGGCTTCCTAGACCTCCATACGTAATACCGTCGGGGTCGGAAAAGAACAAGCGTTGAGCAATAGAGGTCGGATAGGATAGATGAAAGTGAGAAGCCTGGCACAAGTAAGTGGAAGCATTGCCAGGACTCAGCTAAGGGCCCCGTGGTCGCCAACCCACGTTCCAAAGTTCAGAGCCCTAGGGCCCCTACTAGTTGCCTCTTACAACAGGCAGGGGATACCGTGGGTGTTATTCTACCGCCCCTACCCACAGGGGGAGGTCGCCTATGGGCGTCAAGTCGAAAGACCTGCACCTGACGAGCCGAACATGTCCTCGGACACTCCCGGCACTAAAAGCCATACGCCATTTCATGTCATACAGTGTCCTTTTGACTCTACCCAACACTAGAGCCTCGGGAAATCTATCAACTTTAAAAGCAAAAGGAGAAGAAATACCTCAAGAGTTCTATGGAGCGGAGGCCATAATAGACCGGACGGGGTAGATCATGGGAGACTACTGGCAAAAATGAGTGCAATTGGACTAGACAAAAGATTGACTGAATGGGTGGCTCTGGTTCTAGAAAATAGAACTCAGAGAATTAGAGTAGGTGAAGCTTTATCTGTCCCTGTACAAATTGAGAGAGGAATTCCTCAAGGCAGTATTATTGGACCTTTATGTTTTCTTATATATTATCAATGATATGTGTAAAGAAGTGGAATCAGAGATAAGGCTTTTCGCAAATGATGTTATTCTGTACAGAGTCATAAATAAGTTACAAGATTGTGAGCAACTGCAAAATGACCTTGATAATGTTGTGAGATGGACAGTAGGCAGATAATGTTGTGAGATGGACAGTAGGCAATGTATGATGATAAACGGGGATAAAAGTCAGGTTGTGAGTTTCACAAATAGGAAAAGTCCTCTCACTTATAATTACTGTGTTGATGGGGTGAAAGTTCCCTTTGGGGATCATTGTAAATACCTAGGTATTAATATAAGGAAAGATCTTAATTGGGGTAATCACATAAATGGAATTGTAAATAAAGGGTAGAGATCTCTGCACATGGTTATGAGAGTATTTAGGGGTTGTAGTAAGGATGTAAAGGAGAGAGCATATTTGTCTCTGGTGAGACCCCAACTAGAGCATGATTCCAGTGTATGGGACCCTTACCAGGATTACTTGATTCAGGAACTGGAAAAAATCCAAAGAAAAGCAACTCGATTTGTTCTGGGCGATTTCCGACAAAAGAGTAGTGTTACAAGAATGTTGCAAAGTTTGGGCTGGGAAGACTTGGGAGAAAGGAGACGAGCTGCTCGACTAAATGGTATGTTACGAGCTGTCAGTGGAGAGATGGCGTGAGAGGACATCAGTAGGCGAATAAGTTTGAGTGGTGTCTTTAAAAGTAGGAAAGATCACAATATGAAGATAAAGCTGGAATTCAAGAGGACAAATTGGGGCAAATATTCGTTTATAGGAAGGGGAGTTAGGGATTGGAATAAGTTACCAAGGGAGATGTTCAATAAATTTCCAATTTCTTTGCAATCATTTAAGAAAAGGGTAGTAAAACAACACCTGGGCGACTGCCCTAAATGCAGATTAGTAGTGAGTGATCGATTGACCATGGACAACATCGAATTTTGATATGAGGCACGTGTTTATTAGACTGGCGCTACACGGTTTTCATCATCTCATCTGTAAGAATACATCATAACCATGAGCCAGCTGAGACGTGTGAATCCAACTTATGCGGAAAAACTTGTGAACATTACGACATAGAACTGTGCAGGAAAAGAACCTGATCAGTTAAAGACTATGCAAACCAAGGCGCCAGAGCGCAAACTTGAAATTACTTGAATCATTTATATTTGTATGTAATTTTCTTTTTTTCTGGCCATTTGGCTTAGAGTTGTTGTAAATGGTCGCATTTTGTTCAAATTTTATTATTATTATTATTATTATTATTATTATTATTATTATTATTATTATTATTATTATTATTAACTTAGTAGTATTATTATTCATTATGCCTATTCAAAGAACGCATTTGAACTTGTTCCTTGGCCTGATGGTTTTCGCCTTCTTATCCTCCCAGAATCTCTTCATGAATGCACTGTGTTGCATCTTGCGTTCTGTGGACTTACCTATCAGTTTTCTTTTTAGGTTTCTCCACGAACTTGTGCTTGGCCACTGTTGTACTAAAGCCTCCATGATCTTCGATGATGTCGTCCGTGACATTCATTTCTTGGACGTCCACCTTAGTTTCTTCTAGCCAGTTTATTTCGATCTTCTTTGAGTTGATTACTTTAAATAATATTTTGGTGAGTTTGTCGCTGTCCATTCTATAGACATGGCCATAGAATTCCAGGCATCTCTGGCGTACGTCATCAGTAAACCTGTCACTTAATGACTAGAGGTCCGCTGTTTTCTTAATCCACATTCCATATTCTCTCGTGGGACCATACATTTTCCGGATAATTTTCCTTTCTTGCTTATCAATTTCTATAATTTTAATGACCTGAGGCGTATAAAGTTTCCGGCAAAACAACTCTCTCTGTCTTGTAATGTAATTTTGCATTACGCGATATGGACTTTCTTGTTGCAGTATTATGTACTAGCGTTTCCTTCAGAGTTAATGTTTTCCTGATGTTTTCATTTTATTATTCATCATCATCATTTCCCTCTATCCAGCTGTAGCCGGGTAGGGGCAAATATGGTTCCTCTACACTTTCTTCGGTCTTTCCACCACTCCTCCTCCAACACTGTGTCCCAGTCCAGGTTTCTTTCTATAATGCTGCGTTGGATGGTATGCTTCCATCTCAATCGTGGTCATCCACGGCCTCTCCTCCCTTGGATTTGCATTTCCATCACCTTTTTTGGCATTCTTTCGTCCCTCATTCGCTTTATGTGCCCAAACCATCTTAGTCGGCTCTTCTCTATTCTATCATTCATTTTTTTCACTCCATTTTCTTCCCGGATTTTCTCATTCCTTATTTTGTCTCTTCTACTCTTCTGTATCATACTCCTCAAGAACTTCATTTCGGCTGCCTGTATTCGACTCTCATCCTTCTTTGTCATTGTCAAAGTTTCTGCTCCGTAAGTTATGGGTACTTAATACATCTTGTACATAGTATCCTTTGCTTCCGTTGACACATCTTTGTCCCTTAACATGTTTCTTACACTATGATAGAAACAACTTCCAGCTTGAATCCTTTTACTAATCTCAGCATCCAGTCGAGCATTCTCCATTAATTCACTCCCCAGGTATTTAAACGTTTCCACTACTTCCAGGGGCTTGTCTGCAAGTCTAATCTGACCTTTCCCTTCTTTCTCCCCTCTAGTCATAACAAGAGTTTTACTCTTTTCTACACTTATTTTCAATCCACATTCTTCGATCTTCCCATTCACCGCATTCAACTGTTCTTGAACCTTCCTGTCGTCTTCTCCCCAAATCACAATATCATCTGCAAATAACATAATGTTCATTTCTCTTCCTCCATATGCTGCTTTTGCTGTTCTCATGATGTCATCCATTACTATTGTAAACAGGATTGGTGTTATTATTATTATTATTATTATTATTATTATTATTATTATTATTATTATTGGTTGTATTGTTCAATTTTGTACATTTTTAGTCAAATTATTGAACAGCGGTTAACTGCAAGAAGAAGCCAAGAGCCCTAACTTTACCATCAATAAAATCAATATCTGTCCATCCATCTACCGAGCGAGTTGGAGGTGCGGTTAGAGGCGCGCAGCTGTGAGTTTGAACCCACTATCTCCCGAATGCAAGCTCACAGCTGCGCGCCCCTAACCGCACAGCCAATTTGCTCATTATTATTATTATTATTATTATTATTATTATTATTATTATTATTATTATTATTATTATTATTATTATTATTGTGGATCACTGGTAGTGTGTAAACCTCCGAATCCCAAGATAGCGGGTACAAAACCAGGACACGTAGTAAGATTTTTGAAATGCGGCGACGCCGGCGGCTGTGGTGGTGGTGCTTACTGTTTTAGGAGTAAATACAACTGGTAACCCATCCTTTATTAAAGCTAATCTTCTTCTTTTCCTACTGCTTTTGCCACATATGCATAGCATATGTGGATTTGGCCCTGTTTTACGACCGGGTGCCCTTCCTCACGCCCACCCTATATGGAGGGATGTAATCACTATCGTGTTTCTGTGGTGTTTGTTAATGTGGTATGTTGTCTAAATATGATGAGGAGAGTGTTGGAACGGAAACAAAGACCCAGTCCCTGAGATAGAAGAAGTAATCAGAAGCGATTAAAATCCCCGACCCAGCCGGGAATCGAACCCGGGACCCTCTGAACCGAAGGGCAGTACGCTGACCATTCAGCCGAGTCGGAGCCTCTATTAACACTAATCAGAGGGAAAATTAGAAGAGGTCCGACACTTCGAAAAATGAAAGACTCCCTAGGCTTCAATGCTCTAATAACGTCGGAGTCTGAAAAGAACAAGAGTTAACCAAGGGAGGTCGGATAGGATACATGAAAGTGAGGAGCCTGGCACAAATAAGTGGAAGCAATGTTATGACTCAGCTAATGGCCCCGTGGTCGCCAACCCACACTCCCCAAGCTAAGAGCTCCTTTTAGTCACCTCTTACAACAGGCAGGAGTTACCGTGGGTGTTATTCTACCGCCCCCACCCACAGCGGTAATAATGGCGTACAGCTTCCGGAGAAGCCTGGTGGACTTCCAGTTGACGCCTATAGGCAACCTGCTTGTGTGTGAGGATGGGCCCTACTTGTGATAAATTCTAACACACACCCAGAGCGAGAGTAATGGACCAGTTATGATCAAAATCCCCGACTCTGTCAGAAATCGAAGCCGGTGGCCGCTTGGACCAAAACCATACTCTGCGGTCTTACCGGAGACTTACACGCCTTCTCCTTTACATCCTTACTTTGTTGTTGTTTGAGTCATCAGTCCATAGACTGGTTTGACGCAGCTCTCCACGCCACCTTATCCTGCACTAACCTTTTCATTTCTACGTAACTATTGCACCCTACATCTGCTTTAATTTGCTTGTCATATTCTTACCTTGGTCTACCCCTACCGTTCTTACCGCCTACAATTCCTTCAAAAACCAACTGAACAAGTCCTGGGTGTCTTAAGGTGTGTCCTATCATTGTATTTCTTCTTCTCGTCAATTTAGCCGAATCGATCTCATCTCACCAATTCGATTCAGTATCTCTTCATTCGTGATTCGATCTATCCATCTCAACTTCAGCATTCTTTTGTAACACCACATTTCAAAAGCTTCTCTTTTCTTTCTTTCCGAGCTATCGTCCATGTTTCACATCCATACAATGCCACGCTCCAGATGAAAGTCTTCAGAAACATCTTTCTAATTCCTATATCAATGTTCGAAGCGAGCAAATTCCTGTTCTTAAGAAAGCTCTTCCTTGCTTGTGCTAGTCTGCATTTTATGTCCTCCTTACTTCTGCCAACGTTAGTTATTTTACTACCCAAGTAACGATATTCATCTACTTCCTTTAAAACTTCATTTCCTAATCTAATATTTCCTGCATCACCTGCCTTCGTTCGATTGCACTCCATTACTTTTGTTTTGGACTTATTTATTTTCATCTTGTACTCCTTAGCCAAGCCTTCATCTATACCATTCAGCAGCTTCTCAAGATCTTCTGCAGTCTCAGATAAAATAACAATATCATCGGCAAATCTCAAGGTCTTGATTTCCTCTCCTTGTATTGTGATTCCCGTTCCAAATTCCTCTTTGATTTTCTTGACTGCCTGTGCTATCTAAACATTGAAAAGGAGGGGGACAAACTGCAGCCTGTAAATACTCTCATAACCATGTGAAGAGGTCTGTAACCTTTGTAACTACTTCGTTAATATGATTACCCCAATGAAGCTCGTTCCTTATATTAACACCTAGGTGCTTACATTGTTCCCCATGAGGTACTATCACCCCATCAACACGATAACTAAAATTGTGAGGACTTTTCCTTTTGGTGAAACTTTTTTTTTTTTTTGCTAGGGGCTTTACGTCGCACTGACACAGATAGGTCTTATGGCGACGATGGGATAGGAAAGGCCTGGGAGTTGGAAGGAAGCGGCCGTGGCCTTAATTAAGGTACAGCCCCAGCATTTGCCTGGTGTGAAAATGGGAAACCACGGAAAACCATCTTCAGGGCTGCCGATAGTGGGATTCGAACCTACTATCTCCCGGATGCAAGCTCACAGCCGCGCGCCTCTACGCGCACGGCCAACTCGCCCGGTTTGGTGAAACTTACAACTTCACTCTCCATCCAGTCAATCACACAACATTGTTAAGATAATTTTATAGTCGCTCACAATCCTATACAACAGGGCCTCTCAGGGTGCATGCGCCTGGTTGCATGCACTGTGCACGGTGCAAAAGACGACTTCGCTTGGTTGCCCAGAGTGCAGACCCCCACTCCTCGATTTGGAGCAATAGCACTGTCTCTCTCTCTCTCTTTCCCCACACCTACCTCCCTCGCTCCCACTGTCTCTTTTCCTCACTTGCTCCGTAGCGCTCCAAATCCGAGCCGAGTTGAGCCGAGCTTAGCCGAGTAGCCCAGAGACGAAGCGTTGTTCCGAGCCGAGCCGAGTGGAACCGATGCACTGTGCACAGGATTTCTGCACCGCTGTTTTCACGTGTGAGATTTTGGGCATTTGAAAGGCTCTGCATTACAGGATGAGATAATGCTACACCTACTCTAATTCTCTGAGTTATACTTTTTAGAAATTTACCCGCCCATTCAGTCATCTTTGTTTTGTTTTTTTTCCAATCGAATAGCCCTCATTTTCGTCAGCAGTCTCCCACGATCTACCCTATCAACAACCTTGGATAGGTCAATAGCGATACAGTCACCGGGCGAGTTGGCCGTGCGCGTAGAGGCGCGCGGCTGTGAGCTTGCATCCGGGAGACAGTAGGTTCGAATCCCACTATCGGCAGCCCTGAAAATGGTTTCCGTGGTTTCCCATTTTCACACCAGGCAAATGCTGGGGCTGTACCTTAATTAAGGCCACGGCCGCTTCCTTCCAACTCCTAAGCCTTTCCTATCCCATCGTCGCCATAAGACCTATCTGTGTCGGTGCGACGTAAAGCCCCTAGCAAAAAAAAAGCGATACAGTCAATTTGACCTATTGAATCTAAAATATCTGCTATATCTTGCTGGAATCCTACCAGTTGAGCCTCACAGGAAGAACCTCGCCGAAATCTGAACTATCTGTATCAGACCAGTTAGTAATTTCGCAAACGTGTCTAATATAATGATGAAGAATGCTAACAGTCAGAACCCAGCTCTGGTAGTTCGTAAAATAGGAATTTCGTATTCAACACGGAAGTATAGATTTCCTGGAGATTTCTGTCTTCCTTTTTGTCTTAATCCGTTTACCGAGCAGGGTTGGCTTTCCCTCGGACTCGGCGAGAGATCCCACTTCCACCGCCTCAGAGGCAGTGTCCTGGAGCATGAGACTTTGGGTCGGAGGATACAACTGTGGCGAAGGACCAATACCTCGCCCAGGTGGTCTCACCTGCTATGCTGAACAGCGCCGGCCTTGTTGGGGGATGGGGAATTTGGGAGGGGTAGACAAAGAAGTTCGGTACCATCGCGGTATTAGCCTGGAGGAGAAGTGGGAAATCACGGAAAACCACTTCGAAGATGGATGAGGAGGCAAACGAACACCCCCCCCCCTCACTCTGCTGGTGGTGATTATTGTTTTAAGAGGAAGTACAACTAGGCAACCATCCTCTTTATAACACTAATCAGAGAGAAAATGGAAGGGGTCCGACACTTCGAAAAATGAAGGTATCGGCCAAAGGAAGACAGGGGCCACGAAGGGCGTGAAAATGAAAGACTCCCTAGCCCTCGCAAACCTGATAGCGTCAGGGTCGGAAAAGAACAAGAGTTGATCAAGCAGGGTCGGATAGGATAGACAAAAGTGAGGAGCCTGGCACAAGTAAGTGGAAGCAATGCCAGGACTCAGCTAAGGGTCCCGTGGTCGCCATCCCACGCTCCAAAGTTCAGAGCCCCTGGGGCCCCTTTTAGTCGCCTCTTACGACAGGCAGGTGATACCGTCGGTGTTATTCTACCGCCCCACCCACAGGGTACCCCTCCCCTCTACTCAGTTGATTTCCTGAGGCTGATTGGACCCCGTTCCAGCTCTCGTACCACTTTTCAAATTTCGTGGCAGACCCTGGAATCGAACCCGGGCCTCCGGGGCTGGCACCTAATCATGCTAACCACTACACCACAGAGGCAGACGTATAAGTCAGTTGCTGCTTAAAAGAATGCGTTACGTCGCACCGACACAAATAGGTTTTATGGTGACGAGATGATAGAAAAACGCCAGGGTTGGGAAGGAAGCGGCCGTGGCCTTAATTAAGGTACAGCCCCAGCATTTGTTTGATGTGAAAATCATCCTCAGGGCTGCCGACAGTGGAGTTCAAACCCACTATTTCCTGAATTCAAGCACACAGCTGCACGCCCTTAACCGCACGGCCAACTCGCTCTGGTTACTGCTTATGGGAAGGCCTATGCTAAGTCAAGTCCGTAATGCTACTGATCTTTCTACCGTAGTCTTCCCTTCTATGTTTAATAACAATACCTGAAGTACCGACAATTAACAAACAATAGATTTATTCTCTTTTAAAAAAGGAAAAGTAAATCCATTATAGAGTAATACATAATGGACTGAAAACAATACAAAGCTCGACGGTTTGTTTGCGGTGGAGCAAAACGTATAAGTCGCTAGGGGGGAAAGCGGGAAGAGGGACCCTCTTTGCCTCCCCCGCTAAGAGTGAATCACAGCAGTCACATCTTGAATATATTACAGCTCAAACCATCTGGTGAGCCGGCTGCTCCTGCTCCTCACCATAAATACATTCTGAAAGGAAACCCTTACTTTCTAACCAACTAGCTGATGTAGCCGTGCTTCGCTACGGAATTCTACATTGTATACAGAATTCTAGCTTAGGTAGTGTACACGGTGAGAGTAAGATTGTATTCAGTTGCATAGCTCTTAACGTTACCCCAGAAACGCGCCGCGGAAGTCACCATACAAAATAGGTTAGGGAATTATCATTGTAATGG
The DNA here is from genome assembly GCF_040414725.1 of Anabrus simplex. Lineage (NCBI taxonomy): Eukaryota > Metazoa > Arthropoda > Insecta > Orthoptera > Tettigoniidae > Anabrus > Anabrus simplex. The sequence continues at coordinate 87,212,980 of NC_090277.1, read as the reverse complement.
TAGGCCTTCTTGCCTACCATCAGTCACAATCAAGTTGGGGGAGTTTTCATTATAATGGCAGACATTAACTCTCCACATACTCAGTGGTTGAAATGAAATGAAACTGCATATGGCTTTTAGTGCCGGGAGTGTCCGAGGACAAGTTCGGCTCGCCAGATGCAGTTCTTTTAATTTGACTCCCGTACGCAACCTGCGTGTCGTAATGAGGATGAAGTGATTATGAAGACGACACGTACACCCAGCCCCTTTGCCAGCGAAATTAACAAATTTGGTTAAAATTCCCAAGCCAGCCGGGAATCGAACCCGGGACCCCTGTGACCAAAGGCCAGCACGGTAACCATTTAGCCACGGAGCCGGATACTCAGTGGTTATCCCAACTGAAATCAACATAGGTCATTACAATGACGTCAGTAGGAACGTCGTGATTAAAAGCAATGTTATCACATGAAATACTCGATAAAATGAAAAGTTGTGGTGGTGATGGTGATTACTGTTTTAAGAGGAAGTACAACTAGGCAACCATCCTCTATATAATACTAATCAGAGAGAAAGTGTGGAAGGGATCCGACACTTCGAAAAATGAAGGTATCGGCCAAAGGAAGACAAGGGCCACGGGGGGGGGGGCGTGAAAATGAAAGACTCCCTAGGCCTCGAGTGCTCTAATACCGTCGAGGTCGGAAAAGAACAGGAGTTGACCAAGGGAGGTCGGATAGGATAGATGAAAGTGAGGAGCCTGGCGGAAGTAAGTTTCGATTTCACAGCTGAAACTTCCTCTCGGTTTCTACAACTTAACTCTGAACCTCTTGTTACTTCTGATGTCTGATTCCCACCAAACAAAACAGGACACACCGTCTCTTCAGCACAATATTTCAGTCCTAGCTTATCGGCTGTTGTCTTCAGGAGGTACAACCGTTGACATCTACAATCCAAAAAAGCTCTCACTATTTTTTGTTTACAGATCCCATGCAAGGTAAACATAAGCCTTTGCAATATTACCTGACTGATTCATGTCATGTTAGAAGTCACCTGCATTCAGCTTGGTTTCTTATCCTTCCTTTCATTCTTCTCAGCCTTGTATATTATTCTGGACACACGACTGCAACATGCGTATTACCACAAGCTCAGCATTGAACATTTGATTTATAGCTCTTCGACAGCTAATTAGGTTACAAACCCACAAAACAAAGTTCCTTTTCTGTAGTCTTTGCCCTCCTTTCATCAAGGGTCATGCTCTTAGTTTTAAAACACTTTTCGCTAAACATGAGATTTCCCACAAATGACACAAGATTCACCTGAGTTTCTATAAGGGACTGCAACTGTTGGAGTGCTCATTTTGTCCTTAATTTGCTTCTTTGGCGTAGAAGAGCAACCTTTCCTCTCTGGCCTGTCTTTCTTCTCCAAATTTACAAAACCTGCCTGAGCCAACAGAATCTGCTGTTCATTTTGGACTTCAGTTTTGAAAAAAATCGTAATACGGTACATTCAAACCTATTCATACTGTATTTCCACCTTGTACACTTCCAGCTTGTTTGGAAATCTGACTTGTGTGCCATGCTCTAAGCGTTTCTTCATGCAGGCTGGATTCTACGAGAAGGAACAACCGCGTGCTTGGATCTTGTTGTTCCTTTTCTTCTTGATATCCAGTTTCCAGTCTTCTGGGTGGGGTTGTGAATCAAGGACCTCTACAGTTTTCTATCTCTCCACCACTCCCTTTCTTCCTTCCACCACTTCCTTTCTTCTACTTTTACTCCGCTCTTCTCTACACTCTCCTTCACTGTATCCATCCACCTCTTTCTGGGCCTTCCCCGTTGTCTTCCTCCTATTATTTTCTCTGTAAATACTCGCTTTGGAACTCTATCCTCTTCCATTCTCATCATGTGTCCATACCATTTGAGCTTACTGGTCTCTATCTCCCCTTGCAGATTAGGAAATCCAGTTCTCTCTCTGATTTCTATGTTTCTGATTTTATCCCTTCGTGTCTTCCCAACTACGTATTCTTATTTAATCGGTAAACCATAAAGTGGAAGTTTATCATGCTGCGTAACATTTTTGTAATTGACACTTTTTAAAGTTCTCTAACTGCAGCATAAGATCATTTCTGACGAACCGCTCGTTCAAGTGTCCAATGGCTTGGGAATAATTGTCTGCAGTCTGCAGGTAACTATGAACACTTTCACGTGGTTCGATACCGGTATTCTCTTCCATGGATTTTATTAAGTACTGAAACTTATCACTGTCATATTAGGTGTTATCTTCATGGATGTTTTGAAACTGAGATCAAAATCCTAACCACCGAGCTCGATAGCTGCAATCGCTTAAGTGCGGCCAGTATCCAGTATTCGGGAGATAGTAGGTTCGAACCCCTTTGTCGGCAACCCTGAAGATGGTTTTCCGTGGTTTCCCATTTTCACGCCAGGCAAATGCTGGGGCTGTACCTTAATTAAGGCCACGGCCGCTTCCTTGCCACTCCTAGCCCTTCCCTGTCCCATCGTCGCAATAAGACCTATCTGTGTCGGTGCGACGTAAAGCAAAAAAGAAAGAAAGAAAGAAAAATTGGGTAGTAAAATAACTAGCGATGGCAGAAGTAAGGACATAAAATGCAGACTAGCACACGCAAGGAAGGCCGTCCTTAGGAAAATAAATTTGATATAGGAATTAGAAAGATGTTGTTGAAGACTTTCGTCTGGATACACTCCATTGTAGCATTGTATCGAAATGAAACATAGACGATAACTAGCTCAGAAAGAAAGAGGATAGAAGGTTTTGAAATATGGTTTTACAGAAGAATGCTGAAGGCGAGATGGATAGATCGAATCACGAATGAGGAGTTACTGAATCGAATTGGTGAGAGGAGATCGATTTGGCTAAATTTGACCAGAAGAAGAGATAGAATGATAGGACACAACTTAAGATACCCAGGACTTGTCCAGTCGGTTTTTGAGGGAAGTGTAGGCGGTAAGAACGGTAGAGGTAGATCAAGGTATGGATATGACAGGCAGATTAGAAGAGATGTAGGATGTAGTAGTTACGTAGAAATGAAAAGGCTAGAACAGGATAGGGTGGCATGGGTGCTGCATAAAACCAGTCTAAGGACTGATGACTCAATCAAAAACATGAATCAACTCACAGGAGATGAATGACTGTATGGATATTTTCAGCAAGACGGAGCAGAAGCGCACACCGCCTTGACAACCTTGTCGCGAGTGCATGAGGTGAGAAGAGGACCATCAGTAGAGGCAGTACAATCAACTGGCCACCTCGATCGTCTGATCTTTCTCCCGCTGTGGGGCAAATTGTAGGATCAGGTGTACTCCAATCGTCCTAACACACTGGAAGAGCTACAGCTCGGGCAGAGCTGCTGCGTGTGTCTCACAGTATTTTTACGTGCCAGCCCCGTGGTAGTCCCATTCGGTGCTTGCAGGGAGGTGCTGGTGACTCATACGACCTGGGATCTCCCAGTTGGCATGTACAGTGGGGCCGGCATTTCCGTGTATTGTTGTTGTCGGCCGCCTTACCTGTGAGTTCCTTGGAGATTCAACGGGAATGTTCTGCCTCTAGTGGCATCGCGAAATTTCTGGTTCGAATCACGCGAGCTATAAAAAGGGAGTTTAGCCGCGGACAGTCAGTCAGTGTTGGACTCGGGGATAGGCGGCTGGGCTGAGATGCTGGCTGTCGCTAGTGTCCCACCGAGGTCTGAACGTGCGAGCTGTTGTCGTGGTGTCGGAGAGCCCAGTGAGTGCGTGAACTGGAGACGGCAGAATGGAAGACTGTACTGTATGTTCGTGTATTTCTGTGGACTGAGGCAGAGCGAGGGAAGCCACTATCTCGAGTGTGAAGGTAAATGGACCTGTGTTAATGTTCGCTGTTGTGAGTATCGTCCTGCTGTTGAATACTGGTTGAGCTGTTTAGTTGTTAACTGCATGTGACTGTGTGAATTGCCGGACTTTCTGTGGAATCGAAACAACGAACAGTCATGGTGTGTTTTGTAGCCAGTGGCACTGTGTTCAAATCCAGCTGTCTACGCACAGCTGTTGTAGGACGTGACTGGACTTGGGAGAGTGAAAATAATGATTAAAAAGGAACGGGCTGGACTTGTGAATAGACTTGTAGTTAGTGTGGCCATTCATAACTAGTAATCATTGTGTGTGTTTAAATATATGTGCGTGTATTTATTAGGTCATCCTGAAATAAATTAGAGGAATGAAACAGATGGAGTTTTATTCGTAACAATGCGATAAATCGAGCACAGAGCTGCATCGGCGTCAACGGTGGCCATTTACAGCACCTTATGTGATGTTCATTAACAAGGGCCAATCCCGTGTCTGTCCCATTGTAAATATTTTCCGGACGAGTTTTATTTTTCCCACGCGGTATAGCCACATTGTTAGATTGTTAGTGTGGCTATAGCGGATATCTAAGCTGTAAAGTAGGAGAATAAGTACAAGCACTGGAATTGCAAAGTGATGCCCTCAAGATGATTACCGAGTTATGTTAGTTGGGTTCAGGATGGGATTGTTGCAATGGAATTATCTTCCAGAATCCAAACAGGGTGGAGAAACTCGAGAAAGATGTTAAGAGCGCTCTGCGATAGGAAGGTACTGGTCGAACTTAAATGCTAATTGGTGGCAGAAGGTCAGCGCCTCAATCGTCTGAGCTACTCTTATTCACTGAAAGACATAGGCTATTCGTGATCATTAGAATGAGGATTATCGACCAAAAGAAAGGGAAGAGCCACAAAGAGAGAAAATGGAAGACTCCCTAGGCTTAATATCATCCAAATCGGAAGAGAACAAGAGCTGACCAAAGGAGGTCGGATGGAAGATCAAAGAAGCCTAGTAAAAAAAGTTGACGCAAGACTAGACTCAGGCATGGACCCCAAGGTCACCAATCCAGACTCCCAATTTGATAGTCACTGGGCGTCTTTAGTCACCTCTTACGACAGGCAGGGTAGTCCATGGGTTTATTCTGTTTAGCGAACAAGTCGGACTATTTGATGATGAAAATTAGAGCCGGAATGTTTAGGCGTTTATAGGCTAGAATACAAATTTGCTGAACCCAGGCAACAGTTTAGCCATGAGATTTATATGAACATTAGGGGCTCGGCCTATTAGAACCCCTAGAAGTTATGTTACTCTCGCTCGTGATATTTGTAAATAATTAACCATTGCAATATGATTAAAATAATCAAATATAAATAAAATAAAATACTTAATCGCCCCACGCTTGGGCGTAAACTGTAATCTAATTACAAATATATGAATAAATAACTGAATAAATTACTAACGTAATTAAAATAAATTAATAAAAATAATTAATCGAAATGTCCGTAGTATGAGCGCCAGAGTTCACTATAATGGATCCCTCGAATTTTGATAGAGCATGATCATTCTTTCTCTCCCATGGCGTGTACATAAAACTGCGTACTGGTACATCTGCTTCAGGTCTTACCTAACCTTCTGAAAACGACTACATAAATAGGAACTGCACCTAGGTTCATCAATAACTCCTGATTCTAAAATAATCAACTATATTCTGAACAATATCCGTGCATGTGCACCTCATCAACACACCACAAGATACATAAAATACACCCACAAAACACCGCTGGAAGATTCCATATTTACAATAACAACAACAAAACAGTGGGAAGTCAAAAGTGAGGATCAAGCTACCATTTACAGTTCGTCCGTTGAAAGTTCATTTCAAAGCATATATATGTGGATGAATACCCTTCACTGTCTCTGTGTCTCAACACAACCTGCACATTCTCGTAATTTGCACTTATTATACCCCACAGATACTGTACCTTTATAGTGCTGTGTTCACTGACTCTAACACTTGGTTTAAAGATACATTCGCTCGAGCAACACACGCTGGCTGTTCCAGAACGTAAAAGTCTGACATACAGCACTCCATGTGCCGCACCCAAATTCAAGATTTAATTTAGCATTTTTAAATAAAAAAAATTAGAACATCTGTCCAACAAAATTCAACACTTTGCAGACTATGCAGTATCTATAACAGCGCATCTCGGAAGAATAATGCTCTTGATTTCAGTACTAATAATAATAATTTCGTGTGGCTATTTCTAGCCGAGTGCAGACCTTGTAAGGGCAGACCCTCCGATGAGGGTGGGCGGCACCTGCCATGTGTAAGTAACTGCGTGTTATTGTGGTGGAGGATAGTGTTGTGTGTGGTGTGTGAGTTGCAAGGATCTCGGGGACAGCACAAACACCCAGCCCCCGAGCCACTGTAATTAACCAATGAAGGTTAAAATCCCTGACCCGGCCGGGAATCGACCTCGGGATCCTCTGAACCGAAGGCCAGTACGCTGACAATTCAGCCAACGAGTCGGACATAATAATAATAATAATAATAATAATAATAATAATAATAATAATAATAATACGCAGCAGAAACACTAAACATGAATTTTAAAGCCCAGATGGAGAAACTCGAGCTAAAAGAAAGGAAAATATTAAAGATCATAGGACCAAAATTTCCTGATAAGATAATACACATCAAGATTGAAAAAACACTAAAAGAAAACTGAATAACTTTCAGATACTATGAGAAAAAGGATAAATTTGTCATCTTATCAGAATGAACTCTAATAGATTAAGCAAACAAAACTTTGACTTATTCCGTAACCACAAAACAAAACCCAACTGGTTTAAAGAACTGAAAAAGACCTAGTAGAATTAAAAATTACAGAAAAATCACTATTCGATCGAACAGTTAAAGTAATAACTAAGGACGAAAATATAAAGTTCCAAGACACATCTACTTTAAAAACTAAACATATAATCTAGGAAGTTGAGAGGAAACGAAGTTCAGAAAGATTGAAGAAATACTGGGCGCTAAGAAAAGAACACCACAGAGAAAATGATTTATTCAATAATAATTGTACCGGGCGGTACACCTCCACGCCGCTAATTTAAATTTGCGCCAGTTGAAACTCCTCTGCTGGAGGAAGTCTGAACTTTATTGACGGTATTAATTTTTAAGTTTCTCAGAAGATGTCACTACGTGGAAATTTTGGAGTTTTTGAACTGTGTCATTTTCGACGTATTTTTGTTTTGCTTGTAGTAAGAAGTGTGAACTTTCTCTTCTAGAGGACACTACTGAAGATCAACAATAGTGCACCCTAGTGCGGAGTGAAAGAACTGTTTTTTTTGGAGAAAATTTAATTTCAAAAGTTTGTTCTTTGCTAAATTTCTTTCAGTCATTGTTTAAGTTGGCAATATTAACCCTTTCTTTCCCCTTGTTTTGAATTTAGCCAATCCCGAATTTCTTAAATTAATTTTCCACCAATGATGTGTTTCTTCTTCATCTTGTGTAGGGGTTTTCTTTAACCACCAATAAAAAGATTGTGGGCGGGTGTTTTCCTTCCTAAAACGCCTCGAACTTTCCGCGAGAGTATATAAACTGCTGATTTTAGGGTCTCTGCGCCACTTCTATTCCATCTCTCAGTGTGTAAAGTACATAGCAGGGGGCGGGTAGCGCCTCTTTCTTCGGCAGCGGTCAACAACAAGGTAATGGCCGATTAATAACTTCTTTCTTTGCTAGCTCAGCAGTTTAACTCTCGGGGCGGGTCCGAAGTTTTTCCATAATGTAACCTTCCTTAAAATGTAAAGACCTTTGGTATCTATTCTATCTTTAAACTACATATCGGGATAGAGAGTGCTTAACCCTCTCGAGCTCCCACTCATATTGTTTTGAGGTGAACTTATTTTTCTCAACCTATTCTTCTTTAACGTAATGTAAATTGTTTCTTTCTTAAGTCACCTCTTTAGTATGGGATTAGCCCTTGTATTAACGGCCTAGTGCCAAGTAGGTTTTAAACAAAGAGTATTAGGAGCGCAAGTTCGCCTCCTCTCAAATTGTTATTTTAGAGGTCATGTAATTAATCTTTTCTCACTTAATAGACCTCAGTAGGTTGGGTATTTTACCCCTGTGTCTATGTCCTGAGAGGACAACTTGAAGGTGGAGTTTGGTGTGGCCTTTCAGAGGCTTAAAGTTTGAGAGCGAGTAGCTCTTTCTTGAAAATTGAGTGTTGTATGCCTCGAGGAGGCTTTTCTGTGTAATTTGGAGCAAGTGCTCCTGAGCATGAATGGGGTTTTCTGCCCCTCTGTTAAAACTTATTTTGAAGTAAGGTTGAGCTGATTGCCCAAGCATTGTGAAGTCGGGGCGCGAAGCCCAAATCCAGTAAATTGTGTAACTACATTTTGTTGACTTGCTACTCTGTACCTGCCATGCTTGTTATTTCCTTAGTTTGAAAAGAAAATATAACCTTGTTAAATTTTAAATTAATTTTACTTTCGTAGCTTGAGACCTGTTCACCACCCCGCACCTTCTTTCACCTCTAACTACCACAAAAACCCGGTAATAATAATAATAATAATAATAATAATAATAATAATAATAATAATAATAATAATAATAATAATGTTTCCGTGTGAAAGCCATCTTTGAAGGGTAAAATGCCATCGACCTTCAAGCCGTATTCTCCTCTCATCACCGCTAAATTATGCACAACTTTCTCACCTAACCTGACAATCTTCTTAAGGCAATGTGTTAAAAAAACAAGAAAGAGTTTCTAGTTCGACATTCTAGCTGAGTTATATTCGCTCGTTAGACAAGTGAGTATAGTGGATAAAAGACGATTTATTCGGCACCGAAATACATATTTATCAATATTACGTATCAGATGTGTGCTATTCTTGCGCGTCTTTCATTTTTTTTCTCTCTACAAAGCCTTCTAATTCGCCGACTTGTATCATGAATCACGGCCGGCTAGCCGTCAATATTAAACGTTATAATATATATTGTTATGACTCATAATTTGGTAGTACCTAATCTTGACGGACAGGGCGACGCTCTGCATTGAATACGAAAACTTATTATTAAAAACATTTTATTTTAATTCTTCTGTTCTAAACAAACTATGTTTTCTAATCATATCATAGTTTTCCAATCAAGCCATTTCTATTAGATGGAGATCTTGCAAGTAGTCTATAAAGGAGTCTGTATAATTGTCAGCAGACAAAACATCTGTTTGAGAGATGTTTATGGACAGTTGTTGCTGGCTTCAGACCTGTAGTTTATATGTCCAGTTTTTGCTTACGTCTGCGTGTCTGCTTATATTAATCCAAAGCCATATAAAGCATTGAACACTGCCGCTGAAGGGAATCTCTTCATGAAATCTTTTAAGAGCGACTTTAATCAAGACATGAGTGATAACGTTCGTTCTATGATCGACTGCAAAAAGGGAAATAATAATGAAAATGTGTTTATTTATTTGCGATGAACAGAATTGTTACCATAAAAGGTCAAAGAGTAATAAGTTCTCTCTGGCCGCTGCCGGAAGGAAATAAAACGAGCGTTTTTAAACAGGAATAACTGCATAATAACCTATCTCAGATAATAATAATAATAATAATAATAATAATAATAATAATAATAATAATAATAATAATAATAATAATAATCCGGGAGATAGTGCGTTCGAATCCCACTGTCGGCAGCCCTGAAGATTGTTTTCCGTGATTTCCCATTTTCTCACCAGGCAAATGCTGGGGCTGTACCTTAATTAAGGCCACGGCCGCTTCCTTCCAACTCCTAGGTCTTTCCAATCCCATCGTCGCCGTAAGACCTATCTGTGTCGGTGCGACGTAAAGCCACTAGCAAAATAATAATAATAATAATAATAATAATAATAATAATAATAATAATAATAATAACCCGCCTCTGTGGTGTAGTGGTTAGTGTACTTAATTAGCTGCCACCCCCGGAGATTCGGGTTCAATTGCCGGCTCTGCTGCAAAATTTGAAAAGGGTCCATTCAGCCTCGGGAGGTCACATGAGTAAAGGGGATTCGATTCCTGCCTTAGCCATCCTCGAAGTAGTTTTCCGCGGTTTCCCATTTCTACTCCAGGCAAATGCCGAGATGGTACCTAACTTTAGGCCACGGCTGTTTCCTTCCCTCTTCCTTGTCTATCCTTTCCAATTTTCCCACCGGGCGAGTTGGCCGTGCGGTCAGGGGGCACGCGGCTCTGAGCTTGCATCCGGGAGATAGTGGGTTCGAATCCCACTGTCGGCAGCCCTGAAGATGGTTTTCCGTGGTTTCCCATTTGTTTGCTAGTTGCTTTACGTCGCACCGACACAGATAGGTCTTATGGCGACGATGGGACAGGGAAGGGCTAGGAGTGGGAAGGAGGGGCCGTGGCCTTAATTAAGGTACAGCCCCAGCATTTGCCTGGTATGAAAATGGGAAACCACGGAAAACCATTTTCAGGGCTGCCGACAGTGGGGTTCGAACCTACTATCTCCCGAATACTGGATACTGGCCGCACTTAAGCGACTGCAGCTATCGAGCTTGGTGTTTCCCATTTTCATACCAGGCAAATGCTGGGGCTGTTCCTTAATTAAGGCCACGGCCGCTTCCTCCCAACTCTTAGGCCTTTCCTATCCCACCGTCTCCATAAGACCTATCTGTGCCGGTGCGACGTAAAGCAACTAGCAACAACAACAAAAAAATACCATTCCCCACAAGGCCTCTGTTCGGCATAGCAGGTGAGACCATCTGGGTAAGGTTCTGGTCCTTTTCCACAGTTATATCCTGGACCAAAAGTCTCACACTCCAGGACACTGCCCTTGAGCCGGTAGAGGTGGGATCCCTCGCTGAGTTCGAGGGAAAAACCAACCCTCGATGATAAACTATTTTAATAATACTAATCGTATGGCCTCAGCTACCGTAGGCAGACATTTTCATTTGACGCCATCTGGTTGTCTGCTCGTTAATTTCGACGTTCGGTTTTAACTAGTCCTACTAGACGACAGAGCGTCTATGGCTGAGTTTTGTGAATTTTGTCGGGTAAACACCAAATGTGTCACCAGAGATATTTTCACATGCCGACATCGTACGACATGGAGTGTGGAATGCACTTTAACCTGCCCTTCAGGAATCCGACTACATCTGTCGGGGTTGAACCCGCTATCTTGGGATTCGGAGGCCGACACTCTACCACTGATCCACAGAGGCAGCTATAATAATAATAATAATAATAATAATAATAATAATAATAATAATAATAATAATAATGAGTTACGTCACTCCTGCTATTGCCGGAAGGAAACAAGACGGTTTAAACGGGAATAACTGCACGCTAATCGGTCTTAGATTCTGTATTATAATAGTAACAAAATCGTGTACAAAGAGCTAGAACCCATCACAGATACTATGCGTAAGAGGAGACTGGGATTCTTTGGACATATCATGAGGACGCAGGATTCGAGACTTCTGAAACAACTAGTACAACACAATCTCGTCTCAAAAAAATACCACAACAGATTGTAAATGGATCAGAGAAGTAAGATCATTTTCAACAGAACAAGGATGGCCTAGGCCACCATAGCTCAATTGGTAGAGCAACCGACGTGAAATCGGGAGGTTGTGGGTTCGGATCCCACTGGTGTCTGGTTGGCCATTTTTGTTCTGTACTTAACATCTCTTCAACACGTACTAAATGTACGCAACACGACCTAATAGGTTGAAAGTCGCTTTCTATTACAATGTGGTCGTGAAAATTCAATATTCAAAGATAAAATTGAATACAAAACTCAAGAATACAAACCTTCGCTTTACCCCTACACGAAGCAAATCAACAACACATATTTTCAACCGAGGAAAGAACACGAAGATCGGAGCGTCTGAGGGAGTACTGGGAGGACCGCAAAGACCGAACAATCCCTTCAAAGAGACCTGGACGATGGACTGACTAAAGTGATCCTATCATACAATAATAATAATAATAATAATAATAATAATAATAATAATAATAATAATATAATTCTTTATTCGTATCAGAAACACCAGTTAACTACAACACGGATGATGAACAGTAAGAATTAAAATACATAAGTTAAGATACAGTACGGTAAGATATTAATAAAACTACAGCATTCAACTATTCTAAACCTAACGTTATAAATTCATGACACAGAGACACAAGTCAATTGAACGATTCAAAAAACCGTCTGATCGCCACGCGGCCCTTATCCTATTAATTCTTCTGCGCCCAGTAGCGGGCGACGTCAATAGCATTAGGGGTGGCAAGTATTAAATTCTCCACACAAGGCATATTGGTAAAGGTGTTTAGCTGTGCGTAGTTCCCCCAGCTGAGTCCTGGCATTGCTTCCACTTACTTGTGCCAGGCTCCTCACTTTCATCTATCCTATCCGACCTCCCTTGGTCAACTCTTGTTCTTTTCCGACCCCGACGCTATTAGGTTTGCGAGGGCTAGGGAGTCTTTCATTTTCACGCCCTTCGTGGCCCTTGTCTTCCTTTGGCCGATACCTTCATTTTTCGAAGTGTCGGATCCCTTCCATTTTTTCATCTGATTAGTGTTATATAGAGGATGGTTGCCTAGTTGTACTTCCTCTTAAAACAATAATCACCACCACCACCACCACCACGTAGTTCCCCACAATCACAGAGGGGAGTATCACTCGAAAGCCCCCACTTCAGCAGGTTCTGCCGACTCCAAATCGTAATCTGCTGAGCACCTTCCGTGTAGCCCAGTCCTGCTTGTGGCCTGGAGGGAGACTTTCTTTTGGGGTTATTCATTTGGAGAGATGACCAGTTCTTTCCTTCCATATTTTCGTTCTAGCGGTATCAGCATTCATGTCGAGACCGACTGTTGGAAGCGTTTCCTGGATTTAAAGCAAGGTGGGGCGGGGTAATATCCAAATAGTGGGTGTGTTTGTAACGTGGATAACTTACAGTACCTACATCTTTCCTTGTTCGCTGCTATCTCCTCAGGAACAATACCTGCCAAGCAGTGGATTTTCTCAGCAGGAGTAGGTTTCATGCATCCAGTTAATGATTCTGCAGCTTTTGTTGAATACAGTGTCAACCTGTTGTGTATGGGTTGATATATACCACACTGGACGGCATATTCGCCCGCATAGTAACACAGGGTTAAATCTGATGTTCTACGGGTTTGTGGTTAAGTTCTCCAAGACAATGTTGTCAGATGGACAGCGGATAATGGTATGATGGTGAATGGGATGAAAAATCAAGTTGTACGTTTCAGGAAGAGGGAAAATCCTCTCCGTTTTAATTACTGTGTCCATGGGGTGATAGTACCACTGCAAGAACCTAGGTATTGACATAAGGAATGATCTTCATTGGGGTAATCATGTCAACGAGTTGGCCATGCAGTTGTGAGCATGCATTCGCGAGATAGTGAGTCCGAATCCCACTGTCGGTAGCCCTGAAGATTGTTTTTGCGTGGTTTCCCATTTTCGCGCCAGTCAAATGCTGGAGCATCTTCAGGGCTGCCGACAATGGGATTCGAACCCACAATCTCCCGGATGCAAGCTCACAGCTCACATAGTCAAATGCCTTCTCCAGATCAACAAATGCTATAAACGTTGGTTTCTCCTTTTTATTTCGTTTTTTCTGTCACTTGCCTCAATACTAATATTGCTTCACGTGTTCCCATTCCTTTTCTAAAACCAAATTGATCTTCAGATAATTGTTCTGTACTTGAAAAGATCTACCTCTTCCAGTTTCGTATTCCCTATTTGGTATTTCAATCCTCTTACACATTATCTTCCCAGACGACTTCACTTTAGCTTTGGAAATCCTAATTTTAATTTACTTGCATTATTATTGTTATTAAAACAATCACTACCACTCAACTATGGATTACGAAAGTTAATCAAAATTGTTTACAGCTTAAGTTGTCGAGGCTGTCTGTGTATCATTGGCAGTTTTCTCCTTATTCACGGCCGCTACCTTCCCAATCCTAGCCCTTTCCCATTCTTTCGTAGCCCAAAACCTCCCATGTGTTACTGCGACATTAAACAAGTAGCCAAAAATAAAAATAAAGGATGAAAGAATCAAGACTAACCAGCAGAATCCACACAGCCCACTCACATAGGAAAACATCGCGTTGGTATTTAAAAAATAATTTAAAAAAACATGATCCGGAAAGTTTCAACTTGCCGGAAAGAGAAGCATGAAAACCTACAAATCAAGTTTAAAGAGGAACTGAGATGAGAGATCAGAAGATAAACGACAAAGAATGAAAGAAATATGAATAAGGAAGAAAACTGTCAATCTAACAACCTAAGCTGTAAACAATTTTGATTAACTTTCGTAATCCATTGTTGAGTGGTAGTGATTGTTTTAAGAGGAAGTACAACTGGACAACCATCCTCTATATATCACTAATCAGATAGGAAAATGGAAGGGATCGGACACTTCGAAAAATGAAGGTATCGGCTAAAGAAAGACCAGGGCCGCGAAGGGTGTGAAAGACTCCCTAGGCCTTGAATGCTTTAATACTATTGGGGTCGAAAAGAACAAGAGTTGACCAAGGGAGGTCGAATAGGATAGATGAAAGTGAAGAGCCTGGCACAAGTGTAAGCAATGCCAGAACTTGGCTAAGGGCCCCGTGGTGGCCAACACATGCTCCCAAGTTAAGAGCTCCTAGGGCCCCTTTCAGTCACTGCTTACCACAGACAGGGATACCGTGGGTGTTATCTACCGCCTCCACCCACAAGGAGTGTCCATAGATGACCCATCCGAAGAAATAATAATAATGCAAGTAAATGAAAATGAGGATTTCCAAAGCTAAAGTGAAGTCAGCTTGGAAGATATGCAAGAGGATTGAGATACCAAATAGGGAATACGAAACTTGAAGAGGTAGATCATTTCAAGTACAGAACAATTATCTGAAGATCAATTTAGTTTTAGAAAAGGAATGGGAGCACGTGAAGCAATATTAGTATTGAGGCAAGTGATAGAAAAACCAAAATAAAAAGGATAAATCAATGTTTATAGCATTTGTTGATCTGGAGAAGGCGTTTGACTATGTAAATTGGAATGTTTTACTCAGTATTCAGCATTAGGGATAAGAGAATCATATTTATAACATCTATAAACAAGAAATTGGAGTAATTCGCTGTGGTGATAAGGAAGAAGCCGGTCCCGTGGTGTAGGGGTAGCGTGCCTGCCTCCTACCCAGAGGCCCCGGGTTCTATTCCCGGCCAGGTCAGGGATTTTTACCTAGACCTGAGAGCTGGTTCGAGGTTCACTCAGCCTATGTGATTAGAATTGAGGAGCTATCTGATGGTGAGATAGCGGCCCCAGTCTAGAAAGCCAAGAATAATGTCCGAGAGGATCCTTTGTGCTGACCACATGACACCTCGTAATCTGCAGACCTTCAGGCTGAGCAGTGGTCGCTTGGCAGGCCAAGGCCCTTCAAGGGCTGTAGTGCCATGGGGTTTGGTTTGGATAAGGAAGAAACAGCTTACATTGGAAAAGGGGTCAGAAAAGGATGTTCCTTATCTCTAGAGCCCTGCGCGGATATACAAACTGTTATCCGGATCCGCACTTCCTTCATCTGCACCCGCGTCTGCAAATGGTTATCCACATTGCATAAGACCAATATCATGTTTTTACCTGTATTGAACTTACTACCAGTATTTACAACTCTTATTTTTATTATCCACTCAATTCAATTCAGCTACACAAAAAATGAGTACCAGCATGGGCGCCCGCAGGATCTTTTCCAGGGGGAGGCACATTAACAATTTTCTTGAATATAAAAACCAATATAACGTCAGCAACATTAAATTGTTTACAGAAACTTCCAGTTATAACATATGCTAGATGACTGTCAGTAATTTCAGTTTATGAAATAATCTGGTATGATATTAAACAATTGAACATCAACATCTTTAGAATTCCAAGGGGGGCAAGTGCCCCCCTTCCCCCCCCCCCTTGCGGGCGCCCATGAGTACCAGGTCAATTCCTGGGGGCAAAGGCGGCCGGGCATAGAGCTAACCACTCAACCCCATCAAGTGCCAAGGTTACGGATAGTGGAAGCCTTTACTTTCCACCCCTCCAAGGGCCTTCATGGCCTGTACGGAGATGACTTTGCTTTGCTTTTTACTCAATTCAATACATAAAATGTTTATTACCTCTAAAGGGACATTACAATACAAACATTAATTGGGACATGTTTCGCTCGCTGTATCAAGCATCTTCAGCCATTTTTTATACGATTTTTTTCAATGTTGAGTCATACATTAAACCTTATTTATAATAATTTTGTTCATTGAAAATGTTTTACACAATACATTTTTATTATCACTGCTTAAAAAGTAAACAAGTAAAATTGACAATTAAATTGTATTATTAATGGACTACATGTTAATTACATAATATTGATAAAATGTTGTCACTACTCAAAAAGTAAACCAAATTTTTTAAAATCATTTTATTATTAGTGGACTAGATGTTAATGACATATTATTGATGCCCAAGTCATATTAAATATGCCAATTAAATTGAAAGATTTGGCTAATTCTCGTCTGTTTCTTGATTTTTCAAATACTGTTAGTGTATTTATTGGAGTTTCAAATGAAATTAGTAAAAGTTAAAGGATTAAACTTGCAGATTTTGTGTGTGTGTGTGTTTTCGTTAATTGAGAACTACATCATTATTAAGGGATGGATCATTGGAAGTTTATACTCTGTTGTGTGCATCATACTTGTAATCTTCACAATCTTCAACTGATTTAAGTCGGTCTATATTCACTGGTCAGTTGTTGTTAAGCATAGTTTAAAGGAACACCAATAATTGTTACATAGATGTGATGTATACTGCAACGTTATGGATGATTGTGTCCCTTTGTTTCACACTTTTTTGTTTAGTTGTGCTTGTTCCAGTACTGAGACCATTGGGTTTGGTACTGAAGAAACAGGTAACAATGGAGAAGATTAATTAGGAACCAGTGGCAGCAAGGGAGGCAGTTGCTCACTCAATTTGTGGAGAAAACATTACATTTTTATTCCTTTTTTTGCCACCTTAAACTAGGAATTATAGCATTTTTCTTCTTAAATTGCACAAACCCTGTTGTCTTATCAACTAATTCTTTCCTTTAATTATAAAGAAATATACTTAATGGAAATATGCACAAAATGTCGTTCGCTGTGACTGCCCGATTTGTACAGCGCGACAGCAAGTAGTGCAGACTCATGCAGCAACATGTAGCACATGCTGAGGAAGGGTAGCAGGGTTATATTGTAGAAAATGTCATGGACAATGAGGTATTATTCATCAACTTGTTGTGTGCATTCATCAGTCTTGGAGTCTCACTCAATCAATGTGTCTGTTACTTTGTTAAGTATGTAGCTAAATGATTTTTAATCGTATAATCACTCCATACTTCTATTTGATTGTGATCACCATCGTCATCAATGTCCCACTCCAATCGCCTGGGTGCGGTTAACAAGCCTCCTCCACTCCTTTCTGTCCTTCCACTTTTCCTGCTCCATTACTTCTGCCACATCCAATCCAGCTTCTCTAATGTCCTTCCAAATCTGATCCATCCACCTTCTTCTTGGTCTTCTAACTGGTCTCTTTCCCATAACTTCTCTTTCCAATTCCCTTCTTGCTACCCGTTCCTTTCCCATTCTTTTTACATGTCCGAACCATCCCATTCTTGCTTTCTGTATGTTCTGTACTAACGATTCTATATTTAGCTCTTCTCTGATTTTGATGTTTTAGATTCTATCCCTTCTTGTCTTTTTAACTGACGTTCTTAAAAATTTCATTTCTACTGCTTGGATCTTACTGTCTCTTATTAGTTACCAGTATTTCTAGTCCGTATGTACCAACGGGTATGAAATACTGTTTGTATAATGTTAATTTCGCTCTCTTGGGTACTTTTGTCATCCCATAAAAGCTCTCTGTCTTGATGATAAAATGTTGTACCTTCACTTAGTTTGTTATTCATTTCAGGGTTGAATTCATTACTTCCATTAATAATGCTACCCAGATACGTAAACTGTTCTACAACTGTTCTCCGTCTATGTTCACTTGGCTTCTCTTTTCCACAGTCCATAACTACAGTTTTCTTTTTACTAATTACCATTCCAAACTCCTTCAGATTTTCATTCCAAATGTCCAGTCTCCTTGTATGTACTTCCTTTTCTCCCTTTCCCCAAATCACCACATCATCTGCAAATACCAAAGCATTCACTTCATCACAACTGATACTCTGTTTTACACGTTTTATGATTTCATCCATCAATATAATAAACAATAATGGCGAGTGCACTTCCTTGCTCGAGACCTTTTTTTTTTGTAAAAAATGTTTCAGAGTCACCACTCCCCACTTGTACACTGCTTTCACTCTCATGATAAAACATTTGTAATACATGTGTAATTATTTTTCCTTTGGTGAAAGTTTTATTTTAAATAGTCATCATCATTTTCATTTCCCTTTGTCCAGCTCCTGCCAGGTCGGGGTGTTATGGCATTTCTCCACCGTTGCTTCTCCTTCCACCACTCCATTGTATTCCAGTCCAGTCTTTTTTTTCTTACACTGTTCTTGACAGAGTCCATCCATCTTGCTCTAAGCCTCCCTTTTGCCCTCTATCTTAGCCTCCATTTGTTTTGGTATCCTTCCCTCCTGCATCCTCATAAATTGTGCAAACCATCTCAATTTATTCTACTCCATCCTATCACTCAGTTTTTCTACCGCAATTTCTTTTCTGACCTCAACATTTCTTACTCTGTCCCTCATCTTCTCTACCATACTCCTCAGGAACTTCATCTCACTGGCTTGAGTTTTACTCTCATTTCTCGCTGTCGAAGTCCACGTCTCTGATGCATATGTTAGAACTGTATAGTACATCTTGTACATTATTTTCATAGGAACTTCTGTGTTCCACACCAGGTTCCTTATATTCTGGTATAATGTATTTCCCGCTTGTACCTATTTGCTGGTCTCCTTATCGCACGTAGCATCTTGCATTATTTCACTTCCCAAATGTCTGACTCGTTGGCTGAATGGTCAGCGTACTGGCCTTCGGTAGAGGGTCCCGGGTTCGATTCCTGGCTGGGTCGGGGATTTTAACCTTCATTGGTTAATTCCAATGGCTCGGGGGCTGGGTGTTTGTATTGTCCCCAACATCCTTGCAACTCACACACCACACACAACACTATCCTCTACCACAATAACACGCAGTTACCTACACATGACAGATGCCGCCCACCCTCATTGGAGAGTCTGCCTTACAAGGGCTGCACCCGGCTAGAAATAGCCACACGAAACTATTATTATTATTACTTCCCAAATATTTGAATTATTTAACAATCTCAAGTGTAACTAAAGAAAATGGAGGAAACAGGATGGAAATCAATGAAAGAGGAAGGTGTGCAAATGGATTCTTTAAAAGTGTGGGAGGATTGATATGGAATAGTGATGTACCACAGAGATGTAAAGGAATTATCTTCTTCTCTTCTTTTCCTACCGCTTTTCCCACACCTGTAGAGTTACGGGTGCGAACTGTTGCGCACATGTGGATTTGGCCCTGTTTTATGACCGAATGCCCATCCTGACACCAACCCTATCTGCAGAGATGTAATCACTATTGGGTGTTTCCATGGTGGTTGGTAGTGTGGTATGTTGTCTGAATATGAGGAGGAGAGTGTTGGGACAGACAACACCCAGTCCCCGAGCCAGAAGAATTAATCAGAAGCGATTCAAATCCCCGACCCGGAAGGGAATCGAACCCGGGCCGTCTGAATCGAAGGCCAGTACGCTGATCATTCAGCCAACGAGTTGGACCAGTAAAGGAATTATCTACAAGACTTACTTTGTCCCAATTTTGATGTATGGATCAGAAACATGGGTGATGGAGGGGGATAAAAGTGGAATACAAGCAGTGGAAAAAATGGGTTTAACAAGAATGGACAGAGTAAGAAATTGGAAAGTTCGTTAAATGGTAAATGAGGTATCCCTTCAGGAAAAGATAGAAAAATCAAGGCTGCAGTAGTATGCACATGTTAAGAGAATGGGAGAAGAGAGGATATAAAAAAAGATGTTAAAAATGGAGTTGAAGGGAAGGAGACCTGGAGGAAGACCGACGGACGGATGGCTGAAAGGTGTAAAGAGGAGCACCGAGGCAAGAGGAGGGAACTGGATGACAGAGACAGAAGAGAAGTGATGGATGGATAGAAAACGATGGTGAGGGTTCTGCACTTTTGTACTGCTAACTCCCCAGATCACTCTGTCATCTGCAAACAAAAATTATATGGTACTGAATCAAAATTTCAAAAAACTGTCAATACAGTACTTAAGTTGGTAGACTGTGAACCTTTAACTCTCTATCAACATTCTCTCAGAGACCACCACAAAACTTACCATTTTATAGCTATTTTTACTTTCAATTTTGGTGTCCTGCCATTCTGACTGCTATGTCCCTCAAACCTGGGTACTTTCTGTTGTCCATAAATTTTTATGCACCCCCACTTCTAATTCCCACTGTTAGGAACAGTGGCCCTACATGGAGTAGGAAAAGCTACGTAATAATAATAATAATAATAATAATAATAATAATAATAATAATAAATGTAATTTCAAATAGCAGAACATTTTCGGCACATGATCTATGAAACATTCCACAATTACTTCAAAGGAGAAGTATACACAAAAATAATGTAAGGAAAGGATGGATGAAATGTATCATGAATAAAATAAAAGTAACTCTCAAATATATCATAGAAAAACATATTTATAAATATATTTGTCTTGAAATAATCAATAACACATGTAAATTTTATATATAATATTAAAATCACAACAAAGATTCACATAAAATTGATAAGTACAAATTTCTTATGTCATCACTAGATTGAGGATTTGCACATAAGTGCATCTTCTTAAAGAAGTGTAATATTTAAGGAATGTTTATACATCCTTGTGTTTTAATTGAAATATGATCAAAAAAATATTTTGAATATCTTGAGAGTTTTGGAGAAAAATGCTTACATTGATTTACGTATAAATGCCTATACTACATTTTTTTTTTTTTCATTTTTCATATAGATCTACAATTAAGCAAATTTATTTTTCCATTATTGTGGCTTATCATTTCTGATTGGGGCCCTTAACTAAATAATAATTTGTTTTTAATACAAACAGAACAATAATTATAGATGAATAAGCCTGAATGGAGTTTTTAGACGTAGGAAACATCATAATACGAAGATTCAGATGGAATCAAGAGAACACATTGGGTAAATATTCATTTATGGAGGAAGCATTACAGATTGGAATAATTTACCAAGGGAGATGTTTGATAAATTTCACACATCTTTAGAATTCTTTACGAAAAGACTAGCGAATCTGCCCCTGGTTGACAGCCCTAAATGCAGATCGGTGGTGATTGATTTGAATTGTTGATGAAGTACCAACAATTTTTATCTTGATGCAATAAATGCCAAATTTTAAGGTTTCTAGTGCATGTTTATGTGCAAATCGTGGATAGTTTTACTACATATAAATCCTCGGTCTAATCATCACTGGGTTAAACACAACATACAATAGACGTATATAACTTCATATTAATTACAAGTACAATAAATATTTATCACAAAATATGGCAACTAATGCAGGCAAGAAACAAATATAGAGAGAATATAAATACAGTGGAACCTTGGTAAACTGTTTCTAAATCATATAGAGACATGGCTGAAAATAGATTTAACTGGTCGTACTGACACAGGCAGGTCTTATGGCAATGATGGGATAGGAAAGGGCTAGGAATGAGAAGGAAGTGGTGTGGCCTTAATTAAGGTACAGCCTGAGCATTTGCCTGGTATAAAAATGGAAAACCATCTTCACAGTTGCTGACAGTGGGGTTCGAACCCAATGTCTCCCGAATGCTGGCTCACAGCACAACCCTGACCACACGGCCACTTGCTCAGTGGGCATTCATTTCATCTCATTAACTTCTCGGATGAGGCCTGGTGTCAGAAAGGGCATCCGGTCCTGAAAACTTGCTATGAAAATTCATCTCGCTTCAAGGGACAAGGGTTGGATATACATACATAAAAAAAGCTAGGGACCATAACAATATACAGTAAAACCTTGTTAATTTGAAGTCGCTGGGGCTTAAAAATCGGACTTCGAATGACGTAATTTTGAATTAACCGCCAATTCGTAATTCACTGATTCTAACCCTTGCCGCGTTACAAAATATTCTAAGGCCCGTTACTGCATGCAGTTAACGTTGATTCACAGTTTAAACCTTTCAAATGCCATAAAAAAAAAATTAAAAAAAAAAAAAATCCAAAATGTATCCAAGAAGGTGCATTTACAGTATTCAAATAATGCACTTGGATAACTCGCTGACAAACATAACCTCACGCAACGAAAGGAAAAAAAAAAAAGCACGATTCAAAGATGAGGAGAAATTTTTGCTGGCTCCCATGTGCAAGTGCTTTAATCATTGGATTACTGTACTTTATGCATTTTTGATGCCTTGTACTTACACAGAAAGTACCCGATCCCCTTAAAACATCGTGGCTGATCAAACTTTCCAAACTTTCCTAGACTCTGGCCTTGTACGATTTCCCTCCATGGCACTTCTCTCATACTTCAGAAATGTAAACACTTGCCGCGTCACAAAGTATTCTACGACACATTAATGTATGCAATCACCTCATTCACAGTTGAAACCTTTCAAATGCCATGGAAAAAACTATTTTTGAAATGTATCCAACAAGGTACATACACAACATTCAAATAATGCACTTGGATAAATCACTGACAAACATAACTTCACGCAACGAAAGAAAAAACAAGGATAAAATATGCTGGTTCCCCTGTGCAAATGCATTATTTTTTGGATAACTGTACTGTTTGCATTTTTAGATGCATTGTACTTGCACGGAAAGTGCCTGACGCCCTTAAAACATTGTGGCTTATCAAGCTTTCCTATGACGAGGGGATAAAGTTTCTCGCTCCCATGTTCACTGCAACACAGTACAGTGACACCCTTGTACGATTCTCCGGCTGGCACTTTCTCCTTTAAAACCATAAGACCACTTGAGCTTGGCATTAAAAGAAAGCAATGCAGTTTCATCGGCAATGACAATATTGTTCAGTGCCTACGAATTTATTATATGAGCCATGCATTTTCGTCAACTGTCGGCACTGCCAGTGTTTGTGGATTCTGACTTTCCGCACACTGTCTGCTGCGTGATATTACGACGTTCCTTAAGGCTGAATACAAAAGAATTCCGATTTCATTCAACTTAGCAATTATGAAGCACATAGACACACCGAAGTGAGTGTAAGTGCGGAAAGCTACCCCTCCACGTTCCGGAATACGCGTTCTATCATGACGCGGATAAATTTAGAATTTAAAATACTCTGTAACATACTATTGTTTTAAAATGTAAAATTACGAATTATCCGTATTTTGAATGAAACAATTTAAATAACGTGCAAAACCGTATCTCATGTTTCAGGGAACGAGAGCTTCTTCGGATTAGGCGGGATTTTGAATTAACCGATTTTGAATTATTGAGGTTCTACTGTAATTAGATACTACATAAAATGTTCTAAATATCAATTTTTGTCTTTTCCTGTGCTCCTGCTGAAAACAATGAACTAATATTCCACTGCACAGAGAAAATAGCACATCAACTTGTATATAGAGATAAAAGAATAGTGACATATTCTTTAAAAAACGAGATCTAATTTTTGCTTTTTGGAACGATGCTATCTATGCTCACCACATAAAGCTCCAGAGTAACAATGACGTAGATAGATTTCTCACTACCAGACTAGTCTGAGTCTTTACACAAAAATTAGAATTAAGATTTTTTTAAATGTTAGTTTTCTTGTGCTGAAATTTCATTTCTACAGTTTTTAACTTGTAACTTACCTGCATGAAAAAAGCTAGGAAATTTCAAATCTCAACTTATAGTAAAAAGTCTTGATTCTATTTTTTCCACTGTAGTACTATGCTAAGATAAAAACAGCCTTAGTATATCTGACATATCTTTCAATGTCAAAATGCTTTTCAATACACTACACTCCTCTGACCTTTATTACATCAGTTAATCTACATCTTATAATTTAAAAAAATTCAAACAAATGAATTCCGAATGGATTGTATAAAAACAGTCTACAGAAATCATAATCTCTGTTACATATAGACAACACAACACAATACAAAGTTGTTGGTACCTAAAGCCATGATGGAGCCACCTTGGATTAAACCTCCCTTCCTTTTCTTATAAAAGAGTATTAAGTGAAATTATAATCAACTTAGTTGTAAAAATAACAATGTTATTTACTTTACGTCCCATTAGCTACTGTATGGTTCATGGAGACGCGGAGGTGCCAGAATTTAGTCCAGCAGGAATTCTTTAACCTGCCAGTAAATCTACCGACACGAGGCTGACGTATTTGAGCCCCTTCAAATACCACTGGACTGAACCAGGATAGAACCTGCCAAGTTGGGGTCAGAAGGCCAGCACCTCAACCGTCTGAGCCACCCAGCCCGACTACTTGCAAAAAGGTAGCTCAGCCCATATGCATAGTTTAACCATAAATACTGCCATGAACTATTCTTTTTTGAAAAACTGGAACATGGTTTGAGATTTTTCTTTTTCGTTTTACTATGTTATGGACATACATACAGAGTGGTCAGAAACGATGTAAACCGAGTATATGAGCGTTAGAGAGTTGGTCATGCTGATAAATAATTTGAAAGGAATAATTCGATATCTCGCACTGTTGTAATTTTATCAGCTGCTGAGGTTAGCCAATCAGATCATTTTGCGAGCGAATTTAAAAGGGTTTTGAGTGGCACTGCTACTAAATCTGCACGTGACTTATGCATTGGTGCGACGCTGTCAGTTCGGAGGCCAATATTCAAACCCCTCCCCTGGCAAAGTTTTATTCTTCGACTGGTACTCTCGTGTCTGTTTTAAGCATGTAAAGATTTAGCAACACCGCCTGGCAAAGCCATTTGAATTCGCCCACGAAGCGATCCGATTGGCTAACTTCAGCAGCTGATAAAATGACGACAGTGCGAGATATCAAATTCACTATATGTTAAAATAGTTTACTAAAAACAGCTTTGGCAAATCCATCTGTCCGGCCGATTTACTGGACCGATTTGGTTCATTTTTGTTTTATTCTTTCTGGAATTACCTGCCGGTGAATCACGAGATATTGAGATATTGATAGGTCTCTAAGTTCAGCCAGCTTTGAGTAATCGCAAAATCAAATCATTAAATTTGTCGGCATAAAACCTATCTGTGTTGGAGCGATGTAAAACAAATAGCAAAAAAAGAAAATCGTCAAATGATCACTCCAATAATTGCAGGCGAAGGCTTACTCTAACTCGCAATACGTTCTGTACTTAGCAGGTTGCTAAGCGACTAACACTTTCATTAATATTCTGATATGTGATTTTCATGCTTACTAATGTGATTGCATGCAGTCATGTTTGATTACGATCTGTCACGCCAGAGAGAATACATTTCCTCTGATGATGGAAGAATACTACTTTCTGCTAGATACTCTTTGATTCTCTGACCTTCCCAAGCTTCTGAATATACTCAACAGAAGGGAGAACCTTCCTAATAACTTAAATGCTGTTAAGAGAGAACAGTCTACGCACATACAGACGGGAAGATATCAAGTCGCCTAGCCTTCTGTATGACCACTAATAAAACGCAGGGACAAACGCTGAAAAAGTGGGCGTCTACTTAGCCGAACCAGTATTCAGACACGGCCAATTGTATGGTGCACTATCTCGGGCAAGATCGTTTGGAAATGTTAAGATCCAGATACGGCCGAATGGCCAAAGAACAGAGAATATTGTACGGAAAGAAGTGTTATAAACTAATGAATCAGTTATTATACACTGGTATTAAACGCTCATAAAACTATTGAAAAGGATGGGGAAAATAGTACGACTAAGGGCCGGTTGTATAAAAATCGCTAACTGTAGTTCAGTTTTGATCGAAGATCGGAAATGAACTTCCTTCTTTTCTCTGTGTAAGTTGTATAACACTAATCTGAGATCACTGAACCAAGTTTAATTTTGATCTAAGGTCGACGAAACAGAGTTGACAACGTCGCTAAACAAGAGAGATAATTACGATTGTATCGAATCGAGTTGTATCGAACATGCGATTTAGATAGAAACGATCGACAATACTCGACGCCATTCGGCATTAATTTGTCTGCGGTACGTAAACAAAGCCGCAAAATGGAGAAGAAAGATGAGTAACAAGAAGACGCGTACTGCAAATTTTAAGAAAGAGGAAAGAGATATGTCCTTCTTACTTCACCCTCCTCAGCAGGCATCTTGATGAATTGAGGTTTTAGAGCTGCAATATCTCTAGTGACTTTGTGTATAGTCCTACTTGCAGTTCCTTTATTTACATTGAATACATCTCCAATTACTATTTGGAAGCTTCCAGTTGCGTAAAATCTTAGTGTGAGAAGGATCATGAACATTGGATTCAGTGCATGATTTCGTTTAGTTTGTGTCCTTAATTGTAGATGTAATCTTTGTTCTAGTTCTTCAACTACACGAAACCGTATTTTAAATTGTCGATCATTTAGTTCTAACAAGGGATTCCTTCTATGTTGAAACACGCGAGGAGCTCTTTGGAGTTCAAACTCTCCATTCTCGGATGAAACGTCAGAGTAATCTGAAATCTGAAAAATAGCATAACCTATAGGCCCTAAGCATAAAACAGTGGAGAGCAAACAACTTGTTAATAGTAGGATTATTGTTCAAATAATTACAATTACCATTACTTACCATTTTACTTTAATCAACAGTAGGCCTATTTATTATTTTTCTTTGTTATTATGTTATAGACACCTAAACAGATTTATTTCTCACAAAAATAATAATTATATTCCTTCTGCTGAACTTAGTTCAACCAGGTTAATCTGAGAAAATTCACCAGTCAGATTTGATCTTCCATCAAGAAGACATGATCTTGGATTAATGTTTATACAACCAAAATTCTAAGTTCAGCTTGACTGGAGATCAGTTTCAGGTGGTTGAACTCAGATTAAATTTTATGCAACCGGCCCTAAGACAGGCCTATCCAGATGAGTTTATCTAACCTATTTATGATGAATGCTGCAGAGCAGTGGGGGTTCGCCAGTTTCTTTTAAACTATTTATCAGCATGACCAACCCTCTAACACCGATATACCCATTTCATGTTGTTTCCGACCACCCTGTATAACACACCATTTGCACCAATCAGTATTCAAAATGTCCAA
Organism: Anabrus simplex; assembly: GCF_040414725.1. Taxonomy (NCBI): domain Eukaryota; kingdom Metazoa; phylum Arthropoda; class Insecta; order Orthoptera; family Tettigoniidae; genus Anabrus; species Anabrus simplex. The sequence goes on along the minus strand of NC_090277.1, from coordinate 87,185,838 downwards.
TGTAAGCATGCACACAAGCTTGGAGTCTCTTTAGCCAGTCGTCTATGGCAGAACGGACAGTATCACCGATGAAAAAGTCTTCACTGAAGAGCGTTTTAACCGACAGAACAACGGAATTTATGTTGCGAATTCTTGAAAAGCTTGTGAAGTTTCAAAAGTCCAGAAGCTGGGTTGATGACCTAGCTGTTTGGCTCCTTTAAACAACAATCGTCATCATCAGCAACAAAGTCCAGAAGAGTCACCACCCCTCTTCAGTCATAGTTTGGTGGCGCGTAGGCCATGAAGATTCCAACAGGCTTAATTTTTGTGAAAAAGGAGTAAGATCAAATTGGAAACTGTTCTGGACCTTCTCATGAAGGAGTTGAGCCACCTCGTGTTGAAAAAAATGAGCACTGGATCTTCTAGCAGGGGCATAAGTTAACATCTTGTTCACGTGGCGCACGCAAAGTGACTGTCCTTTGTTTAAAATTCTTAGCTTCTCACTAGTAGCATTGAGGTAAGTAGAATAGCACCGCTGCCAACTGCTGGTTGTTGGTTTGATATGACTTTTTTTTTTCTTGCCGTAAGCCCCGAGATTAAAGGAGGAATTGAGAGAGTGCAAGGTTATCGTCCGACACCATGACATTATTAAATTTTGTGGTCCTCTTTAGCCTTTCTTTTCTTCTGCAGTGGCTGGTAACTAAATCTCTGTGTCTTCATTGGTGGGAATGTTGTCTTAAACTTCAATATCTCGTTCAATGCCCGTGATCCTTGGCAGAAGCAATGGATAATGGTGCCTGGACTATTACTTTAGTTTATAAAAATAAATATATTTCTAGGGGCAGGTGGGTTGGTCCTTGGCAGATATAATGAAAACACATATCTCCTCCAGAATAATTTCTAGGTAAGAAGAGCAGCACTGAAACTACCGTATTATGTTACAATCCTTGCGGGGCGGATTCTATATTTCTACCCCAGCAAGATCCCTCACTAGCTCACATGGCATGGATGAATCCACAGTGGTTGCAAGTCAATGTACAAGACTTCACCTCCACTGCTTAGCGACCCACTGGTAGTCCTCATCTCAACCCCCTGGACTTCAAACTCTGTTTAGTGCTAGCGAGAACATCTGCAGGAAAAGATACTCTATGCCTAAAAATTTGGAGCGTTGCTTGGTGGCAGCAGTGGATGATTTCCCAATTGTTACACTCCATTCTGCAAAAGATGACAGACTCAAAAGACTCAAGTCTGTCTGCATACTAATGGTGGACATTTTGACACTACAAGGACTAATGCATGGTTGTTACAATGGAGGACCACATGGGGTCTTCAGAGACTCATTCTAAAAAAACATGTAATAAACATGATTTCTACTGACATAAATTATTATAATAGCACATACCTGTAAATTGTGCATTAATTAAAGACAATCAGACATACAGAACTCAATGAGCGACTTAGTTAGCTTTTGCAATTAACAACGTGATAATTATCACAATGATTAACGCAGAGTTCACACAAGAACACGTTATTTGGGTCATGGAAAGACTTCAACTTGCAAACCCTGTGATGGAATCCATGTACAGCCATTGAGGTCACAAAGTGCCGCAGCGCCTGGTTTGTATCCGCCCAAGCCTTGTTCACCATAGCCTCAGTGGAGTAAAACTCTAACCAGATTTCTTTCTTCTTCTCTTGCCTCTCCTCCATTAGCCTCTTCCAGCTGGCAGTTGATGGTAGGGAAAACTTTAGTCTCAGCATCTCGATCAGAAAAGGTTCCAAGTGATAAATATCATTGTTATTCCGTATTGAACATCCTACATAGAAAAGGTTCTCCGGTGAATTCGCAGACGAGCCTTGATTTTGTGTATTTAGATACGCCAAATGTCTTTAGATATCAAGCCTTGACCCTTTCCAATGTCTTAGGATCGTTCTTTGTCAAATTGTCCCAAATAATCTCCATACCACAAGTTAGAATAGGAATTATTTTTGCCTCAAATAGCGTCATAACGGTCTTCAAAGATAATCTAGTAAGAAACTTAATGTCGTATATTGCAGGCCCATAGCATTTTTTATTACAATTTAAAAAATATTTGATTTATTATGGTAGTTAACTTACGACTCCAATAACAAATTTAATTTCTTTACAACCACAAGACTATATCTCATCACGAGAAGCGGCCGGCTCCATGGCTAAATGGTTAGCGTGCTGGCCTTTGGTTACAGGGGCCCCAGGTTCGATTCCCGACAGAGTTGAGAATTTTAACCATAATTGGTTAATTTTTCTGGCATAGGAGCTGGGTGTATGCGTCATCGTCATCATCATCATCACCACCTGAACACGCAGGTCGCCTATGCGCGTCAAATCAAAAGACCTGCATCTGGCGAGCTGAACTTGTCCTCGGACACTCCCGGCACTAAAAGCCATAACGCTATTTCAGTTTTTCATTACAAGAAGCAATTTATTCTGACTGTGGACCTCGGAAGTCCACCTTCGGTTCTTGTAGGGTTAAAGACTGATGGATGCAAATGGTGTATAATGTGTGTGTCTATACAACATTAAAAAATAAATTGATAAATTTCAAACCATATCAGTATTCCAGTTATTCAAAAGTATTTATGGCTAGACCAGGTAGCATAATAAAATTCATAAAGTGACAACGGCTTCACAAGTACATTACACCATGTTGGGCAACACATCAGCACACTTTCCAAGACATTCCTTAAATTATTGCCAGAAATATAGACAACTTATTATCTAGCAGTGGAAAAAAGAACCCTATTTTGATGCAAATATAATGACTTCTTCTTGCAACCTTACAGACTTCCAATATCGTTGAATCTCTTCAGCTTCTCTGGAAAGTTGTCTTTGTAAAGTACAGGGTCGGCACGGAACTCAACTGTCTGTAGAGGCATTGACCCGTAGATGGCTGCAAAGCGATCGATACACTGTGACCGCTCCATCATGTGGTTCAGATCAGCGGATAACATCTCTGTGTTGATACACTTGGGGCACTTGAATTTCTTCCTTGGAGTTACCTGAAAGAGAGAAGATTATAAAAAAATGTTCTTCAAACAAATCATAACAGTGAATCTGTCACATGTTGGAATTAGAGCTGGAAACTGAGCTCTCTTACACATTAACCCTTTCGCACTCACTGCACCGATCTATCGACGATGAATTTACGTTTCACTCTACAGATATATCCACCAGCCCTACAAAATACTTTTATTTTCGACAAATGAAATCTGTCGACCGTGAATGTTTATGTTGCGGTTATTCAAAGTTGTTACTGCGTGGATCTGTTTTGGTTGGCTTATGAATACAACAATTTGATTTTGTTATCAGTTTAGTTTAGAGTTTACTTCTTTTCTTTGGTATATCGTGTGTGTACTTCGCGAACTATAATTTTACTCCTCATTAGTCCGTTGTTGCACATGCTTGCGTCATCTTTTTATCGCAATGGCTAGGCCATATTAAAAGCCGAATGAGGCTGATACCCTTTAATTTTCAGATGATTTAGACAGTAATAATGGCCTTCTTTTGCTGAAAGTGATTCCAGTTATGTGGGAAGTGAGACAGTCACAGCTGTTCACCGTGCATCAGACCACGAGGACCTGACATCGATGACAGTTACGTTTACAGTGAACAACTTTGTGCGTGAACTGCAGCACACAGATCATATTGATATCAAATTATTCAGAATTAAATATCCTTTCTTTCAGGTCTAAGTGTAAAGAAGAAAGGTGCAATAATATCTGATCTTTCTGTCTTTTAAAAACCATAATTTATTTTTTTAAATTTATTTTCATAGTTTAATAATTTTTTGGCTTTACCAATAATATGTCCAAGGTATATTCATTTCTGAAATGCTCATAGTTTCCTGTATTAGTATGATTTATTTTAATATGATTATGTTAAACTGTTTACGTCTTGATTTTTTGTAGTTGGAAAATCACAGAAATTAGTCTGAGCTTCTTCGAGCAACGCCCTGGATATAGGCCGAGTGCGAAAGGGTTAAAAATCTGGCAAAAGTGCTGACAACTGCCATCTTTAGGGGTCAAAATAAAAAGTAGTTAGCCCTAACATAAAATATGCTGGCCTTGCACGGTAAGGGTAGTGTATCTGCCCCTTACCAAGACTCGATACCTGGCCAGGTCAGGGATTTTTATCTGGATCTGAGGGCTGGTTGGAGGTTCACTCAGCCTAAGTGATTACAACTGAGGAGGTATCTGACAGCGAGATAGCAGCCCTAGTCTAGAAAGCCAAGAATACACTCAGTCGAGGATGTTAACTGGTACAGAATAGGGTGAAAAGGATTGATTTGTATAGCTACCCATGTAGTTCTGTGTTCTTATTAAAAGTGTGTTCAAATAATTAACGCTGTTTTCATTCACAAAATAGGAAGAGAGGATTTGTCGAGCTGACCACATGGCACCTCAATCTGCAGGCCTTGGGGCTGAGCAGCACTCGCTTCGTATGAAATGGGCATTTGGGGCTGTTATACCATAGGGTTTGGTTTTGGAATATAAAATCTGACAAACTTAATTTATACAAAACTAAGCTGGTGTGTACTGTTTGTTGACGGATTGGTTTTTGTAATTGCAGCAATAATGCAATCAAATGGCAGCACTCCTCAACTAACAATAACCATCAGTCAATGTAAAGTAACTGCTGAATAGTTTTTGGAGCTTTGAACACTGCAGGTCATATATTTTTTCCTTCCAGCTCTATGTGCAACGACTGGGCACTTGAGACCTAGATTTACTCAAGTCTTCCTTTTAGTTTTTTTCTTCTCCTGATTTTTTGAGGGATCACATTTCTTCATATATTTCTTCCCATATTTTCATTATCCCTCTTATTAATAAGGGCTAATTGTAATTCTGGGACAGATCATTTGCCATACCTTGGGAGTATCTTGTCTAAATGATGCACCTCTGAAGAGGATTTGGAAAACAAGCTCCGTGCAGCTCATTTGGAATTTGGTCGACTATCCAAGCAGGTCTTTGAGAATAAAGACTTACGTTCATGCCAAACTCATGGTGTATAAAGCAGTCACTCTATGGATGTGAAACCTGAACCCTGTAAAACCACAACATCAAGAAACTTGAACTTTTTCATCAGCAGAAACCTCTCTCTCTTTTTTTTAATTTGCTACTTGTTTACTGTTGCACTAACACACTGAAGGTTTTTTGGCGAAGGAAGGATGGGAAAGGGCTAAGATTAGGAAGGTAGTAGCCGTGACCTTAATTAAGGTACAGCCCCAGCATTTGCCTGGTGTAAAAATGGGAAACCACGGAAAACCACATTCAGTGTTGCTAATGGTGGGATTTGAACTCCCCGTATCCCGAATAAAGCTCACAGCTATGCGTCGCTAACCACACAGCCAACTCACTCAGTCGAGGATGTTAACTGGTACAGAATAGGGTAAAAAGGATTGATTTGTATAGCTATCCATGTAGTTCTGTGTTCTTCTTAAAAGTGTGTTCAAATAATTAACACTGTTTTCATTCACAAAATAGGAAGAGAAAGTGTTAACAAGTCTATTTCCAGTATCAAGAGAACTAAATACACCAACTTACCTTTATTGGGGCTTTCTTGGTGACATTAGCAACAAGAAAATTCATAGCAATATCCTCACAGTTCATGTGTTCATCTACCCAATCCTTGATATTCCCTGGCATGGAAGTAGTATATAAATAACTCCAGTACTGTGGAAAAAAATGAAATAGAAGGTATTAACTGAAAAATTCTACCTTTTGTACAATGTACTTGTGAATATCTGTGAATATGCAGTAATAGTATAAAAGTAAACAAAATTTTGCATGGCATTCCTATCATAAAGTTGCATGAAGATATTGAGGTTGAGATGGACTTGTAATTTTATGTGACTGCTGATATCGAGATCATAGGCATGGGTCCTCCAGTTCTACATGGAATCCAAATCACAGGGATGAGACTCTTCATTTAAAAAATCTCATGTACACTGGCTGGGATTCAAATGGTTTAGAAGAGAATAAGGGTTACACGTGCTTCATTGACTAACAAAAAGCTATACGACACGTTTAGCCCGTTTTGTCAAGTTTAAACAGTTTAAAATATTAACATTAAACGTTTCACCTTTCTTCTTCTCCTTTTATGACCGCATAGGATCACTTTATGGAGAATTCTTAAGTTCGCATGGAGGGAATTATATATTTTTCACCAACAGAGCTTGTCAAAAGCAGATCAGATGTAAGGCTTTTCAGGCGTTTGCTCTATTAACCAGCATTTCCGTCTTAGGTCTGACACTAGACTCATCAGAGTGGGATGTGTCAGACCCTACCCACTGACGCTGGGGTGTATGCAGGTGAACTTATCAGAAGCCCATTATAAGAGGCACAGTCTGATAACTGTATACAGGAGATAAATCTCCACATTGAAATTATTGCCCGCCTATGAATTCCGAATGGAAAATTCTAAGTTCCCATGGAGGGAATTGGATATTTTTCACCAATAGAGCTTGTCAAAAACAGATCAGATGTAAGGAGATGTGAGCTTGATTCATGAAGCAGGTGCAAGAGGACATGGCTACGAACAGCCTGGAATGGGCACAGATATTGGAAAATTTATGGAAAAGGCTTGTTAATTCTCACACCCAAAACCTCATCCTTGAACTACCCGAATACTTACTGGTCGTTGTTTAACACTGTAACTCGCTTAGCTTCCTTGAACTAAATTTCTGCACAAAGCACTGATCTAACTGTGTTTTTTTAAATGTGCCAAAAATTGTCTCCCACTGTGAAGTCTTATGTGGAATTGATACAATGCCATGCATTGCCTTTGAGGATCTGTTATATGTCAGAATACTCTATTATTGCCCAACAAACATAGAATTGTTAAAGGAATACAAGAATAGTAAATTTGCTCTCAAAATTGGAAGTTTGGTCTCAGCAATCAGGAAAGTGGGAGGTACAATGAAAAATTAGGAGTTAGCGCATCTGGCAAAAGTTGAGAGAGCATTGCAAGACTCAGTTAAGGGTCCCAGGATTGTTACGAAGTGTTCACAACTTATTAACCGGGAGGAAGTTTAGTGTTATGAAATTAAGCAGACATCTGTTACTGTATAGTCCTATGTCAATACCTTATGATGAGCTGCCTCTGTGGATCAGCGGTAGAGTGTCGGCCTCCGGATCCCAAGATAGCAGGTTCAAACCCGGCAGAGGTAGTCGGATTTTTGAAGGGCGGAAAAAAGTCCATTCGACACTCAATGTCGTACGATGTTGGCATGTAAGAGATCTCTGGCGACACATTTGGTGTTTACCCAACAAAATTCATTAAATCTCAGCCATAGACGCCCAAAGAGAGTTTCTGTTTACTCGGTCTGCCACCTAGTGGGGGCCTAGAGTAAAACGGAACGTCGAAATTGACGAGCAGACGGCCAGGTGGCGTCAAATGGAAATGTCTGCACGTGGTAGCTGAGGCCATACGATTATTATTATTATTATTATTACCTTATGATGGAAGGCAGCTCCAGTAAGAACCATAGAAATCTGATTGGTCCATTCAGACTCGTACTTCCATCGCATTGTGACATTGTCCCACACGTGCGTTCTGGATGGGAAACCCACAATACGATCTGGAAACTCTCGCCACACCTAAACAAGAAGACAATAGAGGAGTTTGAGCCATGCAGTAAAATTTAAAATTTCAGTAATATGAAAAACAATAATAGATCATCTACAGCTAAGTAAAACTATCCAAAATTCATGAGATTTGATCTTTCCAGACAGAATTCATTGATGTAAGGAACAGAATGAACATGTGACAAATCAAGTCATATCTACTGTAGAGAGAAAGGAAAATGAAGAGGAACATGTAAAAGATAACAATTGACACGTCAGCATGGGCATACATGTGAGAATTGTCCTTGTCCATTTGTGTTCTCGTTTATCCTCATGTTTCAAATCTGATGCAGGATCAAGACTGAAGTTCTGCCAGGACAGCACCTTAATAAGTATTGAAGCCTGTCCTGATAAAGCTGGGATGAAGAAATAAGCTTGTCAGGGGCTGCAAAGAAAAGGATGTAAAAGAATGAAGATGAACTTGTTTGTTTGAAGATGGCAGTGTATGAAGATGTGGAGATTGTTCTCGTTTTCCTGTGTTTTTTTGCCTGCTGTTGTCTCCTCTTTCCACTGCTTTTTCTTCTCACACTGACCTCTCTCATTATGATTATCTCATTATGTATTCTTTCCTACATGACTTTGTCACGCTATGTTCTTTTCCATAACTAACATCAGCAGTTACTAAATCTTGGTTAAATATTAATGTGCACTGGCAAGTGAAATACAAAGAAATGATAGGCAGATAGGTAGTATTAGTTATGTACGCAACCAGAGGCCTTTACAAGTTAACAGGCACGCTTGTAGTTTTATGTGACTCGGTGATATTGTGATCTGAGCAGAGGTACCTTCACTTTTGTACGGAAACTGCCCCAAAAGGATATGATTTTTCATTTCAAAAATCCTGCAGGTATTGGCCAGGTCAAGAAATGAATCACAGCTGTCTTGATGAGAAGCCTGTGAAAATGTTGTTCAACTAACACTATATTACATATGCAAGAAACACTACAACCACCACTTTGTAATGATGGATAATTTTCAAATTTATGTATTATAGGTACCTATTCTTAATGCATACCTGCCAACTTCACAAAACCAAAAATCAGGAGATTTTGTTATGAAACTCAGGAAAATTCAGGACATACAATTGGTCAAAACTGCTTACTCTACACGTCTTGTGCAATACAGGAGTACTATGGTATACTATAACACATACTGTCTCAAAACCTGACTGTTGCTATACGAAACTACAAGGCTAAAAATTACACATCTCTATTCCCTCACAGGAAGTATGTGAGTGAGATGATCAGTCTCTGATAAGCCATCCAAAGTTAGTATGAACTCATGCTCCACATGTGTGAATCAGTCATGCACTTAGATGCTATTACTTAGCAAATGCTAATATATTGCATCACGCGCCCTTGCTATTATTGCAAGCTGTCCACTTCATGACCGTATGGCTATTATGCGAAGCGCAATGCTATTTTTATCATGTAATAAATAAGAATTCGCCAGAATTGTCCCCAATTGGCTTCTGAAATCTCTAGAAAAGTCACTAATCGCTATCTTTGAAATTCTGTCACTAAATTACTAGCAACTAGTCTCTAGAACCGACTAGACTCTTGTGAATGAACACGAACATAGCACGCGAGAACGAGAGATTTACAATCTATACATGTGTCGCGATATACAGGTTTCAATAAACATCGCACATTAGCGCATATTTCTCATATTAATAAATGTCGATAGTTCATTTGAAAGAGGCCAATGAGCGAAGGACTTCCGGCCAACGGCGTACAAAGTTGAAATGGCAGGATCTGAAAACAAATGTTTGAAGTTCACCCAAAAATAAGCTAAAATCATGAGAAATAATAGAACAATCGGGAGGCGGGGAAAACTGTTGAAAATCGAGTCTCCCGCCTAAATTGGGAAAGTTGGCAGGTGTGTTAATGGATTAACGCTTTGTACTCTGACGCTCAGATGACAAGCGATACATTGTCACAACTCCAATGTTGATAATGAGAAGATGCCATATGTTTCTGTGAACCCTTTATTTTTAGTGCTCTTTCCAGTAATTATGTCTATGGAGAGAGAGTGTGTTCCCTCATCCCAAATTTCAAGCATATTTCATAATATTATCCCTAAAGAAATATACTTCTCAGGTGGCAACATGAACATATAGGAAATTGATTAGATTAGGCTAACAATGAAGTTGCAAAGGTGATTGGAGTGCAAAGGACTAACAAAGTCAATAGGAATCCCTGAACAACAATTAACTAGAAAACACTAAAATAATGTACAGGAGGCTTTACAGTTTACCTCGTAACCAAATTCTAATTCATCTGATGTGAGCATCACAATATCGTCATCAATTGTGAGGATAGCTTCTGTTTCAATTTCTTCGTAAGGATAGAAACGATTGGACAGTTTATTCTCCTTGGTCTGGATCACCTTCAGAGGTTTGTTTATCTTTGGCCACATAGAAGCTGGAAAAAAAAAAAAAAAAGTTAAATACCTACACACAAAATCAACAAACTTACTTCACGAATAAGACAAAATATTGTGGTTTCAAGCTAAATGTTTTCAAAAGCAAATTGATAAAAAAAAATAGAAAACTACCAAAAACCAAGTTTAGGGCTGATAGTGGTAAGGCTTGAACCTAACATGCCTCGAATGCAAGCTTATAGCTTCATGACCGCACATGGCGCAGGAATTTGCTCGGTAATTCAATTTTAAAGATTGATTTACAAAGGAGTATGAGGAACAGACATACTAGAAGTTCCCACGAATTTAAATCTAAGAACTATATGCTGCAAGACCTGTAGGTCTGACTTGAATTGAACTTGCAGGTATACAGTCGAACCTCGATTCTCCGTTTTTGGAGGGACCATGAATAAAAAATGTACTACAGGGGAAAACGGGAAATCCAGGAACGAAGGAACCATCAACAATTTGGCTAAACATAAAAAAAGTTAAACATGTATACTTATAATCTTACATACACCCCTAAACCAAACCAAACTACAGCCCCAATGGGCCTTCCACCTACCAAGCGACCGCTGCTCGGACCGAAGGCCTGCATATTACGAAGTGACGCATGGTCAGTGTTACGAATCCTCTCAGCCGTTATTCCTGGCTCTCTAGACCGGGATCGCCATCTCACCATTTAATAGCTCCTCAATTAAAGGTAATCACAGAATGAGTGAACCTGGAGCCAGTCCTCATATCCAGGTAAAAATGCCTGACCTGGCTGGGAATTGAACCCGGGTCCTCCGGGTGAGAGGCAGGCAAGTAAGACCGGCTTCAAACATTAATTACCGGTACGTGACTTAAAAACCTCGAAACTGTACATTCAGTTTTACTGGGAAAACTTTGTCAGTTTCTTTCTGAAAACTTCTATCAAGTCCAGCAACTTTGATCAGCCAAACTCTTCAAAAAACCTAATACCCGTAACGCCAAGCCAAACAACAATCGACCACAGGTAGTTTTTAATTCTCTAATCTTAAAAAAAACAAAGCACATTATATACAAAAGTGCCCAACATGATAGTGAAATCCCTTTTTTTAATCTTACATCGTAATTTGGTCACAGATATACTGTTCGTAGTCAGTTTATGGAAATCTTGCATTTTTTCTTACCACCAAAATTAGGCAGAGATCGACTTTTAAAGGTCATGTAGAACTCGAGAATATGGTTTTGAATGCAAGTATCGATCCTCAAGTTCTCGAATGCATTATATTCAATTCTGCCCGTCACTAATCACAATCATATTGGAAAGAGAAAAATATCATTAACACTTCCAAAATTACGGCTGTTCTCAATCTTGAGCTCAGCTGGAAAGCGTGCTTGCTGTACAAGTCGGTATGAGTGTGAAATGATGGAAAGTTTTTAAATGTAACGCGTGCAAATAAAACAACTGTGGTTTTATAAAATTTTAACACAATAAAACATGAAATTCCCAGTCTTATATTAGGATGATAATATTAAAATTCTAAATTTGTGTTACTTAAGAAGGAGCAGTTTCGATTCGTGCCTGAAAGCCCAGTGACTACACAGTGCCCTGAGGGAAGTGTCGAAAACCTGTTCGGCGATACATTCGAAAAAAGTAACAAAGTAAACATGTAACCCTGGACAATAATGTAGATGTTTTGCAAGTATGAACATTTGACGAAACTCGTTCCGTCTTCAAGTAGAGTACTGAACAGGTGGAATTTATAATTTAGTATTATTATTTGACTTTAAGTACATTTCAATACGGACCATAACATGAGATTTGTAACATGTAATATAAGCTGAACCCCGGGCAATCAGAAAAGAAAAAAAAAAAAAAAAAAGGAGGAAATTTGAGGCACACAAAGCATAAGGAATAAATTTTTTGCCATTTAATTGTTTTGTTAGTCATCAACATCAGATGATTCAGGTTCATTCCTGCATATTTCTTTGTCATTGTCTTCGCACAGAGCATTGTCTTCTGTGCACCCAAGTACATTCGAGATTGAACACTGTTTAACCCTCCGTCGGTCACAATATATAAAGTTTTAAGACAGGATTCAATGAGCCTGAAAGATCGATGCTTGATTTTTAAAGGGGCCTAACATCTAGGTCATCGGCTCCCTGAGAGATCCCCCACCATTTATAAGTATCTCGAAGTCTAAGTGGGCAACTGTGAATGTGTATTCGAGTCAGTTAAAAATGGTTTAGCTAGAGTAAACGATTAATTTAATTACTTACAGAGCAGTAACTGTCTGCACCTTTTTGAAATACAAATTGCAACGGGAACAGTCCCAATGATCTACCAGATCAGATGAACCACTTTCAGCTCATAGAGTGAACGAACACAGACTGTCATGTGACCAACGAACCTGGCAAGGAGCGAGTCTTTTTTTTAGGTCCGCGCACTGGAGCAGCAGCGACTGATGACTAAAGGGCGTACCTGTCAGATCAGTTGCGACCGACGGAGGGTTAAACGTATGGCTGATAATTTTTCATGTAATGTGTGGAGAGAATGCGAGAATTTTAAAAGCTTCAGTTAGTAGAATTGTTAACATTTTCTGTAGCGATAGCATCCATGAGAAGATTTCGTTTTTTTTTTTTTTTCAATTTGTTTTACACTGCACCGACGCAGATAGGTCTTATGGCAATGACTGGATAGAAAGGCCTAGGAGTGGGAAGGAAGCAGTCGTGACCTTAATTAAGGTACAGCCCCAGCTTTTGCCTGGTGTGAAAATGGGAAACCATGGAAAACCGTCTTCATGGCTGCTGACAGTGGGGTTCAAACCCATTATCCCTTGGATGACAGCTCACAGCTGTGCGTCCCTAACCGCAAGGTCAACTTGCCCGGTATTTAGTATCTCCTTCCGTGTAAGGACCACTAGCAAAACGGCATATTTCATAGGAGTTGTGGATAATCTATTAAGAAATAGTAACAATATCTGGGGAGCCACTACGGACTCAAAATGCATATCAAAATAAACAGTAAATACAACAGAATTGTTCAGTACTCACGGTGTGGAGGAGATTTCCGCTGATTGTTCCATACAACCAGAACCTTACTCAAACTGGGAGCCTTCACCAATTTCTGTATGAGACTGAACAAGCTCTCCACTCGATCGTAAGTTAATATAACAGCTGTGAAACCTTGTGAGCGAGGGGCAGTGAGCTGAAGGAATAGGGGAGACTTGGTGGCCAACTGGAACAGTAAAAATTATAGTGTTATAACATTGTAAACAGGTTTAGGCTTCTAACATCTTTACATTATGGTACACATACAGGGTGTACCCGCAATGATCTTACAAACCTTCAAGGATGATGGAGGACAGCAAATGGATCAATTTGAGATAAAGAACCATATTCCGGAAAAGACTTAGATTCAAAAGTTAAGACCGATTTTTCTTTAACTTTTACCTGCCGGCCACAGTCGTTGGCTTCTGGAATATTAAAGAACTACTGCGGGATGAAATTCAGACACCCTCGTGCCTGTTGAGAGCGGATTGACGTTAAACAACTTGGATTATTAATAACTTTTGACACGAAAATTTCCGGACTACAGTTCTTTATCTCAAATTGATCCATTTGCCGTCCTCCATTATCCCTGAAAGTTTGTAAACATCATCACACACCCTGTATAAATTGGAATGGGCAAGTATCAACTAAAGACTAAGATCATGGTAGTTAAACTCCTATATGTTGTCTTTCTACAGAACATCTTAAAAACATGTAAATCAAAGGAAGATTTATCTTAATCCTTTAAGGACTAGGTTTCAAACAACTGGAACTGGTCCCAAGATATTTTTCATATTTTGTGAATCTCATTTCTCTATGCCTAAATATCTTCCAATATATTTGGTCATAATATCTGTATTCTGCAAAAGACACAAAATTAGATTTGCAGTGTCACTGTCCAAAGTTTCAATACTGTTTGTTGATGAAGATTCAGTCTCAATGTCTAATATACGGTTATCATTTTCATCGATATCTGGCTCGGCACTAATAATAAGTCGTAATGTATGACTTGAGCTCACGTGTCGCTCCTGGAAGCAGCTGCATGTCGTTTTCTTTGTTCTGTCTGGTCAAATTGCACATATATGGCAAGGCTACATTGGCGGCCTTTCCGATGCTAATTTCTCATCATCAGGGATTGTACAACAGTGTAAAATGAAAGGTCTCAACACCAGTAAGTCGTCTGTAGGCAATGTGATAAAATGACATCAGAATGCTTTCCTGCCAGAAACAACAACTTTGAAAAAACTGTCGCAGTAGAGAGTTCGACCCTCCAGGACTCTGGACATCATTAAGAAGGTAAAGGCTGCTGTCCTGAAAGAAAATCCAACTCGAGACACCTTGCTGGCCACACGAGCGCATACAGTCTACCGTATAATTAAAGAAGATCTGAACATGTTTTGAAAACAAGACACGTTGAAGAGCGGTTCACTAATGCCAGAAAATTATACGAAAACTATGTATCGGGGCATAAATGGCAGTTAGTTGTTACCCTGGATGAAGCTTTGGTTTATTTGGATGACACCAACAAGCCCCGGGCAATGCCAAAAGGGGCACTTAAACTTCGTCAAAGGAAACAAAGAAAAGTTTGCGAGGATGTTCATGGTAGTGGCTGGATGCTGTGTTCGGGGCAAACTCATAATCCTCAGAGTGCCGAAAAATGTGAAGATCAATGCTACCTACTTCCATAAGAATGTCATGGACCCTTATTTCGATGAAGATATCCCTCGGCTGTATGGTGAGGATGCTTTAAATGTCTGGATCTACACGGATAAAGCATCCAGTCATACTTCAAGATCATCAGTCAGCTACTAGGAGAGAAAAGAAGCAGAGACGGGTGTCCGTGTCATACCATTTAGCGACATCCCTGTCAAATCCTTGGATGCCTTGCCAATGGATTTCTGAGCCTTTGGTCTCCTGACAAAAGGGCTTTCTTCTAGACATCCTGCCACTACTGACGGTCTTTGGAAAGTGTGCAAGGAGGTATGGGACAATATTCCTCTTCCTGTACTCCATCGATGTCTTCTGTAGTGGAAATTGAGATGTAGGCCAATAGTCCGTGCCCATGGGTATCACACAGAGCACAATTGGGTCTGGAGAAAAGGAATTGCCTAGGACAAAAGGTACGTCAAAATCATCCACACTTATAGTAATTGCCACGTAAGGAAATACCCCAGAAAGTAAATATCGCCGCCCGATGCTCTTCTTTTCTCTTTTTTGTAATGGCTGATCACTGCTCCCAGCCTGCCTGGTTACATATTAAAATCACCAGACATAACCATAACAAACTAACCTCAATGTAAACACCGATAATGAATGTTTCCCTACCCTAGTAAATGATAAAAGATAAGATGCAATAAATCAAGATAATTATTAATATCTCCTCAATGAGGAATTAAGGAAATAAACACACTTTCTCACTTAAATTATCTGTCTTTATTTTGATATACAGTAGGCGTACTATAACCATATTCTTGAAAAGAGGGGCGTGTTAAACGATGCAATTTATTTAATAAGTCTTTGCAGTGTGATTTTCGAAAATTCCAGACATCCAATGACTTCCCTTTCTTTTGCGCGAATATTTCCTTCTCTCTTCAATACCGGTAACCAGTAAGGAGAGAGATTATTGGGCATATTTTCAGCCTGCAGGCGGGTTATATCTTCAAGCTTATCAGGAAACATATAGGAATACTAATGTGCCAAGCTCCGTGAACGGAATTTAGGTCAGCTTTCAAGTTCACTGCGGATTTGAAAATAATAATGTTATAAGTTCTACTGCCAAAATTTCGTCCCGCAAGAGTTATTTCATGTACCGGTAGATCTAGACATGAGACTGACATATTTGAGCACTTTCATCATTTCACACAAACTATGTTATTAAATGCATTATCCGAACATGCCACAATCCTACTTACCTGGTATTAGCCAAATAGATTTACAATCCCACAGAAAAAGAAAATATGCTTTAAATATTCTAGCAAATGTATTACTAGTGACTTTAACGGCAATGCGGTGGCAACACGCACTGCACGCTAGAACAGTGACTGAACGTTGCCAACGTGCCAGATTAACGGTAAATGTAAGACGTCGTATCGGCAAGTAGGGTCCCTAAACTGTATGGTTACCGACACTGAAAAAGACCCAACAGCAAGAAAAGTAACCATAAATCAATATCTTAATATTACAGGGGAGAAAGGGTAAGGTTGCACCCTTAGGGTACGTCCTTACACGGAGAGGACTATAACTGTGGCAACCCTCCGAATCTTCTTCATTCAACAAACAATTTGAACTTAACCATTATTTGTTTACAAGACAAAATACTTGATTAGTCACAAATACAGCCATAGAGATACAAAAATACTGTTCAATCTGTATTGATGAATAACATCAACTGGGAGCATAATACAGAAGCAGAAAGACAGATGTCTCCATATGCTGTATTGTAGAAGGGATCATACATATACATGCATAGTAAATGAGGCAGACTGTCAGACTGGTTTGAGACAAAAAGGGGAGTACAACAAGGTAGTGCTTTGTCCCCCCTATTATTTATCATTGTAATGGATACCATATTAAAGGTGCTAAAAGAAAAGGGGCAACAAGAATTAAAAGCATTTGTATTTGCAGATGATGTAGTAATTTGGGGTAACTCAGAGAAAGATGTAGAAGAGAGACTTCAGGGGTGGAGATAGTGTTTGAGAGATATGGATTAAACATCAACAAGGCTAAAACGGTGGTGTTGAAGGTACAGAAGTGTGACAATCAGCCAGAAATCATGCTAAATGGCACTAAGCTGGACAGTGTCACAGAAATTAAGTACTTGGGTAGTATAATGTCCAAGGATAACTTATCTAAATATGAAGTAAACAGTCGAATCAGCAAAGCAATACATTTTTACCTCCAAGTAAGACAGCTACTATGGGATAAACAAGTACCACTCAAAACCAAGATGAAACTGAATAAATCTTTTTTTTTTTTTTTTTTTTGCTAGGGGCTTTACGTCGCACCGACACAGATAGGTCTTATGGCGACGATGGTATAGGAAAGGCCTAGGAGTTGGAAGGAAGCGGCCGTGGCCTTAATTAAGGTACAGCCCCAGCATTTGCCTAGTGTGAAAATGGGAAACCACGGAAAACCATCTTGAGGGCTGCTGATAGTGGGATTCGAACCTACTATCTCCCGGATGCAAGCTCACAGCCGCGCGCCTCTACGCGCACGGCCAACTCGCCTGGTACTGTATAAATCATACTACACCCCTATCCTCACATACAGCCTGGAAACCGCTACATTAACAAGAAAGGACAACTCGAAACTCCAAGCAGCAGAAACGAAGTTCATACGTACAATGATCCAGAAGACCAGGAGGGATAAAATCAGGAATGAAAAAGTCAGAGAAGACGTAGGACTAGAAGACTCCTTACTCCAGAAGATCCAAAAGGCAAGACTGAAGTGGTTTGGTCATGTGAAAAGAATGAGTGCCAACAGGTCTGCAAGAAAGGAGTATGAAAGAGAAATCAGGGGAAAGAGACCAGTGGGCAGACCTAGAGAAAAATGGACAGACTTAGTGAAGAAGGATGTAGAGGAGAGAGGTCAGGATTGGGAGCAGATTGTGAACGAAGAATGGTTCATGGACAGAACAAAATGGAAGGGGCTCGTATCCCACACCTGGGAAACTGGAGTTGGTCAACGATGATGATGATGACTAACTGAGGCAAATATCTCTGAAACATACCAGTAGATTCATAGGTTACACAACACTTGCAGCAGTAAAAGAAACCGGTGCATGCCACTCCAACTCCCAGTACACCACGATGGTTTGACACAGCTGAGAATAAATATCCCTAGCAGATACGTTCATAGGTCTAAGGGTTAAAATTACCGCTTCTTTTGCAGCTTATTCTGCAAGTTCATTTGCTGCAATCCCAAACTGGCTTGGAAGCATAATAAAATATTACAGTACTGCATTCTATACTGTGAACATTATAACTTCTAAACTGATGTTTTGGCCGATTTTGGCTCTATCTGGTGGCTGTGCGTAGAAACACAGACATCCAGCCAATCCCAAAGTTGCCATTCATATTGATTTATATCAGTTGAGTGCAATCTCGAAAACTAGTTGCCAACTGTATTGTGTACATTCACCACGTGGTTAAGCTACCTCCCACGGCATGTATGCTATTGGTATGGTTCACGATCTTCTAAATTTTCTTTAGGAATATGTGTTTTTCAGATTCTTATATCTAGTCTTTATCTCTCTAGTATAGTACAGGATAGTGTGGTTTACAGTTTAGCATAGCTTAAATTAGTAAAATAGTCTATAGTTTTTTACAGTTTTAATAGTTCAGTGTAGCTGTGGTTTTATTCACATTCATGTGTTAGTTAGTATATAATTCGTCTGTGTATACCAAACTCAGTATAGTTCAGGAAAGGAAAGCGACAAGAATGCGACTCTGAGATCAGCAGCGTGTTCTCTTTGGAGGCCATAACCTCCTTACTGCGTCAACCATTGTTATTTTTTGAATTCTTAGTAATGTATTCTGGTTTTAGTGTCGAATGTTGTTAGTAAGAGATTTATGTTCCCACACAGATGTTATAAGTGATCCGATAGTTAACAAGTGTAATACTTACCTTACTCTCTATTCTAGTTCTAGATAGTCATCAACAACACTTACTGGATCTGGCGACATGTTCCATTCCTCGTACGTGCGAGCATGCTGGGGAAACACTCGGTCATTGAGGATGTCCAGAGTAGTGAGAGTGATCTTTTTTATAGAGGAAAGGTAGCGGTCGTAGAACCAATGCACTTGTCTTTGCAATTCTGCAACGCGGTCATCTGATAAGCTGGTCAGCACATCCATTAGACTTCCCAGATCATCTTCAGCTATGAAGATAGCAGCCCTGTTAGGAGAATAAAAGGGATAAATAGGACTAACACAGGATAGGAAAAATGCATGAGAGAGCAATCTCTTTATATAATGACACATCGGACACAATGTACAATAGAATAAAAATGAACACACTATCCTATTGTCAGAAAATCAATTGACATCCATCTTACACATTCTAAACTCACTGAAGATTTCATCACAATACCTGGGATTCAGAAGGCATATAGATAACTGATTGTGTTTCTCAGCCTATCAGAGTTGCCCAACAGTGGACAGCAAACCACTGTCAGAGGTTCTGTGCAGAGGATCATCTTCTTTGCCCATGTCACAAATTAATAGCAAAATTTTAAAAATGAAAACGGTAACTCACAAACATTCAACTAACACCGCACAAATAACCAAACATTATACACAGTTACAAACTACCTCAGACCTTGTGAATATCATTCAGGATTTTGTTTTAAAAGTGCTGCAAAAGGGACAAATGGATTTGTCTCTGGTCTACAAGAAACACACAACCGCACGAAAATTGGCCATCGCAGAAGATTACTTTCTTTCAAAATCGTCTTGTTTGAAATAGGATGAACATACCATTGTGGAAGTGGTAGGATTCCAAGCATCATCTCTTCGGCCACCAGCTATACACAGTCTAAAAATATCCTTGCATTTCAAGAAAGTATAAAATAGGTCTTTGTTGACCATTTTTTGTGTGGTTGAGTGTACATCTCTTCCTCTAACTGTCCTAGAAATATACTGTTGAACGTAATTGAAGGGACCAACAAAAGAAGTTACTGACTTAGACAAGTTTAAATTTTTTTACAAGTTTTAATTAAAATGCAGTGGTATTTCGGGAAAGTACTGTAAGTCAATACAGTGGAACCTCGATTATCCGTTCCCGGAAAATACGTTTTCCCAGAATATGCGTTCAAATTACGTGGTCCCGCGAGCATCGTAATTAAATCACGCTGTAAAAGTCCCGCATTATCCGTTCCTCGAAGAAACGATTTCCCGGATCAACCGTCCAGAAATTCCAGTCCCATCAACGCTAAATCCTCGATAAATCGTTTTTTAATAAACTGTATCTCACGAAAGGACGGCTATGGCATATTTATGGATTTGGCGTTAACGCCCCGTCATTGCGATAATTAAAGCAAGTACTGTAACCGGTACTGGAAAAGCGATCGGCGGTGAACTTGCATAAGGAACCATCTTAGCATCGCATTCGGGTGGTATTGTTTACAGAATCTCGGAAAATCATACAGCAGAGAGTGGCCACAACAACTGCAAGGAGACACGGCGCATTTCGATAGCTCTGCTTGAAGACGGAACGAGTTTAGTCAAATGTTCGCACTTATAAAACGTCCATATTATGTCCAGGGTTAGATGTTTATATTTTTACATTTTTTCGATCGTACTGCCGAACAGGTTTTCGGCACTTTGCTCAGGGCACTGTACAGTAACTGGGCTTTCAAGCAAGAATCGAAACTGTTCCTTCCTAACACAAATTCAGTACTTTTGACATTATCGTACATGATTATGTTAGCGAGACCAGAACAGATGTTGCATCTTACATTAAAAAAGAAAGTCATGGGAGGTCTTGGGATTGCCTATTAACTGTTTAGGTCCTAATGTAAGACTGGGAATTTTACGTTTTCGTGTCAAAATACCAAAAACCACAGTCGTTTTATTTGCGCACGTTAAATTTAAATGGTTGGTACCATTTCCAACTTGTACCGACATGTGCAGCGAGCGCGCTTTCCAGATGACCTCAAGGTCACGAATAACCGTAATTTCTCATTCAGAGGGCCCGGGTTCGATTGCGACCAGGTCAGGCAATTTTACCTGGATATAAGTCTGGTTCCAGGTCCACTCACCCTACGTGATTACCTTTAATTGTGGAGCTATCTAATGGTGAGATGGCGACCCCGATCTAGAGAGCCAGGAATATCGGCCGAGAGGATTCGTCGCACTGACCATGCGCACCTCGTAATCTGCAGACCTTCGGGCTGAGCAGTGGTCGCTTGGCAGGCAAAGTCCCACTGGGGCTGTAGTTTGGTTTGGTTTCATATTTCATTTTTGTGATGTTTAGCCAAATTGTTGATGGTTTTCATTCATTCCCGGATTTTCCGTTTTCCCGTGTTGTACGTTTTATTTTCATGGTCCCTCGAAAAACGGAGAATCGAGGTTTCACTGTAATAGACACAATGAGAAAAAGGAGAATTGCCATTTTCTGTCATATATCAAGATTAGATGAAACCAGGTAAACAACTATTAAACTACTTTTGGAAAAGTAAAACAAAAAAATAATTGGTGCAAAGAAGTCCAAGATGATTTAGAAGAGTTGAATATTACAATGCAACAAATTGCAAATAAGGAAGAGAAAAAGATTCTGAAGAACGAACATATAAGACTTAAACTTAAAAACTCTGCAAGGAAAACAATATGTCACACCTGATGAAGAAAGGGCACAGTACACAATGTGCTCCCAACCTCAGGACTACAGTAGCAATAATTACACTCTCACACAACTCCAAAAAGGGAAGGAGCTACCACTCTGGTTTAATCCCATACAACTTAATATGGCACAGGACATCATGACTCATCTTTTAATGTAAACAACAGGATTTTATATATGGCAAGCTATAATCTCTGCACTTCCGCCCAAGCTTCAACTGAATCTACACTCCACTTCAATGTTTTGCCTTTTAGAGATGTGTTTCTTATCCTTCATGTACATATGGTGACAAAAATCTTTTAAACGAGAAATTGGTATTTTTAAAGTGTAACTCATATCATAATTCAAGCCAATGAGTTTTTAATATAATGTACAAGCATGGACAATAAGACTTAATTATAGCAGTCAAACTGAAGAATCAAGAAACAGTACAAGCCATAAACTCAAACATTTACAAGCATGAAAGTGTTTTACGTATATGTTGTTTTTATTTTATGTATACTTATAAGTTAGTTTTAAGTTCAAGAATATTCACTTCTCATAGATGTGCATTCACGCATGTCACATAGATAAATGATAACATAATATACTTAATTTCCAATTTGGCGAATGCCCTACTCATGAGTACAACCTGACCTGTTATTGTCACATATTCCAGCCGAAAACAAATATAGTTGAAGTTCACAAGCAGGTCAAGTATGCACTTATGTAGAGTCTTCGGCCTGAAAAAAAAAAAGACCTGCCTAGCAACGACTCTACATAAGTGCATACTTGACCTGCTTGTGAACTTCAACTATATTTGTTTTCGGAGCAAGACAATGATGTTCTGTTTACTCTCTTGACTGCGATCATTGTGTTTTGGACTTTAACTGAATTACTACGATATGAATCAATGTTAATTTTTTGCCTGTGTTCAATGTATTAGTTGTTTTAAGATCTTTATTTCTTGCCCTATTTTACTATTTGGCTGATGATGACACTTGTAATGTGTCGAAACCGGTCCCAATAAACAAGTTGTGACTTCTTTTTAGTTCAACTTACAACGGAGTATTGAAAGGTGGATCCTTCTAATATTGTACATCTTCTTATTTCTCTATTCAATACGGAACGATCATGAAGTTTTTAACTTTAAATATATGTAACAAGGTAGGTGATTGAGTGACATACGTACAACCTATTATCAAAATACGTGAAGGCATGCCCGAATTTAGGTTATTAATAACACGTTCCGTGTATTTGCAGATGCCCAGAAAACGTTGTGTTCCTATGTGCCGTAGCAACTATGACATCAAAAAGGATGGTTATGTTACCTCATTTAGGTTTCCTTCAGATGAGGAATTAAAACAAAAATGGATTTGTCAAGTTAAGCGGGATAATTGGGAACCTGGGAAGGATTCAGTCGTGTGTATAAAACATTTCACAGATGATAGTTTTTCAAAAGGGGAAAAATTTTGTGATAGTAAAGGCAATATAACTATACAACCACCTAAACCTAATGAACTTCTTCCTAATGCATGTCCAACTATTTTCCCAAATTTGCCCAAATATTTGTCATCAAAGAGTGTGAAAAGAAAAGATCTTGAAGATAGGAGACTGGAAATTAAGAGTAGGGAAAACAAGAGGAAAACAGATTTGGAGGAATCAAATCTTCAAGATGACTTAATAGCTGACTTTAATCATTTAAAATCCCTTCTTCATACCAAAATTGACATGTCAGTATGGCAGATCAGTATCTGTAATGAATTTCTTTGCATATACAGATTAAATTGCCTGCTGCCATTTCTTGATGGATACAGTACTTTTGTATCCATCTCTTGGCACAGGCCAGAGTAAAATGTAGCTTCTACCGAAGTCCCAGTCTCATCCATGGCTGTGACAGTATGGAAGCTGCTGGGGTATGGGTAGTGCTGACTAATGACATTCAGAGCACGACTAGTGCATCTGAGTGTTATGAAAGGTGTTGCTCATAGGGTCAGTCGTGCTGCAATAGCACTTTCTGACCCAGTGAGGAAAGCAATGGCAAACTACCTCACTCCTCGCCTTGCCTAGTATGCCTCATTTTGGTGCTGCTATTGGTTTTTGTGGTTTCCTTATAACCGCATAACCTTTGGTGGTGCTATTTGAGGATCCAACCAGCCTCTGGGCTGATGATCTAACAGACAGATACAGATTAAATCTGGATGATTTGCCAAATGTAAGTAATTTACTAAAAATTCACCAGGATATGAATATGAGTGTATATGTTAATAGTTATCAGGTGTCAGTCAAAGAAATTAAATGTTTAGCTGATGGTAAAATCTACAAGTGGTCTCAGCTAAATGAATATTTATTCAATTATACAGGAGCCACTGCTAGTAGTGTTAGTGTTGAATGTGTACAAAGTAATGTACTTAAAATGCTTGACAAGCTCATAGTTTTGTGAGGTTAGCAGTGAAAGCACAGACTTCTCGTCTAACCTTGTTTTCTTAAGGGAACAATTCAAACTTTGTACTAAAAGGAAAAAGAGTTACTCAAAAAGTACATTGATTCTTGCCTTTATGTTGAACTGTCAGTCTCATGCTGCTTGTTGTTCTTTGCGTGAGAGTGGTACACTGATACTATCACACCCTAATTACCTTGAAAAATTAGCAGCAAATTTACAAGTGTCGCCTAATTCGGAAAAGGATAACAGAAACTTTCTTTACCGAGTGACAAGGAATTTATCAGACATTGAAAAATATGTAGTTTTAAGTCTTGATGAAATTTATGTGAATCCCTCTCTTGAGTACAAGAACGGAGTACTCATTGGTCAAGCCAGGAATAGCCCTTTACAAGAAGCAAGAACAATACAAGCTTTCATGGTGCATTCTGCATTTGGATCCTTTAAGGAAGTCATCTCTCTCACCTCAGTGAAAGCACAGTCCGGAGATATTTTATTTAACCTGACAATGAATGCTCTGACACTTGTTCAGAATACAGGACTAATTGTTACGTGCATAATATGTGACAACAATACGATAAATAAGAATATGTTTAGCAGTATGTGTTCACTGTTAGAAAGTGAAAGTCCATATTGTGTACCAAATCCCCAACACAAGAATTTACAGATATTTCTCATGTTTGATCCTGTACATATATTTAAGAACATCAGGAATAACTGGCTGAATCAGAAAGACAGAGACAAAACTTTTATTTTCCCTGATTTTGAAGTAGATCAGATTATCTGTAAGGCGTGCTTTAATGATTTAACGAACCTTTATGTGTACCACAGTCATGCATCCAACCTGATTGCTACAGCTTTTAAACTTAATTATAAAACGGTGTATCCCAACAATCTTGATAGGCAGAAAGTGTTACTTGTTGATAATCTGTTCCATAACACCATCATAGCTGCTTTAAAAACCAGTCAACTAGATTCTAATGCCACAGCAAATTTTTTAGAAATTATTAGTAAGTGATGGCGTATTGTAAACGTCAAAAGTGTAACTAAAGGAATTTGCAAGAGGGACCACAATCAAATGCCTTTTACTGGACTAGATGGTGACCGCATTCAATTTCTTCAAAATTTCTGTGAGTGGGTAAGCAGCTGAGGTGATTTAAGTTTGGTTCATGGTCACTTAACAACTGACACTCCAAGAGCTTTGGTACATACCACAACTGTCCTGTTAAAAATTATCCAATTTTCATTTGAAACTGTGAAAGCAAATTATTTACTGTTAGGGAAGTTTCAGAGTGACAATCTGGAAAGAAGGTTTGGTCAGTACAGACAGCTTAGTGGTTGTAACTACAATGTTACTGCACTTCAAGTTATAGAAAGTGAGAAGAAAATTAGGATTAAGTGTGTTCTGGGCTTGCACTCATCTAGGTATGGAAAAGTGCAGTTTGACTGTAGCCAGTTAGAAATGTCTGATTCCACCAAGACAGATGATATTAGGCTCAATATGGCAGTGATAAAAAAAGTTCGACTCACTTTTATGTGACATTGATGGGCATTTTGAGATGTCAGGTGTAATATACATTTCTGGGTATGCAGTAAGGGCAATATCCAAAAGGATAAGCTGTGATACATGTTTAGGTCTCCTGCAGTGCAATGAAACAATGACCCCTACTTTGAAGAATTTCAGAGAGGTGGGTTAGTGGTGCTATCAGATTGTGTTGTGTGTGTCTGTGGAATGTTTACCTTGTTGGTGTCTGAAGACTACAAGGAAGACTACCTGGATTGTGGAAATCACAAAGAAGTTCTCTCTATCTAGAGCTGCTTTAGGGAGAGATGAAAATCGACAGTTCTGGTTTGAACAGGGTAACTCTGGGCATGACAATAATAGACTGTTTATTGTCCACATTTTGCAATGTCATGTTGAATAATTATAGAAAGCAGATTAAGAACAAGAATTATGCCAGCAGTGATGATAAAATCAGTAAACAGAGGAAGCTGTCAACACTCCATAAATATTGAGCTTGTGAGTACTGTTTTTTAAAGGGTTTTGTTTTTATGCATCTAAAATGTGTATTTCTAACTTTACTGAATGCATTTCTTGATGTGTGTGTTTCTTAGTATCATTTTTCACAGTGTGTATATTTTTCATAACCATCATGTTGGTCTAAGTGCGCTGAATATCAATTCAAAGTTGGACACGCCCCCTTTTCTCTTGGCCTCCACTTGACAGATAGATACAGCGTTGCCAAGCGTACCTTCCGGCTTTAACTGTAGATAGCTCTGGTTATATGTATGTGTGTATTCAGCTCAGGATGACCCGCTAGGGTCTAAACCGGTCCTGTACTTTTAATAACAACAATAAACAAGTATTGATTAGGTGGAATTTTTCTCCTCTTTGCATTTGTGTGAATCATCAATACGGATATGAAGCTCATAGATTATGCATGCAGAATGATGTAAACAGAATGTGAAAGGACAGACAGAGAAGTAAGGGAATGGCGCAGTAAAGCCATCGCTTCACTGTTCAATAAAATTTTCATTACACCGTGAACCATTCACATTAGCATACCTTTTCCAATCCAACACGTCCTGAAATGGCATGACTAGTGAGTCTGCACAGATAACTGGGATGCAACCAGCTGCCATAGCTTCAAGCAGGGTAGGCTGCCCCAAACGTGCACCTCGTACCACTAGGCAGAACCTTGCTTGCTGAAAGAGAGGATTATTTATTGCAGATTATACATACATTGGTTTCTGCCAAGGAATAGAGCATTGTCATCCTTTCTTCAACACGTGCTCTGGTTCCCAAATACATACAAGTTTATTACTTAGGTAACCAGGGAGGAATATAGGGAATTAAGGTAAACATACATTATCAACTTATGGCTTTCAGCTTTCAGACTAAAATCTTACAATTGGCTTTGCCTCGCACAGAAACAGACAGGTCTCATGGCGAGGATGGGATAGGAAAGGGCTAGGAGTGAGAAGAAAAAAGACGTGGCCTTAATTAAGATACAGTCCAAACATTTGCCTGATGTGAACATGGGAAACCATGAAAAACCATCTTCAGGGCTGCCGACAGTGGGGTTCGCACCCACTATCTTCTGAATGCGAGTTCACAGCTGCGCACCCCCAACCATGTGGCCAACTCACTCGGCAGGATAAAAGATAAGGAATGCAACGTTAACATACGAGAGAGAAAAAATAAAACCCAGGCTTATCAGTTAATTTTATACAATGGAAATGATAAAGAAAAGTGTACAAATAAACATTTAAAGACAGGTGATAAAGAAGATAAGACACTAGAAACAAGATGGGAACAATCTATAAAGATGATAGTATTTGAAGATGTGTAGCGAGTATTTAGGATGTTGCTGATTCATTCATCCATTTCTGTGCGCAAATCAAATAACACTTTGCCAGTGAGTAGGAACTGCTATGGTTTTAGTATTTACAGCCATTAAGGTGGTCTTCTGAACATTTTCCCTTCATCAAAGAGCAGCTCAACAAGTAACCTGGCTCTTGAAAGTTCTGCAACTATGGAACTCATGTCCAATAACGGACCAACTATAATGGTATTACTCCTCATTGCTGTGAACATTTCAAGTTCTTCAGGTTGGTCTTGCAAAATAATA
This sequence comes from Anabrus simplex, assembly GCF_040414725.1. NCBI lineage: Eukaryota > Metazoa > Arthropoda > Insecta > Orthoptera > Tettigoniidae > Anabrus > Anabrus simplex. Next base: position 87,158,367 of record NC_090277.1, on the reverse strand, counting down.
CACGTCATCAACACGTTCAATAATTTCCAAATTCCATTCAGCAAGCTGTGACTTTGTGACATTATACTGATAAAAATGATGATGATGATGATAATAGTAATAACAACTAGAGGACCCGTGCTGCTCCGCAACATTCATTATAAATAGGTCAGATAACTCGTCTTGATATGACTGTCATAGACGGTTTTATGAACCAAAAGCGCGTTATGGTATGCCACAGTTCAGAGTCAGAATTCATTCATTCTAACACCATCGTGCAGTCTATTCGGTAAAAATCTATCCATATATTTGCTTTTTTATCCTGCAGTTCTTGATGTAAAGCTTGGTATTATATATTACCGGGCGAGTTGGCCGTGCGCGTAGAGGCGCGTGGCTGTGACTTTCATCCGGGAGATAGTAGGTTCGAATCCCACTATCGGCAGCCCTGAAGATGGTTTTCCGTGGTTTCCCATTTTCACACCAGGCAAATGCTGGGGCTGTACCTTAATTAAGGCCACGGCCGCTTCCTTCCAACTCCTAGGCCTTTCCTATCCCATCGTCGCCATAAGACCTATCTGTGTTGGTGCGACGTAAAGCCCCTAGCAAAAAAAAAAAAAAAAAAAAAAAAAAAGCTTGGTATTGTGTTGTAGAAGGCAATGGGATTTCTAATCTCAGTTCTCCTATATAGAATGGTTGTCTTGTGATCTCATGGGTTAGTCTCGAAGGAACATTTTTGTCAAGCAGAGAACTCTTTTTAAGCTAGGATATCCTTCGATAGGTGTTCCCAGATGATGTCTAAGTCACATGTCATGATGGGGTCTGTCTGTACATAGGCTTTTTTCTCTTAGCAAATTTAAGTTATTGAGAATGCTCTGAAATCTGTTGAATATATTTGGAAGCTGGGAAAAGTTAGAGAATCAAAGAGTACCTAGCAGAGAATAGTATTCTTCCGTTATCAGAGGCAGTGTATACTCTCTGCCTTGACAGGTAGTAATCAAACATGGCTGCATGCAATGACACTACTAAGGATGAAAATCACATATCAGAACATTAATAAAGTGTTAGTCGCTTAGCAAGCTGCTAAGTACATAATGTATTGCAGGTAAGGTTACGCCTTCACCTGCAATTATTGGAGTGATCATTTAATGATTTGATTTTCATCATTAATCAAAGATGGCTGAACTTAGAGACCTATCAATGTCCCATGACTCACCAACAGGTGATTCCGGAGAGAACAAAACAAAAATGAAGCAAATCGGTCCAGTAGAATGGACGGACGGATTTGCCAAAGCTGTTTTTAGTAATATCTTTTACTATATAGAATAATAATAGCCAAAAAAGTGTTGATAATGATGACGATGTTTGTTGTTTAAAGGGGCCTAACATCTCGGTCATTGGCCCCTAATGATACGAGATGGGACAAAATGTAATGACAGTTAAAATTCCAAAAGTCATCCACTGACCAGAAGTCAAAACATGATGATAAAGAATTAATGAATGAATTTAAAATAATCAGCAGATTCAACGCAGAATACTGAAAGTTAAAATAATTGCAAAATCCATCCACTGACTAGAATTCAAAAAGACAATGATGAAAAATGATTATGAACTATTACAATCAGTGGATCTGACCCACGATGCCCCAACTTCTTATAAAATAACTTAAAAACAATGGTATAAACTGAACAAGGAGTTGCTTCCAAAGCAAAATCTTAAATCAATAATGACTGTTGTCTAAAGGAGTCCAAAATCCAAGTCACTGGCCCCTCATAATGGTACTAATTGCTGGTGAAGTAGAACCATGGTGTTCGTCATGTAACTGTACTAATCATAAGTAATGTAGACTCATTGTAATCTTTTGATGTTTTAGAGGACCACTACATTATAAAAGAAAAGCAAACTACCTGTAAGATATGTGGATACTGATACACCTCATCACCACGACACCGAACACTGTAGTTTCCTTGGAGATCACTGGTACAGGCTTCTAGTAACAGCATGTCAGAGTGATCCTGTGCCAGGTGCCACAGTTCACGCATGTACTCAGGATGTAGGTTGGTCTGAGAAGACACTATCAGCCATGATCTAGCAACAAAACAAGGTCAGATATAACAAACTATCAAGTATGGATGCTAACAAGAACAAAATTATAAATCTCAGAACAAGAACTGAGCTTATAATGGCATGACATTAGGAGGGGAGCAGTTGGAAAGAGCTATACTTGGGAAAAGTAATTAAAGAAAATGGATGAAACAGGTTGGAAATCAATGAAAGAGGAAGTTGTGCAAATGGATTCTTTAAGAGTGTGGGAGGACTGATATGGAATAGGGATGTACCACAGAAATGCAAAGGAATAATCTACAAGACTTATTTTGTGCCAATTTTGATGTTTGGATCAAAAATGTGGGTGATGAAGAAGAGGAATAAAAGTAGAATACAAGCAGTGGAAATGAAGTTTCAGAGGTAAAAAATGGACATAGGAAGAAATGAGAGAGTTCAGGAGATGGTAAATGAAATACACCGACAGGAAAAGATGGAAAATTCAAGGCTGCAGTGGTATGGACATGTTAAGAGAATGGGAGAAGACAGGATACCACGAAAGATGTTAGAAATGGAGTTGAAGGGAAGGAGACCTACAGGAAGACCGAGGGACAGATGGCTGAAAGGTGTAAAGAAGAGCATCGAGGCAAGAGGAAAAAACTGGACGACAGTGACAGAAGAGAAGTGATGGATAGACAGGTTTATGTTCCAAGCAGACCCACACTGTGGTTGGGAACTATTCCAGGTGGTGATGATAACAGGCAGAGACAGCAATAACTTGATAGGTAAGAATAGTAATAATGTTATTAGTGTTACATTCCACTAACTACTTTTATGGTTTTCAAACACGCTGAGGAGATGGAATTCGATCCATAGGAATTCTTTTCTTTCAGTAAGCTGAAATGGTATGGACACATAGAAATGGAAGAAAATAAGAGTTCCAAAGTGAATATTTACAGAAAAAATAATAGGAAGAAGACAACGGGGCAAGGCCCAAAAAGAGGTGGATGGATATGGTGAAGGAAAGAAGAGAGGAGTAAAAGTAGAAGAAATATTGGAGGAAGGAAGTGGTGGAGAGATAGACAACTGTGGAGGTCCTTGATTCACAACCAGTCTGTCTGGAAACGGGAACTGAAGGAGTTCTTTTACATGCCAGTAAATCTAATGACACAAGAGTGGCGTATCTGAGCACCTTGAAAAACCACCAAATTGAGCTAGGTTCAAACCTGCCAACTTAGAGGAGTCAAAAGGCCAGTGCTCTACAGACAAAGCTACTCAGCCCTGCTGACAGGCAAAAACAAGATGACAGCACACATACAAGGAGGATGATTATGATGATACATATGCTCTACAGTTGATTGTTTATGAGCAAATCATGTTTTAGTTATTAGCTATAATAGGATAAGAGTTTGTTTTTAAGATTAAGTTTGGAGACAGAAATGCCAATACTTTGCCAACGTGTGGAATAACGTTGCTGTCGAATATGTGCAATGCCTGGAGTGTTTGAATGTGTTTGACAATCAAAGAGATGGTGTATTCACGTGAGCATTATGGCTCATGGTGGACATTCTGAGCACTTCTTTTATTAGAATGCAGTATCCCTGATGGTCCACCAACACGGTTTCAGATAAGACTAATTCCAATACTTCCAGTACAAAGTCTGTAACTCACAAACGATTGACCATAGGATATATGAATTTATTATTTTAACCATGATGGTTCAATTTGTCCGTATTGACTTACATTCAATCTATGAAAACACTTTCTGCCTTGTCAATACTTCACACATTTTATTATAATACAAAACATCAACTAACATCCTTGGACTTGCTATTGTAATCTATGTCTTAATTCTTTGTATTCATAGGATTCAGAGGGACTTCTGTTGGTTTTGGGTGTAATGTGCACCCATCCAGGCTTGTACTATCCGATGACATCCTGGGCTAGCGCTCGAAACAGCTCCTTCTCATACACCCAGAACTGTCAGTCAGTTTGTCACCTTGACATGCCTGACCTAGGCTAAGACCAGGTTTTCTCCTTCTACTTCTCGGCCTTGTAAATAGCGAAAGCAACACTTTGGTGTTATTCCCCATCATCATCGTGATAAGGTTATGGAAAAGTGGATCCAGTAACCATAAGAGTAGCTCAGCAGATTAACACTGAGTATGAGTTTTTAAATATTTTTTTGCTATTCATAATGATTATGCTGATAAGAGTATGCAAATGTGGATCCTGACACAATAAGTATCTCAGCAAATTAATGCTAGCAATTAGTTTAAAATGTTTAAACAGAATCTCTCCTTGACCTAGCCTACATTCATGCACATGCCAACTTCAAATACCAGGCCTGTATTCTAGAACCCTTGAGCTGACGTTGCCATGATTATGGTCGGTCATTTGTATATCTGATTCCTACATCAGGGGTAATGTGGTACTAATATCTAAAAAACGGTTGGTTTTATGACTTTAGAACGTCGGTTCTGGTATCCCATACGGATGTAGAGAGTTTTGTTTTTTGCGCTTCGCATCTTGAGGCTTAATATGAACTCTGTCTCGTCCTTGTATGACAAATTCAATATTTTGCCTATATCAGCCTATGATAATGGGCCAAAAGGGCCATAATCTAGACAATGGAGAAAGCGGCTGAAAGACAGCATTCCCCCAAAGTGTCCTAAAATGTAAAGTACACAATTTAGTTCAAATTGGTGAAATGGTATAGATTTGTGTAAGAAACAGACATTCTGCTTTATATAAATATTACCTTCTTTATCAACAAAAGATAGAAATTAAAAGACATTTATGGTCATGGCCAGGGCGTCATGGCCACATGTTAGAAGGATGTGGGTTTACATTTGAGACACACAGTACACGAACCAAGACAGAGTTAAAATGGTAATACGGTACTTACTTGGCTCCTTTATGCTGTGCATCTGACAGCTGTCCCGTGGTTGGACTATACACTGGAAGAGAGACATCAAAACCCGGACGATATGTCCATGATGAGAAGCCAGCTCCTGCTACAATAGCACGTCCTAGGGAAAGTTCTACAACAGTGCTATAATCTGGAACTGATCCTGGTATCATGTTGAACACTAAGTGATTTTCTCCTTCTGACCAACTGCAAACAATGAAGGAGAAAAAGCTGTAAAAACTTAACAAGAAGTGTGACGAGAAACTTGTGAGGAGGAACTTGGAAACTAGAAGGAAAACAGCTTGTTGATGTGTTTATGTGCCATACACAATGCCTATACAAATTAGCCAGCTTGGGGAGAGTTCAACAGTCCATATCAAAAGGCGGTGGTGGTGGTGATGATTATTGTTTTAAGAGGAAGTGTAACCGGCAACCATCCTCCATTAACACTAATCAGACCGAGCAAGTTGGCCATGCAGCTGTGAGCTTGCATTCAGGTGATAGTGGATTTGAACCCCACTGTCGGGAACAATGAAGATGGTTTCTCGTGTTTTCCCATTTTCACACCAAGCAAATGCTGGGTCTCTACCTTAATTAAGCCCACGGCTGCTTCCTTCCCACACCTACCCCTTTCCTATCCTATAATCACCCTAAGACATATGTGTCCGTACGATGTAAAGCAGCCCTTGCTGACTCACGGTGTTCTTCAGTCCACAGAAATACTCAAACACACGGTACTCTCAGATGGTACAGTCTTCCGTTAGGCATGTTGTCTGCAGTTCGAGCTACTCACTTGACACTCAGACACACCAACAGCAGCACCTTTTTCAGACCTCAGTGGGGCACTAGCGACAGCCAACATTTCTGTTGCCCTCAGCCCAGCCACCAACCTCAATACACTGAGTCTCAAACTGACTTCATTTCTTACATGGTATTCCACACCTGGCTACTCATTCCTACCACCCAGCTGACAAAATTTTCTGGGAAGAACACTTGGTCCAGGTTGGTTTACTGCTATTTGTTTTATGGGTAACGATTTGATTGTGGGTAGGCCTACCCATATTTTGGAAACAGTACAGAACATATACAAATGACGTACAATAGGCTACCTGAAGTAGCGGAAAAGAGAGATCCTATCATTAGTCCAGCCTGGGGGCCAAGACTTTCACACACGTGTAACGACTGTCGTTTGTTTGCTCACTCGCGGCCTTCACAGAAAGGATGTTCTCCAACAGTGCTCAGTGCTGCCAACCTCTGTACTTAGGAACTATGCTTCAATAGCTGGTGGTGGTGATTATTGTTAGTGAACAAGATTCTTGCTGTGCAGACGGTTAGGATAGGATCTGGACAAGATTCTTGCCAGCTTATAAATCTCATTCTGTCCTGTATTGGCTCAACACAACTAAGGTTAAGTTATAAGGATATTCCCACCTTCCAATACTTGACAAGATTCTTGCCATGCGGCCAATAGGAATACAAGTAGCTACTTCAGAAATGAAAACAGCGTGTAATAATCTTAATTAGGTTATAAAAGTAAATGTATTTCTTGGGGCGGGATGGTGGGTTCCTGGACATCGCAATGAACACATCTCTCCTCTGAGACGCTCTCCAAGTAAGATTGCATTAATTTCCACTTACTAATAACATTAGAAATATGCTGGCCCCCAAGGCTGGACTAATACCGAGATCCTTCCTCTATGCTTGCCAGAGACCCCACAAACCACCCCCTAAAAGTATTCTTACTCATATACAAATGCCGTACCGACATAGGTAAGACTTATGGCGATGATAAGATAGAACAGGGGTAGGACTTATAAGGAACTGGCTGCAGCCTTAAGGTACAGTCCGAGCATTTCCCTGGTAAGAAAATGGGAAACCACAGAAAATCAACTTCAAGTCTGCAGACAGAGGGATTTGAACCCACTATCTCAAAAATGCAAGCTCACAGCTACGCAACCAAAACCACGTAGCAAACTCACGCAGTGGGTTAGTCTTTGACCATGTTCATGTGTATATGAACTTATCACCCTTCAATCTGCAAGCGATTCTTTCTTTCAGTGTGTGTGTGACTTAGTATAAGTTAAATAGACCATTCGGTTAACTGTTGATGAACATTTTTGATTTACAGTAGGCCTACTTACTAGGTTAAGGATGCCAACGCTTGTGATGTCTCCAATGTTCTGAAACGGTTCTGGTTAAGAGTATCTATTGAAGGTACAAAGATACATGCTTCATCTGGATTAGGTGTATAATACTTGCTCTCTATAATACTCTGGAGAATAAAGTAAAATTCTCGGGACATCTGGCTGCCAATTGGAATGTCTTTCTCATCCACATATTTCTTCAGTGGGTAAACATACACCAATATTCTATCACTGCCCGTATGTCCACAACGATATACATTGAAACAGTCATAATAACTACATCGCGGATTCCTTGCTTCCGATATCGGTGCCGATAGTGGGATCACGACTTCTGGTATAATATCTACATTTTCTAAAGATATGTGTCTATGCACTTTATTTCTACCTTCATATATACCACTCGGCAAAAAGTGAAACACCACAGCAACAACAATGGAAATTAACAACACAACAAACAAGCCAATAAAAAAATGTCTGTATGGATTACGACTCGCATTCCCTTTAACGGACATCTTCATTTTAGGTTAAAGTTTACCAACACTGACAAAGAGAACGCAAGTTAAAATATAACACTTCTCAAATCAAACTCATCCTCATATAAAACGATACAATTACAATAAAAACACATCTTGACTTTTGTTTACTGTACTCGATGCTAGCCACACACAACCCAAACATAACCTACACCAAAGAAATAACCCACACAACACATTCAGTCGATGTAGCGCAAGTTGTTCTTCTTCGCATTTGACGGACTTCGCTCGCGCGCTACTTAAATTCGCCAATTCATGAGCATGTTTTTCAGTACATATCAATACACACTACATATAACAATTGGCTGAATTTAATCACAGTCCTTTTCCTGGGCATTAATTTTTGCCCAGTAATTCCACATCAGCGATGTCCACTCTAGTGGTAACGATGAATTATAGAACAACAGTTACTTTAACCATGTTCAACCAAGAGTAAGAGTGAGTAGGAGGATATAGGAAAGTTATAAGTGAAACCTGCTCCTGTTAACATTCGTCTGTTTCCGTAGTTTCACTGTCATTGCTTATCCATCACTGTACATGGAAAATTGTGTTTACGGTGGGTTTGTATAAAGTACCTACAAAGAATCCTCGCAGGTTTGAATTTTAAGATTAGAAGATGGTGAAGGATAGGTTAAAAGAGATGAAAGCTCTACAGGAGGATGGAGGCGGTGGTCCGAAGGAAATAACTGTGGATTTTGATACAGAACCACAAAATATGTTTCTGGAAAAGTTTTATGAACACGTGCAAAAAATACTGATTTTGATAGACAAACTGAAGTGTGATGTTGAAGATGTTAAAACGAAACATGTTGAGATCCTTTATTCCCTTCGACCAAATCCAACAACTCACCAGAACTTACAAGACACGATGACAGACATTACTAAAACAGCCCTTCAGATTCGTGCCAAATTAAAAGTTATACAAGTCGAGATAGATCTGATCGACAATCAAAGGAAGAACTCAGCTTATGCGAGAATACGACAAACACAATATGCAATGCTTACAAGAAAGTTTTTGGATGTGATGCAAGAGTATAATGAAGAGGAATTAGACTATAGGGAGAGATGTAAGAATCGGATACGAAGGCACTTGGAGTCAACTAGTAATAGGATATTCACCGATGAAGAATTAGAAGACATGATAGACAAAGAAGATCCCACAGAGTACAGCCAATCATTTTTAGAACAGACTGACCGTACCAAAGAGTCGTTAGCAGACATTCAGGCAAGACATTCAGACATCGTTAACTTAGAGAAATCTATTCAACAACTTAACACTTTGTTTAAGGACATGTTAATGATAACTTTAAGACAAGGAGCTATGGTGGATAGTATCGAGAATCATGTGCAGCAAGCAGGGGAATATGTCGAGGTGGGCTATCAGGAGATTGTTACGGCTAGGAAATATCGGAAGAACGTTAGACGGAAAAGGTGCATTTTAATAATATGCCTCGTAATAATAATAATTATTTTAGTTGTTGCAATACCTTTAGCTGTAGGATCACCCGTGCCAGATTAACTTGCCCTTGCTCACAGTTTATTTACATTAAGTATATTTTAGTCTAGCAAGAAGGGATAGGTCCTAACGACATTCTTACAATAGAGAAAACTCTTAATATCTTATCGGTATGTAAATACTGATTTGGCCTTAACTTAGGGTCTATAAAGTAAAATATTTTCCAGCGAGAAGTGTTTTGAGAGCATTGCTCCAGGTAAGGCTGAAAAGTGTCGGAATCTTCAGTAGGTAGACTTTTACACTGGTAAAAACTGTCCTATTTAATTTAAAACTCAGTTTTTATCATTATGTATTTTCACCATCTGTTGTAGTATTTCCCTTTTTAAGTCAATCTGTACCGACAGTCTTCTTATGTGGAGGTGATTTTAAAATAATTACGAGTAGGCCGAATCCTAATTGTCTTGAATGAGTTAATTTGAATATTCCTATGTTACCGGTGTTTATTTTGATATGTATTTATGATGTTTTAATTAAAAAGATAGCTTTTAACACAAGGAAACATCTTCATTGGGGTAATCACATAAATGGGATTGTAAAGGAAGGTTACATAACTCTTTACGAGATTATAAGGGTTTTAAGGGGTTATAGTAAGGATGTAAAAGAATGGGCATACAAGTCTCTGATATGACCCCAGTTAGAGTATGGTTCCAGTGTTTGGGACGCTCACCAGGATTACTTGATTCGAGAACTGAAAAACATCCAAAGGAAAGGAGCTCGGTTTGTTCCGGGTGATTTCCGACAAAATAGTGGTGTTATGAAAACGCTTTGGTTGGGAAGACTTGGAAGAAAGGAGATGAGCTACTCGACTAAGCGGTATATTCCGAGCTGTCAATGGAGAGATTGCGGGGAATAGCATTAGTGGACCAATAAGTTTGAGTGGTGTTGTATAAAGCAGGAAAGATCGCAGTATGAAGATAAATTTGGAATTTAAGAGGTCGTACCGGGGCAAATATTCTTGTATAGGAAGAGAAGTTAGGGATTCGAATAATTTACCAAGGGATCTGTTCAATGAAATTCCAAATGTTTTGACATTACTTGAGGAAATACTAGGTAAGCTACAGATAGAAAATCTGCAACCTGGGTGAATCCCATAAATGCAGGTCAGTGGTGACTGATTGTGAGTACTGTAACTTTGACTCTCACAATTCACCACTAGCGAGCTTACTATTGTTTTTCGTTTGTGTAAGTTCGACGTTGGTGAATTGTGACAGTCGAGGTAACTGTAAAAACTAAAGTTTTTGATTAAAACAACATAGATATATAATATCAAGAATAGCTCACGGTGAACTGTTTTATTTTGTAAAGCTTGCTTAAGAAAGTTCCTTAAAATAATTCCTGCTAGGACTGTGAGCTCATTTTCTACCTTATATAAGGCGTTGCTCAGATAATCTGTTATCTCAAGTGACAACGATTCTGGAGGGAAATATACGTAGAGAATTGCGCCAACTTTAGTTCTAGTACCCAATACATTTTGGGTTTTATGTATAACATTTGTGGGTCTAAGCCATGGCTCAATTAGGTAGATATGCCTTCACTCGGTCTACCTATTTGTCCCTGAAGTGCCGTGACATGATGACTATAGCATCCTTTCGCACTAAAATTGACCAGTAAGAATGTTTCTGTTAGTACGACTATGTCCCCCTGTAGTGTATTTTCTGGGGTCACTCTCATAACATTTCGTAAACCTGTGTTCCAAGGTAATAGTGCCTAAGGTTTCTGTGTTTGATTCAGTCATTTCTTTCGCTTCGGAGGGGTACTTCACCCTGTCTTTACCTGAAGAAACGAAAACGCCTTATCACAACACGTTTAGGCCAAAGTCCCGGTGAGTTGGTGTTCTCAACATTTTCAAAAGCCACCCCAATTTTGAGCGCTTTATTGTTTCCCCTGTTGTTCAGTTACTCACACTTAATTTATCCAGATATTCCGTTTTCATTCACGTAAGGTTTTAGTCCATCTGTTGTGGCGTTATGCCCACGTACAACCACGCAGTACTGTCACTAGCTCTGATTCTATTATCTCCATCAGTCGTAGTGCCAATGACGACCTTTTTACTTCGACGATAAGTCTGAGTTTTCCATTGGTTTTTTGATCTTCTCTGTATAGATTTTCTTCTCTTCTTTCTCTATGTGTCTAGACATGTGTGAGTCGTGTAACTGTTGTTCATCGAGCGCTGGTTCAGGAGTCGTTGAGTTCGTTGGTCTCGTCTTTGAGTGTTTAGGTTGATGTACATCCGAAGTCGTGCGTATGCCACAATGGAACAAGTGCAAATGACCTAATCTTTTCAAACAATCAGGTCAAAATCCTTAGTCATCATATTTTTAAATCTATGTTAACGGTAATCAGGAAGCACATATCGGTTTTAACTTCTCTGAAAACTAGCTGGAAAACTCTTCAACCCCAGAAGAGTCATCAAGTCAGAATGAAAAAACCCTCAACGTAGAAACACTCAAGTAAGGGGCGCGCACCGCAAATGAACAGGTCCTCCAGGAACTAAGTAACGGACAACTTGAAAATGAAGCCCGGATTATTGAAGACACAATAAAAACAGCAGCTGTTCCAGCATGAAACTCCGTCAAAACCATGGTTCGATGCTCAATGCTATGCCGAAAGGAAATATGTAATAGACTTCCTACATAAAACCAGATCTAGTAATTAAAACGCAGAAGAACTGGAAAGATATAACAACGCTAATCGAAAATACAAAGAAACTCTAAAAGAAAAAGAAAGAGACCATCTAGACATGAAACACACACACATGGTAGAAGAAGCAGAGACAAATCGTTTTGTAGTGCTAAGACCAAGAGACCCACATTTCAGCAACAACATCGAGATAGAAACAATGGAGTAACATTTTACGTAGATTCTTAATTACAGAAACCTCGGTACAAATATCAGAGCAGTTGAAACCTATGAATAAAACTGCCAATCTATCACTGAGAAAGAAGATGCAGATATAATAATATAATCCAAAAAGAAGAACGCTCCTGACCTGTATATTAAATGAGCACTTGAAATATTCACTTGAACAGATGAACATGTTATGGACAAAAATTTTCAACAAATGTTTAGAGAAAGGAGATGCACCACAGTGCTGTAGATATTCCAAAGTCAAAATACTATGCAAAGGGAAAGGAAACATAGACGACCCAAATTCTTTTAGAGGTATAGCCGTAGAGAACAATGGCTTAAAGTGTTCGCTAAAATCTTTTGTAACAGACAGACCAAGCTGGTTGACAACTCTATCCCGGACTCTCAGTTTGACTTTCGAAAGGGTAGTCAACACTCCACGCAATAATCTGTTGAATGATGTCGATGATACCTTAAAGATGGAAAGAAGGAAAATTCTACGCAGTATTCGTAGACTTTAATAAAACTTACGACTTGCTGGATAGAGATGTACTTATCACGAAATTAGAGCACTTAACAGGAAAGGAAAACTACCTGGCCATAATAATCTGAAACATTTTATCTGACACAAGAGAGATCATAGACGACGGCATCACTACATCCAGTGACATAACCCAAATGAACGGAGTACTACAGGGGGACATAATGAATACTATATTATTCAATATTGCAATATCCGACGTGACAAGAATCATCCATAAGAATGACAAGAAAGTCGTGATGTGCATGTATGCTGATGACATCGTCATAGGAGGACCAATCCTACAAGAGGTGCAAGATGCAATTAATAAACTTTCGGAAATGGCTATAGAAAATAAATTCACAATTAACACTTAGAATACAGTTTAAATCACATTCCAGAAAAGAGGAAAGGGCGCGTCCAAAGACTAATAAATGCCGGTTTTAACATACGGAATATAACTTATTTGGGACCATTTAAAAATAAGTGACCTAGAAATCTTAGAGAAAGTGAAGGCATCATTCCTCAAGAGAACAATCGGTGTATCAGTTTCACACGATCGAGACTTTTGGATACCCGTACGTACTAACAAAAGAAGACTATCTAGTACAAGAGATCAGGAATAAAATCCTAACAACGACCGCCTTTTAACAAATCTTAAGAAGACGAGAACAAAAACGAATTTATATTTGATGGGTATTTTACAGGACTGACGCGATGACGATAAGGGAGTAGGCTCAGACTAATTTCATGTTGAGACATGTAGTCATGAAGTTTGCATGTCACGGTTTCCATCATGCAGTCTGCATCAATAAGAGATTCCATGAACCGTGTGATTCGTGTGTTTGTGAACTGTGTGGTGAGAGCTGTGGAAGATACCACTTGCAGTTTTGCAAAAGAAGATCCATTGTGTAACTATGCTAAACAAACATAATGCACATTGTGTGTTTTTATTTATTATTATTCAAATGCTTCCAAAATAGGTAATAATTTTCTATTTATGCTCGGAGAATTCTGAGAACTGTGTATTTATAATGCATATATTTATGTATATGTAATACATATCCAAATAAAAGAAACACAACCTTTAATTAGTTAATATATTTTTCGATGTAATTTTACCGTGTACAGGAGTGTGCTTTCAGCTTTCCCTGTGAGATTGTGAAATTATAAAATCGCGCACCCTGTCTCTGTTCACGTGCTTCTTTTTTTTCCTAGTGACGCTTGGAAATTCTTGGGATAACCTTTTTTTAGAATGAATTGAATTCGCGATCGATAAGATAAATATATTATAATTGGTTAGTGAAGATTTCTGCTTCTGACTGGTCATCGCCAAATCCTTTCTCTTTTTCTTGCCACGCGCTGACAAGCTTCCTTGTGGACGCTTGCCTAACACAATGGGACTGTTTTTGTTCTGCTGAGAGGCAGACGTGTCCGCGTGGGTTTTTTCCACTGGGAGCTCTTGCCGATCCTGGGGTGAGTTACAATAAAATATGCTTTGTTCTGTACTTAAATTTTCTACTTAATATTTTCTTTCTCGAAGCAGGAATTTACAGGCTCATCTCACAATTTTCAAATACATTTTTCACTGCAGCTACGCACTACAGTACCACGTTGTAAGACAAGCATTCCTTTAAACTTACATTTTTTAATTGTAAAAATGTCTTGTTTATTGCTTGTAAAGTGCAGCATGGGGCTTGACCAAGGTTTTAAAGCTGCGAAATATTAATTTCACCGTTAGGATTTTTGAGGCCTTGAGCAAATACATTTTTCATGTCGTTAGCACAGCCATGAATTCATGACAGCTTCACGACATACGGTACGCTACCCGCTTCAGTATCTGCATCAGAGGTGATATGTTCATTCTTTCCAAGTCTGGACAAAAGAGTGACTGAATGGATGGCTATATTACTACAAAATAGATCACAGAGAATTAGAGTAGGCGAAGCTTTATCTGACCCTGTGATAATTAAGAGGAGAATTCCTCAAGGCAGTATTATTTTCCTTTATGTTTTTTATAGTCCTACAGTACATATAAATGATATGAGTAATTTTTTTTGCTATTTGCTTTACGTCGCACCGACACAGATAGGTTTTATGGCCACGATGGGACAAGAAAGGCTTATGAATGAGTAGGAAGCGGCCGTGGCCTTAATTAAGGTACAGCCGCAGCATTTGTCTGGTGTGAAAATGGGAAACCACGGAAAACCATCTTCAGGACTGCCGACAGTGGGGTTCGAACCCACTATCTCCCGAAGGCGAGCTCATAGCTGCACGCCCCTAACCGCATGGCCAACTCGCCCGTTGGATATGAGTAAAGAAGTGGAATCAGAGATAAGGCTTTTTACAGATAATGTTATTCTGTATAGAGTAATAAAAAACTTCCAAGATTGTGAGCAACTGCAAAATGACCTCGATATTCTTGTGAGATGGACAGTTGGCAATGGTATGATGATAAACGGGGTTAAAAGCCAGGTTGTGAGTTTCAAATACAGGAAAAGTCCTCTCAGTTTGAATTACTGCGTTGATGGGGTGAAAGTTCACTGTAAGTACCTAGTTAATATATGGAAGATCGTCAGTGAGGTAATCACATAAATGTGACTGCAAATAAAAGGTAGGCTACAGATCTCTGCACATAGTTATAAGAGTGTTAAGGGGTTGTAGTAAGGATGTAAATGAGAGGGCATATACGGTACGTCTCTGGTAGGACCCAAAATAGAGTATGGTTCCAGTGTATGGGACCTTCACCAGGATTACTTGATTCGAGAACTGAAAAAAAAGGAAAGTAGCTCGATTTGTTCTGGGTGATTTCCCACTGAAGAAGCATTACAAAAATATTGCTAAGTTTGGGCTGGGAAGACTTGGGAGAAAGGAGACCACCGGCTCGACTGTGGTATGTTCCCAGATGTCAGTGGAGAGATAGTGTGGAATGACATTAGTAGACGAATAAGTTTGAGTGGTGTCTTTAAACGTAGAATATATCACAATATGAAGATAAAGTTGGAATTCAAGGGGACAAATTGGGGCAAATATTCATTTATATGAATGGGAGTTAGAGATTGGAATAACTTACCAAGGGAGATGTTCAATAAATTTCCAGTTTCTTTGACTTCATTTAAGAAAAGGTTAGGAAAACAACAGACAGGGAATCTGCCACCTGGGAGACTGCCCTAAATGTAGATAAGTGATTTTTGATTGATTTATAATGGTTTTATATCTCAAATTAAATTGCTTCTTTTGTGCATTTCCCGTTTCTTTTCTTCCTTTTAGAATATAAGTCTTTTGACTTTCGTTCCGTGTCATCCATTTTGGAGTCGTGTGGAGTTTGAAAATATCACGTCTCGTTAAGTGTCGACATGCACTTATCACATTATCACACCATAAGTATTTATATTTATTGTGTTTATTGCTATTTCTGTCAATCCCCTCACCCTTGTGTGTCTAATTTATTTAATTTATGTATATTACTTTTAACATTTACTTTTTGTGCAACAGTAATGGAGAGGAATGTGCTGAAGAAGAATTCTGGTGGGACATCCAACAAAGAGGCTGGAAGGTAGTAAGGATAAATGGTAGGCTGTGCTTGGTACGATCGCTAGAGTTACTTAAGCTAGGAGAAATGTCTCTCGTGTATTATAATTAGAATAAAAAAGACTTGGAATTTTCACACAGCCTTTATCTATTCATCTAAAATTTCATTTGTACAGTTTAATTTTAGAATTGGTAAAATTCCATAATTCAGGTTAGTTTTGATCAGATTTCTAAGACGACTCACACACGTGTACAGTGGCGTATGCTGGGATCAAGACGCGGGCTACTACTAGACTTAGGTTACCCCTTTTCGATAGCTGGTTTAGTGAACGTCAAGCCTTCGGCGTTTTGAGCTGCAGCCAATACCAACGGAGACGTCTGCTGTGTGGTGAAGGCTGTTTCACAAGCTACTACCCTGGCCTCTGCTATTGCCAATACTCAACGCCTGACATTGGATATGGTAGCCTAAGGTTTAACAAATTAAAGTCCGGCTTTGTGGCTAAATGGATAGAATGCTTGCCTTTGGTCTGATGGCCCCGGTTCAATTTTTCAGAATCAACATCCTCATACAGTTAATTACTCTGGCCTGGGGACTGGGTATTTATGTCGTCTTCGCCATTCATTTTATCCTCATTACGTCGCCACCAAGCCTGTACAGATGCCAAGCACCATTATTATTATTATTATTAATATTATTATTATTATTATTATTATTATTATTATTATTATTATTATTATTATTATTATTATTATTATTTTTTACAAGCGAATGGACCACTAAGGATCACGCTACAAATTCATTTCTTTCTCTTCGTGTGGAGTTTTCTCTGTGTCCAATATTCCTTCATGCGTTCGCTGGCCTGCTTCCGTTGTTCATCTGTCCAGGCTCTTCCGGTCTTCCTAGTTCTTCCTGCGGCTTGAACACCTTCCAAATTCTTCAGTGTGTTCCTAAACGCATTCCTTTCTAACAGCTGGTCTTCCAAGATGCTTAGCCTTTCCATTATTATTATTATTATTATTATTATTATTATTATTAGCGTATTCTCCCAATAATGGAAGACGTTAAGCAAACAACTCAATCAAGCTTTCTTTGGGTTCTTCTTGTTCTTCCAATAGGCTTTCATTCTCTCTGAGAAGGCTTGTTTACGTTCTTCCGACCATTTCGGTCTGCACTGTTTTTGCTTTGGTTGCTCTGATGTAACTTCCCACTTGTTGACTTTGTGTCTGAAGGTGTCTCTTTCTTTATTATTATTATTATTATTATTATTATTATTATTATTATTATTATTATTATTATTATTATTATTATTATTATTAAATAATAATTTTTAATTTTACAGCGGTCGTACCCATTGTTCACTGGTTAATTAGCTTCCTCGGGAGATCAGTGGTGGTGTCCGACCTATGATCACGTGTTCGATTCCAACCAACAAAAGTCAACACTAAACCTGAAAGTGTAGGTAGCAGATCTACCTACTTATAAAAATAAAACTACAGTATATTACTCCTATAATAGCAGCCCTGCAGTGTCTTCCTACAAGGATGCAGAAGTAAACGAGAGTGAAATACCAGCACTCTGTTTTCTATATAATTAAGTCAGAAGTATGACGTGAATAAGTGTATACGATGAGTAACACACGTTTGTTCGTTAGCAGTGGCGATCTGACGGAATGAAGACTAGCACAGCTATCCTCCCGGTCCCCGCACCTATCCGATATACAGCAGCAAGCTGCGTGAGCAAGGTCGAGCGGAGAGGGACACAGCGTCTGGGCTGGAAGATCTTTCTCCGATGGCTTGCTCTCAGAAATACGTGCGACGCTTTTTGCACAGCTATCCTCCCGGTCCCCGCACCTATTCGATATACAGCAGCAAGCTGCGTGAGGAAGGTCGAGCGGAGAGGGACACAGCGTCTGGGCTGGAAGATCTTTCTCCGATGCCTTGCTCTCAGAAATACGTGCCTACCTCTAAACACACGGCATTATACTTCCGATTCTCCACGGCTGCGAATCAGCTACTCACACGACATGCCGCGGGTACTACTGTTTTAACTCTCATTTTCTTGTCCCGTTAAACTTGTTCGAGGTCTCTGATCTTCCCCTCGTCCCTTATCTGTTTTGGCTTGGATTTCTCTCTATCTCGTTCTTTTGTGCCATGTTCCTTTCCTTTATTGAGGATCTTGATCTCTCATTCCACCAGGGTGTCTCAATTTCCCTTACTCTCACACTTGTCTTCTCGCAAACCTCTATTGCTTCTTTTATCAAGGTGTTTTTAAATCTTGTCCACTCTACCTCACCACTCTCCACTTCTTCCGTAGGCAGTTGTCCTCTTATACGGTCCTGATAGTCGGTCCTTTTTCCAATCTGTTGTAGTTCCCACACCTTAATCGTAGGTAATTTCCTGGTTGTTATCTTTGGTACATCAATGTCTTTCAGATTTGCTATCAAAAACCAGTGGTCACTATTGAGGTTCTCACTTGGAATCACCTTGACATGTCACAAGTCTACTTCTTTCTTTATCTGTAATGGCATAGTCAATGACCGTCTTGCTTTTTCCATTCCAGCTGTAACGGGTAATCTCGTGACTCACTCTTTTGTTGAACCAAGTGCAGCGCTTAAACTACCTGTCTTTGGTCGTTACTCGTTAGTTTTTACTGCACAAGAAGATAGCGTTGCAGACTCAAGTTTGCGACACTTTCGTAGACGTTCCATTCATTATGCAGATGCACTTTTGGTCTTATTCGATTCCTTATCGAGTCTAGTTCCCCCCCCACCTACATACTTAGAACAGGCGGTAAAGGAAATTAAAGAGGAATTTGAAAAGCGAATCACAATCCGAGGAGAGGAAGTCAAAACTCTGAGATTTTCCTATTATATTGTTATTTTATCTGAGTCTGGAGAAGTTCTGGAGAAATTGCTAATTGTTTGGATACAGACTTGGAGAAGGCGTACAAAACAAAAGTAATGGAGTACAATCAATCAATCGATCAATCGATCAATCGATCAATCGATCAATCAATCTGCATTTAGGGCTGTCGCCCAGGTTACAGATTTTCTATCAATTGTTTATACAGCCTTTTCTTGAAAGTTTTCAAAGTTCTTGGATATTTATTGAACATTTTCCACCCAGCAAGTGACTGCGGGGTTTGAGTGACGTAGCTGCCAATTTGCATTCGGAAATTTGTGGGGTTGAACCCCACTATCGACAGCCTTGAAGATGGTTTTCGGTGGTTTCCCGTTTTCAAACCAGAAAAATGCTGGAAATGACCTCAATTAAGGCCACGGTAACTTCCTTCCCACTCCTAGCCCTAAGACCTATCTGTGTCGATGGGATGTAAATCAAAATCCTTTACTCCTCGTCCTATAAATGAATATTTTCCCAAATGTGTCCTCTTGAATTCCAAATTTATCTTCATATTGTGATCTTCTCTACTGTTAAAATCTCTGCTGAAGTTTGTTCGTCTACTATCATTCCACGTTCTCTCTACACTGACATCTTGGAATGTATCACTTGGTCGAGCATATCATCTCCTTAATCCTGAGTCTTCACATCACAAAGTTTGTAATTTTTTTGTTCATTTCTCTGTCTATTCCACTCGTAACATTTTTCAATCACCTGGCGCATACTGAAAATCTGATCCTGACAGCCCCTCTCTGATCTGAAACCACACTGGTTTTCGTTCAACTTCCTCTCAACCACTGATCGCACCCTCCCTTTCAAAGCAAAGGATAAGGCTTAGGGCATGTACTACGACATGGTTAATTTCCTTTTTCCCTCTCTACTTAAATTCTTTATTATTGTACAGAAAGGTTCCCCTGCTGCTTGACCTAGCTTTCAAGGTTATTACCATAATCTTTTTATTTTCTGCAACAATTTTTGAGTTTTGTTACATAGTTAGTTAATTTCAACATTTCTTCGTATGTGTAGATTTCAGTCCTAATTCAGTTTTTGACTTGAACTTCTACATTATTGCTGAATAAGAGCCTGATATTGGACTCCAATACCATTTTAAAATGAATAGCGCTAACAAACGAAAACAGCAGGGAACACGCAAACCAACGCGCTAAATTTTACTATATTTTTCAGTAACCTTATTACCAACGCAATAAAAATATTACATCTTTCGCATAACAATACCGTCGTTGAAATCCGTTGGTAGTACGCAAGAATATATTTAACTTCTAGTTTGCAATACTGCAGCCTACGTATATAGCTGTTTGTCTGACGGTCATAGACCTGAAGAAGGCGTATGACTCTGTGGACAGACAGACCTTGTTTGACCAGACCAGACCAGACCAGACCAGACCAGATAACTGATACGTCGGATCTTCACAAACACAACATCTAAGGTGAATATTTTTGGGGAAGTTTCTGACCCTATTGAGAATTAATAGCTTCTTACGGCACTGAAGGAGGATCTATAGTCTATTTTAGACTATAAATAAATATAATTTACGGGAAGCATGCCACGAATAATCCAAGTTTGCCTCAACGCATGGAGCAGAGAAGCACTAAGCTAAAGAGCAGACATGATTTCCAGTTTTGATAGACGGATGTACTCTGACAAATAATGGGATAATGGGCGTGTTATCCAAAGCAATGATGTTATTTGTTATCGATGCAGAAAGTGTGTATGTTCTTTCCATACTGTACATTCTATTGGCTCGTAAATAATCCAGAGCCTCATCAATCCACGTGATTTTCTGAGGTGTGTATTTGTTCGAAAAGGAGAAATCCATTGCTTTTTGGGTGAAGATATGTAGGTGCCGGTACTTACCGTACTAAAAGATTCCAAATACTGTGGAGTTTTTCTCTCATGTGTCGTGTTTTTCATAGGCACCGTATGCGTGTATTCTTCAAAGCAATAATGTTATTGATTACGGTACCGGTACACATCGGGGTGACTTACCTGTGTGAAAAAGCTTTCTCACTATTAAATACCGGTACGATAACTCAAGAACAAAGTACGATCACGATTAACTGATCCACCTCTGTTGGACTGTTTACGGTAAGCTAAAAGAGACTTCTCTCTGGAAATTACTGAAATTCTGAGTACTGTAAGTTAACATTTAACACCAACATTTTAAATTTAACATGTTACAATTGACATGTATATTGTGATTGTGTCTTCCAATTGACTTTGCATGTTAACTCAGAATGTTGAGGTTAACACTTTTAACATGTTGGGGTGTTTTCCGCTCCAACTGGAAAACATGTCAATTCGTTGTTCGTGAGATGTCAACACAGCTTCGGCAACTTTCATGCCATTTCCAGTCCAACAGATAGCCTAAACAACGCAAACGACGTATGTCTCGTGAAGTCGGATTATAGTTACAACACACCGCAATACTCATTCTCTTTCTTATACGCTACAAATACAGTACGCGCACGTATGTCGTTCTTTCTGCACTATACCGGCATTAAAATTTATAGTCAGAAATGGAGTGGAGCAAAGAGATTACTCTGGACTTACTTAATGATAGATGGACCTTGTTTGTGGGATGTCTCTTCAAAGGTATACGGAGATAAAGCGAAGAAAGCTGACAGTTTCCAGGAACTCGAAATTATCTATAATTGTTCCTCCGAGTGCATCGAAAAAGAACTAGCGTCCCTCCACTCTCGGTACAATCGAGAATTGTAAAAAGTTCAGAATAGTCGGGGGCAGGAGCGGACAAAGTGTATACTTCAAAGTGGCTTGCTTTTGAAGCAATGAGCAGAATGAAGGGAGGAAATGTGCCTAATAAAACTGCATTTCTAAATCATAACAAGAAGCAACAGTGGCAATAATGAAGGCCAAATACTCTTCATCATTTTTTTTCTTTTTGCTAGTGGCTTTACGTCGCACCGACACAGATAGGTCTTATGGCGACGATGGGATAGGAAAGGCCTAGGATTTGGAAGGAAGCGACCGTTACCTTAATTATGGTACAGCCCCAGTATTTGCCTGGTGTGAAAATGGGAAACCACGGAAAACCATCTTCAGGACTGCCGACAGTGGGATTCGAATCCATTATCTCCCGGATGCAGCCACGTGCCCCTAACCGCACGGCCAATTCGCCCGGTAATCCTCGTCATCTGAGTCCATTGTCCTTGTTTGAAAATACTAGACACCACCTAAATGTATTACCACAAATTGATATAATGAACTACCTGTATATAGAAAAAGGAAGTAAAGTTTAACATGTTTATTAAGTGTGGAAACAATGTTAAATGAAAGAGTATTTAATATTTAACATGTTGATGGTGTCACCAGTTAACGTTTAACACTCTTAACATTGAACATGTTGTTGTTAAATGTTAATCAGTGCCTAGTGGAGACTGGTACATCCATCTTCATTAACATGATGCAGGTGAGCGTGATGCAATGTATTTATGTATTATATATAGGCCCGAGCTGTCCGATTTCATGGTAGTCATGTAACGTTAATTATTGTATGTAGGCGGTTTCAGAATCTTAAAAAAGGTTGTAAGAAAACTTATTTTGAAAATGATTTGAATTCCTTCAGGGACTTGGGTCTACACTGAAAATATCTCTTCTGTTGCTATCTCACAGAGAACTCATTGCATATTCATATACCGGTACCCATCATAGGCTCTGTAGAATGAAGTTCAAGGATTCAGGATCACAATATCATCATTCATGAGCCTTCTTTAGCCGGTTTTCAAACTCAGCGCAAGCCAAACGAAACATTATGTGACGCAAATGCAATATGATATGAAATACTATCCGCGACTTCCATATGTATCCTAGCGACATCTGTGTCTCGCATTAAATAATTCAAGGTCAAACTTATCTAATCTGTTAGAGTGTTTTGTTCAATTGAGTTAATGAGGGGTAACGTAGGGAACCACGGGGATCCAGTTTATTAGGGAGGGCGACACTGTGAGGATCTCAACTTGTCTTTTCGACCAGTCCGAGCGTCAGGACTGATTTATATTTTTGGTCTGCGGACAAATCGATCGACTTCCTGCGGCATCGATAGCCTTCTGTCAAGATGGCGAAAATTGGAACAGGACGTATGTTGCCGCTCATGAAATTGAACCGATTTTACGCCCGACAGTTATGGAATGCAGGTATTTACAATTACTCTTCACTAAGGAATATGTTCTGAATGTAATTCTATCCTTCAGTAAGATTGTGGACCAAATTAATTACATATGTGGATACTAACCTATCTTTCATTCGACCTGTCAAGGGGAAACCGGCATTCGAAATTTAAATGATTTTATTTGGAGTGAAGGAGTGATAACTCTTCTAACTTGTTTTAATTGTTTATATCATCCTTCGAAACAAAATTAGTTTTCATTGCACCATGCATGTTATGGTCGAGTGGGCTCACTGGCTATCAAATGTGTGATATAGGATTTCTCTTGACCAACCAACAGTAATTAACCGGGGGGAACGAGGCATCGTTGTAGTAACGGTATTAGCGTATGTGTGGTATTTAATCCAGATTCATCTTTCAGACATTCACTCATATGTTATACTAGAATTGGAGTATTATACTGAAGTACGAAAAATAAATGTTTACTGGCATTTGTAGGCACGTTTTTGAGTCAAATTGAAACGTATTTATATTACAGTATGACTACTTTCGGATAGATCTTGATATAGGGCCATTTGTTGAATTGCTTTTTTAAATTAATTTTTTATTATTTTACAAATTGCATTTGATTATTTTATTTGCTACTGTAGGGTACCAATCGCCGATGTTTCTTCTACATTGACAAGAACTTAAGATTCAACTTATTCCGAGTTATTTCTCGGGTCACTAGGTCATTTAAAGTTTTTGCCGGGAGCCTTTATTGGCGGCCGTGATATTTTTAAATATGGAAATTCCCACAAGAATCCGCCTGGATTCGAACCTTGGCCGTATGGGTGAAAATCTGGCAGCTAAGCTACTGAACTATCATGTCCCTCTTTTCTTAGTTAATTGGTCCTCATGATTTAGTTTCAAAATGATCATCATCTTCCTGTGGTAAGCAATTTTTGGACCTCCGGCCATGATCATCATAATGTTATCTTGTTAATTTGAAGATTCATTGGCTCATTTTTAAATTTCTGTGTCAAGTGTTTCAATGGTCCAGGTACTTGGCTGAATGGTTAGTGAAGTTGCCTTTAGTTCAGAGGGTCCCAAGTTTGATTTTCATCTGGACTGGGGAGTTTAGCCATTTCAGTTTAATTCCTCTTGCATAGGCATGTGGTCTTTGTGATTGTCTTAATATACAGAGCGATCCAATGAGTATGAACCGAGTGGCACTCGTTGCAGTCCGTGGGTATTGTAGAGTGGTGCTGATACAACCGCACAATGTTTTCCAGAAAGTTATTTCGAAAGGCCACTGTCGTCCATATACCTATAACACCTGTTTATAAAAACTATCCATCACTCACTATAGTTCACATTGAGTGTATGTATCAAACACTAGTCCCGTTTCTCTACGGGGTCCATGAACCTACTATGCTGGCGTACCAGGGGGAGAGGTGATACTCCTACGTGGCGCGTCCCAGCTTGCAGATAGGAGGGTCCTAACCGGCTTGCTGGCGGACTTGAGGGAAATAAAATACATCTTGCGGACCAAATGCACAACCCCCTGTGGGTGGGGGATGCAGACGACTAATATACCCATGGTATCCCCTGCCTGTCGCAAGAGGTGACTAAAAGGGGCAACCAAGGGATGATTGTATTAGAACCATGAAACTACTTGTGATTAGTACCACCACCACTGATAAGCAGAGTCTTGGAGGGGCGTGCCAATCCAACTGATGAGCCGGAATGGCACGTCTGGGCGAAATTCTGCAAACACACACGGCCTAACCACCCAAAAGCTGGTTCTATTCCTGTGACCGTAAGATCTACCTATTTCTTCATTTTGCATTTACAGGTGTACTGCTTCAGGATTTTTAGTTTGGCTGATGACCAGCCCCATTCTTTCAAATTCTTCTTGCCAAAGATCTAGTTTGTAATATCTGAAACCATCTCCCTTCAGTTTCGACGCAGTTAATTTAATTGAAAACCGAAAAAAGGAAGTAAAACTGATTTAAACAATTATCGAGGGGTCTCCCTTCTACAGATCACATATCAAATTCTCCAAAATTCTACTAAACCGTGCAGAGCATCATCTGGACCACCAAATCGGTGAATACTGCAGGGGAATCAGAAAGGGATGTCACGTGCATAGCAAATTTTGACTAAAAAAATTATAGCATATTTTCAAAACACATCTAACAAAAATTATGTCATCACATTTGTCAATTTCAAAAAAGCTTATGATAGTATAAATCGTGTCTCACTATTTAATGTTTTAACAGAATTTGGACTTGACCAGAAAACAAATATTATAAAGGATACTGACTGAAACAAAAGCTAGTGTAAAGTTTATGGGTGGATGTAGTGATGAGTTAAAAATAAATACAGGTGTACATCAAGGTGATGGGCTCTCCACTTTACTGTTTTACTGTGCTCTTAAAAAAGTTGTCAGAGAGTGGAGAAAAGCAGGTGCACCATGTCACCGACGAGGACCAAACATTACGGGTATTGACATAGACTGTCTAGTGTTTGCTGATGATATGGCACTATATCGCGAAAGACATCTCTGATGCACAGAAGTAGATTGCTATACTGGAAGAGCAAGCAGCAAAAATAGGACTTAAAATCTCATCTGAAAAAACTAAAATTTGACACATATCAACTGCTCCACCTAAACTTACTATTGATATGAGTAAAATACCAAGATTAAAGGAATTTAAGTATCTAGGTGAATGGATCACTGAAAATGGCGAAGAAAATAAATCAATAGCTTCAAGAAATCAGGAAATGGAAATTCTTTTGAACACACAAAGAATGTTTATAACAAAAGATGCTTGTCCTGGGACAGTAAAATTCGTCATTACTTAACAGTGATCAAACCTGAAGCTCTTTATGCTTCAGAAACACTCAATTTAAGTCATAAAAATTTAAAGGAACAATTAGAGATTAAGGAAAGGAAAATCGGGAGAAAAATCCTAAGGCCAGGAATTAAAGATGGAATACATTACCCCAAATCCAACTCGGAAATATGCTTTAAAATATCTAAAACTGATACAATGAGACTGCAACAGATTGAATTTATAACCCATTTGGAAAGAATAACAACAGACTTACTTATCAAAAACACAAATTTTTGCAAATCAAACTTACAAGGTCAAAATGGTACAAGCAAGTAGAGAAAGACCTCATTGAATTAGGATCACCAAATCTGCAGGATAGAAAGGTAATCAAGAACATTGTTCTCACAAGGCAGTTTGAAGAAACAAACACAACGTACTTGGTCGGAGGGACAGAAATTACAACAATCGATGAAAATGAATGTTGGGCAAGGAGGAAAGCTGAACAAATATTGATTGGTCCTAAGTGACCCATTTGTGAAAAAAAATAATTATCTAAAAGAGAAAACACATGGTAACAGTATTACACTTGATAATAAATTAAATTGATTAAATACGAAGGTCGATCTAATATAAACATGATTTTTGTTCCTGAATATCAACAGTTGGTAAGACTGGCCCCGCGCTTCTGCTATGCTTAGGAGGGACCGTTAGGAGTGGGGAGAGCGTGCTGTTAGATATTTCCCACTGTTTCGTCAGTAATGCTGACGATGTCGGGGCAACAGGTGCGCCCCTCTACTGCGCAACACATAATTATAAAATTTCGTGCTCGTGAAGGAGTTACAGTGGTGGAAATTTGCCAGAGATTGACTGCACAGTTCGGTGATCAAACACTGTCAAGGACACGTGTGTTTGCCTGGCATAAAAAGTTCAAGGAAGGATGAGAATGTGTGGAAAATCAGCAACACAATCACCATTCTCGGACCAGCATTACAGACTAAAACATTTGTGCGGTTAAAGACATTATTGATGACGATCGACAGGCATGAGCGACGCACAGTCAGTGCTGCTTACTGGTGTGAGCTGATGGACAAAGCGAGGGTTGCATATCGCTGCAAAAGACGAGACGAACCGATTCAACAGGTCATCCTCCTCCCCGGCCCCATACTGCAACTCTATCTCCAAGCTACAGGAAATGCACAGGACTACACTTGATCATCCTCCTTACAACCCGGACTTATCGCCCTCCTATTTCCATTTGTTCGGGCCGCTTAAAGAAGCTCTAGCAGGGCAGCGATTTGAAGATGATGAGAGTGTGGAAGACTTCGTGCGCAACTGGCTGGTGACATGACCCTGTTCTTTTTACGATAAGGGCATCAAAAAGCTGCCCATACGCTGGGACAAATGCATTTCCAAAGCAGGAAACTATGTGGAAAAATAAATTGTAATTGCCTTGTGTTTTTCAATAAATGAATTTAAATAAAAAATAAAATCCTGTTTATATTTGATCCCCCCTCGTAAGTTAAATTAATAATAAATTAAGTTGATAGTTTTTGCAGATGTAATTCTGTTACCAGATGTTTCCTCTTTCAGATAGTTTATGCATTTTACTCAGTTTCAGCAGACTGAAAAACCTAACAGTTATAAAAAAAATTGTTGTTTTGCTTCTGCTTCTGTCTCCCCATAGCACCATAGCTTAACATAATCAGCAATTACAAGCGTATTTGTTGTCACATTTTTCCTCTTCACTGGCAAGAGAGCTATCTGCCTTAAATCAGGGACAATATGGTAATGGAATTTAAGGCTGAGCCATAGTACCTGAATTACACACAATAACAAAGAAAAGTTTGCATTACTTTTAAAGCATTTACCATACTTTGACACTTAACATAAAGAATGGATCTTATGTGTGTATTATAATATGTATTTATTGAACGAATCAATGACTTCCCTCCATTACGGACTGCCAGAATGGACAAAGTAAAGCGTATTTGGACACTGAATGTTTTATCTCATGCAAATATAGTGGTTATACGGATTTTTAAATTGTGGAGGTCTGAACGAATGAGATCTTGCGATGTGTACAGATCCTGTGTGGTGGTGGTGGTAACTATTCTTTCAGTGCTGTTCATTGGCAATTCGAACTTCTTCCAGAACTCGATGAACAAGGCAGGTATTGTGCCATGAGCACAAAGACTGAAAATCTCTACTTCATTCCGCTGATATTTATTTTTGTAGAACGGTATGGTGGGCGTGTAAACGTTCCTGGTTTTTAAGGTGGACTTCGGTAGGCTGGCCGACATGGTGCTTGAATGGCAAAAATAAAGTATCGATTAGGTGGTTTTTAAAATTAATTTGTTGTTAGTTCTTGGCGGATTTTTCTTAATTTTAGATAACACGTCTTGTTTGCTGAAATCCCACCTTGGCATATGATCCACAAGGTCATGCAGCCAGTCTTCAGTTTAGTACATATAGTATCTAGTACAAACTGAAGAGATGTTAAGTACAGAATAGATATGGCCAACTGTCCACTGGCAGGAACTGAACCTACAACTGGTAGAACTAGAGCACTATTTTGATACTAGGATGTGGAGTCTTATAAATCTTACCTTGTATGATGTGTAGGATGTGTAGGAGAGAGAAGTGTTCATTGCTACTTTTCGGGGCCCACCATCCAGCTCTAGATTGTTACTCTAATGTTATGCTTAAATATGATAAAATACAATATTTTGGACAGTTGACAGATGAAGGAACACGGCTTTTGGCTGCATCTTTCAATATGACATTTTCCCATAATTCAGGTTGTGGGTTCGGATCCCACTGGTGTTCGGCTGGCCATTTTTGTTCTGTACTTCACATCTCGTCAACACGTACTACATGTACGTAACACGACCTAATACGTTGAAAGTCTGTTTCGATTACAATTACTGTACTTGCATAGATGCATACTATTGCCAACTATACCACAATAAAAACTCCTAAATGAATGGTGATTGGGATTGTGGTTTCTGGGGATACAAGAGGCCTGTACACTGCTTTGTGAGCTAACATGGGATCATGTGCCCCCAGACCCTCTTTGTTTGCCGTGAATTTAATTCTTGTCCATTCTCAAACATAGAATGTAATGCTGTGCTGTGTTGCTTAATGTGCCAACCAGCTGCATCCAGGATTTACCTGAACAGGTGTCCAAGCACGTGATGTAGCTGTCAAGAACTAAAGAACTTTTTCTCTGTGCCTAAGGGAATGCGGTCTGGCATGATACTAGATGGGACAATGCTGTAATTCTTGTGATGCGCGTACAGACTGGCAGACATGATGGAAATTTAAAAAATTGCATTTCCTTCTTGTTCTGGACATATCCGACTCTGAAATACCAATACATTTGTAAAATTCTGACCAAATTACCAACAGAATTCGTTATTTTATTTACTGAGCGAGTTGGCCATGCAACTAGGGTCTCTTTGCTGTAAGCTTGCATTCGGGAGATAGTGGGCTCAAACCCCACTGTTAGCAGCCCTGAAGATGGTTTCTTGTGGTTTCCCATTTTCACACCAGACAAATGCTGGGGCTGTACCTTAATATAGGCCACGGTTGCTTCCTTCCATCCTAGCCCTTTCCTACCCATTGTCACCATACAGTAAATACAATGGTTGATTATGTCGTTCTGTCTACTGCTCTGTCCAAGAATCTTGATATGATGTTGCTA
Organism: Anabrus simplex; assembly: GCF_040414725.1. Lineage (NCBI taxonomy): Eukaryota > Metazoa > Arthropoda > Insecta > Orthoptera > Tettigoniidae > Anabrus > Anabrus simplex. Next base: position 87,128,778 of record NC_090277.1, on the reverse strand, counting down.
TTTATTTATTTAGCGTATGACTTATGTAAAGAACAAAACAATGGGGAATAAACAAAGAAAAAATATTCCTGATGTGCCCTTTCCACACACACACACACACACACACACACACACACACACACACACACACACACACACACACACACACACACACCTACCTTTGTTTCAGTCAACACCCAAAGTGAACCCTTTCTACTATGTGACTATAACTTCTCTTTTACTACTGGACAAAATATTTCCTTTTCAGTGAACCAGACATCAAGATCGGCCACGACGCTGGCTGTCGGGGAGCCGACTGGCCCAAGTGTGAAGACGGATATTCCTGGACCAAAATCCAAACAGCTTATGGATGAGTTGAGTGAATTGCAGGTATATTTCTCTTGTCTGATAAATATTGGAGAAACCAGTGTTTTCCAACCTTTTCAAACTTGTATATCCCTTAAAACAATACTTGCTTTTAAAAAGTACAGATTCTTTTGTTTATAATGTGAAATAGTGGAAATGAGGTAATTAGTTGGCTAAGGAAAATTACAACACTACTGTATTAAAAAACTCTGAACATTATAGCTTCTACATTGATGTTTTGGCTGATTTTGGCTCTATGTGGTGGTTATGCATGGGAACACATGACATGCAGCCATTACCAAGCTGCCATTCATATATATTTATATTGGTTGCTCGCTATCTTGAAAAAGATTTGCCAACTGTATTATGTACATTCACTACGTGGTTAAGCTACCTCGCTCAGCGTGTATGGTATTCGGTACGGTTCGTGATCTTTTGCATTTTCTTCAGTAATTTGCGTTCTTCATATTGTTATATCTAGTCTCTATCTCATCAGTAGCTGCCTCTGTGGATCAGTGGTAGTGTCTACTTCCGGATCCCAAGGTAGCTGGTTCAAACCCGGCAGAGGTAGTCAAATTTTTGAAGGGCGGAATAAAGTCCATTCGACACTCCATGTTGAACGATGTCGGCATGTAAAAGATCTCTGGTGACACGTCTAATGTTTACGTGCCATAATTAATTAAAATTCAGGGGCAGACGCCCGAGAGAATTTCGGTTTACTCTGCCGTCTAATGGGCCTAGAGTAAAATGGAATGTCAGGATTGACAGACAGCCAGGTGGCATCAAATTAAAATGCCTGCACGTTATAGCAGAGGCCACACGAGTATTATTGTTCCGGAAATGTCGTGGAACGCAGAGGCGTAAGAAGGTGCCGGGGTGATTGGGCAGACAAGGAAATGACCAGAGCATAAGTTAAGGCACTATATTTTGAAATTTTATTTCTTTCTCCCCCCCCCCCCCCCCCCGTTTAAAATTTGATAGATAGGAAATCTGAATAAACAGCAACCAATGAGCTCGTCAGCTCCCACAACAATGAGCTCGTCAGCTCCCACAACAATGACTTAAAGTATAAAATCAGTTACAAATTAGAGAGAGGTATGAGCATGATAATATACAAGGGGATGAGCAGTGTAGCTCTGAACAGGTACACTATTTATAAGTGCACATTTGCTCCACTAATTTACATAGCACCGAGCTCGATAGCTGCAGTCGCTTAAGTGCGGCCAGTATCCAGTATTCGGGAGATAATGGGTTCGAAACCCCACTGTCGGCAGCCCTGAAGATGGTTTTCCGTGGTTTCCCATTTTCACACCAGGCAAATGCTGGGGCTGTACCTTAATTAAGGCCACAACCGCTTCCATCCCATTCCTATCCCCTTCCTGTCCCACCGTCGCCATAAGATCTGTCTGTGTCGGTGCGACGTAAAGCAACTTGTCAACTTGTAAAATAAAAAAATAAAAAAATAAATAAATTACATAGCTTAGGAGTCTAAGCTCCAAACATTACTATAGTCCAGCTCCTCAGAGGCCCACTCAGAAGGTCCTAGGGAGAACACTTATTAGAAGTTGTGAAAAGCTTCAAATATGTGGGGAGTATATTTGCAGAAGATGGGAAAATAAATGAAGAAATTGCAGAGAGAATCCAATAAGCCAATGGGTTTTACCAATGTGCAAGAAAATTCCATACAAGCAGCCGAGACAATATTCCTATAGAAATAATTGGGGAGATATGAAGGGATAATATCAGAAATGTAGAAATCAGAGAGAGAATTGGATTCCCTAATCTGCAAGACAGGATAGAGACCAGTAAGCTGAAATGGTATGGACACATGATGAGAATGGAAGAGGACAGAGTTCCAAAGGGAGTATTTATGGAGAAAATAAGGCCTAGAAACAGGTAGAAGTATACGTTGAAGAAGAGTACAGAGAACAGAGGAGGAAAAGTAGAAGAAATATTGGAAGAAGGGAGTGATGGAGATATAGAAAACTTTGGAGGTCCTTGATTCACAATCTGACCCAGAAGACTGGAAATGGGAAATACAGAATTATTATTATTATTATTATTATTATTATTATTATTATTATTATTATTATTATTATTATTATTATTATTATTATTATTATTTATTTAACAACTCTTAATTTAATCATCTCTTTACAGTTCCGATTTCCTGGGTACTCTTCCACTTTTCTCTATTTGTAAATATCTTGTTCTTCATGCCATTGCCCAGTATCCTTCCCCGAACTGTCGGTAGATGCAGAGTGGGTTTCGACCCACAAGTGGCCACGGCTGGTCCGTGGTCGAAAAGTTCTGCACTCCAACTGGCAAATCATGCAGAGGAAGGGTGGCCATGGCTCTACCGTGGCTCTACGCCTCTGCATTCGGGAGATGGGACACGGTTGGACGTCACGGGTGGCCTGAGAATGGTTTTCCGTGGTTTTCCATTCTCCTGTACTAAGGCGAATGCTGGGACAGTTCCTAGTATAGGCCACGGACGCCCACCCCTTCACCTTCTCCGTGCATTTCGTTCACCGTAACAAATCTCCCGGTCTGAGAGACGCCATCACTGTCTAAGAGGCCCACCTCCTCATTCAGGGAAGGAATGAAAATAGTAGTAGTAGTTCCCCAAGCTGCAATGTCAGCATTGAGAGTATCTATCCAGTATATTCTAGGTTTTCCAGCCAGCCGTTTTTCCTTCTACCTTTCTTTCAGAGTGCACTCGAGCTGATCACGTAGGCTCCAGCCTCTTTATTATTATTTATAAGTTTCATATTCCGTATTGATTGGATTCAATGTAATAGATAAGAAAAATGTTCCACCGATCAATACATTTATTGTGGATGAATTATTACACTAGTACCGGTTTCGACCTATCTTGGCCATCATCAGCTAGCACACAAATTTACAGTCATGGGATAAATTACAAAGAAGTTACTTAAGAGCATCCGGATGTCTGATAAAAAATGGAAGTAAAATATATTGCAGTATGTTGCGTTAAAATAGCTCTGATTAAAAGTAGTGATGGTTAGAATAAACTAAAACCTATTGATTGAGCATGGACATGAGTACATAAACACATTAAAATATATGTGCCACATCATAAGACACTAAAAATATATAGCACATTAAACACATTAAAACAGGGTATATTTTAAAAACGTCTATTAAAATTTGAGTTCATGTTGCGTTGCATTCATTCTTCAATCCTCTTGTAGTTCTTGTGTTGATTAAGTTGAATATCGGTACACAACCTCCACAGCAACAACAGTAAGTACTTTTTTCATTTAACACATACATCCAGGCATTCCTTCATACATACGCTATACTCATATTAGCTTTTCTTTACAGATAACGACCATATAACGTGCATAGACGAGAGAAGTGTCACCACCAACTACTCTGATATTAAAACCTATCTTGCTACATCAACTTAATTTTCAAATTTTACTGACAAGAGTTCTTATAACATACCAATACAAAGTTTATCAACCATAGAACATTCTCGATAATCAACTTAATCAACACAAGAACTACAAGAGGATTGAAGAATGAATGCAACGCAACATGAACTCAAATTTTAATAGACGTTTTTAAAATATACCATGTTTTAATGTGTTTAATGTGCTATATATTTTTAGTGTCTTATGATGTGGCATATATATTTTAATGTGTTTATGTACTCATGTCCATGCTCAATCAATAGGTTTTAGTTTATTCTAACCATCACTACTTTTAATCAGAGCTATTTTAATGCAACATACTGCAATATATTTTACTTCCATATTTTATCAGACATCCGGATGCTCTTAAGTAACTTCTTTGTAATTTATCCCATGACTGTAAATTTGTGTGCTAGCTGATGATAGCCAAGATAGGTCGAAACCGGTACTAGTGTAATAATTCATCCACAATAAATGTATTGATCGGTGGAACATTTTTCTTATCTATTACATTGGCTCCAGCCTCATCGCATGTCAAAGTCGTCGTCGTCGTCGTCGTCGTCGTCGTCGTCGTCTGGATGTCCTGACTCTTCTAGTATGTATGTATGTATGTATGTATGTATGTATGTATGTATGTATGTATGTTGGGTGCTCAGCCTGAAGGATGGTCAGATGCTCAACTGTTCTACATCAGCTGTCTTATATGCCCTAGGCATCACTGAAGAGGTGTACTAGGGAGATGAGGAGTGAAGAAGTTCTTGGTTGTTTTCCTCACCAAGCCAGAAGTTGCTGTTACATATCAGTCTGCTAAATCCACTGAAATGCATGCACCAACTGACCTTATGAGCGACAGTTTCACACCATTCATAACAGGACTGACTACATAAGGAATGGCATTACTAACATTGCTCATACTCCAGTCACTTTCACGTTGTCAAAGGCAAGGATAAGACTGAGACAGATCAAAGAAAGTAACAGAATTGATCTAGCCCATACCAGTGCATTATAAACACTAGGTCCCGTCAGCAGAGGCATTCTGTCTTGAATAATGATTGTTTGCTTCTGTTGATATTGTGTTCATACTTCCAGTCGTCATCGTCATCATTTCCCCTTATCCAGCTCCTGCTGGGTCGGGGTATTTATGGTACTTCTCCATCTTCCTCTTTCCTTCCACCATTCCTCTTCCACGATCTTGTCCCAGTCTAAATTTCGTCCTCTTATGCTGCTCTTCACTGATTCAATCCACCTTGTTCTAGGTCTTCCTCTTGCTCTCTTGCCCTCGCACTTCACCTCCAGCATCTATCTTGGAATTAATTTCTCCTCCATTCTCTTTGTATGTCCAAACAACCTTAGTTTATTCTTTTCAATTCTCTCATTTAGCTTTCCTATCCCAACTTCCTTCCTCACATCCTTATTTCTCACTCTTGTCTTTCCTTGTCTTTTATATCATACTTCTTAGGTATTTCATCTCGCTGGCTTGAATTCTGCTTTCTTGGCTGCTAGTCAAAGTCCAAGTCTCAGCTGCATAAGTCAGTATGGGTTCATAGTACATTTTGTACATTATCTCTTTACTTTTCCTTGGTACTTCTTTGCTCCAAACAAGTTTTCTACCGAGCTCGATAGCTGCAGTCGCTTAAGTGCGGCCAGTATCCAGTATTCAGGAGATAGTAGGTTCGAACCCCACTGTAGGCAGCCCTGAAAATGGTTTTCCGTGGTTTCCCATTTTCTCACCAGGCAAATGCTGGGGCTGTATCTTAAGGCCATGGCCGCTTCCTTCCCACTCCTGGCCCTTTCCTGTCCCATCGTCGCCGTAAGACCTATTTGTGTCGGTGCGACGTAAAAAAAAATTTTTTTTTCTTACACTTGGCCTGCTGTACCCTCCTGCTAAACTCCATGTCCACCCTAGTATTTTGCATTAATTCACTTCCTAGGTATTTAAAGCTGTCCACATCGCAGTGCCATTTCCTTGGGTTTCCCCTTTTGACATCACCATAGTCTTGCTTTTTTCTCTGTACTGATTTTCCAGTATCATGTGGAATTAAAACCACTGAACTATAGCTTTTCATTTTGAAAAATCTTGCATGAATATAGTGGAATTCCAACTTCAGTTACCTCAGTGGGGAGTATTATTAAGTTGCTGTGCTCTCCTGGGATTCAAACTGCCATCACGTTGGTAGGGAGTTGACAAGAATGTTGCTAAACTGCTGTGCCCCCATATCAAACTCTACTGGCCAATTTATCTAGTTTTGATTTGATGATTTTGTTTAATCTGTGTTATCAGTATATACTCGTACATTATTGCTACTACTCCTTATCACTGCTGTTACTGTTTACACGGGGCGGCTTTTACTTGATTGAAGCAGATTTTAATCTAACGTTTACATTGAGATTAGTTGCATAATACTTAGAATGTTAGGTAAATCATGTAATATGTTGCTATGGGATTAGTTGTGGAAAGCATTACTGAGATACCATGTCATATGTAGAGAAGTAGAAACACGAATTGGAGCATATAATTCAATAAATGCAATGACAGGTTACAGATCTCTTAACATGGTTATGAAGTGGTGGTGGTGGTGGTGATTATTGTTTTAAGAGGAAGTACAACTAGGCAACCATCCTCGATATAACACTAATCAGAGGGAACAATAGAAGGGATCCGACACTTGAAAAAATGAAGGTATCGGCCAGAAAGACAAGGGCCACAAAGAGTGTGAAAATGAAAGACTCTCTAGCCCTCGCAAACCTAATACCGTCGGGGTTGGAAAAGAACAAGAGTTGACCAAGGAAGGTTGAATAAGATAGATGAAAGTGATGAGCCTGGCACAAATAAGTGAAAGCAGTGCCAGGACTCAGCTGAGGGCCTCGTGGTCGCCAACCCCCGCTCCAAAGTTCAGAGCCCCTGGGGCCCCTTTCAGTTGCCACTTACGACCAGTAGGGAATACTGCCCCCACCCATAGGGGGACGTGGTTATGAGGGTATTTAGGGATTGTAGTAAGGATGTAAAGGAGAGGGTGTATAAGTCTCTTATAAGACCCCAATTAGAGTATGGTTCCAGTGTGTGGGACCCACACCAGGACAGCTTGATACGAGAAGTGTAAAAGATCCAGAGGAAAGCAGCACGATTCGTTTCATTCTATTGTTAAATATGCTACGAACCTCAATCATTAACATAGACTGTGATTTAGATATTTTTGTCGAATTTTTATTCCGAGCACCTGAAAATATTAATATTTTTGTAAGTAAATATGTTGTATAAAATCTAATATAAATCCTATTGATCTGAATGAGGTACAGATTGTAGTACAACACTATGGGGGAAACACCTGAAAAAATCATAATTATCCATGAAACAGTAAGAGAGTTATGAAGGGAACCGTGATATATTGTTAAAACGGCGGGAAATTTTGAACCTTTTATTTAAAAATGTTATAATTAGGATTTTGACATTGAAGTTGCTTCTGATTGCTCTGAAACATGCCAATACTGGGATATGTGCAGCATTTATCAACAACGTTTGTAGCATATATAACAATCGAATGAATATTGGCCTATTTTCCCCATGTTAAGCTGGGTTTCCCCCCTTAGAAAAGATAGGTACAAGAACAACTTGATGCACTGAATGAGAAAACCGAAAAGAATGATACGAAAATAAGTGCAGAGAAAAGCAAGACTATGGTGATATAAAGAAGAGAAAAACAAAGGAAAGGCGTTGTGAAAATTGGTGGTCAAAGCGTTGAAATTGTTGATGGTTTCAAATATCTTGGGAGTGAATTAATGGAGAATACAAGGCTGGACATGGAGATTTGCAAGAGGTGCAACAGGGCAATGCATTATATCAGAGTATAAGAAACCAGGAAGTGTAAAGAGATAATGTATAAAATGTATTTATGCACCCATGTTGACTGAGACGTGGACAGCAACAAGTAGGGAGGCGAGCAGAATTCAAGCCAGCGAAATGAAATACCTAAGAATTATGATAGGAAAGACAGAGTGAGAAACAAAGATGTTGAAAAGGAGGTCGGAATGGAAAACCTAAATGAGAGAATTGATAGGAGTAAACTAAGATGGTTTGAACATGTAAAGAGGATGGAGGAGGAAATAATACCAAAATAGATGGAGATGAAGTTCGAGGGAAAGAGAGCGAGAGGGAGAACTCGAACAGGGTGGATCGATTCAATAAAGAGGAGTGCAAGAAGAAGAAGAAGCCTGAATTGGGACAAAAGATGGAAGAGGAATGGTGGAAGGAGAGAAAGGTAAAGTGCTGTAAATGCCCCGACCCAGGAGGAGCTGGATAAGGGGAAAGGAGGCAGAGGATGGTGATTACTATATAATAAATTAAACACGAAGATTATTCAGTGAAACATGGGCACAATTTTCAGCCTTAGAAAAGAGCAGAACTAAAGCAGAAGCACCCCAAGTTCTACCACATAGCTTATCCAATATATTGTTATAGTTTCTAATTTTGTCAGCTGTGTTTTCAAGTTGTTTATGTTGATGTTAATAATCTTATGGCCTCAGCCACCATGTGCAGGAATCCTGGCTGCTTGCGTGTCAGTTTAATTAATTTTGTTGGTTAAACACCAAATGTGTTGCTAACGGGGTAGATCATCATCCATGGTATCCCCTGACTGTCTTAAGAGGCGACTAAAGAGGCTCTCCATGGGATTATAACTTAGGAGTGTGGGTTGGCGACCTTGGAGCACCTAGCTTTGTTCTGGCATTGCTTTCACTTCTTCTATGCTCCTTACTTTCATCTGTCCTATCTGACCTCCCTTGGTCAACTCTACTCCTCTGACCCCGATGGTTTCCGAGGCCTAGAAAGTCTTTCATTTTCACGTCTTCATGAACCTTGTCTGTCTTTGGCCAATGCAGTAGAACCTCTGTTAACTGAAACAAAGTGGGTAAAGTTGGTTTCGGATAATCAGAATTTCAGATAATAATTTAATGTCATTTTTTAGAGGTTTAGAATAGATTTTTTTGAAGGTTTAGTTGAAAGTAAATGAAGCCGTAGGCTACATAGTACATTGTTGACAAGAAATTTTAATACTGGAAACCCGAACTACTCAACTGTATGTACAAAACAAAACTATGTTCGATAGTGCATGTCCTGTAAAAAGTAATCTATTTTCTTTTGTTTTTATTTTCCCATCATTTGCTAGCTGCTGGCTGCTATGTTATGCCACTGTTTTATTAGCAGAATGTAAGAATAACATAAAATTTTTTCTTTAATTCCTTTTTGCAATTTAACAAGTTTTTCTCTCTGATCATTTCGGTTAAGTGTTTCAGATAATGGAGGTTCTACTCTACCTTCATTTTTTGAAGTTTCAGATCCCTTCAGTTTCTTCTCTCTGATTAATATTAATAGAAGAACTGATGACCTCCTCAAAACTGAAAGAAGAATCATCAGAACATGCATAAATGAAAAATACCAGTAAAGGTATCTGGAGTATCATTCTTAATGAAACTGTCTTTGGAGAGATTGACCTAATCACCAGCACAGTGAAGAAGAAAAGAATCTCATATTTCTTTCACATCTTGTGACTGCCAGGAAATGTGCTTTTACTAGGTATGAGAAATCTTGGAAAAAAGACATGAGGGTAGTAGATCCGCAAAATTCAGCAAGATCTCAAAGCAGTTGGATTTGAGATAGTAGGTAAGGTAAGGAAAGGGTGTATTCTGCCTGTAGACAGGTCCAAACCTCCGCAGAGGTGTGCCTGAACCAGAGTTTACGTACGGTAGGGTGGCCAGGATTTTCCGCTCCTCCATTCCCTTACCAACAGCGCGTGGCAACCCATCCAAATCTTGACCACACCCAATGTTGCTTAACTTCGGAGATCTCACGGGATCCGGTGCTTCAACACGGCTATGGCTGTTGGCAGATAGTAGGTGCAGAGAACAGAAATAAAATTAGCACCCTTTTTAAAAATCACAAATTTTCAGCAGAAATGGCACAGTCTATAGTGATTTCAGATGAACTGAGAAGATTACTATCGGAACAAATTAAAAAAAAAAACACTGGGCAGATCACAAGAACCAAACAGTACCACCTTCAAACAAAAAGTGAGCATGGAACGACTCAAGTGGTCCAGTGTGGCCTATAAAGTTAATAATAATAATAATAATAATAATAATAATAATAATAATAATAATAATAATAATAATAATAATAATATAATAGATGATGGTTTCCTATTTGTACTTCCTCTTAAAAGAGTAATCACCACCTTTTACATGCTGTCACTGTACAACATTAAGTATTGAATAGACTTTTTCTGGCCTTCAAAAATCCTTCCACCTCTTCCAGGTTTGAACCTTTGATCCAGAGAGGTTTTATGGAGTTTTGATAAAAATACAAGCAGTGCTGTAATGAGTTAGGGAGATAAGAAGTGTTTAAACTGTGTCATTGGCCGGTAATGGTTGAACTTCAGAGATTTGGGCTGGTTCCTTTGCTTTGATCTGAAGAGGCAACAGCTTATTGATAAGATACTCGGCTCACTTGTATTATTTGCCATCTCATATCTTGTTGAAAACAAGTCTTGTTTGTTGACCTTGACAAGGAGGTGAATGGTATCATTTTGTGCTCAACTCAAGAATGGTGTTACTATCTCGACATTTGTTTGTAGTAGATAAGAATTTGAATACACACATTACTTCCTTATCTTTACACTGGTAGATGTTTTGACAATATGTACTTCCATAGGCCTTGGCCAGTGTCTGGCAGTTATATATAGATTTCAATTTATTTTACTAATTTTTGCCAGGCTGAATAGGTCAGATACTAGAAGCATTGGCCTTCTGAACCTAACTTAGCTCATTCAATCTTGGCTCAGTCCATTGCTATTTTAACCCTGCAAATGTCAGTGCTATATTCTGTAGTGCCAGGCATCAGTGCTTGAAACTGTAGTGGTTTATAAAATATTTTATAAAATTGGTAAATATCAGAAACTAACAATGTATGCACCAGTTTGATCAGGAAGAGTTGTTCAACAATAAAGACAAAAATATTAGAACTAAAGATCCTTAATCAACAGCGAACTTTTTGTATGTTTGTTTGAATTCTTGATATCTTGAAAACGCAAAATAAAATTGCACAAAAAATATAACAAAACAAGAAGTAAAATACAAAATGTTCCTCATACAATGCTGAAATAACCCTGAAAATTTCAAAAGAATCTGTACATAATTAGCACTCCTAGATCACTTTGTCACAAAAGAGAACATTTTTTTTTCTTGCAGATTATTCTCATTCAGTCAATCATTCAGTCACTACTGATCTGCATTTAGGGCAGTCGCCCAGGTGGCAGATTCCCCACCTGTTGTTTTCCTAGCCTATTCTTAGCTGATTTCAAACAAATTGGGAATTTATTTAACATCTCCTTTGGTAAGTTATTCCAATCCCTAACTCCTCTTCCTATTAACGAATATTTGCCCCAGTTTGTCCTCTTGAAATTCCAACTTCATCTTCATATTGTGATCTTTCCTTCTTTTAAAGACACCACTCAAACTTTTGTAACATTTTAAAACTAATGTACATTTCAATACAGACCAATCATGAAATTTATAACATGTAACATACCACTTAGTCGAGCAGCTCGTCTCCTTTCTCCCAAATTTTCCCAGCCCAAACTTTGCAACATTTTTTTAAATGCTATTCTTTTGTCGGAAATCACCCAGAGCAAATCAAGCTGCTTTTTTTTTTTGTGTGGATTTTTTCCAGTTCTTGAATCAAGTAATCCTCGTGAGGGTCCCGTACACTGGAACCATACTCTGGTTGGGGTATTACCACAGACTTATATGCCCTCTCCTTTACATCCCTACTACAACCCCTAAATATCCTCATAACCATGAGATCGATCTGTACTCTTTATTTACAATCCCATTTATGTGTTTACCTCATTGAAGATAATTTCGTTATATTAACACCTGCGTACTTACGATGATCCCCAAAAGGAACTTTCACGCCATCAACGCAGTAATTAAAACTGAGAGGAATTTTCCTATTTGTGAAACTCACAACCTGACTTTTAACCCCGTTTATCATCATACCATTGCCTGCTATCCATTGCCTATTGGCATCTCCTACTCTCTTCCCCTTATCCAGATGCTGCTGGATCAGTGTATTTATAGCAGTTCTCCTCTGTCCTCTTTACATATCCAAACTATCTTAGTTTACTCCTGTCAATTCTCTCATTTAGGTTTTCTATTTCAGCTTCCTTTCTAACGTCTCAATTTCTCACTCTCCTTGTATTTCCTATTATACTTTTTAGGTACTGTATTTCATTTCGCTGGTTCTCTGTTCTCCACCCTACCTGTCGTTCACCTCTCAGCTGCATAAGTCAATATGGGTGCATAATATGTAGCCCATCCAGAAATTAAGTTCCCGTATTTCTTTTCTCGTACAAAAAATGTACGAGAAATATGAGCATGCATGACAGATTTTTGATGTAGCAATCACATATTGGCCGGACAAGTCCTGCCTAGTGTCAGTAGTGCAGCTGCAGTGGCTCGAAAAGGTGGGTGGCTTTTATTGTTTCTCCCACTGTCTGCGAGGTTCGGTGTGTGATCATTTTTTTTTTTTTTTTACGGAAATTGCGATGGGCCATTCAAAACAAGAGGCATGCTCAGCACTCAGCAACAGTTCTGCAGGAGTTTGACTGGGAGTGTTTGATCATCCACCGTACAGTCCTGATCTGGCTCTGTGATTTTCATCTTTTCTTGCATCTCAAGAAATTCCTGCCCTCTTGCCAACATTTTCACACTGACAAAGAGTTGAAGATGAACTGTCACATGCTGGTCCCAATTCCCAGGCAGCAGACTTCTATGACACCGGCATACAAAAGTTGAACCCACGATATGACAAGTGCCTCAATATTAGTGGTGATAATGTTGAAAAATAGCTCTAACATTGCTGTATCAGTTGCCAATAAAGATTTTCATGTAACTATTAAAAAAAAAATCTTCATCCATTCCCATTTCCAGATTCTCTCTGGGTAGGGTAGTGTACCAAACCCCTGCACCTTACTCGATCTTTCCACCATTCCTCTTCTAGTACTTTATTGCTATCAACTTCTCTATTTGCAATACAGTCCACAACTGAGCTGCTCCATCTCATTCTAGGACGTTCCCGAGGCCTCTTTGCAGTCTCTGTATCCATGAATGTTCTCTTTGGTATTCTCTCTCCTGGCATTCTCATTATGTGTCCAAACCATTTTAGCTTTGCTATATCAATCTCTTCTCTAAGTTTACCCACTCCCATGCTTCTTATTTCCTCATTTTATATTCTATCTCGTCTTAGTCTTTCCCTGTATGCTCCCCAAGAACCTCATATCAGCTGCTTGTATCTTACTTTGGTTCCGCTTAGTTAACATCCAGTCTGCTGAAGCATAGGTCAGTGTAGATTTATAATAAGACGAGTATAAAACCTTATTGCACTTCATTGGCACATCTTTGTTCCATACAATGTCTCTAACACCCTGGTAGAAACTTGCAGACTGCTGTATTCTTTATCAATTTCTCCATCCAAATTTCCATCTTGTGATATGCTGTCCAAATATTTAAAAATTTTCACTACTTCAAGAGGTTCATTGCCAATTTTTATGACTCCCCTGGATTTCCTGTGTTCTCTTGTCATGATCAAAGTCTTGCTTTTTGCAGTACTAATCTTCATTCCAAAATTTCTTTTCTCCTCATTCCATAAATCAACTTGTCTCTGTACTCCTCTTCAGTATCTCCCCAAACTAGAATGTCATCAGCAAACAGCATAAAGTTTATTTGCTTGCCCATCATCTTCTCCTTGATATTATGTAGAATTCTATCCATGATAATGAAGAGTAAGGGAGACAATACACTTCCCTGTCTTAAACCTGTCTCAACTCTGAACCATTCAGTTTGACCCACTTTGGTTCTAACACAGCTTTTGCAATTTTGATACAATGCTATTACCATCTGCATAGTTTCATTCCCAATCTGTGCCTCTGTCAATGTTTTCCATACCAAATTCCTTGGGACACTATCATGTGCCTTTTCAATATCTAGAAATGTTGCTACCATTCCTTTCCACATTCCCAATACCTATCCATCATTTGACGCAATGTAAATATTGGGTCAAATGTGGACCTGCCTCTTCCGAATCCACGTAAACTTAAATTAATTTCTGGATGGCCCTCGTACATTTTGTACATTATCTCTTTACACTTCCTTATTCTAGACAAGGTTTCTTACACTCTGGTATAATTCATTCCCTGTTGCAACCTCTTGCTAATCTCCATGTCCAGCCTTGTATTCTGCGTTAAGTCGCTCCCTGTCCCCCTATTTCCATATGCTTCCTTTGTCTCCTTTACAATTTCGTCCATAACCATTAGAAGCAAAAGATGTGACAACGCACTCCTGTGTCTTAGTCCACTTTTAAAATACGAAGGCGGATCAAATATAAATGGGAATTTGAATGTACCGCTCCTGTTAGTAATAATTCTGAGGTGGGGCAGGGTGTTTGGAGAACGTGTGAACTATGGTGGAGAGCTGGGCTGCTTCAGTACGCCATGAGTGAGCAAGAGATGCACATGTCTGTTGCACAATGCATCGTTATCAAATTTCTCGCAAAAGAGGGCTCTGAAAATTTGAGACAGCTCTGTGCACAGTTTGGGGAAGAATCACTTGTGCAGACTCTTATGTATGAGCGGGCTAAAGAATTGGTGGCAGGAAGAGATGATGTGGAAAATGAACCTCATGAAAGGAGACTGCGGACAAGCATCACTGCAGACAACATTGTTGTCATTCGTGACGAATAAAAGTTTTTTTTTTATTTTTATTTTTTTTTTATTATTTTTTTTTTTTTTTGCTAGGGGCTTTACGTCGCACCGACACAGATAGGTCTTATGGCGACGATGGGAGAGAACAGGACAAGGAGTTGGAAGGAAGCGGCCGTGGCCTTAATTAAGGTACAGCCCCAGCATTTGCCTGGTGTGAAAATGGGAAACCACGGAAAACCATTTTCAGGGCTGCCGATAGTGGGATTCAAACCTACTATCTCCCGGATGCAAGCTCACAGCCGCGTGCCTCTACACGCACGGCCAACTCGCCCGGTAATAAAAGTTTTGCAGATTGTTTTAGTTACAGGAATAAGTTACGGAAGTGTTCAAACCATCATCAGAGAAAATTATCTGCCATGTGGGTTCCTAGTCTCCTCAACCACGAAGAAAACACTTTACGCCAGGAAGTTTGTCAGACTCCTGTTGAGTTAATGAATTTCATTATTCGTCCATATTGAACCAAGATTACAATTTATTAAAATTTGTATCCACCTTATTCAATACATTAAAATGTTGTTAAGATGAAATTACAACATATATTTTATCAGAACTAGTTTCGACGCGTTATTTTGCGTCATCAGCTGATATACATTTTAGGAAATATTGGCAAACACATAAGTTCTAGTTCTGATAAAATATATGTTGTAATTTCAACTTAACAACATTTTAATGTATTGAATAAGGTGGATACAAATTTTAATAAATTGTAAAAAAGAGACTCCTGTGTCGCTATGGGGAGGAAGGAGAGGATTTCTTGCATCGTATTGTTACTTGTGATGAAACTTGGGTGCATCATTACACCCCAGAATCAAAGCAACCAAGCTTGAAGTGGCGGCAAAGCAGGTCCGGTCAAGACTAAAACACCGATCTGCTGGAAAGTGTTTGCAACCATTTTCTGGGACTCTGCGGGGATTTTGCTGGTGGATTTTCTTCGTGAACAAACAATTAATGCAGCCTATTGCTGTCGCCTTTTGGATGAAGCAAAAGCTGCGTATTGCAACAAGCGACTCCAGCAACTGATCCAAAACTTCACATTGGCGTTTCGAAAGACATTTTTAATGTACCGTGGTATACAGAATCACCATGGCTGTGCCGTAGTGAAAAAATGATCAAGAATCTTTGGCTGGCCGCTTTTACTTTTTCGAATGAAAAATCCCACGTGGAGCAAAGATGTTATCGAGAATGTGGATATATTCCATGTACTGCACGTGCATCATGAAAATTCTGAAAAATGATGTTGAATCTGTTGTTTCTCTAGTGTGTTTTGGCAAAAGGGTGAATAGACTTCTCATTAAGAGGAGCATTCAATAAACAATCAACAGAAAAATACAATGAATCTCAGAAGAAAAAAAGGATTGATGAATTGAACTGAACTGAAGTACAAGTAGGCGCAAAACAAATTCCGACAGATCCTTAAATATAGTGTTTACAGGTAGCATAATTTTTTCTACATTTATTATTACTATTCTTATACTGTATTTCAATCAGTCTCCCCCCCCTTTCAACGTTTATATAGAACAGGCAGTAAAGGCAATCAGAGCAGTTTGGAAAGGGAATGACAATCCAAGGAGAGTAAATCAAAACTCTCAGATTTGCCAATGATATTATTTTATCTGAGACTGCAGAAGATCTCGAAGTTGCTGAGTGGTACGGACGGAGTCTCGGGTAACGAGTAAAAGATAACAATAAATAAATCCAAAGTAAAAGTAATGGTGTGCAGTCAAACGAAATCAGGTGTTGCAGGTAATACTAGATTAGGAAATGAAGTCTTGAGGGAAGTAGATGAATGTTGTTACTTGGGTAGTAAAATAACTAACGATGGCAGAAGGAGGACATAAAATGCAGACTAGCACAAGGAAGGAAGAGCTTTCTTAAGAAAAGAAATTTGCTCACTTCAAACATTGATATAGGAATTAGAAAGATGTTTCTGAAGACTTTCTTCTGGAGTGTGGCATTATATGGAAGTGAAACGTGGATGATAACTCGCTCAGAAAGAAAGAGAATAGAAGCTTTTGAAATGTGGTGTTACAGAAGAATGCTGAAGGTGAGATGGGGAGATTGAATTCTGAATGAGGAGATACTGAATGAAATTAGTGACAGGAGATTGATTTGGCTAATGTATGAATATGGCAAGCAGATTAGAGCAGATATAGGATGCAGTAGTAGCGTAGAAATGAAAAGGTTAGCACAGGATAGGCTGACCTGGAGAGCTGCATCGAACCCGTCTGTGCACTCAAACGGCAACATTGTAATTGGAGTTGAATCATGGCTAAGGTGATACTATGGATGTGCAGAAATTTTCTCATGGAACTGGAATGTTTATCGCAGAGACAGGATAGGAACAGTAGGAGAGGAGGGCAGTATTTATTCTGGTGAAGGAAGAATTTGTAAGTTGAAAAATAGTTAGATGAGGAACATGATATTCTAGGTGTAAGACTCATCTCTAAAGATAATAGGCAACTTGATATTTTTGGTGTGCACAGATCTGGAAAAGGTGACACTGATGCAAAATTATTTGATAAGATAATCAGCTATGTGAGAAACAAAAGAAATGGAAAAGAATCTGATTGTAGCGGGTGATCTCAATTTATCAAATGTCAATAGGGATATTAATGTGAATGACAGCAAGCATGACCAACAAATGGCAAATAAATTAATCTTTCAAGGATAGTTGAATGAGAAAGTGATTGAACCAACTAGAGGGAAGAATATTTTGGATGTGGTGCTGGTAAAACCAGATGAGCTCTATAGAGAACCTGAATTAATAGATGGCCTAAGTGATCACGAAGCTGTATTTGTTGTACTTAAAAATAAATGTAATAGAAAGAAAGGTGGAAAAGTAGAACTATAAGGCTGATGAGAAAGGCAGGAGAGAGTTTCTAGTTATGATCAGTGAAAACTGGTAAATAAAGATGTAATTCACCATCTTCTAACAATGTTATTAATTGGGGGGCTCGGGAGTAAATAATGTTAAGGGAAATGGCATGTTTAATAGTAACCACAGACTTGTCAACGTTGTGATTCACTTGTGGGTTGCTATATGTCCCTTAACATTATTTACTCATTATTTAAACATTAATTCTTTAAAAAATTGAAACAATGTTAATTGTGAAAATTTAAAAAGAAATACACTATTCAGAGACATGGAATCTGATGATGTCCCCAAATTGCGAGCCTTAACTGAATGATGACTCCAACTCTTTGCTGCAGATATTCAGTTGCTCTGCTGTCATCAGTTAGGACCTGCAACTTCTGCCCAATCTGTGAAATGGGATCTTTGGCTTCTTTGCTCCAGGAGCCCAAGCTGTCAACGGCAAAGGTGACAAAGAAGAAGTTGTCGATCATATTTTTGTATTTAAGCTGCTTATTATGGGCTGCAGTTTCTGCCGCAGATCCTGTAAGGCGCGACTTAGATGCTAGATTTTTAGAATCCTATTCTTTGCTTGGTGACCCACACTCGTATCATTAGGTTTTATCCAAGTATATTTCAGATAATTTGGCTGTGATGTTATACTGATGAAAACTATTTGTTAGCTCACTGCTTCAGTCCAGCTGTTTGCGGACTATGACCGCTCCCAAGGCAACTATCTGGTGGATGTGGATGGCAACACGTTACTGGACGTCTACATGCAAATCTCCTCTATGCCTCTTGGGTACAATCATCCTGACATGCTCAAGTCGATGGACAATCCTCACAACATTGTGAGTAAAGTATCATATTTGATATATTCTTTCTCGCCTCCTCTCGTTTTATCATATTTGTAATGTTTTGAGTATTGAACACCGATTATAACGTACTGTAAAACGTGTCTCATTTGTTTTAGAAAAGTGTCGTTAATCGTCCTGCTTTGGGAGTCTTCCCCGGAGCTGATTGGCCCAAGAAGCTGAAGTCTGTTCTGATGAGTGTAAGTATTTTTATAAGGAATCATAATTATCATTTCCCCTCTCTGACATCTTGGAACATACCGTATTTATTCAATTAGCATTCAGTTTTCAATTTAAAAAATTAGGGAGGGTGTAATAGGTCAAAATTTCACAGTTCAGGTTGGCATCATTTGAAAGCAGAATAAGGAACATCTTGCATCTTTAAATGAACACTTGAAATTGTTATTTAAATCTATTCTTAAATTTATGCAAAAAGTGATATTAGAAAATTTAATCAGTTTTGTATCGGCCACCCCCTGCATTACCACAACTGAGTCACATACTAAACACAGTGCTTGCTCCGCAGCTGCACAGCACCCTGTGGAGTGCAAGGCCGTGCAGCATTGCAATGTCCAAAATTATCGTTCTTGATGTAATTTTATTTTGGTGTAAATAAATATCACATGAGATACGTTCACATCCTTACATAAAACCACTTCATTATCGCTACGTCTATTCCTTAACAACACACAGTTATACTCACCACTACACTATTAAGAGAAACGCACTGAAGCAATTTACTATTGATTCTGTGAAGTACAGATATCAACAAGTCCGTATACTGGTTATTCACTTTGCCATCACAAGGCAAGGCCGACTACCTTCTCACTCAAGTTGATTTTGACAAATGTAGATATCATTTCACTCTAACCCACACTCTACATTCTCTTAATGCACTGTCTCTGTCTGGCTGACTGACTTCGTGGAGTCCAAATGACTAACTCTCCACGAACCTACTACGCTGGTGTAGCAACGGGAGAGGTGATACTCCCACGTGGTGTCGTCTCAGGTGGCGGATAGGGGGGTCCTAACTGGCTTGCCAGTGGACTTGAGCGAAATAAAATAGCTCTTGTGGACCAAATACACAACCCCCTGTGGGTGGGGGACGTAGACGAAGAATACACCCACGGTATCTCCTGCCTGTCGTAAGAGGTGACTAATAGGGCGACCAAGGGATGATCGAATTAGAACCACAAGACTACTTGTAATTAGTACCATCACACCGGGAACACCACGGGTTACAAGTAACTACAATGCTAAAGAGAGGTAGTTGTTCCGCCTATTCAATACAATAATATTGTTGATGCAGTATAATTCAATATTATTGTATTGAATAGGTGGAACATCTTTCTTTTTTTAGCATTGCAATTATTAGTTCAATACGAATCAGTGATGAAGTTTTTAACTTTAAATTACAAGCAACTCTTCTCATTTTGGTTCCATATTGAAGATGACATATATCACAAATATTATAATATTTATAGATTCACCTGTTCAATACAATACAAATCTGTTCTGTTTGATTACTGTTTACGAACACAAATGGACATGTCTACAAAATTCCTAATGTTTCCACATGTATCTGGATAAAAAATCATTACTGTAAGTTTCCATAAACCTCCATATGTAACACCACAGGCTTACATTGCCTGTAATTAGTACTGTTATGTGAGAAACACCATGGGATATTAAGAGTCCCTGTGATTAGTACACCTATGTGAGGAACAACGTAGGTTTACGTTGCCTGTAAACGGTGCCGCATTGTGAGGAATACCATAGGTCTGTGTTACATGTGCGCATTACATTATCTGTGAGTAGTACCATAATGTGTGGAATACTGCGAGTCTACGCTACTTTTGATTAGTACCGCAACATGACAAATACCATGGTTCTACTTTACTAGCGATAAGTACCATTATGTGGGGCCGATGACCTGGATTTTGGACCCCTTTAGACTACATGCATGCTTGATTCAGGATTGTGCTTTGTCAGTAATACTATTGTTTAATGCTAGTTTCTGGGAATGTGTGGCATTACGGGTAGGATCCTCTGATTGTTTTAAATTCATATTCATCCATTCATTCTTCGTCATCATGTTTTGAATTTGGGTCAGTGGATGATTTTGGAGTTTTTATTGTAGTTACATTTCGTCTCATTTTGTACCATTAGGGGCCGATGACCTAGATGTTAGGCCCCTTTAAACAACAAGCATTATGATCTGATTGACTCGGCCTGTCAGCCGACTGTTTGACAAACAGTCTAGAAATATAGACTTCTGGAAATGTTCTTGCAACTCTCAAAATGGAACACATCTGAACATACAAAGGACAATCGATTGACTGGCCTCTCGATTGGAGTAGATCAAATTTGAATGTTTGATTACTGTTCATGAACACAAATGGACATGTCTACAAAATTCCTAATGTTTCCACATGTATCTGGTTAATAAATCATTACTGTTGGTTTCCATAAACCTCCATATGTAACAGAATGGTAGTGGATTATACCCAACAAATATTATAGAGTTTTCTACAGTTTTTGACTACACAGATTTTGAGGTTATACAAAGATGCAATACATATTTACTGGGTATAGTTGTACTTAGCATTTAATAAAAGATAATTAAAATATATTAACAATAATAATTGATGGTTAGGTTATGTGTAGAATGGCATACATACAACAAAATTTCGTGACAAAGCGGTGAAATGCAGTCACTTTATCATTATAATCTGATGGAAAGCACTGGCATAGTGATAATCTTCTCTGCAAACTTAGTCCATTTTGGTGCATTAAGTTTTCTGACCAACCTCTGCTTACATATAAACTTAAAAGCTTTCCAGTCTGCTTACTTAAAAATCCTTCCCCACAGTACCAGGACCTAGTTCAATTTCACGCACATTAAACTGCATAATTTCACGATTTGCAGCATTGTTGTCTTGCTTTCCTAACCAGCTTGAGAATTTTAAATGTCCTCATTTTTATGTTTTCCTTTCTTCACACTGTAGGAGTTAGATGGGATTTTTTTGCTCCCAGTCGGTTCTCTATCTGGTTAGGAATGTGAATAACGACTCTTATATGGTTGCACTTCGTATTTACGACTCGCCACTCTCACTCCATTTCCTACAGCATATTGTAACACATTCAACTTGAAGGATTGCATAAAACTTGTTCTGTTGTTCATTTTCACTCTTACTTGTGTACCGGACGCTTGGTAATTACAAACTACACTCTGTCGTGTGGGATGCGGAGCTCAGAAGCTGGAGGGGCGTTGAGAAATCTAGGACAAGGGGAGAGAGTAGCGAGGCCCAAGGCCCAGTTTGTATAGATATGTGGATTTTATCGACAACTAAAATGTAGCACTTGCTGGCTGGTCCCGTGAAGGATTTTCCGTGATAATAGTTCGAAATTAAGGCATGGGTATGGTGTGTGATAGGTGAGGAAATACGGTGTATGGGTTATCTTCAGTCTGTCACCTCTGTTCCTCATTTACTATAGCTGCGCATAGAGATTGCCGAGCGGGGAAAAGGACATGCGGGACCAGCAGGGTTGAGCATGCGCACAACATCCGATATTGCTCCTAATGAGTAAACATTCGACCCAGGTGTTCTGTAGTTCTTGCGGGCTGACGTATGAGTGGGAATGTATGTAAGAGTATAATAAGATTGTAGTCAATACAAACCAATTATAAATATTTAACCAATATGGTTGAGGTAATAAAAAAAACACATTTCCTTGTCGTAGACCTGTTCTCCCCGCATCTGTCTGGACACTGCTTGTGGTGATTGAGAGTTTCTTTGTAATGGATTTTGTTTCAAGTATTCAGTTTCTTACATTTAGAAAGTGAAGAATTATTGAGTTTACATGGCTTGGTTATCATGCAGGTGGCTCCTCCTGGCATGCCATGTCTCAACACCATGATGTGCGGCTCTTGTTCCAACGAGAACGCCTTCAAGAACATCTTCATCTGGTACCAGCGCACCAAGCGAGGCAAGGAGATGACTTTCACCCCAGACGAGATGGAGTCTTGTATGTTGAACATGCCACCAGGGTCTCCTTCCCTTTCTTTGCTCTCTTTCAAAGGTAAGATTCCAGTGGGGTACTCTATTTTGTACTTTTCTTCATGTCACATCAAACACTGATGTCGCCATTAACGAATTGTTTTTAATCTGGGTAGCGAACAACATTGAAACCACAGCAGAATTTCTGTCTAGCAGTAACAGGACCGGGCTAGTGCTGGATAAGTGGAATTTTCTATGGACTAGCTCAAAAATGTATTCTTCTTCTTCTTCGGTCATCTAGGGCCAAGCTTACACAACATTTTCTTTTTGGCATTCTTTCTTGCCCATTAGTTCTTCATCCTTAAAGATTGTGCAAGTTTCTGTTCTTCAGACTGTTTATCTTGTGTAGTTTCCTGTCCTTCCTCAAATCGCCCTCTTTGGACTATAATTCTGACTAGCTGCAGTACCGGTCGTTGACGGTGTGCAACGATATGGAATATGCAGAGTTATCTAACTCCCCAACTTCTTTCCGCCAATAATCAGGCAGACTGTTCTACTCGGGATGCAGCAGTAATCCCATCTATCGGAGATGAGTGGCAGCAGAAGAGACAAATCACATCACGACAATGATCAACGTAATGTTATTGTTGATCAGTTCTTTCGATACTGTAGGCCTTCACATTTAGTTTTCTTCCAACTCTGGGATATTAGAGCATTTAATGTAAAGGGAGTCATTAAAGAAGGAAGGACTCCCTCTTGTCTTATTCTTCAGCGATCGTTCCGTTATGATTTTTATAATTTTTTATAATCAAATTCACATTTTTCCTTGTCGATACAGATGGTGGTTTTACACCTAAAGCTCCGTTTACACTAAGCGCAATTCCCTCGCGAAATTATTTCGCCTAGTGTAGACGCTCCCTCACCCCTGAGTAATTGCGGAGTGAGGGCCCTCGCTGCGAGCCAGAGATCAGTCGGTTTTTGTCCGCGCATCAAAGGGTTTCGCTCATCGAATTTCTCTCGGTGTAAACGTGGTCCCCGTAGTCGTGCGAGGGATGAATCAAGAACAGTGCTTGCAGCTCATCGAGCTCTACAAAAATAGAGATTTTATGTGGATTCCGGAAAACAAAAACTATTTCAATCTCAATAAGAGAGAAGATGCGTGGAAGGAAATTGGTTCTCAACTAAACTTTCCTATCTCTACAGTGAAAGCGAAGATGAAAGTGCTACTGGGATCATATCGAAGTGAAAGATTGAAAGAAAATAAGAGCAGAGTCACTGGATCAGGTATTGATCCACAAGAATTAACAAATATATCAAATGCTATTTTTTAAATGGGTGCAGTTTGGATATGAAATGTATTTCTAAATTGAATTAATATTGGTTTATAATGCAAAATTGTGTCATTTCATTACCTTTTTTGAGCCTACCGGTACTTATTTTGAAGCATTCTTGGGTCATTGTGAAGAACTTCCACTAGTGGGCAGACAACACCACATTCAGAAGGAAAAGGCCCTGAACATTTGGATTCGTCATATTTAGATGGGCTATTGCGCTTGTGACTAATTTTACTTGGTTTGTGATTTATTTTTTCTTCCATTATTTTATCTTTATTTTACATTTTCACCCCTTTTTTTTGTATTCATCCATGAAGCCTCCGTGGCTCAGGCAGCAGCGCGTCGGCCTCTCACCGCTGGATACTGTGGTTCAAATCTTGCTCACTCCACGTGAGATTTGTGCTCGACAAAGCGGAGGTGGGACAGGTATTTCTCCGGGTACTCCGGTTTTCCCTGTCATCTTTCATTCCAGCAACACTCTCCATTAACATTTCGTTTCATCTGTCAGTCATTTATCATTGCCCCAGCGGAGTGCGACCGGCTTCGGCAGCCGGCACATTTCCTATCCTCGCCGCTAGATGGGGGCTCCTTCTTTCCATTCCTGACCCGGTTCAATGACTGGAAACAGGCTGCGGATTTTTTTTCTTTGTATTGATCCACAACAATTAACAAATATATCAAACGCTATTTTTTAAAAGGGTGCGGTTTGGATATGAAATGTATTTCTAAATTGAATTAATATTGTGATTTTTAATTATTAGCATTCCTATTTTTTCATTTGACTTTTTAAAAATACATATATAATACCAAGTCGATTTACTGTTTTAAATGTGATTAATTATTATCCTTACCTTCACATAATCCTGAAGTGTTTCAATCAACGCATCACAAACTTCTGGGACGATTTTTGATATTGTGCACTTCGATATTTTAAATAAATACTGAATACTTGTGTACAAATCACCAGTTTCTAAGAAATGCAGTGTGACAGCCAACCTTTCTCACTGTTACTGCTTCTCTGAATGTTGTCTTGTTTTTCAACTTTTTGACTGATCAGTGAAACAAGTTGTTCAAAATCTTGGGTACTCGTGCAGACGAAGTTCTTAATTGTATCATCAATGGGTTCCTGTACTTTTCCTCTCATAAGGCTGTTTCCATATTGGCTTCTTCCAAGGAAGAATTGTTTGCTCCACCATCGTCGAGGGCGCCGATTTTTCTTCTTCCCATTTTTAAAATAAAAAATGACATTGATATGATGGAAAACGCGGCTGCAGCAGCTGGAGGGACAAAGCAAGTTTCCATGTTGGCTGCAAAACAAGAACAGAAGCGTTCAGGCTTGTTGAAGGTGGCTCGCCCAACTCACGCTATTTTTCGCTCTGAATTGCGCTCTGTTTTGGGTAGTACAAAATTTTACCCGAGCGACTTTCGCGAGGGAGTTTCGCTAGTGTAAACGCAGCTTTAAAGACGATCATGATGAAAACAATCACCAGTTAACACTATTAAACCATGTTTCCATGTTAACAATGCTTGGCATTGATATAGACTAAGTAACAGAAGTCTAAATTCATTATTCTATTATCATAACACAGTAAAACTCTGTAAGACGTAAATGATTGGAATTTGTGTTCTCTGTAACTTCTGTTACGGAGGTACTGGTATTTAAAAAATAAAAATTTAGGCACTTTACTCTAAACTACCATTTCATCCAGCATGACTAAAAATTTATATCCTACACTGTAGCACCGTGTTCCCAGAATTTACATACCAATTTTCATTAAATTATGTTCCCATTTTATACAATATTAAATAGAAGGAAGGATCCACCTTTTCAATACTCTGTTAGTTGAACCAAATATAAGTTTCAACCTGTTCATTTGCGACCGGTTTCAACACATTTGAAGTGTCATCATCGGCCAGTAAGCAAAGCAGAGCAAAAATTAAATCATAAAGTTCTAAAAACACACAATGCAATGATCACAGTCAAAAGATAAAAAGATCAACACTATTTCATGCCGAAACAATTCCAGTTGAAGTTCATAAGCAGGTCTTGTACAATCTTGTGCTGCATTCACATAAGACATTGCATTAACCCATTCGCATCCAGCTCCATGGCTAAATGGTTAGCTTTCTGGCCTTTGGCCACAGGGGTCCCGGGTTCAATTCTCGGCAGGGTTGGGAATTTTAACCATCATTGGTTAATTTCTCTGGTACAGGGGCTGGATGTATGTGTTGACTTCATCATCGTTTCATCCTCATCACGACGCGTAGGTCGCCTACGGGCGTCAAATCGAAAGATCTGCACCTGGCGAGCTGAACATGTCCTCGGACACTCCTGACGCTAAAAGCCATACGCCATTTCATTTCAACCCATTTGCATCCTGTTTAAATACCATAGCAGTTCACTGAGATAACACACTTAAATCCCGCAACTACGGCAGTCGTCTGCACAGTATTATTTAAAAAATCATACAAAACCAACCAGTAAAGATTCCTTTCTGAAAATTTGCATGCATAATAAAGATGGAATAAGCTTACCAATGCCACTTTTCTAGTACGTCTGCTGAGTGTGGTACACTTCAAAACACCAGATATTTTGTCAAAAAAAGGGTTCATGCATTCACAAAAATCTGCGAGTTCAGATAGTGGGTGCGTATCAAACTTTTTCAGTAAGTTATCACTAACCCTGCTGTATTCACTAACAGTTCCAGTCATTCAAGTTAGTCTGCACCGAGGAACAAACTCGTTTTGAAGGACTCGGCCCACCGTCGTCATTTGTATAACTTTCCATATCATCAGCACTATTACACTCATCACTCAAACTCGAACTAAAGGCCTTCAGGGTCTATTTAGTCGTCACAGACATCACTGTCTTCATAATCGCTCTCTAAAACACTATCTGTTAGCTTTCGTATTCCATCTTCATGAACACCAACACATCTGCTTGACGCCATGATTGCAACTGACGTGAGCGAAATAATATGAACAAAGATTCTTTTGTCTCTTGTTCCAGAAGTGTGTGATAATCTGGAGCGTGGGAAATAACCAAAGCCACATGTCTAAACTTCAGCTCAGAATGCATACAAGTGGCATCTGTGAGTTAGTAACTGAACTACATGTATTGATATACAGCAGTACATCGCCGCGAGCTGAGCTAGTCATTGGATTCATATGCCACGAATAACTTTTGCGAGCTAGGGCGTCAAATGATGTGATTGTTGCTTGTAGGCATTTTTTTTTTGTCCGAAGAGTGGAAAGCGATGTAATTGAAGTCTTAGGAATACAGTTCAAAGCGGATATATAAATCTTAAAAAGAATTTGAATCATTAAAAAAGAATAAAACCAAATAAAAAATATTTTAAAAATATAAAGAAAATTTAAAATAATTACAATATGAGGCTCAACTCAGACAGCTTGCCGCGGTGATTGATGAATGTATGGGAGACGATAAATAGAGAAAAGGGTGGGGAACAATGAGTGCTTATTAGAGGGTGGGAGGGAGAGGAAAAAGGGGGTGGGGGATGTCTAAGTAGGATCATGGGGGCATTGTGGAAGGGGCAAGTAGTATGAGAGGGTATTGTGTAAATTTTGAAAGATTGATCGCTTACTTGTAGACTTGAGGTTAGTTAAAATGGAGGTGAGAAAATTGAAAAGGGCTTCTCAGAAATATCATTCAGGTTAAGGTTTGGATTGAAAAACTGGTCAAGGTGTATAAAAAAATTTTCAGTGATGTCTAGGAGAGGCCTTTATGAAGAGTGCTGAGAATTTCGATATCCTGGTCTATTGATAAAAATCATTGTTATCCGTATTGAAGATACTGAATGTAGGATGCTAAAAGGTTTGTTTTGTCACCTATTCAATACATATAAATTTTACAATTTAGGAATTTATTATTGATTCCACTTGAGACATGTTTCGCCCTTCATTGAGGGCATCATCAGTCAAATTATCTCAAGGCAAAAATCAGGTACCTGGTTAGTAGTCGACATGCACAAATTAATACATATTATTAATACACATTACAAAAATTAAGTATGAGAAACAGTTGTACAATAGTGATGGTTGAACATATAGGTTTATAGAATAAGAAGTCAGCACCAATGCGTAAAATTAAAATGGTAGAGTTCGGCAGTGGTGCTCTGGAGAACAGTTGACGCAATCATAGGAAAATATAAAGTTTTAAAAATATTTACATTATAACAATCAAGGGAGAAAGGGTGTAGTGCCCGGCGTCAATGCTTGTAACCAAAAATTGTCAATGGTTGGTAACTATACAGTAATTACATTGTCCAATTGAACATGTCTCAAGTGGAATCAATAATAAATTCCTAAATTGTAAAATTTATATGTATTGAATAGGTGACAAAACAATAGCATCCTACATCCTGGTCTATTGTAGTAAAAATGTTTTCTGTCGTGTATATGTTGTCCGACTGCCGAAAATCTGTTGTATTTTATTGCATTAACGTATTCAGTGTACCTAATTTTGAAGTTACAACCAGTTTGAGCTATGTAAGAAGAGTTGCAGTTGTTGCATTTGAAACTGTATACGCCTGACTTAGAAAAGACACTGGTTTTATTTAAAGAGTTGGAGTATGTAATATGAAGGTGAGTCAATAAATAAGTCACAAACGTGCGTGCCTAATACCATTTGAAATTACACGTGCAAGTTTTGCCAGCAGATGGCAGCATATGTGTGCTTGTCGTACGACATCTCACAGGCACAAACACATATCAGATGTAAGGCTTTTCAGGCGTTTGCTCTATTAACCAGTGTTTCGTCTTAGGTCTGACACTAGACTCGTCAGAGTGGGATGTGTCAGACCCTACCCACCGATGCTGGGTGTATGCAGGTGAGCTTATCAGAAGCCTATATATGAGGCACAGTCTGATAACTGCATACTGGAGATAAATCTCCACAATGGAATTATTGCCCGCCTAGCAATTCCGATTGGAAAATTCTAAATTCCCGTGGAGGGAATTAGATATTTTTCACCAATAGAGCATGTCAAAAACATATCAGGTGATAAGCTCACCTGCATACACCCAGCGTCAGTGGGTAGGGTCTGACACATCCCACTCTGACCTGACGAGTCTAGTGTCAGACCTAAGACGAAACGCTGGTTAAGAGCAAACGCCTGAAAAGCCTTACATCTGATATGTTTTTGACATGCTCTATTGGTGAAAAAATATCTAATTCCCTCCATGGGAATTTAGAATTTTTCATCTCACAGGTACTCGGTCAGTCAGAGGTTGTTAGTGCACGATGGCACATGTGTTGCATGACTGTACACGAGAAGACCAGCGTGCAGTTGTGCGTTTTTTGTGGGCCAAAGAACTGTCCACAGAAGAAGTGCATCACAAAATGCTCCCATCTATGGTGACAACTGTTTCTCACGGAAAGCTGCGTTCAGTTGGATCCAGAAGTTCAACGATGGAAGGAAAAGCATCAGAGATTGGGAGCGTCCTTGTCGTCCTGCGGAGGTGTCGACTGAAACCACATTGCGGCGTGTGGATCAACTAACCCGTAGCCCCCAGTGATTTTCATCTTTTTGGGCCCCTAAAAAATCATTTGGGTGGCTGTTATTTTGATACAGATGATGCTGTAATCTATGAGGTTACACGTTGGCTGTGACAGCAACCAAAGGACTTCTTTGCTGCTGGCTTTCAAGGAATTGTGAAGAGATGGGATAAGTGCCTGAATGTACAGGGTGAATATGTGGAAAAGTGAAATAAATGTCAGAATGTTACTTCGCGGCTGTGAGCTTGCATCTGGGAGATAGTAGGTTCGAATCCCACTATCGGCAGTCCTGAAGATGGTTTTCCGTGGTTTCCCATTTTCACACCAGGCAAATGCTGGGGCTGTACCTTAATTAAGGCCACGGCCGCTTCCTTCCAACTCCTAGGCCTTTCCTATCCCATCGTCGCCATAAGACCTATCTGTGTTGGTGCGACGTAAAGCCGCTAGCAAAAAAAAAAAGTTACTTGGATTATTTTTGC
This sequence comes from Anabrus simplex, assembly GCF_040414725.1. Taxonomy (NCBI): domain Eukaryota; kingdom Metazoa; phylum Arthropoda; class Insecta; order Orthoptera; family Tettigoniidae; genus Anabrus; species Anabrus simplex. The sequence continues at coordinate 87,099,145 of NC_090277.1, read as the reverse complement.
CTCATTTTTAGTTTTGCGACTTATTTGACTCGCCCTTGTATTTCAAGGTTTCTGTTATTGGTACAAAAAGAAATGATTGTGTTGTTTTTTTTGAAGACATTAGCGCTACTGTAGGCATTTATATTGCATGTGAATGTGGAGTAAGCAGCTGGTTTAGGATTATATTTTAAGAGTGTTGTATTAGGATGGTGTTTAAAATTTGTTAATAATTCGTTCAGTAAAATATCTATTATAACCATTAAACTTGGTAATGGAGTGGATGGTGTTTAGTTATTTAAGTTATCCTTTGATAGCGGAATTTTGAAAGCACGGTTAACCATACTGTTGTACGAGGCGTGTTTATGCGTCTGTGGATGAAGGGAGGCTTGTTTTATGGTATTAGCTGTATGTGTGGGTTTTCTATAAATCATATATGATAATGAGGAAGGTAATCAGCTTATTGTTGTGCTTATCTCTCCACCACATGCGATGCTCGCTACGTGACGAGCACTGTTCGGCACTTCACACTGATAAGATTAAGGACTACGCAAGTTTCTGTTCCTCCCAACTATTTACCTCGTGTAGGTTCCTTTCTTCTTCATCAAATTCTAATTTTTGGAGCATAATTCTGATTTCATTCTGCTCTTTCTCCATTAGTTTATACCACTTGTACATTTTATGAGAGTCTGCTAGAGTCCATTCTTTCTAAATGCCCTGTAAATTGGATTTGTCGCAGTTGCATCATATCTGTGATTTTGGAAAGATGATGCATTTCACAATTAGGTTTAGGACAATGAATTCCATTTTTAACTCTTGGCTCTAAGATTTTTCTCATTTTTCATTCCTTAATCTTTAATAGCTTAAATGTTTCTATAGCTTATAGTGCCTCTGATTTAATTGCTGTTATGTAATGTTGAATCTTACTATTCTAGGAGAGGAATTGTTTGTTGTAAATGAAACAGAACAAAATAAAAAATCATCATTATTTGAACACGGGGCACAAAAGTGCGAAGCCACTGCGTCGGTTGATCTTGCTACACGCTAATAGGCATGTAAAGCAAGTCGGAAACTTCGACAGTCATTTTCTCAGGAACAATCGAGTGTCTACGGATAAGCCGAAACATGTGTTCGCTTATTTCGACCCCTCTGTTTCACTGAGGGAAGTTTCTGGCAGATTGGGTCATTACACTTGGCAGGTTCCCCTTGTCAGTATGACGTTGTGTTGCTGTACATCTTTGTGTTTGGTTTGCAGGAGCATTTCACGGTCGCACCCTGGGAGCGCTATCTACAACACGTTCCAAACACATCCATAAAATAGATGTTCCAGCATTCGACTGGCCCGTGGCTTCATTCCCAGTGTACAAGTACCCCCTGGAGGAAAACGTCCGAGAGAATGAAGCGGAGGATCGCAGGTGTCTTGCAGAGGTGAGTTTTTTGAAATGTGTACCCATCCCTCAAATTTTGAAGTTTTGTTCTGAGTCGATGAAAAAAGAAGAGAATGGCATTTCATGAACTTAAGTTTGAAACGTTTGCTGTAACCTTTAGAATGCTGTTGACAAAATTATTTTCATGACTGTCAATGTATTGAAATGAATATAAGAAATGTAAGATTGTACATGTTTGGAGAAAACATTCTCTTCTTCAGCAAAAAAGTATTTACCAAAATCACAATGACTTGATTATGACAAATCATATCATCTCCTGTTTTTGAGTGTAGTGAGGTTGTTACTGTAAAAAGCCAATACAGACCATTATAGACCATTAATACAGTCAAGTTTATAGAGCTGTCTGTCGCACGAGTCCACTTTGCACATACCATTTTCTCCAAATGATGTTGATGCAGTGTGTAACATCAGTGTCTGTGGTGGCATCAGTACTGACAATAGGTCCTAATACTTGAATTTATCTGTTGTCATTAGCAGTTTGTGTCACCTTTTTTCTGTTAAAAAAAAAATATAAAAATTAAGCAGAAGATTTAGCTATGGAGATCTTTTATAATTCAGAGAACACATTAAAGAGAATTATATTTAATACTAAATATAAAGTAATTTCATGGATATTTCAAATTTTACAACTTCCTGTTTCAGGTTGAAGATCTCATTGAAAAGTACAAGAAGCGCGGTTCTCCTGTGGCAGGGATCGTGGTGGAACCAATTCAGTCTGAAGGTGGCGACAACGAAGCTTCTCCAAAGTTTTTCCAAGAACTGCAGCGCATTGCGAAGAAGGTGACAAATTTTAAGAAATTAATTTGAAAGTTTTACACTATAGGGCTTCATTCATTCCATTTCTGACCCGGTCGAATGACCGGAAACAGGCTGTGGATTTTCATTTACAATAAAGTACTTCATTTATTAATAAGTTTCAGGGTGTTTTACGCTGTGTTAAAGAAAATAATAAGTTTATTATCGAAGTTGATAATTAATCATAATGCAAGTCTAGGAGATGCATTGAACTTTGATGTCGTACACACGTTTCTACAGTTTGTATTCCACATAAAACTGGAGTCCTGTGACTGTGATCACAATATCTTTGAACATATATCTTCTTTATACAGTAAGTGTAACCTCAATTCTCTGTATTTGGAGGGATCACGGAAAAAAGTGCATTACGGGAAAACTAAAAATCCGGGAACAAATTAGAACCATAAAAAATTTGACTAAACACCACAGTAGTGAAATATACTGTATTTACGCAAATAATACCCGCCACCGAATAATCCCCGCACCCTAACTTTAGGAAGGCTGATTTTAAAAAAAAATGCCAACATTGACTCAAATGAAATCCGCACCCCAATTTCGTGCCTCAATTTAAAAAAAAATATGCGGGTATTATTCGCGTAAATACCGTAGTACACGGACCTTTTAGTGATAGATGCACACCCTAGTGCTGAATCGGTCGACCTTGGTTATCTTCGTGATTCGTACTGGCAACTTTTGAAACGCAAACTAAGAATTGCTTATGCATCGCTGTGCGACATCTGGTGTACACTTTACGTACTCGTACTGTTGTTTACACAGCAGAGCCAAACTATAGAATTCATGCTAGGAACAAGATTCTCATCGAGAAATGTTATATGTGTGTGTGTGTGACACAGTTGTTGGCTTAAGATAATAAAGGTTTAGAAAATTCATATCGATTGATCATATTATCGATTAAATTCAGATTTCATTTCCATTCAGTTGGCAGTATTAGCGGAACCAGGAGAGTTCCCTCCTTAATCCTAAACCCAGTACAAAACTCTATCACTAAAAAGTGTGCGCATAATACGTTCACTGTAATTACAAACAAACCCCATGGCACTACAGTCCTTGAAGGGCCTTTTCCTCCAAGTGAGCGCCGCTCAGCCCGAAGGCCTGCAGATTATGGAGTGTCGTGTGGTGAGCACGACGAATCCTCTCGGCCATTATTCTTGGCTTTCTAGACCGGGGCCGCCATCTCACTGGCAGATAGCTCCTCAATTCTAATCACGTAGGCTGAGTGGACCTCGAACCAGCCGTCATGTCCAGGTAAAAATCCCTGACCTGGCCAGGGATCGAACCCGGGGCCTCCAGGTAAGAGTTAGGCACGCTACCCGTACTCTGCATGGTTGGCTGTAAATAAAACTGTGTACACAATTGACTGCATCTCCTGTGCGTGTCGTCGTGATTACGATAGTCTTCACATTTTTTAGTTTTTAGTTTTAGTTTTCAGTTTTTAGTTTGATAAATTAATCAAATAAAATAAAATAAAATGAAATCAAATAAATCAGACTAAAATTTTTTAGTCTAAGAAGTCCGCAACCTCTCTATTAGCACATATTATTTCGTTTCCGCCTGTTATCTTTTATTTTATTTTATTTTATTTTATTTTCTTCTTAGGTTTAGCACATTTTTTGGATTCAATTATGTTTTATGTTAACCCTTTTTTCACTCAATTTGTCTCAGCAAGTTATTTATTGCTCCATCTAGTGATGTAAATATTGCACCCGCTCATGTAGCGGTCAGTGCCAAGTTATCCCGGTGGCTCTCTATTTCTTCTCAGGGTATCCAATTCCGCTCATAAAATCTGTGATTTTATATATGATATTTTACGTGGTTTCGAAAGAGAAATTGGTCGCTGGGATACGCTTCACGGGAGTATCTATACGCACAAGAACGAACCTGTGACCGATAACTTCAAAGGGATATCACTTTTCGTTTGTAGAACATATCTATTGCTTACATCTAGAAGACTTATCGACTAACTTACAACTAGACGTTACCCGAACAGAAATTAAAACACAGTCGCTTACTAAAGAAAAAAAAAAAAATATAAGATTATTTATTGACTGAAATAATATTCGATGATAGATATAGTGAAATCTGGGTAGTATTCATTCTGTATTATTTAATCATTTGAAAAACTAGAGTCAGCGCTGGCTCAAATAAAAATAAATAATGAAAGCTTAAAAAAAAATGCTAACATTCTCTCATAACTAATGTTCAAATTCCAATTAAAACATATCTGAATATTCGTAGCCATGTTCCGAAAGTATTACATTTTCTCCAATTATATTCAAGATCACTGAGCATTCATGGAATCAAATAAAATTTACATATTGTAAATACTGCTCTGTTAATTATTAAAATTATCCTCACAACATATAAGATGTCACACTGTGGTAAAATGAATAATTTGTTAACTTGAAAACGTAATGAAATTACATATGAAAAAGTTAAATTGTAAACGCAAATCTGCTCATATTTTCACGTAATTATTTCCCAAATATACTCTCTTGTGAGTATTAAATTGTAAAAGTGTCCTCCAACTTTCCATTCATAAGTTATAGTCTTTCATAGATTATATTCATTCATAGATCTGAACTCTGACTATTTGGTCACATATTTCGAGTACGCACAAGTAACAGGCTTACGAGCTAAGGCAATACCACCCTAAAGCCTACGACATATGGCTCCTAACTAACCATAGTAATATACTTCATATTTAAAATTCCCGAATTGAAATAATTATTGTATGAAAAGAAATAAATATCTAACTATTTATTCAAGTAGTTTCTGATCTACACACTCCTCTATTATTGGCTCAATGTACTCTTGCGATCTGCACTGTCTCAATACTTCATATATATACGTGCTACTGAACTTGTATGGATAGTATAGAATGAAATTATTTCGTATTATCCTGTAACGTCACCGCACCACGAAATATTTTATGTATACTCAGTCATGAGTCTATTGAATCGTATATTAAAACACTCTCTCATACGCAGTACCTGTTATTCACCAAAGTCAGACATAAATATAACTGTCACGATACACAATTCTACATAATACATGTTTATCTTACCTTATAATGGTCATCTGCGCGTTATTCTCTCCTTGTCATATACTTTCAAATACGGCACAGAAACTCACCTCGTATTACAAATATAACATTATCACGTCGAATAGCAATTCTTACACTTCCCGTAGAAAATAAACAAACCTCTATACTTAAACCATTCTTCAATATACTCCAATAAATAATCACATATGAACACTATTTCAAAGACACTTTAACATAATACCGGCTTCCATATGGCCGTATGTATATAGCCATTACTCCCAAAACTATATGCTAAATATTCTAGAATTGCCTTGTAAAAGTACGCAGTTAATAACCTTTATCTTAACGTCAGTAGTACGAGTTCAATGCCCTCTTTCTATGATGAAAGGAATACTTAATTTGACAATAATCATCGCATCGCGCAGGTATTTCGTGACGTAATCTATATTCAGGTAAGCGAGATTAATCGAAATTTCACTAGTAAGTTAGACTCATTGCTACAAGGTATTCACAAGTGACACTTCTTTCTCTTATCCAAACTAGTTCCACTGTAGATATGCTAGTGCGGTAACCCGTATATGTCATATTGGCATTCTAATTCTACACTTCCATCTTATCTTAAAGCCTTAAGTATTTCACACTTCACTTATATTACACACGCGTTCTTAATTACTTCAAAATTTATCAAATATTCAGCACATGCCAAAATAGATTGAGGGTGCAGATTACAAGAAACTACTCTACTAAAGAAATGTATGGACTTAGCTCGTCAGTTGCTACGTTTGGTCTGGTGGTTGCTCCATCCTTCGGTTGCCGCTAGACCCTCAGATCGGATCTGGATCTCTGGTTGGATTGCACGTTCATAGTCATCAGCTGGTCACATAGTTCGTCGGACCACTCCTTCTCGTCCGGTCTCATTAGCTGGCCGGTGCTCATCCACGTCATCATGTCCACTGGTTGGCCGGTCCAGTCATTCACAGCAGGTCATCTGGCTCGACGGTACATATCCCCAGTTCGGTCCATCTTGTTAAATTAGCAGACAGTCATCATCTTATATCTGTAGACAACGAAAAGAATTCCATGTGCGCAGTAATTAGTCATGATATTTTCCATTTTTCTAATATTTAAGGTAATCGTTGAAGTTTTTCTTTGCTCTGAAAAGATTCCTCCGTAAATAGTTATTAGGTTTACTGCTACGGTATTTACTATCTTCTCGTATGAAGTTATTCAAAATTATAAAATGGTGAATTCCGATTCTTTCGATCGCTGAGTTGGTGCTCACTAAACCAAGTCCATCGTATATCACCAAAAATTATATATATTTATATACTTTTCTCGCCTCTTCTACTAGCATACACCAGTGAATAATTTACTCGTATGCTATCGCCGATATATATAGTTAATATTCTTCTTCAATAGCTAAGAATATTCTTCGAATATGTAGTTCCGCTCGTTTCTGCGTCTTGTCTCCGCGAAAGTAATTTTTTTGAGAGTGACTTAAACAATCCTCCCGCTGCTATATTTTTTTAAAAACAATTCAAAATGAGCCTCTACTGTTCTGCAGTGTCTTCGAAATTTATCCTTTCCATGACGTACATAGCCTCCTATTCGCTGCATTGATATGAAGTTCATTGCCTTAGTAGATCGCATGGGCCATACCTTCCTACGCCGCCATTTTGTTGTTGGTCTTCGAGATGCGAACGGGCACAATATTGTATATTGTTTTTATTTCTGTCTGTCTCTTTTGTTTTTCATTTGTTCCTTCATTATATGTTTAGCACATTTTTGGCTTGTGTTATGTAGATTACTTTAACCCCCGCTTATTTCACTGAAGATGGCTCAAACGAGTCGAAACATGTTTGAATTTTATTGCTCCATCTAACGAGGGAATTATGTTTTGTATTGAATTAGGAGGATGCATATAATTTTTTCGTTTGTAAAGTGAAAACTGTCAATACGGAATGATTCTGATATCTTGTAACCGTAATTTTGGAAGTGTTAATGGTATTTGTTTTCTTTCCAATTTGATTCTGATTAATGACGGGCAGAATTGAATATAATGCGTTCGAGAACTTGAGAATCTATACTTACATTCAAAATCATATTCTAGAGTTCAACATTACCTGTAAAAGGTTTAAAAGTTGATGTAAGCGTAATTTACGCGGTGCAAGATTTCCATAAACTGACTACGAACAGTATACCGGTGACCAAATTACAATGGAAGATGAAAAGAGGGACTTTGCCATAATGTTCGGTGCTTTTGTATCTAATGTGCTTTATTTTATTAGGTTAGAGAATTAAAAACTACTTGTGGTCGATTGTTGTTTGGCATGGCATTGCGGGTATTAGATTTTTTGAAGAGTTTGTCTGATCAAAGTCGCTGAACTGAAAGAAGTTTTCAGAGGAAAGTGATGAATTTTCTCCGGTAAAACTGAATGTAAAGTTTTGAGATTTTTATGTTGCGTACCGGTAATTAACGTTTGCAGCCAGCCCCCGAGTCTAACTTGCTCGCCTCTCACCTGGAGGGCCCGGGTTCGATTCCCGGCCAGGTTTGGCATTTTAACCTGGATATGAGGGCTGGTTCCAGGTTCAGTCATTCTACGATTACCTTTAATTGAGGAGCTATTTAATAGTGAGATGGCAACCCCGGTTAAGGGAGCCAGGAATAACGGCCGAGAGAATTTGTCACACTGACCATGCGTCACCTCGTAATCTGCAGGCCTTCGGACCGAGCAGTGGTCGCTTGGTAGGCGGAAGTTCCAATAGGGCTGTAGTTTGGTTTGGTTTAGGGGTGTTTGGAAGATTATAATGTGCCCTATAGTGACTTAGTCATCGTCAAGCCAATGCTGAGATCGGACCAAGTGCATTATAGTGAACAGTACATTCACCGCCAAGTGAATCATTATGGCACATAGCTTACCTTGCATGAATATCCTCGTCATCAGCTCCGGCATAACAGCATTCTTCAGGGGTAACTGGTAAGGAAAGGGTTACCGTAATAAAATAAATAAATGAAGAGGAATAAACAAATATGCAAGGTGTTAACTAACACTAGCTAAAAAATGACGACGGTTGAGCTGCATTTCCAATTTTAACAAACTGGTTTATTACAATAATCTAAAAATTCTGATAATTAACACATATAAAGAAATTTATATAAATGACATGATAGTCATAGACAAATTTAATCTGGTTTCTTGGCAAAAATGAGTATCTCAATTTCCATGTGAACGGTGTGGAGGAGATGTCTGCATCAAGTAAACGTCAAGTGCTGCAACAAGCACCATAACGTCAAATAAAATGAATTTAAACATAAATCTGCTCGTAGGCGACTCATATCTACAAAGAACCTAATTTATTTCTACCGTGAATCTATGCCTCCGTGCACCTAATTACCCTACAAGTTCTAAACAAGCATTCAATATACACTCTATTGTCGGGAATCGATCGCGAGACTCTCCCAAGTACAACAACCATATGACAACTCGTCAATGAGAAGAACAAATATTTTACTTCATGCAGATACATCTAACAAAAGTTATGTGCCTCTATGAATGACATCGACAGTCGTGAATAAAATTTCGTCTTCCGGACCCTAATATAAAAAGGTCACTGCTCTCCTGTATTCTTGACACTCACACACACACACTCTCTCTCTCTCTCTCTCTCTCTCTCTCCATTCAGACTTTCGTGTCCTGACGTTAGAAACGACCCATATTAGCCTCTCGACACCTCGGTTTTTGGGCCATTCCTCTCTGCCATAAATATCTCCCCCAGCTGACAGCACGTAAACAGAGACAAGGGGGTGCGACTCTCCCTTCTTCTCGGCCCATGAATCTGACATAGCTATTGCCCTCATTATAATATAATTACTACAGGCCATTATATTCCTTGTATTATAAATTCAACACTTTATCGCAGATAAACTTAAATGCAACATGCCAGTACATCATTTTGCATTAGTGCTCTCAATGGCACATTCCTATACATACCCTGGCCTACATATTGGCACTCACATTCACAAAATTACTTAACTATTATTTCTTATTCTCTTTAGGGCCTCAACTCAATACTCTGGGCACAATAACATTATTCCTCAATTCTTATAGGCTTCTTACGATATGGCTTGCTCAGCTAGATACGCCAACCCGAGTGTATTTAAGAGATGTAGAAGATCTTACGCTTCTTTCACACGACAACTAACATTGCAGTCTACACTGCACATGCACCTAGTTAGCACCTAAACTGCTTGGCTTGGTTACACTCATATAAGACCGTATAGGTCCCGGTGAAATGAAATACACGAGCTCAAATTCCCTACCTTGAATATAATATCTGCAATAATGACACTCACGAACCAAATAAGACTAACAACATACAAATAATAATAATCTAACCAAGCTTGAGCCCTGGGGCATAAATTCTATTTACACGGGCATTCATATCCTAACCTATTTACATATTGGCAGAAAGCCAAATCTATCTACATTTTTCCTAACCATTATCTAGTTGCTGCATGCTTAAACGATGGAGTTATCTGACCTGTGTCTGATGATATAACTGAACAGTTCCCCTTGTGGACATTGCGAATTTACGCCATCATGTTGACGTTAGAAGCTGGTGACAGTACTCATGGTTCGATGACAGGTGACATCCTGGTCGGCTATGATGTTCTCTACAGCTCGTTCAGGTGACTTGATGATCGCCTCCTCGATGTCGTGATGATTGGACGTCGTCAATGGTCCTGGTTCGCACTCAATGCTGTGATGACTGCTCTGCAGCTTCGGTCCCAATTACTGCTTCACCGTGATGGATGAGCAGTGTCCAGTCCACTCGTTATGTAGGAGAAACTGTAAGGAAAGTCAGATTACAATGTGTCCTCCGTTCGATGCCTATATTTCCCCTCCAACCTTTTCCTTCAATCTCGTAATACCAGGTCACATTCTGAGTGTTAGCCTAGTAGTACAAGTACACAACTCAACTTCACTGCACTTTACTCTTGACTGCACTCTCTACTGACCGAATTACATTAATGTCAATCTTCTGAGCCTACACTAGTATGTGTCATTCGTTTAGGACAATATGAACCTCGGATTATGGATGTGACTATGCACAAACAGTATTACTAGCAGCAGAATATTCTCGTAGGAAAACAGGTCAACACTTGCTGTTCTGATCTCTATTATAAATGGTTGTTACTTACATTTCCCAAGTATAAGGTGAACTCTGACTGCGTTGCTTGTAGATAAAGGCAGTCTTCTCTGCGCTGAGCAGCAGCGTGACAGACACCTACGTGACAGCGATACACACGGTGAAATGATTCTAGCATGCTCGGCTTTCGTATATATTAGCAGTCTCGTATCCACGCTACCAAGCTCTGCATGGGTGGGCTTCCAGCGGCGCCCATGTGTGGAAAATTTTTCCCACGATATGCATATTAAGAACTCAAACTTTCATTGTGATTACAACTATAGGCATGCTACATATCAAAATTTTCAGAAAAATGTTCTGATTGCGGTTCTGATATCCAATCCTCTGTAGTCCTCTTGTAATCGAAGATATTAAATAAATTCCTTTCCCTCCAATGTAAACATTCTTGCGATATCTCTGAGCTGTGTGCTTCCCAAGCTGCAAGTGAAGAGGTTCGCTGGGCTAATAAATTTTAGTGAGCATCTAGAAACTTCAGCTCGCTTCTTGATGCTACGTTCTCACTAAAAGTGCACACTCTCAGATGCTCTTACACAATAAAATGCCACCCAAGGTGCATTCTTTCTGGTCTCATACAATTCCCATAATTATTATAAAATCAGCATTCTTTGACCATGAACAGAATGGTTCAATAAGAATATGTATTTCATTTCTGTGATGTTTAGCCAAATTGTTGATGGTTCATTCATTCACGGATTTTCAGTTTTTGCGTGTTGTACGTTTTTTTCCGTGGTCCCTCCAAAAATGAAGAATCAAGGTTCCACTTTTATCTTATTCATGAACCTGAATAAGGTAAAAACTAGGTTGTTTTGCGTTAGTAGCAGGGATACACATTCATTCTGCTCAAACAATTTTCTCTGACATTACTATGTTGGTGGGAGCACCAACACAAATGAAATTTATTGCTTGAAAGCTTAAAGGCTGATTTATATAATTCTTGAATTCTTTCTTCTTGGAGATTTGCTGTCAGATCTGATAGCCATGGCTGCCCACTTGGTCTGTCTTCCTCTCATTAACCCTCTACCAAAGCACAGCTTCATCCATTGAGTTGATTATTAATTTAGCATATAACTCTTCATTCTAAGTAACCCCATTCTTTTTAAATTTGATCTAAAACCACAGAAATGCACAGTTTTATTAGCAAACTGTACCGGGCGAGTTGGCTGTGCGCGTAGAGGCGCGCAGCTGTGAGCTTGCATCCGGGAGATAGTAGGTTCGAATCCCACTATCAGCAGCCCTGAAGATGGTTTTCCGTGGTTTCCCATTTTCACACCAGGAAAATGCTGGGACTGTACCTTAATTAAGGCCACGGCCGCTTCCTTCCAACTCCTAGGCCTTTCCTATCCCATCGTCGCCATAAGACCTATCTGTGTCGGTGCGACGTAAAGCCCCTAGCAAAAAAAAAAAAAAGCAAACTGCAAATAAATTACCTAAGAAATCTATGATAGTGTACTCGGAGAACTATAGAAATTTTTTGTTGATCACTTTTTTATATCATCAAATATATGCCATAAAACCTCCCTAAGAAGTTTCTGCAGACAAGGAAAAAGAACGTGTTAAGTGAGAAAACTTACTACTGAATAGACGAATAAGAACTATCCGACAGGGATATGGAAACGCCAGATACGATTTTTTCGGATATGAGGGTATTTTACCGTCGTGTATCCGCGGGTATGCCTACAGTAAAAACTATGGTATATCTTGCCATTTCTAAAGAAGACAGAAAATAAAAAGAAAAAAAAAAGAAAAAGAAAAAGTAGAACAAATATGAGCACCTTTTCCACTGGGGCCTATAAAACAAGTGCACTGAAAGGTGCGAAGAACACCAGCCAACAAATACGAAGACATTTGCACAAGGGCCAATAAAAATATCAACGTATTATTGTAGCTCACACTTTTTCTAAACAAATGTTAGAAGCCTTTTATTTTGGAACACTGGGTTATTAAACATTATTTCTTGATCACACTCGTAGACAGTGAATTGGAGGTTACATTTGACTTTGTGAGACTGCGAGATAATTACTCTGGCCGCCATTTTGAATCCTACAAAAGTTCAGCCAACTTGAGCGATCAAGTTGCATCTTGAAAGTGTGAGTTTCAACTTTCGTGCCACTTCTTTGTGCTTAAAGATGTCCACTTTCTGACCGTTTAATTTTGTCTTCATTAGCAAGGAATTTCACTAACTTTTCCTTATCTGTAACTAGATTATCACAAGACAAATATGCACACCATGCAGTGGCGGCGCGTGGATAAAACGTCTGGGGGTTCACTGCTGTGGAAAAGAACATGTTCAGATTATTATTGTTACTTGATGTTTACATAGCTGTAAAATAGTGACATTGATTGATTAGAAACGCGACTTTGCTTTGCAGAGACACGGCTACAGCTCGAAGAAGTTTCCAAAACAATGAAGAATGAGAGACAGAGAATATGAGCTGCAATTACTTTAAGCTGATCCTATTTCCCCTCAATTTTGAAGACGTTGCTTACGTAGGAATAACTTCTTCAAGAACGTGTTAGGCAGACTAGTTATTTATGTGTTGACATATTTTGTTGTTTACTTCTCATAAAACACGTATTACTAATGAAAAGTTTCATTTAATTACATAATCTTAGGCTACGTATGGCTATTGATGCTATACAATCCGTAGTTAGCAAAATATTCTGACTCATTGCAGTTAATTACATCAGAATGGCAAAATCGCCAATTTAAAATCCCTTCAAAACCTACCACATGCGGCAAATTTTAATCGCGCGCTCCAACAATGCTTCGGCTAATTTCGGAACTGCTAGATGTAACTCGTGTCTATCGCTGGTCCAGTTGCCAGCGATTTCTGGGCTATGTTTTCCCTGCTTCTCATAACCCGCGTCTTGCGCACCCTCCTACGTCTCACGGCTCCGCGCCTTCAGTCCTGAAATAGAACCTATTCACTGGTTCCTGAGACCAACCGAGTGTTGTCAAAAATACCGCTATGCGCGCTGATGTACAGAGCAAATTTAAGGAATAGGCTCTGATAAACCATTTTACCTAGACTTATCTATTTCTAGGGGGTTCATTGAACCACTGAACATATAGAACCCGCCGCCACTGACACCATGCTAATCATCTTCACATGATTATGTTCCTAATCCATGTGTAAGCTATCACGTGACAAATATTCACTACCTTTCACTGTACCACTCAACACAAAATAAATTTCTAACTTCCTAATGGAATGCATACAAGCACGAACAGGCTCACTGTTATTCAGCAATCTCTATCAAAGGGTAGAGAAATGTCCACCTATTGAATACCATTAGATTAATATTGTGTCTTGTATTATTGGTACTAATTTCGACCTTACTACATTAGATCATCTTCAGCCATGATCAAAGTTGGAAATACACAGTTAAAAAAAATTAAGGGGAACATGTTTTGTAACGTCTGGGATGTGAACATTAATTTGGTAGATGGGGTTCCAATGGTCGTACAGCATACCTTGAGACCTTAGCTACTCAGGGTATGTCAAATCGATGTTGTACTCCATCTGTAGGCGTAGCCGCACATTAAACTCTCAGGTAACCCCGCAAAACAAAGTGAATAGCGGTGCGTCTGTGTCATTGTGAGGTACACAGACTACTGTCGCCATTTGAGCATGTTGTACGTAAACCAGCACATTCTAGGAGACATCGTAATGAGGTTCAAGTCGCTAGGGCCGGCACTTTGATCCAGGAAGGATGGACTTTTCATCATGTTGCTGTGGATCTCAATGTCTCTCCATCAGTTATTCAATGCTTGTGGAATCGCTACAGTGAGACAGGCCAGTTCGGAAGGAGTGTTGGACAAGGACATGGACGCATGCAAACTCTAGGATGACCGATATCTGACCATCTGTGTGTTCAGCAACTGCCAGAGAACTGCAACAAGACCTCAGGGGGGTCACAGGAGTCATGGTGTCTGACCAGACAGTAAGGAACAGGTTACAAGAAGTGTCCTTGCGACCCAGACGTCTTGTTCGAATGCCCCGCTTAACACAGCAACATTTCGCAGCTTACCTTCCGTTTGCCCGTACCCACGTCAACTGGCAACTTCGCCCATGGAGACCTGTGTTGTTCAGAGACAAGTCCAGATTTCCCCTGACGCAGCGTGATGGACGTCAACGTGTATGGAGATGCTGTGGTGAGCAGTACATGCCAAATGTTCTTGTCCAGGAAGGCGACCGATTCGGACAAGGTTCTATGATAGTGTGGGGTGGAATCAGTATTACTGTCCATACGGATCTTGTCGTACGTGGTAATCTTACTGCTGCAGGGTACATCGAGCAGATACTGTACAGCTACAACATGTGTTGATTGCTGCACACGGTGTTGGCCTTAAATTCGCACTCATGCACGACAATGCCAGAGCTCATGTAGTGCGCATCACCAGAGCTGTTTTGCAAGAATTGGACATTCAAGAGATCGAATGGCCAGCAGTGAGTCCCGACCTTAATCCCATCGAGCATGTGTGGGATAGGCTTGACAGAAATGTTTGTGGGAGTCCTGTTCCAAGACCTGGAATAGACTCTCATTGAAGAATGGGACCTGATACTGCATCGTGACCTCCATCGACTTATATGGAGCATGCCACGTAGGTGCCAAGATGTGATACGTGCTTGTGGAGGACATACACCATACAAAGCTCTCCAACTGTGATAAAAATCCACCCTGGAGGACTGTTATCACTTTGTTTGTCCCTATTTGGAAATTTCCATTTGTGTTTTGAAAACTTAAGAAGTAAGTATAAATAACCACCTAATCGATACTTTATTAATGCCTCAGGCAAAATTGAATAAAATTAAAACTTACAGGACATGTTTTTGCCTGAGGCATTAATAAAGTATCGATTAGGTGGTTATTTATACTTACTTCTTGATTAAACATCGATACGGTCATGAAATGGACAACTTGTAATTCTGAAAACTTATGCGAATCCATCAATGTTCTTTTGTATACTGCAATGGTAAAGAATAAAGGTTTAGTTGGTAATATACCTGGGTGTGAGGTATTGTTTTGTGGATCATGGCATATGTTCAAAAACATGTTCCCCTAATTTTTTTGAACTGTGCACATGCATAATCATGCAACTATGGCGACGGATCTTACCCGTGTTGGAAATCACGTTTCTTTCACAAGGGATGATGAATAACATTTTCAGGGCTAGAAAAAAATATGATCATACTAAACGCTAATAGCAAAAATTCATGACATGTTAAGTGAGGTATTTTTATATAGATTTAATACGATGAGAACATGGATTTCGAATTTATGACGTGCTAAGCGGGAAAATGTGTTCATGAGGTTTATTTCTAATTTGAGTCAACATCCTTTTTATTTTGGCAGCTAAATGTTTAGTTTAGTTAAAATAATCTGCATGGAATTTTGTAATCAACACCACTGTTTTTTTGTTTTCTTGTCTAGCATGGCTCTGCTTTACTGGTGGATGAAGTCCAGACTGGTGGCGGACCTACCGGCAAGATGTGGTGCCACGAACACTTCAACCTGGATTCCCCTCCTGACATCATTACTTTCAGCAAGAAAATGCAGCTTGGAGGATATTACATGAAGCCGGAGTTTAAGTGAGTCTCAATTTTGCATTACATCATTTGTAACTGACTGGCTAAGCAGAACACACTTCATGAATGAATAGTCACAAGGATAAGGTTTAAATGAAACTAGACGCCAACTGCAAACAATTTACAGGAATAATTGACTCACAGAGCATGACATAACTCCTTCTCCCAAGGCGACAGTCATCAGGCTGACGATGCTCTGAACTTGCTATATGACCTTACCTGTCTACCCCTGAAATTGAATTTAGAAAACATGCCAGTTTTTCCCTCCATGAATAAGTTATCATACACATAACTTAAATTTACTGAAAATTCAAGTTTATCAGAAGTCTAATATTACTCACAATAAAAATTTACATCTCCGTCTTGTCCACTCCAAACAACTTAATATTTACACTGTACATACATACCTTATAATAGATTCAGCACATATAATTTACACTCAAAATATTATTTAGGAAGGGCAAGATGCCTCAACTCGTGTTATGATATAAAACCAGTTACCGGTACTTGCTAAGTGCATCCCTAACCTAACACAACGCTCACTTTTTAAATCTTGATTTCTGAGCCTTTCAATTTGCCACCATCTATAGGTTGGTTGGTTAATCCAAAACATCACCACACAGGAAATACTGCACCAATTCCCCTCATCTTTATACAGATTGCAGACTGCTTGGCCTATTGCTGACAATTTAGAAGTAAGCTACGAGATCTTCGTCCCATTTTGACCTCGTATATACACTGAACAAGAAGCACCATCACCACTTCAGAATACCAAGTAATGTCACTGTATGAGGTATTAACATAATGCACCTCAAAATGCTAGGTGATATTAAGTCAAATCTTAGCTCCGTACAATGTCAAATTAAGTGTCTGCGAATAAAGTATCAAATTACGTGAGCTGAAGAGGACTGGAGCCAAACAAGTATGAAGGAAAACTGTTCACACACTGAGTCCACACTGGTTACTGAGACGATAAATAGTTTACAAACTCGTGGTATTCTACCACGAATACGCAGGTGATGAACAATTGGGCTACAACTTATTTCATCACGTTGTAATTAGTTCTGTGAACCACATACAGTACATATCACCTCCACACTGCACATTTAATGGCTGCTTACAATAAGCATTTCCTCGGCGAGGGAAAATCGATAGTCTTATCAAACATTACCATCAAATACAGTCTCTACTGTATTTGTTACCATACACTATCTCTCACCAACCTCTCACTAGCAATGTCCATAAAACGAGCAATGCCCTCTTGACTCTGTAATTGTCTAGTAATAGAGCTCCAGTAAAAATGCTCGTGCTGCACCCACTTCGCGGTATCAATTGTCGTCAACAGTAATATCAATAATCAGCAACTGTAACAGTCCTGCACAATAATACCCGATAATAGCAATAAACTCGTAGTATGCACACATATATATACCGACTCGCGCCATGCAGCACAACGTCTGCCAAAATCCACATGTTGCAACACTTTAAACCAACTTCAACTGTCTTTATCGATATAGTAGCTCTTTTCCTAGTTGCATAAACTTTACTGCTATGCCATGTGGAGATTCATACACAAATTTAGGTTACACAAATATAAAGAAACATAAATACATAATTCCCTACAACCAGATTCTTCTTAGAATATAATGTTCTTATATCTCAATTCAAAACTCACAAGATATCTACTACTTTATATCAAAATTATTTATATGACAACTTCCTAACCTAAAAATTGCGAGTCATATACTCGTACAGTTACACATTAAAAACATTTGTGTTTGTGGTGAAATGCTTAGCGAACCTACATCCTTTCTTCAAGACCCAGTTTTCAGTACTGATGGATGACTGAAAGCTTATAGAGTAGGAGTCTGTTGTAACAAGAATTCATAAAGATGATAAATTTACTTTCTATAATGGATTGTTGTTACATCCGATTTTTCTGTGAAAGTCTGAAAAGATACAAAAGAATTACAAGCACAATCTGCAAATGGGCGCAAAACTTGTATCGTGCACAGTTCGTGGAAAGTAATTATCCACGAACTCCTCTCAGCCTGAGTACAAAAATGGAGTGATGCAATAGTGAAAGGACTATGACGATTATTAGGAATACTGGTGAGGGTTATGTACGCATATAGAAATATAAGAATAGTGGTCTACTGATCCATTCATCCACTCCTATATTTTCTTGGCTCATGCTCTGTAATCATTATAAAGCAAATCTACATTCATTTCATTGATAAGTTTCTTACCTCAAAAGGACATCCAAAGGACTATTATATTAGTGTATAAATTGTAATTAAATCTGTGTCTGCCACAACATTTTGTGAAATACCACACAAAAAATATTATTGATCATGTAGATTGTGTGATTGTGATTTTTCACTTTATGTATGACTTGGCCATTTAACACATTGACGACCGGCTCCTGAGATCTCTGTTGTACTGCAGCCAGCGGTTGTTGACTGGCCCCGGAGATCTGCTTTTTTATGTACGGGCATCGTTTGTAGCTTGTTGTGCTATCTGTTGGCTATAATTTTAACTACTTTCGATCGTGTCATGGAGTAGAGGGATCGTAGATTTTAGATTCTATATATTTTTAAAATTGTATGGGAATTTGTAGCCATGGAAACTTCGTATATACATTGGTATTCTTACGGGCCAAGGATCAGTGTACAATATGGCGCATCCATGGCAACGTGCTCTGTGTGACGACAAAAGTATTCAGTATTTATATGCAGATTCATTGTTTGATGTGCCGCACGGGTGACGAACCCTGAGAATTCTTGTAGTTTCTCAGCTGATGGTAGGTGACGGGCTACGAGAATTTTCGCTTTTATGCACCTCGTATTTCTTTGATTATTGACAAAATTGTGGGGGAGATTAGGAGTTCCAAACTGTGTAATTGTGGAATATAAATTATCGCTGCATCTTTCTTTCTTTAAACAAAATAATGTTGGATATGTAGAGCTATTCCCTTGAGCTCCAGTGCGGATGTCGACATGGAGCGGCATATTCATATGCCGATGGCTACCGATAACTGTGATCAGTTATATACAGACCGGTTATGATAGGTACAGAGTGACAGTGAATTAGATATTTCTAATGATTAGCGGCTAACACTAAACGGGGAGTAGCCGTATAAAGAGAAATCCTTACTCCTACACCACGGGGCATCACAACCTACAGACTACTAAACAACCTAGTGAGTACACGTTCTAAGTTTGAGGTCGATATCGTGAATAATTTTCGAGTTAAGGTAGTTTGAGTGCAGCAGTGTAATTTATTTCTTGGGGGCTTGAACTATCCAGTCTACATGTGGTAGCAGCCTCCGTTTGGGGCCCGTTGTCAATGTGTTAGAAAAAATTATTATGTACCTCTATAGTAATTTATAATGGGGTTTATTTATGAGGTTGCAAAAACCTAAATTGTGGAGTATGTCATTGGTTTGAAAACCCGACACTCAAAGTTTGCACCCAGCTTGCTGGAGCGAAGAGATGATGATGATGATGATGATGATGATGATGATGATGATGATGATGAAGTATTTTGACCATCTGATGTGACTTTCATTATGACATCGTTGTCTTTGACATCTGGAAACACGAAGATCTCTTTGCTTCCAGTATATGATGGTGAGAACTTTAAAACTATGTCCCAAAATACTACAACAGCCACTTCATTATTCTGTGACAAATTTCCTACTTCTGCCTTGTAAACTGTAGCTCACGCCAAGAAAACTTTCCAGCTGTAGTATGAGATCCTCTGCAGCCTCATTGGGAATAAGTTGTGATGATTGTGTTGTTTTACGTCGCACCGACACAGATAAGTCTTACATAAAATCAGTTTCATGGTCCATATCGCACTTCAATAGATTCACAATTAAGTATTTATTTATTTTCCACCTAGTCGATACAATGATTGCTTAAGGCAATTTTAAAGGTCAAAAGTGGTACATGTTTCGTATATTAACAACATCTTCAGCCACATAACACTGTTTAGATGAAAAATAAATAAAATTGACAAAGTAATGCTTTGTTTTAATCTTGTCAATCTTATGTTAATTTTAAGGACACTTCCTCTAAAGCATTACTTTGTCAATTTTATATATTTTTCATCTAAACAGTGTTATGTGGCTGAAGATGTTGATAATATACGAAACATGTACCACTTTTGACCTTTAAAATTGCCTTAAGCAATCATTGTATCGACTAGGTGGAAAATAAATAAATACTTAATTGTGAATCAACAGATAAGTCTTACGGTGATAATGGTATAGGAAAGAGCTAGGAGCCACGAACCTATTACGCTGGCGTAGCAGCGGTGGGGGAGAGAGGTGATACTCCCATGTGCCGCGTCCCAGGTGGTGGATAGGCGGGTCCTAACCGGCTTGCCGGCGGACTTGAGCAAAATAAAATAGCTTTCGCAGACCAAACACACAACCCCCTGTGGGTGGGGGATGTAGACGAAGAATACACATATGGTATCCCCTACCTGTCGTAAGAGACTACATGGGGTGAACAAGGGACTATTAAGAACCATGAGAGTACCATCACGCGGGGAACACCATGGGTCGCCATTACTTGCAGGGGCTTGTAATGGTTTAATTATTATTGTAAGTATGGATTATGTAATAAGGTGGGCACTTATGGGATAAGGAGTTCACATAAAGGTGCGTAACAGGTAATATAGCTGGGTTAACTTTTGAAAAGGAAAAAACACTCCTACCAAACTTGTCACGCTTTAACGCATAGGTCGAAATAGTTATAATAGAACAAATATTACTATAGCCAAGTTGTTTAAAGTGACTCTCAAATTTTGAAAAAGCAAAGCCTAAACTCAAAGTACATGAGAAGGCTAAAAGCAACCACCTAAAATTAGATAATGAGAAATCGTCTATAAAGGTAGCTTTTTAGACAGACCATTTTTCATATGGCAAACGTGTATTGAACAGGTGGACGTTATACAATTAAATTCTTTTAGAATTTTATCTTGGCTACTGTACGTACGTATACAGCTGACATGTCGGTGCTAAATTTGTCCTATTTAATACACGCTAGAGAAACCTGGATAGCACATTTACATCACTCTTTAGTACATTCGTAATAATCCCACCATAAGAAATTTACATTAGCGTTCCCGGCCACGTTGCGCACATGATGCACCAGCGACGGCTGGCCTGGCTGAAAATTTGGCCGGAAACTTAATTTCATGGCCTTAGCGTGTCGGCCTACTGCTGCGGTCACGAACGAAGAGATGTGTTACGACACAAATAAAAAGATGGCGGGATCATCTAATAGGCCATATACTTAAGACATGATGGGGTATTGAAGAAAATAATAGAGGGAAAAAAATTAGAGAGGACGGCCAAGATTAGCGTACGCGACGCAAATATTAACGACATGAGATGTGACTCCTGCTACGAACTGAAAAAGTATAGCAGAGAAACTTGAAGAATGGAGAGCTGCTGCCAACCACCCTCATGGCTGATGGAGAGAGAGAGAGAGAGAGAGAGAGAGAGAGAGAGAGAAGTGAATTGTGTAATAACATACATACATTAAGCCTACTGTACTTACGCATAGTGGTTTGTAGGACATTCTGTTATGGAGAAGAAGAAAGCTAGACAGTTTACAAATGATGAAAAATTAAAGTTTATTGAGAAAGCGGATGCTAATCCACACACGAAACGTGTCCAAATTACCCAGATGTGGACATTGCTACGATAATACATCATTGTAAATGATGCATATAGTTCGCGTCTCTAAGAACGTTTTTCCTTGAAGTTTTGCTATGTTGGTGTTCTTTAAATGTATTATTTCATTAATTATAATTGTAAACACTTGTTTCTTTTTTTTCATCGTATTTATTTTTATGTTAAAACCTAACCTTAAATTTAACAGCGTAAGGTTTTTCATTATTTTAGTACGTTCTCTCTTTAGGACATTGTTTTCGGTCCCGACAAAAACATCCAACCAATTTTGGCTGTATATTGTTCTTTTTGACATTAAATTTCATTCCATATTGTTCCAACTTATCTTCCCATGCATTTAACTGTTCCTGGATATACAATTTTTAAATGATCCAGAATTTATTTGAACTAGGCCAAATAGAGAAACACCTGCAGCACACGTCACAAATATATTTCTCACGAGTTTTTTACTTTGACAGTCGCAGTGTTGTAATGTTACAGGCCACAGCTGGGCTATCGAGTGTTCAACACGTGGATGGGTGATCCTGGCAAATTGGTGCTGCTGCAGAGCGTGGTGGAGGTGATCAAGAGGGATAACCTCCTGGATGTGGTGCAGAAATCTGGCAAGAAGTTGCAGCAAGGACTTTACCAGCTGCAGAAAGAGTTCCCAGCCCTCATCAACTCGGCCAGAGGACGAGGAACCTTCCTCGCCATCAACTGTTCAGACACGAAATTGAGGGACGATGTTGTGGCTAGGCTGAGAAAGAAAGGTTGGTCCTTATTGATTTCTGCCTTGTTTGATCTTTTCCATTTCAGTAGAAGTTCGTTATAGCGAGAATTCATAATGGCAAAAAATTTACTTGCCATAGCGGATTGTCGTATCAGATTTTTCGTAAAAGTTGGGTAAAACCCTATACACATTAAAATCAGTATGAAACGGCAATTAGTTTGTTCAATTTTGGGGATAATATCCACACTACGGCTTACTTGTTTGTTATTTTTTGAAACCCGAAACTACAGAACATGAAGGTTTGTGTTTAATTTCATTCTGAAAAAAGTTGTGGTATCAATCCAGAGGCTTCTGTGGCAAACGTTTCAGTTTTCTTCTACAGATAGTCGCCTAACCTAACCGTATATGTATCACGAAAACATATTTCAAGCGCATGTAGAGAAATAACCTCCTCGCTAAAAATTTGCATGGCAATAGTCTTTCCGATTTTTAACTAGATGTGAGAAAATGTAAACTATCCTTTGAAATCAGTGATGTACTCTGCCATATTTTGAGGTGTATTACATTCTTACTTACTTTCAGTATATAACATTAAAAAATTAACCGATCGTTTGCTTCAGCCTTTATTTCTAATGAGTGCTATCGGCCACGTCATTTACACATTTATGACAATAATGTGTTATCCTCTTTCATTTTGATATTTTTTAGAGAACAGCAGTCGATAGGTATTACTAATCAACTCTGACATCGCCTTCGAATGTCGACAAGAGAGCTTGGAAGTGTACATAGCGAGAAAACGACTTGGTTCGATGATCGATTGCATTTTGTGGCAAATGTTTAAGTTTTCTTTTTCATACAGTGTCACCTGACCTAACTTAACCGTACTATGTGTATCATGCAAACATATTCGAAGCCCCAGTAGAGAAATAACATTCTTGCTATAAATTTTAATGGGAATAGTCTCCCCAAAATTTAACCAGATGCAAGAAAATTTAAACTGACCTCTGAAATTAGTGATGTGCTATGCTGTATCTTGAGGTATATCGCATTCTTACTTAATTTTAGTGTAGCGTATTAAAATTAAGAAATCTTTTACATAGCCTTTATTTCTAACTAGTTAATGTTTTTGACCGCGTTATTTACATATTATGAAAACATGTTCTCCTCTTTCATTTCTAATTTTCTTTATGGAACAGCAGTCGACGGGTATTAGCTTATTCGCTCGAAATAACGAATGTGTCAGTGATAGGGCTCTTGCTGTAACCGAAGGATAATACACAGTTTAATATAGGAATTTCGAAGGGGCAGGAGAAAAAAAAAAAAAAAAAACACTGAAGTTATAACGGGGTTCTCATTATATCCCGTACTCGCTATAGTGGATTTCTACTATATATTGACCTGTTGCATCTGTGTCTGTACTATGATCCTAGTCTTCTGCCACCAGTACTCATCTTCATATTTTTGTCTCTTTCCCTGTGTTCATTTTCTCTGTAACTACTCACTTTGGAACTGTATACTCTTCCATTCTCATCATGTGTCCATACCATTTCAGTTGACTGCTCCCTGTCTTGTCTTGCAGTTTAGGAAATACAACTCTCTGTCTCTGATTTCTATGTTTCTGATTTTATCCCTTCGTGTTTTCCCAATTATTCCTCTAAGGAATTTCATCTTGGATGCCTGGATTCTGCTTTCATAATGTTTTGTTGTTCATGTGCCCGCCCCATATGTAAAAATTGGTGTGTAATACACTGATACAGAATTTTCTTGGATTTTTCTGGGACATCCTTGTTCCACACTATGCCTCACACATATTGGTAAATGGTTTTTTAACCATATTCTGAGGTACTTTAATAGGTTTCGAATGATCTACTACCAATATAAATGGTCCGTTATTGGACATTATAAATTTTCCAGCTAACTCATTCTTGGTTGCCAGCGTTTCGCCCCAGTGTGCTAAGTCGGGTTCATCAGTTGGTAAATAGCACACCTACCAAGACGCATGGCTAGTGCATACCGTGGAGGCCATTGCGTAGGCTATCTGGAGCCATCAGCAGTGCCATTGCACTATGAGAGACTATGAGAATCAACATCTATATCATCTGATGGCCAGGCAGGCATCGATTTTTGGTAATGAGACAGTCTCAGTGCATTGGCACTGCCGGTGGCTCCAGATAGCCTACACAATGGCCTCCACGGTATGCACTGGCCATGCGTCTTGGTGGGTGTGCTATTTACAAACTGATGAGCCTGACTTAGCACACTGGAGCAAAACGTTGGCAAGCAGGAATGAGTTAGCTGGAAAATTTATAATGTCCAGTAAGTGACCATTTATATTGGTATTATAAATCTACTCTTTCAGGACAAATATTTCAGGTTCCCTATGGAAATCAACATCTATATGATCTACTACCATCGGGGTCAGAAAAGAACAAGAGTTGAGCAAGAGAGTTCGGACAGGATAGGTAAAAGTGAGGAGCCTGGCAGAAAAAGAAGTGATCCATCACTTCGAAAAATGGAGTTACGGATGAAGAAAGGCAAGGCCCACGAAGGGCGTGAAAATGAAAGGCAGACAGAAATGATGGAAAATTAAAAAGTGCATTTGCTTGTTATGTGGACATGGCTGATACAGAAATACTATTCTTTTTAAATTCTGAGTAATGTACAGACAAAACTCTTATTTTATATACTGTATATGTAGCTGGTCGTGTGGACTGTCAACCTCCGTTCGGAGATGACACTTTAAGAAGATATGTACGTAGTTCTACAGAAGTTCGATCTATATTATGTATGCTTTTTCTGTTCAGGTATCCAATCTGGCGGGTGTGGTGAGATTGCTGTCCGCCTGCGTCCTGCGCTCATCTTCCAGGAGCACCACGCAGACATCTTCCTTGACAGATTTCGCCAGGTGTTGGCTGAGACCAAGTGAAGCAATCATACCCAAAGATATTTTATTTTTTGTAGCTCAGGTGTTGTTATATATCTTGTATACCATAGAGAACCGTACAAGAATCTCTGCCAGGTGAGAAACAATGGTATTATAACTCGTTCAAGATACGAACGTTGTTACTGGGAGTGTCTGCGTGTCTAATATAGGTAAAATGGGGAGCATGTTGTGGTATTTACTGTCGAAAAGTAGCCATAAGTTCTGTCCCTTGTACAGGTATCCACCCCGTGCCGTGACACTTCTTGAAGCGATTCAGTCACTTGTGTGTTGCTACTCGCACCACTTCTAGTGGTATTGTAGCTTCTGCCTTCACTAAATCTACTTTTAAGGACTCTATACTCTGATGGGGTTTAAACAGGCCTTTTCCTCTTCAAAAAAAAGGCTATCGTGGCTGCAGATCTAAAAATCACAGGAATAGAACCGGCTTTTGGGTGGTTAGGCCATGTGCATTTGGAGAGTTCCTCCCAGACGTGCCATTTGGGCTTGCAAACTGCTGATACTATTTGCATCGATGGGCAAGATCTAGTTAAAGCTAACTAATTTAAATACCTTGGATCACTCATCATATCAGACAGAAATACATTACGAGACACCTGAACACGAGTAAATGCTACATGGCTGAAGTGGCGTCGGTCACTGTCGTGCTGTACGACAAGAAAATTCCCACCCTCCTGAAATCCATGGTCTGACCAGTTGCACTCTATGGGTCAGAATGCTGGCCTACAACTAAGAAGCACGAGCAGGTTCTATATGGTATGGGGATGAAAATGTTACGTTGGTCACTGGGTCTTACAAAACTGGACCATGTCAGAAACGAAGATGTCCGAAGGCGATTGGGAGTGGCACTATCCCAGAAAAGATGTGAGAAGCACGACTTAGATGGTATGGTCATGTCGTCCGAAGCCGTGCAGAATCAATAATACATACAGCCTTCCTCTTGATCCTGAGGTCACCCCAAGAAGCGATGGTTCGACTGCATGAAGGAAGACCTGCGTCTCAAAAGCATCACTGAAGATGATGCCCTTGACCGCAGGAAATGGAGTATGGCATGTTTGAAAGTGGACTACGCACCAATGCGGGACTAAACGCTAGGAAAGGAGGAATAGACTCGCCACTCGCGTATCAAGAACAGCCTGCCCTATCCTTAGGATACGACAGGAGGAGGAGTAATAGTACTAGTGGGGGGGGAAGAAGGAGGAGGATTGACACACCCCTCCAAGACTCGGCTTAGCAGTGGCAGACCAATTGCATGGTCCTGCTGTGTTAGCAGATAGGCTTTTTTGGACTTGTATCTCCGTGGGGAATACATATTTCTGAAAATGGAAAACTCTCTTCTTCTTTAGCTGGTTAGCAATCCCTATTTGCTAACACTGCAGGACCATGCAATTGGTCTGCCACTGCTAAGCCGAGTCTTGGAGGGGCATGCCAATCCAACTGATGAGTTCAAATGGCACATCTCCCCAAAACTCCGCAAACACACACTGCCTAACCACCCAAACGCTGGTTCTATTCCTGTGATTTCTTCTCCTCTTTAGCTTTTCACCTTTGTAAACCTGCTTGTCAGTCCAGATTGATCTTATGGCAAGTCAAATGTCACCATTACACCTCAGTAGTAAGTCCTGAAGCCTTACGTGCTGCTGAATGCTTGGCGCTTACCATGGTGAGATAGACAGGATCCGAATGAAGGAGAGGAAATTCCTAAGACCTCGGCCCACATGAACATTCTGAGACCGAATATTGCCAGAAGTCAAATGCAGAGCTGTATTTTAACAGTCTTACTAATAAATATTGTATAACTTTTATACAAGATTTATACACAGTTTATGTGAAATTTGTTACTAGTGAACCGTGTAAAAGCCTCCTGTGTATACATCTGTTATAGTTATTCACTGAATTGTTTATACAGACCAGGACCCTTGTATAAGTGTGGTATAGCAGCGAGTGACGAAAAAGTAACAATGAGCGATCAGTTTGTTTTAGTGGTATTTACTGTCTGTAGTAATATAACCATGTTAAAATATCAGACTATCCCATTAAGTACACATTGAAAGAATGGAAAATAACATTGATGATCTCCACAATATTTGTAACATAGAAGGCGTAGAACATTTAGAGGTTATGGAGACTGGACATGTTCCTAGAATAAAACACGTTGAGAGGGAGTAATCCATTTCTCCTAGATGACAAAAGTTTTAAAATGAAATATATATTTACGAAAGAGTATCCTCGAATTGTCATTACCACAGGCAGAAACGACTTATTGAAAGATCCAAGAAGTGCCTCTATATCGTGTGAACTTCGTGTTCTTACAGCACTACGGACAGGGATACTGCTGAAATATGTGTGTTACTGTTCTGTTCTTGTTTATTCAAGCATTCTATTTTATTCCGTTTGTGCTACAATGTGGCTTCTTGAAAGGTTTTGCTCTTAGATCAAGCAGCAGAAGCGATCATAAAGGTGGTGAGCATGAAGAAATATGGCAGTGAGCTGCAGGAAGAGATTCCTACGGCTTTGAACGAGTGTATACAAGCAGTATAGTAATACAATGCATATACCACGTTTATTAGTAAGAAAAATATGCAACACTTTTACGAGGTTTATTCAATGTATAACTATATAAGTGTTAAACAACTCTATAATTATTTTTTATTAGTAAGACTGTAAATTTGAAACGTCCTCGCTTGCTATGAGACAGCTCCATCTTATGTTTTATGGTAATCTGTATCGAATGCCTAACACAAGAATTTCTGGAAGAATTTTTGGTCTTTTCATGACTTGGGCAGGTGCGTGAAGGAGGAACTGGCTGGTGTCTCTGAGATGCTGGTTCAAGGAGAAAGTAAGTTGAGGACCTTGGTACAAGGGTTAAAGGACCTTCCGGAAAGAGTGAAGTAGTCCGAAGAGGGAAGAACCGCATTCTCCGTCAAGATGGATTTCTAGAAATTAGTATTAACCTTGATCGTATCAGGCCGAAACTGTATGTCAAACCCCCGTCCCGTTTCTTTAAGAGGTTGGGTAGGAAGCGAGGTGAAATCTTCGTAGAGAGTTTTTGTCTCCAGATACCCTTCCTGACGTCAAGCTAATTAGAGGAATTAATGAGATGAAATAAATGACTGAATATATTATGGTAGGAAGGGAGACAGTGATTCCCAGTGCCTGTACATAGCCTTTCTTGTCAAATAATGCCAAGCCTGTGTGGTCTAACACTGTGGTTAGCCAGTTGAAGTCCTGTTGGTCGAAAAAAATTTTGCCTTCAGAATCTGTGTCGTTGCGACGTGAATCAAATTGTGAGTTCGAGCAGGGTATTGGCCAGTTGTCTCTCTCTCTTGCAGTCCTTGGCCAGACGTGCTGCACCAGAGATGTTCAGCCCAGTTATTCTCTTGATAATGTTTGACCATCAAGTGGGAATTTTTAAATTTAAACACAATGGTTTGATTTATGTTTGCTTCTGTATTGATTTCAAACGAATGTATCACCTAATCAAATGAAATCATTAGGTGATAGATTACATCGAGTGGGAACACGTCCACCCATGATCTCTCTTGCCGGGAACATTTCCAAGAATGATAAGTTTTTCTATGCTGTAATTACGTCGCATAACATGTTAAAATTCTTTATGTAATGATAATCTGATTCTGAGGTTTTGCTGGTTTATAAATACTAGCACTGTGGTAAATTATGTATCTTGAACGAGTTATTTACCATGCCATTTAAATTTAGTTACCTCCTTTGCAATGGTGCACAAGTACACGTCAATTCGTCACAATGGGAATCAACCTATGAAATATTACAAAGAAACCAAATATATATTTGTTGTTTTTATTAGGCAGCTTGCTTTCCTTTAGTAAGACTGATGTAATTTCTCAACTTAGTACAAACACGCTAATAATGTGCCATACTGTTTTTATTTTAATGGTGTTTCGTTAATTCAGTGAAGTTTCTGGTCAGTTTTTCGTGCAACTTTTGATTTCTCACCAGTACAAACATATTATTTCTTCATTTTCTCCTCCTCTGCTGGGCCAATGTTCCGAGCTAGAGTTTTGTTTGAAGGTGCTGAAATATGCCAGCTTCGTGTCTATAGCTTTACTGGTGTGTAAACAAAGTACTGCGGGGGAAAATTTGTGGTATCTTGGCAACTATGTAAAACCATAAAACTAGTCATTAAAACCAAATAACATTATTTTCAACAACAATTGGAAGTAATTAGGGTTTTTCAGTTGTAGAATAAACAGCATTTCGTCCCACTGCTGCAGCGGGCTCGTCAGTTGGAATGACACGCCATTTCAATAATAATGATGATGATGAAGTTCTACTGTTTCAATGAGACTGCACAAACACTAGTGAGGAGGAGGTCCTATACAGAAGAGCAAAAGAAGGAAGTAGGAGAAAGCTAAAAATACTGCAGAGATTGTCAAACAAGGTCCATGGGTGGCCGAAACAAATTTTTTAAAAAAGGAAAAGAAAATCAGATGAGATTCTTCACCTTTGCAATTTTCTTTCTTTTTTCCTATTTCCTCTGTCTTAATCTTGCATTTTTTTCTATGTTTTTTCATAACTGCACAGTAAATCCTGTTTATTCTATCTGACAATAAAGAGTATTTGCACAGACGGATGATTTAGTATCCAAAGTAAAGGTAAACTAGTGTCCTCATTCCGAGGTCATGCAGCTCTTTTCAAGCTTTTACTTGGGTCCATTTAGGCAGCTATACTAACGTATAGTCCATATCAACCACATTCCTCCTGCCATTCTTCAATTTCTGACAATACCAGGAATCGAATCTGGGCCCCCGAGGACGGCAGGTAATAACACTAACCGTCGACAATATCCAAAGTAAAATATATTTACAAAAAGATTTTACTGCAGGGATTGCTCAGACTGATGAAATTCTGTATATTAAAGTTATATACAGTAGAACCTCGATAATTCGACATTGGTTAATTCAAAATCCCGCCTAATTCGAAGAAGCTCTCATTCCCGGAAACATGAGATACAGTTTTGCATGTTATTTAAATTGCTTAATTCAAAATACGGATAATTCGTAATTCGAAGTACAATGTTGGCCCCATTACCAAAATTCAGACTTTTAATTCGAAACTGCCTTTACATTTTAAAACAATAGGCCCTAGTATGTTAGAGTAATTTCAACTCGAAATTTATCCGCGTCATAATAGAACGCGTGTTCCAGAACGTGGAGGGGTAGTTTTCCGCACTTACACTCATTTCGGTGGGTCTACAGCGCGCTTTATGATAGCTAAGTTGAATGAAATCGGAATTCTTTTGTATTCAACCTTTTGACGAACGCCGTAATATCACGCAACAGGCAGTGTGCCGAAAAACAGAATCCGCGAACAATGGCGTGCCGACAGTTGACGAAAAAACGTGGCTCATATAATACATTCGTAGGCACCGAACAATATTGTCATTGCCGATGAAACTGCATTGCATTATTTTAATGCGAGCCCAAACGGTCTTATGGTTTTAAAGGAGAAAGTGCCAGCCGGAGAATCGTACAAGGGTGCGTTGAAATGCACATGGAAGCGAGAAACTTTATCCCCTCGTCATACGAAAGTTGGATAAGTCACAAGGTTTTAACGACGTCGGGCACTTTCCATGCCAGTACAAAGCATCTAAAAGTTCAGACAGTACAGAAATCCAGGGGAACCAACATAATGTATCCTCGTCTTTGAATTGTGTGATTTTTTTTTTTCTTTCGTTGTGTGAGGTTATGTTTGTCAGTGATTTATCCAAGTGCATTATTTGAACATTGTAAATGCACCTTGTTGGGTACATTTCGGAAATAGTTTTTTTCCATGGCATTTAAAAGGTTTAAACTGTGAATCGAGGTGATTGCATGTTAATGGGTCTTAGAATACTTTGCGATGCGGAAGTGTTTACATTTCTGAAGTACGAGAGAAGTGCCATGGCGGGAAATCGCACAAGGATAGAGTCACAGGAAAGTTCGAGTTTAAGGGCATCGAGTACTTTCTGTGTAATTAAAAGGCATCTAAAATGTATACAGTATAGTAATCCAATGAATAAAGCACTTGCACATGAGAGCCAGCATAGATTTCTCCTCATCTTTGACTCTTGTTTTTTTTTTTTTTTTTTTTTTTTCCTTTTGTTGCGTGAGGTTATGTTTGCCAGTGAGATATCCAGGTGCATTATTTGAATACTGTAAATGCACCTTCTTGGATACATTTTGGAAATAGTTCTTTTTTCATGGCATTTGAACGGTATAAACTGTGAATCAAGGTTAACTGCATGCAGTGACGGGCCTTAGAATATTTTGTAACGCGGCAAGGGTTGGTACTTCTGAATTGCGAATTGGCGGTTAATTCAAAATCATGTAATTCGAAGTCCGATTTTTGAGTCCCAACGACTTCGAATTAACGAGGTTTTACTGAATATGTTGGCTAATTTCCACTGATGACTTTCTTTTCAGTATTCTCAGAGCTCAGAGGGAAAGAGTGAAGAGTGTCGTGCCAAAAACATGTGAATGTTGCATCACTCTGTAGTAGATTATTTAATCTTTTCTATGGGATTCAGATGATGACTTCCAGTCTTGTGGAATTCTCTGACTACGTTATCCAAAACTGAGAATATGTGAAGAATTTTTTACTTGGGTCCATTTTGGCAGCTATACTAACGTCAAGTCCATTTCGTTTTTCCTCTTCAGGCTGCGTTTTAAACCTTCATAATCTCTCGTTGAAATCCCTCGAATTACAAACTCTCTTTGATAATGAGAACTAGGAAATGGGAACGCTAACTTCTCCTTTTCCCATTACTAACAAAATTCATTTTTAAATGTTAGACCATTATAAAGTTCTATTTTGGAAAAATGGAAAGTCTATTTTAAAAAATAAAATAAATCCTGTATAAGGTCAATGGATTTTAATCACTACTCCACCTGTTCTCTTGGAATTAGTTTCAGCTTTTTGTTGAGTTTCCAGCAAGATAATTGAGAACTAGGAAAGGAAACATTGAGCTTTGTATTTCTGTCAATTTATGCTGTTTTAGTTTCATAATACATTTACAGTTGAGAGATTGTTACATTCCTTTGGCCAAATATTCTACATCTCAATATTCCAAAGGGATTTTAGAACCAGTTTATATTGTCATTTTGAAGGATATGTCTTTGGCATAATGGTTTTTCACTTTCATCTCGAATTTTTGAAAGCCGTTTTTAATCAGAAGTCTTCCATCAATTGTAGAAACTTTGCATTTACTTAGTTGCGCACAATATAGCTCTGTGAGGCTTACCTATTTTATGTAATTGATGGTATTGTTTGAGACTGCTATAAATACAGTAATTTTAAAAAAATACATTACCGGTACTATTCTATTGTTAGCATTTTTGTTAGGTAGTCTTAAAAGGCAGCTTTATTGGAGCCAGTAACGTACTTGCCTGTATTATATTCTATTTTGAGGTATGTAATGTTTAATAACTTACTTTGTGAAGCATTTTTATTATTGCATTTAATTGTATTGTGAATATATATTGTACCAAGGGCAAGGTATATTCAGATTACCATTTAATTTTATGGAGTGTTTTATTGATAGAGAATTTATAGCATATTTTTAATTAGTCTTTTGGAAGTATATCAGTTTCTTATATTTTGTTTTGGGTGTAGTTGGACCTCAGATTTATACCGTATTTACGCGAATAATCCCTGCTACCCTAATTTTAGGAAGGCTGATTTTGAAAAAAATGCCAACATTGACTCAAATAAAACCCGGACCCCAATTTCGTGCCTCATTTAAAAACAAAATATGCGGGTATTATTCTTGTAAGTACGGTATATTTCTATACTTTTCTAGTATCAAAAATAATTGAGGCTCTGGCCTTCTGACATCAACTTGGCAGGCTTGATCTTGGCTCAGTTTGGTGGAAGGTGCTCATATATGTTAGCCTTGTGTTGGTAGATTTACTGGCATGTAAAAGAACTCCTGCGAGTAAATTCCGGCACCTTGCCGTCTCTGAAGACCGTTAAAGTAGTTAGTGGGACGTAAAGCCCATAATATAATAACAGAACAAGCTTTCATGTCAAATGTTACTCTAGGACTCTTTTATTCCACACAATTGTAAAATACATGACAAGTGTCAAGAAATTTCGCTATGTGGTTTGGTTCACGTACATACATACCTTACATATATACATATTTTTATATACCGTATTTACGCGAATAATACCTGCACATTTAAAAAAAAAATTGGGGTGCGGGTTTTATTTGCCTTAATGTTGGCATTTTTTTCTCAAAATCAGCCTTCCTAAATTTAGGGCGCGGGATTATTCGGTGGCGGGTATTATTCACGTAAATACGGTGGCGGGGATTATTCGCGTAAATACCCGTATTTACATGAATAATACCCGTGCATTTTTAAAAGAATTTGAGGCACGAAATTGGGATGCGTTTTTTTGCGTCAAAGTTGGCATTTCTTTTTTTCAAAATAAGCCTACCTAAAGTTAGGGTGCGGGGATTATTCGTGTAAATACGGTATATTCAAGTTTGCAGTGAAACAAAATAATTTTTTTAACCTAGAGAGGAACATGAGTTTTATTTAGTGACATTTTGAAGGGAAGATTCCTTGTTTTAATATTTACACAAATTTAAAAATATCAAAAGTAATTTGCAAGAGTATTTCCTTCAGTGGAGGTTTTAAAAGTTCAGAGGAAAAGATGGCTGAAGAAAGAAACCATCCCTGTTTCTTCTGTTTCAAACTGGAGAAAGAGTACAGCAATATAATTACATTTGAAAATTTTTGCAATGATTTCTTTTGCTTTGTCGTAAATTCACACGTTTTAAGCTACAGTGACACTTGCCGTATGTAACAATATTGCAAATTTTCATCCTTTTTTATAACAGGCTTTTCACAATAAATACTTCCTTACTGGAACACAATTTTATATCTTACTGTTGGCAGCTCGATGATTGCTATTGTTACAAAATGGAATGTCTGACAATACCTTGCTCCAGAGTATATATTTTAGTTGATTTTTTATTGGATGCATTGCAAGATTATACGTAAAGAGTGTGGCCATATTTACACGTGACCTTTTGAGAAACTAGTCTTCCAGAACGCAAACTCATTGTCATACTTTACAAACAAATGAAATGTTGATCCCGATTTTTGTATTCCATATACTTGTTAAAATTATGTACTTCAGTGTTCATATGCAAATAAAATATACATTAGAACAGAATGTGGTTTATTATTTGTTCATTTGCAAATAAAGTATACATCAGCACAGAATGTGGTTTATTTCTTTCCTTTTTTTTTTCTTTCTATTTAACACGTTCCTTTAAGATGCTTTTTCAGGTTTTGGCTGTTGCTCCATGGATTGTAAGTCTGTGGGCTATATAGACTAGATTAAAGATAAATGAGAATGAACTGGAAGAAGTTTAGTATAAAAATGGCTTACTTAAAATTTGATACCATAATAAAAGGAGAGGTACCATCTTGAATCCTTGAGGAACCATACTTTGTTTAAA
The DNA here is from genome assembly GCF_040414725.1 of Anabrus simplex. NCBI lineage: Eukaryota > Metazoa > Arthropoda > Insecta > Orthoptera > Tettigoniidae > Anabrus > Anabrus simplex. The sequence continues at coordinate 87,064,210 of NC_090277.1, read as the reverse complement.
AGTTTTTGTTGCTGTCTTTTCTTTAATTGAGCTTGTAGACAATTGAATATGCTTTTCATTGCAAGTTCAGTATTTTGTTTCATATAACTGAAAATAATGATTTTGTGGAATATAAAGATAGCCACAACCGAGCAAGTTGGCTACGCGGTTTGAGTGACATAGCTGTAGCTTCATTTCGGAGATGGTGGGTTTGGCAGCCCTAATGTTCCTTTCCTATGGTTTCCCATTTTTCATACCAGGCTGTATCTAAAATAAGGCCACAGTTGTTTCCTTCCACAGGCTTAGCTCTGTCAGTTTGTCACACAAGACCTGAGTTTGTGTGATGTAAAACAAATGGTGAGGATGACAATTTTATCCACTTTGGTTGAGATAGTCCATTTACATAAAAGCTTTACAATCCTAATTCTTTAGTTAATAATGATTTACAATGCTGTTTTAAAGGATCATATTTTTGGTTAAACATGATGTGCAATTTCTTTTTAGAATTTGTCTTTAGAGTTCCATATACTAGATTTTCTTTATTAATATCAACATAGGTAACTTAAAAAAAAAAGAAATGAAGTGGAATAAAAGCCCAGTTTATGAACTCATAAAACATGCAATTAAAAAAAATTGAGTGTTCTCTGAATTATACTTTGTTGTTTTTTAATTACAGTAGAAACTTTCTATTTAACTCTGAAATGATAACTACTTATTTGTAACAGAAGAATGTAGTTTAAGATGCAGATACAGCCTGCAAAGTAGAAGAGATACTAGCTGATCCTCGACTGCCTTGAATTGTCTGATGGCTCTTCAAATGGTGAATCGTGCTCGATGCATTTCTGCTTTCAAAATGAATGCATCGGGGCTGTTTTCTATGAATTGTGTGAAATGTTCCTAGATGAATGATTTTCTTGTGGTAAAAATAATAACGTGTGGAAGAGTGTCGATTCTTTCGATCCACCATTAACTGAACCCTCAGTCCCTAGGAAATTTCATATTCTGCTATCTACCTTGTGAATTGTTGAGGGTAAACCTGATCACCTACCACCTTTCTTTCTGCTTGTATATCGGTATGCTATTTGCTGTGAGCGGAAGATCAAACCGTCCCCTAATGCGTCTGGTTGTTAGTGATTAGAAGTTCTCGGTCTTATTGAGGTGTACAGTCTTGTTTCTAGTCCTTACAGATGAAGAGGAGATCGAATAAGTGAGAAGATGGTTGCAGTGTCATAGTTTAGCCTTCAGTGATTGATATAATCTTCAGGAGAGTGAAGTGTTTGTGAAGATTTACCGATTGTCTGGCTATCAATCTGGCAACCGTTGAAAGGGATTTTGTTTCTATCCTTGATTGTAATTTCTGATATTCCAAAATTAAATAAATAAATAAAATCACCTCTCTAGTTGAAGGCTTTCTGCATGTCCCTGGTATATGAAATCTAATGTTATCTAAACCTTAAAATTAGATGGTTCTGTTTCTCTAACTTTTCCTTTACGTTCTGCAGTATGGAGAAAACCAAACGGTACAGGAGTTACAAACATGCCTCTGCGTGTGGCCTCCATGGTACGCACTAGCCATGCGTCTTGGTAGGTGTGCTAGGTACCAACTGATGAGCCCAACCTAGCACACGGGGGCGAAACACTGCCAACCAGGAATGAGTTAGCTGGAAAATTTATAATGTCCAATAATGGACCATTTATATTGGTATTGTATTGGAGGTTGTCAAACATGTTGACACAGGGAGCCATAAGGATACAAAAATAAAAATATCTTCTCATGTAATCCAAGAATATTCTTAGCTGGATCATCTGACCGGAATGCCTGACCTTATTTTCTTGTGGAACAATTTACCTGACTAGGAAATAGTGGAGAAAACCCTTTTTCTGAGCCATTGAAACCATAAAATGCTGTATTTTGCATTTAATGGCATATGTTGAGAGTCATATGGCAGTGAAATTATATCAAACCATTGGGTGCTGGGATAGTCTTGGTTTTTCAGCTGGCAAAGTAAGATCCCTGTGAAATATTGGTGTTTATAACAATTTCTCCTGTTTCACATGATAAAAACCTTCAGAGCAATTGCAATCCAGTATTTCAGGCCATGGATATGTACTGTACATTGATACAATGGTAAGTTTTACAGGAAAAACTAAGAAAAAATAAAGCTTGCTTTGATTCATTGCTGTGCGTTTTTATTTCACATTTTGTACTGCAAAATATTTAAGAATAAATCTAGCTTATTTAAATAAACTCTGGTTGATCATTTCACACCCCTGAAGTGCCCTACAGAAGTTAGCAATTAGAATTAAATTCCTCTGGAAAAGTCAAAATACTTAGCAATGTTTTAAGCTAATGGACACGCTATATTTCAGGTGAGTATTAATTGAACTAAATATATTTAGCAAAAAACAAAAAAAAAAAAACCACTTCGTGGATTAATATTTTATTTGGTTTATTGATATCTCTGTAACATCGCTTTTCAATAGTAAGGACAGTAAGAGCTCAAATTGCTTCCTAAATGTCTGAATATGCTCACAAATAAATATATATACTGATACAGGAATCTAAATTGCAAAGGCAGCCACAGTAGAAAACAATCTCTGAGAATTTAAGAGGTGTTGATACCCTGAAAGCCGAACACTTTTACATATTTTTTTCGATTTTTATTCCAGAACTGCTTCGAATTTACGAATGAAATTGGTGGATCATAGATTGAGAAAATTGTTCTAGGAACATATTTTTGATATTTACTTAGTAACTGTTAAAGCAACTCCTCTTTTTTTTCTTCATATATATAGATAGCTCTTTCGAGACCTTTACATTACAGAAACCAATTTGCCGGGTTAACTTAATTCTTTACGTTAGTAATGTTGCCGTAACAAACATGGCTGTCTTATCTACAGTACTTGCAGAGAGACTCTTTTTATGAACGTTCGGGACGAATGGAAGTTGGATATCACACTCGCAAATATGCAATTATTTCTAATATCCCCCACTTCTAATAATCAACATATTTGTTGAACGGAGAAAAAAAAAATGACCAAGTCCCATTTCTATCCTACTGCGCATGCCCAGGTAAAGCAAATAACACGTCGTCCTCAGTAACATTCACTGATATCTTAGAGTTCTAAATAGTATCTTCAGCAGCAGATCATAAAAAAAATATACTAAGTCCCAATTTTGCTCACTGCGCATGCCCAGACAAATGTCCCCAATCGAAGTCCGATTTCTGTCCGACTGCGCATATCCAGGTAGTACAGATAATATGTCATCTTTCGTAACATTCACTCATATCTCTGAGTTCTAAATAGTATCTTCAGCTGCACATCATGAAAAAATATACTAAGTCCCACCTTTACTCAATGCGCATGCCCAGACATATGATTAAGAATTTTTATATTAAGTCCTCACTCAACGTATGTCGTCACTTGGAAGTAATAAATATTCTTTTCCTTCTTTGGGGACCCTAAAATATTACTAACCAGGATGGGTGGAAGGAGGGGATAGCCATGTGGTTCTATCGACCAATCAAGAGGCAAAATCAAATTTCGGGGTTTTGGTTTGCTGATGAAGTTAGGTATAAGGGTGGGTTAGTGGTTGGGAACACGTCGAAGCGAGCGGTCGGTCCGGCAGCAGAGGAGCACCGGAGCCGCTCCCCCCCAGCTGTCTTAATTGCAGGGGGTACTCTATGTCGGTTTGTTTAAAAATAGGTCGTTGACCCCTGGTATTGCGGGTTGCCGATGTCGCAGGCGCTCCGGTCATTTTTTCCTCCTCCTATGCTATGCTATCACCCTCACTTCCTCTTGTGATTTCATCCCCTCATCGTATCCCAAGTCTCTATTTCTACCCCAGTTATTAATCTTCATTTCTGCCACCTCTCATATTTTCTTTTTTGCTAGGGGCTTTACGTCGCACCGACACAGATAGGTCTTATGGCGACGATCCTCTCATATTTAAGCGCCTACTTGTCCCACCACTGTTTCCTTATCTTCCTTTCAGGATATCCAGTGTTCTCAATTATTTGTATTGTATATCTTACTATACTGCAAAAATTCTTTCTCTGACTGGGACTCGAACTTCTGAACCTATGCTCCACATAGCGTTAAGCGTGACCACTAGACCACTGTGGTTGTGTGAAAGTAAGTTGCCAGTTTCCTCCCTATAAGCTGTCTATAAGGAGATAAATAATAAATTAAGCTTTTCTTATTATTGTTAAGTCCTTTATATTGAGAACTGCGCAAGTCTTCGATGAAATGCATATTTTAAATGGATTGAAGTGAATAATAATGTACTTTACAGCAAAATTCCATTCAGTCATTAGGATTCGAACTCCTGTATTCACAACCAGAACAGCAATCGTTATATCCACGCGACCACAGTGGACGTACTGTCATTGCTCCCACATTTCTCCATATAAGTACTAAGTATTGAACCCAACTGGTTCATGTCACTGGCATATAATTGTAAAAATGGTATAAAAGTAATATTATATGAGGCAAAGTTATATGGGAAGCCGGATGCATGTTGTAATCCCGCTTGCTCAATTTTATAAATCCAATAGCACACGTGTCAGGGTTGGCGGATATTGCACAAGAGAGAAGGCAATAGAATCTTCCACTCTAGAGAAAGAAATTTAGAGTTAGGCGACAGAGATACTCAAATTTCTTCTTCTTCTTTATCGGTTTACACTCCATGTTCGGTTTTTCCCTCGGTCTCAGCGAGGAATCCCACCTCTAACGCCTCAAGGGCAGTGTCCTGGAGCTTCAGACTCTGGGTCGGGGATACATTTGGGGAGGATGACCAGTACCTGGCCCCAGGCGGCCTCACCTGCTATGCTGAACAGGGGCTGAACAGGGGCCTTGCGGGGGATGGGAAGATTGGAAGGGATAGACAAGGAAGAGGGAGGGAAACGGCCGTTGTCTTAAGTTAGGTACCATCCCGGCATTTGCCTGGAGGAGAAGTGGGAAACCACGGAAAACCACTTCCAGAATGGCTGAGGTGGGAATCGAACCCACCTCTACTCACTTGACCTCCCGAGGCTGAGCGGACCCCGTTCCAGCCCTCGTACCACTTTTCAAATTTCGTGGCAGTGCCGGGAATCGAACCCGGGCCTCCGGGGGTGGCAGCTAATCATACTAACCATTACACCACAGAGGCGGACGATACCCAAATTAAAGTTGACAGAACTTTTGAACCAGCGAATCACAGGATAGCGCGCGAGGAGCTAAGTAAAGCAGGAGCATGGACACCAACATGAAAGCACTACTATATTAGCCTAAATCAGCAAGGAGATATTATAAAAGACAATTAAGACCTTTACATAATTGGGCATATCGGGTTTTCAGGAATGTCTGGGAGAATAAGGAGGTCCCTGAGGATTGGCAAAAAGGAATAATGATCCCAATTTTCAAGAAAGGTGATAAGAATGTTTTGAAGAACTACAGGGGAATTACTCTAATATCCCATGTTGCTAAGATAATGGAAAGGATACTGGAAAGTAGAATAAGGTTGAGGGTTGAGAATCAGATACAGGAAAATCAGTTTGGTTTCAGAAGTGGAAGGTCAACAATAGAGCCCATTTTCATTATGAGACAACTAATGGAAAAGCATTGGAAGTACGGGAATGATATGGTGATGACATTCATTGACATTGAAAAGGCATATGACACTGTCCCCAGGACGAAAGTTTGGGACAGTCTGGTGCAAAAAGGAATTGGACAGGGATTAATAAAAATGATCATGGCATTGTATAAGGAATGTTGTAGTTGCGTGTAAACACAAGTTGGCAGGACAAGTTGGTTCAAAATAACTAGTGGGCTGAGACAGGGAAGTGTTCTATCACCAATCCTGTTTACAATAATAATGGATGACATCATGAGAACAGCAAAAGCAGCATATGGAGGAAGAGAAATGAACATGATGTTATTTGCAGATGATATTGTGATTTGGGGAGAAGACGACAGGAAGGTTGAACAACAGTTGAATGTGGTGAATGGGAAGATCGAAGAATGTGGATTGAAAATAAGTGTAGAAAAGAGTAAAACTCTTGTTATGACTAGAGGGGAGAAAGAAGGGAAAGGTCAGATTAGACTTGCAGACAAGCCCCTGGAAGTGGTGGAAACGTTTAAATACCTGGGGAGTGAATTAATGGAGAATGCTCGACTGGATGCTGAGATTAGTAAAAGGATTCAAGCTGGAAGTTGTTTCTATCATAGTGTAAGAAACATGTTATGGGACAAAGATGTGTCAACGGAAGCAAAGGATACTATGTACAAGATGTATTACGTACCCATAACAACTTACGGAGCAGAAACTTGGACAATGACAAAGAAGGATGAGAGTCGAATACAGGCAGCCGAAATGAAGTTCTTGAGGAGTATGATACAGAAGAGTAGAAGAGACAAAATAAGGAATGAGAAAATCCGGGAAGAAATTGGAGTGGAAAAAATGAATGATAGAATAGAGAAGAGCCGACTAAGATGGTTTGGGCACATAAAGCGAATGAGCGACGAAAGAATGCCAAAAAAGGTGATGGAAATGCAAATCCAAGGAAGGAGAGGCCGTGGACGACCACGATTGAGATGGAAGGATACCATCCAACGCAGCATTATAGAAAGAAACCTGGACTGGGACACAGTGTTGGAGGAGGAGTGGTGGAAAGACCGAAGAAAGTGGAGAGGAACCATATTTGCCCCTACCCGGCTACAGCTGGATAAAGGGAAATGATGATGATGACATAATTGGGAAAATTAAGATCACACATCCTGGTAAACTTTTGTTATTTAAATATGTGGCTACTGAAAGAAGGATATTGTGAAACTGGTCAGGGGATTCCCAGACGCTGTGCCAAGATGAAAGCGGACGGAGGCCGCCAAGCAGTTAAGAAGACACTCACTTCGCTACTTACTTTGGAACGGTTCGGACGTGTAGGTGTGATCATCGTCGTAGAAACGTGGACCTGAGCATTTCTCGACCTAATGAAAACTAACTTGCTAACGCAGAACTGAATCCGCGAGATTCATTCCCACAAGGGAATCTAGATATTCAAATTGCCATTAAGTACCAAGTGCCGATAAACCTGTTCGCTGATCAGCAATAACGTAATTATATGAAGTCGCAGGACGCTTTGGAGTGCAACTTATCGTGAAATCGTGGACTCTTGCCGAGATATAATACTTATCTTCCAAACTATTATGGGAATTGTACGCGAGTGACAAGATTGTACATCTTGTGTATAATTGTAATATAACTAATTTGTATTTTCTTTGTGTATGCTCAGTGTTAAACGTGTGTGATGCCGTGCATAGAACCTGTCATGAACATGGACTTCAAGAAGAGCATTTGTACATACGGTAATGCAACCGTTATGATGGAGTGAGACCACTACTGGTGGGCCGATCTGACGGCCAAAATGGTGTGTGGCTGAACATGAAACGGAACCGGACTAAGATAAGTACATCCTGATTTTATATAACCCATATATGTATGATCAGTTGTAGTTAAATATCTACATAATATTTTCTTGCATGTGATGGTTAATTTCATTTTATTTTTCAAAGTAGCAAGGGTTAGCTATTGATAGATAGTTCATTTGCAGTACTAATGCCTTGGGGGAGTGAGTATTTTGTACATATGATTAGCGTGTGATGAATTATGATCTTCTATAATAATATAAACGTGTGTTGAGTTGTGATCTTCTATAATGATATAAGTGTGTGATCTTCTGAAATAATATTAGTGTGTGTAAATATAGTGATAAAGATAGATGGCATTCAGTACAATTTTGTAGTTATCGGAACATGTTAATTATAGTTAAGTGGCATGTTGCATGAATAGTCCTAATCGTCGAGAAAGTTCATTGATATTATGAGGCGGATATGAATCAGTGACCAGTCACGGACATTACAGTGAATGTTTAGAGTTTGTTCATCAATGAGTAACTCTATTTTGACAAGTTCATGATAATGTGCTGTGAGGAAATTTATATACTTCATCTTGTAATTTGTTTCGAACTTAGTCTGGGATAAAGCTCTTTAACATTCAAACGCTAGTGGCAGGCAATGAACCAATGATATTATGGAACGAGGTAATATTAAGAATATTGCAGGCAAGGAAATTAAGTGTTTCTCGATGAATGATGATATGAATCCTGGTGAGAGTTGAACCAGTGTGGATTTGTGAATTATACGTTATACATTGTGTATTTGAAAAGCTGTATTATTATTATTATTATTATTATTATTATTATTATTATTATTATTATTATTATTATTATTATTATTATTATTATTATTATTATTATTATTATTTATTTATTTATTTATTTATTTATTTCCCTTAAATGGTGGTAGATGGAGAAAGGGCAAGCCCCACATACACGGAAGTGCCTCCATATCAACATGTGTACATAAACTCTACTGAAAATTTACATATATGTAGACAATTTTAAATTTACATATTTACACTCCAAACACTGTACTCTTAGAATAATAATTATCTTGATTTATTCTAAACATATTAGAGTAAGAAGACCCAGCCAATTATACTTTCACTCATACACCTGTATACGCACTCATTCTCAAGCACCGAGCTCGATAGCTGCAGTCGCTTAAGTGCGGTCAGTATCCAGTATTCGGGAGATAGTAGGTTCGAACCCCACTGTCGGCATCTCTGAAGATGGTTTTCCGTGGTTTCCCATTTTCACACCAGGAAAATGCTGGGGCTGTACCTTAATTAAGGCCACGGCCGCTTCCTTCCCACTCCTAGCCCTTCCCTGTCCCATCGTCGCCATAAGACCTATCTGTGTCGGCGTGACGTAAAACAACTAGCAAAAAGCATTCTCAAGCACTCCCACACGCGGACGCATACACATTCTCCCACATTCAACTGTACTTGCGCCCACCTTTCTTGCAATTCTAGTTTATACAAGTTATGTACATCACATATGGGTTTCTTTTTCTTTACTGCGCGGAGGCAGTGAGGAAGAGGAAGCAGCTTTACCTCAGATGGTAGGAACAATTGAAATTGTAAGTTATGTGGAGTACGATTTGAGAGAAACATATGAGTTGCAGGGAACACGCAGATATTAGTTGTGTTGACAGATATACTGCTGCAGGTACGAAGTAAATACATGTGCTCGAGTTTCCAGATAAGATTTTTCCACTACTCTGCGTCTTGTGTTAAAGAAATAAACCCCGTTGAATAGGGTCATCAAAGGATGGTTACAATGCCATTTATTAGTTAATTCAGATTTAACAATTAGGAAACAGCACATAGAGATTTAAAAATTAAGTATTATTTGCAAAGCTCCAACTAAAAATAGGGATTTCCAGGCCACTTTAATGTCACAATCATGATGGTCGTTACTTCGACTCCCGACCAGGTGAATGAATATGGTATTTCTTGATGGTTATTATTGATGATTTATTCTGATGGCATACGTGACTTGTGTTTATTGTACATTTTGGCAAGCAAATTCTGATTTTTGGTAGGTTGTAATGTTTTGATTTGTGGATTAATTTCGTGTGGTTGTCATTGTTTGAAGCAGATGTTCTGTCCCACTGCTGTAGACTCAGTGTAGATATAAGATTTTGGGGGAATTTGTGTTAGTTGTAGGGGCCTTCGCTATAATTTATGTTTATTTAATGTAAAGAGAAATAGCTGTTATGTATGTGTGGAGTTAAATATTTTTCTTGTAAAATCTGAATTGTAGTTCATAATATTCGCGTCAGATGTACTTATCGGTCCGGGTTCGTTTCGTGTTAGGTGTTTGTAGATGAGAGTATGAACCACGAAATGAAAGAATGATTTAATATCGGTTAAATAATTCAGATACAGAAGGAAGATTTAATATCGGTTAAATAATTCATGTACAGAAGGAGGATTTAATATCGGTTAAATAATTCATGTACAGAAGAAATGTAGTATAATTTTTGGAATTAAATGTCACTCAAGTGAAGTTGGTGTATATAATACCGGTCAACTATATTTTGTTTTTGAAAAATGTTAACACGTAAATAATAACAAAACCAGATAGGTGGTAATTAAAAGAACGATTTAATTAAATTGATGTCGGCATTATCTATGGTAATGAAGTTGTTAAAATGAATTTGTTAAGAGATCTAATGTATTAATATTTCAACTACTTGATACGCATTTGTCTGGATTTGGAGTTTAGTAAAGGAGACTGTTGTTGTATGGTAATAATTTATGAATGGAATTAAACTGGTTTGAAGCTTAGGCCGACTTGTAAAATTCAATAAATGAAAACATTGGTGATTGATTGGAATAAATAATTAAGTGGATTAAATCAATTTTATAAAATGAACCCAGGAGCCTCCGTGGCTCAGAGGGCAGCGCGTCGGCCTCTCACCGCTGGATACCGTGGTTCAAATCCCGGTCATTCCATGTGAGATTTGTGCTGGACAAAGCGGAGGCGGTACAGGTTTTTCTCCGGGTACTCCGGTTTTCCCTGTCATCTTTCATTCCAGCAACACTCTCCATTCTCATTTCGTAGCATTTGTCATTCATTAATATATCACTTTGGGAGTGGCGACCCCATCGTAATAACAGTCTATATATGATTCATTCATTACATCCCTGACCCGGTCACTGACTGGAAAACAGGTTGTAGGTTTTCATTTTCAAAATGAACCAAATTAGTAAGGGTTTCAGTTGAACGAGTGCGTGAGTGACGGATGTGTATAGCGAAATATTTTTCATTTTAATTTATTTTAGTGTTTTACATTGCCAAGGTTTATTTCTTTTTCTCCAATAAATTTGTTTGCTATAAAGGTTCTCATTCATATCTTTTTAATTTAATTTTTATTCTCTCTTATCCTTCCTGCTTAATAATTTAAGATTAGTTATTCTACTCGAAGATATCTATGGGTATCACCAGTTTGGCGAGCCGGGGATTTATTTTGCCGGTGCCATATTTCAAAGGCTGGAAGGGTAGAGGGTTGAGCATATTCGTGTGACCTGTCGAGTATTATTCTATTTAGGCTGGATAAATATAAATGGTGCTTACATTTGAGAAGGCCTGAATTGATATGTCACAATTCTTATACATAATTTTAATAAGAAACGTGGTAGTGATTATTGTTTTAAGAGGATTTGATAAGAAAGAACAGATTATTTATATGCATAATTGTTTTATCGTCCGTCTCTGTGGTATAGTGGTTAGTGTGAGTAGCTGCCACCCCCGGCTCTGCCATGAAATTTGAAAAGTGGAACGACGGCTGTAACGGGGTCCACTCAGTCTCTGGAGGTCAACTTAGTAGAGGGCGGTTCGATTCAAACCTCAGCTCTCCTCGAAGTCGTTTTGGATGGTTTCCCCACTTCTTCTCCAGGCAAATGCTGGGATGGTACCTAACTTAAAATAAAGTTATCTCATGGTACATTTCACTGCCTTCACAACACGGCCGTAAACATCAAAACATTTTCTTAAAACCTCCTATTTGAGTACTTACCCTAATATTATCTGGTGGGGACGTAAGTGCATTAGTATCGCCATTCAGAACGCTTGAGAGGTATGCATAGCCACTTAACGGTGTGGACGGACAAGTTGCCGGCTTAACTCCTGCAATTCCCAGTGTGAATATTCCCGCTCTACAGCAGCGATAACACAGGTGTCCTTACTAGGAGTTAAGCATGCAACTTGTCCGTCCACACTGTTAAGTGGCGATGCATACCTTCAAGGCGTTCTAAATGGTGATGCGTTTTTTTTATTCCAATTAGACACAAGGTTTAATGTAGTAATAGGCAAACAAAGGGATTGGAATACTTTCCAGGTTATTTGAAAACATATAAGAAAAGGTCAGGTAAACAATTATAGGAAACCTGCCACCTGGGGGACAGCGCTAATTGATTGATTGATTGCAATTGGTTGTAATGGGAAACATTCATTTGCATGTATCCAAACCAATGGATTTCATAAATGAATTCTCTCTCTTCAGTTTCAAGTGATTCGGAACTATTCTATTCTAGATAGTTTTCATTATGCATGCATTTTGAAGTATTTGATATTAAATACAGGGTCGTCTCGGAACACACAGCTTCTTAGACATCAACCAACTAACTGAGGATAAAACAAACAGGAAGGTGCCCTGAAATCCAACTGTAAAGTAGTACAGGAAAATTATACACAGGTTTCATCGATAAATAAACAACACAAACATTCAAAAATAATTTTATTTCGAATATAACGGGCACATGTTAGGTATATGCATATACTTATGTCCACATAATAACCTTATTATTACAATAATAATCATATTAATTTGCATAATATATTCAGTAATGTAATATTTAGACCTCAAATTTAATCAATGTGATCCTTCACAAAATTAGCATTAACATAAATTATTCTCTATTTAAATTTTGTTAATTATAAATGCAATTTACAATATATTAAACAATTTTAAGAACTTTTCTTATTGTCAGTACCATTACTTCGTACAACAGACTTAACGAAGACGGGAGAAGTTTAATTTGAAAAATGGGTGTTTACAGCATTGCATTAGTGTGGGTCTTAATAATTTAAACTATCGAAATATCTGAAAATTAATGCAAGGATGAAGGATCAAACACACAGAATATGCACTAGGCTGTGCACTGAGAAATTTGATTAAGTAAATCAGGTTTGTCTCCTGGAAAATTTGATGACGTGAGATCACAGATGCATTTCAGAAGTGAAGGAAGGAATTTAAATTGCTCTAGATTTCCAAAACAAGCCACAGTCCAAGCCCTTCGGGCAAGCAACTCAATGTTGAAAACATCCTAGGGTTATGAACTACTGATTTTAGTTAAATAAAATGAAGTATGAAAATATATTCTTTATTTATTCCTGAAAATTACTATCCTTTTCTTAATCATCGTGATCCAGTCGATTAGTTCATCAATTTGCCTTTTTCTACCACTACGAGCGCTAATGTGAGTCAATGCATTGTTTCACTTAAGCACCACTACGGGCGCTAATGTGAGTCAATGCATTGTTTCACTTAAGCACCACTACGAGCGCTAATGTGAGTCAATGCATTGTTTCACTTAAGCACCACTACGGGCGCTAATGTGAGTCAATGCATTGTTTCACTTAAGCACCACTACGGGCGCTAATGTGAGTCAATGCATTGTTTCACTTAAGCACCACTACGGGCGCTAATGTGAGTCAATGCATTGTTTCACTTAAGCACCACTACGAGCGCTAATGTGAGTCAATGCATCGTTTCACTTAAGCACCACTACGAGCGCTAATGTGAGTCAATGCAGTGTTTCACTTAAGAACCACTACGGGCGCTAATGTGAGTCAATGCATTGTTTCACTTAAGCACCACTATGGGCGCTAATGTGAGTCAATGCATAGTTTCACTTAAGCACCACTACGGGCGCTACTGTGAGTCAATGCATTGTTTCACTTAAGCGCCACTACGAGTGCTAATGTGAGTCAATGAATAGTTTCACTTAAGTACCACTACGGGCGCTAATGTGAGTCAATGCATTATTTCACTTAAGCACCACTACGAGCGCTAATGTGAGTCAATGCAGAGTTTCACTACATTAGGTGTGGACACAAACAAATCAAAGAGACACCTGAGGGTATTAAATCAAGGAACACTTTACAGAAAGAATTATGTAAATACGTTAATTTAGCTCGGATTTGAATCAAACAGAAAACAAGTAAAGAAACAAGCGATTTTAGGTTGTTTTTCGGAGCTGAATTTAGGCTCTTTAGCCCTTCAACTTTCGCCACAATTGAGGAAATTGCTTAATTTTTACGTTTGTCGTAGTGTGGCCACTCCTACATTCTCTGCTAAGAAATGTTTTCAACATGAAGAACGCAAAAAATCCCTTCCGATAAGAACAAATTTCCATAAGTGGTACCATGTAAAGAATGATGACGCCACAATGGAACTGGAAGTGGACTCTGTAGAAGGGAAGTTAAGGACTTCGAGACTAACATGGTATGACATACAAAGCGAATGCCTGGCGCAAGAACACCACCTGCATTCCTAGAAAGAAGGTTTGAAGAAAAAAAGGCCAGTGGGAAGACCTGGGAAGACGTGGTTACCCAAGCTGAGAGATGATGTGGAGAGAAAAGGGGGGAATGGGGAGTCAGTGATGGGAGAGAAAATATTTCTGGACAGACAACGATGGCGAATACTCCTTCAACACCACCCTACTCGGCACGCTGGAACGGTTCTATAATGATGATGATGATGATGATGGTGAATACTTTTTTAATTGATGACTTTTTGAATTTTAGAAATTTTGAATGTTTTGAATTTTGTGTAATTTTTGAAAAATGCAAATGTCCAAAACAAAAACCCAAAAATTTCAAAAATCCCTTGCCGATAAGAAGAAATTTATATAAGTTGTACCTTAGCGAAGAATTTTTGCAAAATAGAAAATCTCTCTCTGTAAAAAAATAGGGGCTGCGTGGTCGATGCGGTAAACATGTGCTCCGTTCACCCGGAAGAATGTGGGTTCGATTCGCCGTCAGGAAATCAGAAAATTTAAGGAGCGATACTTCCACTTCCGCAGGTGCACATGGCCCTGAGCTTTACTCAGCCTACACCAAAAATGAGTAGCAGGTTAATTCCTGTGGGCAAAGTCGGCCGGACTTAGAGCTAACCATTCTGACCCACCAAGTGCCGAGGTTACGGTTAGTGGAAGCCTTTACTTCCTCCCCTCTATGGACTGTATGGAGATGACTGCTTTCCTCTGCAAATAAATAAATAAATAAATAAATAAATAAATAAATAAATAAATAAATAAATAAATAAATAAATAAATAAATAAATAAATAAATAAATAAATAAATAAATAAATAAATAAATAAATAAATAAATAAATAAATAAATAAATAAATAAATAAATAAATAAATAAATAAATAAATAAATAAATAAATAAATAAATAAATATTTTAATGTGTGGAAATTTGTGGAACGCAAATGCATCATTTGGACCTCCTTATATGACGCCCTGACGCCGATCTTATTATCTCGGTAACAGAAGGACGACAATTAAATGAGACCGGTTTGAACGTCTCTGGTGACCTACTAGGGTTGGCCGTACGCTACCCCACTTCACTGCCTTATCGAGAGGATTGCTCTGTTATCAAACGTAGTTTGATCCAGGTAAGGATAAATTCAGGCGCTCTTCGTTTTGCACCTATACAATGATAAATGGATACAAAATCTCCTTTGTTATTTCCTCTCGCTCGGGAATTGAATATTTGAGCCCATGGGCGTCAAACTCTGAAGACCTGCGTCAGGCTTCTTTCTTTTATTCATCATCATCATCAGCCGACTACATACAGCGGCCTCAGGTTTGATTCCCGGCCGGGTCAGGGTTTTTAATTGTAAATGATTAATATCCCTGGCCTGGGGACTGGGTATTTGTGTCGTCCTCCTTTCCTCACAGTCAACACTCTACACTTCGGAAATTCCACATACACGCAGGTTTCTCTCAAATGGTGAAAGTTGTGGCAAAATATCTATAGAGGTCGACGCCATGAACAAATGTCAATAAAAAAAAGCTTTGTCGCAACAGCCATAGATGTCTATCTTGAGCCAGTCTTTTCAACTCAGTGTAAGGTCTTGCAGTTCATCCTCAGAAGCAGGTTCTTGAAATAAGACACTCTGGGTCGTCTTCTTCCTCTTTTTCTTCTTATGAACATCTCACACGTCTAACACTGTACTTCAAGTGAATTAATATTTGATGAAATGTTTTTATGGAGCACTTGCATCTCTGAGCTCTCCGAAATCAATAACCTGTGTTCTATTAATTAGATTTCCGCATGCTTATCAGTTATTTACTTCAGTTAAATGAACCGGAAGCCACACAATTCCAAAAACTTAATCGGATCTGCATTTTTCGTTCCATACAGTGAAGGAAATTGCGGCGAACGATATGAACAGTTCCAAATTGGTTACATTTTTACAATTAACTAAAGGCAAATATTTATATGAAAGGATCACCTACTTTTCACACAATCTGAGCTGCCACATGGATGAAGTTTAACGCGACACAAAATAATTTAAAACTTAAACATAACAATAACTGCAAAATAGTTCGCAAAGAAACACTCAACGTAACAATTAAATATATACAAAAGTTCACTTCACAGGTGATACAAATCCCACAGGCCAACATTCAAAGAAGTACCCGGGAAGTGAGGGTGCTACAGCTAGCAGTTTATAATTCCAGATGTGTTAGTTGTGCCATTTGATTGATTAGAGAATGAATTATGAATATTTGACCAAAGGATTAAATTTGAAGAAGATCTTGAGCAACCTCATAGAGTGAATTTTGAGAATAAAAACGTTGATGAACCTGAAAGCATAGTACAGCATCGATGGTAATATAACAGTTAAAGGGGATGATGATCTGCGCTAGGGGAACAGTTTACAAATTTTGTACAGAATTAACCTTAATTTAATGCCTCACATACAGTAGCTTTTACCATTTCGAAATATTGAACTAAGAAACTTTTGCACCATTAGCGAGGAATGCATAACAACTTCCAATTTAAAATTTGAACAATGTATCCAACACTACTGTAGTAAATGCTATTACTGCTCTTGGCCATTTAAAAACCTCTGATGAGGAAGAGCCTGAATACGGATTTTGTTACTGGAAGTTGCAAACAGAACAAAATTAATTTCTGATATTATCTCGTATATGTAGGAGTTCTTTTCCGTCGGTGTTTGGTAACTACTGGTACATGACGGATTTGAAACTAAAGATACGAACAAAATATAAACTAAATGGATATTTGTATGTAAAAATTGAATTATAATTCTGTATTGTTTAGAGTTGATAATCTTTTGAAATGATTTGAATATTTCCACAATTGTGGTTATGTTATCTCTTTTCCATCTGTTCATAGAACTAATTAGACTTTTCGTTTTTTTGTGTAAAACTAAATGAGAAGTATGGATACATCACTAAAACAATATTTACAATTATCTCAAATCACAGGTTACGAATGTAATCTATTGATGCTCCGTGATTATCAGGAACTCTCTTGGATCGCCAGGATGTTCTACAATATCTTTTTGTATATCTTCTGATGTACGCTGCTTTGAAAATACCGTTATTGCTCTTCGCTTTGCTAATTCTCAGTCATCAATTCTTGGACGTGGTAAGAATTTGTTGTGTGCATGTGTGCATAAGATGCTGAAGAAATTTGCAGAAATGGGTGTATCTGGTTGTTGACGATACCGCACTATATCCATGTGGAGATAATTTGAGAAATGGTGAGGATAATATAAAGGAAAATAACTAATGACAATGGAGACGAGGGGAGCTATGGGATGTAGAGATAAGGAGGGAAATGTTTAGAGGGAGTAACAAGAAGAAAGGATAGAGAGAATGAGGAAGACAAGGAGAGGGATAAGGACATAGCAAGAATGGTGAAGTACGAAGAATATTGTGAATGAGGAAAATGATTAACAGAGGGGAGAGCTTGTATAAAAGTAGATGATTTTAAAGAGGAGGAAGATGAAATAGGAGGAAATTGATGAGGGGAATGAGAAGGAAGATTATCAAGATGAAAACGGGGGTGATGAGCATAAAATGTGAGGAGGACGATGATGAAGGAGAAAATGTTGAATATTATGAAGAAGTTGGATGAAATGGAGTAACGCAAGTATGAGGATAAAGGTGAAGGAAATAGAGAAAGAGATATGGGGCTAATATATTAGAAATGATAAAGAGAACGAGAAATATAAGAAGAAACAGGACGAAGGAAGAATCGTAAATAAAGGACGGTACGACGATGAGTGAGAATATAATGGTAAATGAAGAGGATGATGAAAAGGATAACGGAGATGATGAGAAAGAGGAAGATATTGAATAAAAAAGAAAAGAAAGGTAAAAAATGAAAATGATAAAGATTTTAACGAGGGAGAGTGATGATAAATATAAGGTCGATGATGAAGAGGAAAAGATGAAGAAAAGCAAAATGAAGATGATAACGTTCAGAAGACTGAAAAGAAGAGTAAAAAGAAGATAAGGAAAATTTATGATGATTAAGAGTAGGATGATGAGGAAGGGGAAGATGAAGAATAAGAATAGAATTATGATGATGAAGAGAAAGGGAAAAGGAAAGAGGAGGTAGATAACATTTGTGAAATGAAGAATAGCCGGAAATACTGTATATCTGAAGTATTTCAAAACGCTGTGAAATTTCTGCTGGTCAAGTTTATGTGCTTGGGCATCTGGATACTTAACGCCCACAAAAGTAAGAGGGCGCGGAATCTTATGATTCACACTTCGTCTGAAATAGAAATCTAGAGAATTGTTCGGAATTAATCTCCCGTTAAATTTTAAATAAGAGCAAATTTGTACAACTTACCATTTCTTATACATAACATCTGTATTCTCCAAGATAACCCAAAAAAATACTCATTTTTTGTAAGATGGTACAAATTCTGGAACTATAGAGGGATATTAAACACATTCAGATATGATTTCGTCTAGATAAAATTGTTAACAAAAGCCGTTAGTCTGTTCTGATATTAGTAATGGCACATTGTATGATAACTAGAACCACAAAAAGTTTGTGCGATAAAATCTAACTTTATATACATTTTTTGTTTATTCTCCAATCTAACACACTTCTTCCACATCATAAATTTATTTTATTGATTTAATACTACTGAAATACAGGAGTGCTCAACCAATCATACAAATAACACAAAAAGTTAAACTTGAAATGTTTAAAAAAGCTTTACCATATAAAGAGCGAATTTCTATATTGGCCTTTCATATATTTATTTGCGTAGCAAAATTCAATGTTCTCTTTTTGGAAGCTCGTGATATATACAATAAAATTTTATATATTTTATAAAAAATTGTTAATTTTTTGCATATAGTTATCTTTCATCACTACGTCACTATGTGACCGTTACACGATTTTAATATCAGAAAGAACACACAGATCAAAGTTGTAGATGTTACGGTAAGCTTAATAAATCTGGCTCGTATGAATAATATCCGGAAATTATTCATAATTACTCATGGAACTGATTAATGCGATAAGTGTGTCTGAATCTACCATATTTCATTATGTTTATTGTATATTGTGAAAAATCGCCGTCCCTTGATGGTGAAAATAATAAATGATCCCAAAATATCAACGAGACAGAGCATGGCGTCAGTAATGGACCAATGAGGAACTTCTTATTCCATTCCTAGTGAATTAGTGTCTTTTAGGAAGTATGTAGAACAACTTTCAATTTCGATGGAAGTCAAGGGCATCAAATGTGAACATAGAAAGGATAATGAATTTAAACCAAATTTAAGTGTAAGGGAAATGGAAAACTGCGTAATTCAATTTTCTATGATAGCTTTTCGTATTTAAACACAAATTTTTGTTAACATGTGATTTTTTGTAGTGTGAATAATTTAATATAACGAATTTTAAAACATTTTTGCATATGATAAATAGTTGTTAGTTTTTCAAGTTTAATCAAATAAGTTCCAGATGTTAAATAGATTGCCGGTTTAACATCGAAAGTTTAAATAGGATTTTTGAAATTCTAAGTATGTTTAGTTTTGTTTCATACTTTCTTTCAAGTGTATGAGTTTTAAGCATATTTTCATATACTTGCTAGTGTTAATTTAATTTTGAAATCCAGATGTCAATTACAATTTAATTATAATTTATCAATCAGCCCGTACTTTTATTTTGGACATTTAGTAAACCGTTTATTAAATGAACCAACTCATTTTGAAAATTACGTAAAATGACCGATGTAAATTAATAATTCACCTGTATTTATGAAACGTACAAATATCATTTGTGATAACTAGTGCCAGGATTTATGTGATATATCACATTTAAAGTATATCCTGGTCTCCTTTCATAAAATTAAAAGAATATATTTACAGTTTATATGGACACGGTGACAGTGTTTGTGTTATTCAAATAAATGTATACATTTATAACTGATCATTGACTCATATTTTATCAATATGGTATAAACACAGTTTTGATCGTATTCTTTTGGCAAGTAATTTTATTTGTATGAGCTCAGGGTAATGTAGCTGAGAAGGTTACTACAAAGTGTACTTAAACAAAATCCAGGATATTCATTACTGTTTAAGTCACTGGCATTCTCGGCGATAAAAAAGCAGAGCTGGATGAGGGTGAACCAAATATTTCCAGTAATGATTTGAATGTTTTTAAAATGAATGTCATCTTGGAGTGCAATTCTTCCCGAACGACAGACTAAGTTTATTTTGTATGTAGTTTTATTTAAATACATTGGGAAAAATTAGTTCATGTTATTCTATTCATAGCGCGAACACTCCGCAGGGCCCAACAAAGAGTTAATTTTCACTAAAATAATTTATAATGGCGAATAAGCAATTGTTGGAAAATATTTAATTACTTTAGTGTCATACGCCTTAGTTGTTAGCCCATAGTTGGTATTTCTAGAGCATAAGCGCATGCAAATTTCCAGATGAGGACTTAATAACCGTCTATTATGCATAATTGACAATTCATTATTTACCGTAACATACACATTGAAATGTCAACGAAACAAGAAAGTTTTAAATATTTCTAATAATTAAATATTCAAATGTTGTTACAAAATTTGTTAGAAGATTTTTCTGTGATTTTTAGTTTGTCTACGAATCTTACTCGTTTCTTTTTTGGTTCAGTTATGCTTTAAGGTTGAGCACACCTGTTGTTACTAAACGGTATGAAAGCCCAACTCATTCTCTTACTGATATAACACTCAAGAAACTACTGGTATATTTCTTTTTAAAATCGTATTAAGATTGTCTTCTTTCTCTAATCACATCTCAGTTCGCTCGTCGTTGTTCATCTCCTCCTCCTCCTCTTCTTCACATCCTGTAATGTTTGTTTGATATTCCTTCAATAACATTCCACGAATCGTACACTATCCTGAAGTCACCAGGTTCGTTATCAATCAACAATAAACTTCAGTTAACAATCATTATGTTTGTAAGCATGGTAACATTATAAATGTATTTTTTTGTTTATGGAAAATGCACGTATGTAAGTTCGTGATTGTATGGAGTTCTGTTCTAAATGTAGGATATTAGTATTATTACACATAGTTTCTTTAAGAAACGGTCTAAATTATTTTTCATGACAAAAGGAAGCAACTGTGATGTGAAGTAGTTTAGATAAAGTATTTTATATGCAAGAGATCTGATTTTTGCAGTTATATATAATTGATTCACAAATTGAATTTTCATTGTATATAAACTACTTTGTTTTTGTTTGTAAACTTATTCATCGTATGTTTCATCAAATGGTAAATGAAATGAATAAATTCACAAATTCATCTTTTGAAAATTTTTGTTCAACATCTGTTTTGTTTGTACAAAATTGTACATCATATGTTTCAACATGTTTTTTTGAAGATATTAAATAAAATAAATAAAGGTGTAGTAGTTGACAGGAAATTGATTGAAAAATTTATTTATCGACATTTTGGACTGCTTAGTTTTAGTTTGTACAAGATCATTCATCATACATTTCAACATGCATTTCTTTTGAAGACAGTAAATGAAATAAACAAAAGTGAAGTAACTGAAATTAGATCGAGGATTTATGTTCAAAACTGAGAAGCTATTACATAGTTAAATATGAAGATGAACCAGAATAACGGCTGGTAAGATGTAAACTATATCACTCGGTGCTCAAGTACAGATCTGGGGACCTTAAGAAAATATAAGCTTACATTTAAAATAGAAAATTTTGACAAACACAAAATAAGAATTTTGTTAATTTGTATGCATGTTTTCGAAATGTTCGTTTGTTTTTGTTATTAAAACAAATTATTTGGCTTGTGAAATTTTTTATATAAAATGCCAAGCCTTATTTCCAAATTTGGCATGTGAAGCAAATTTACTAAATTTAGTTTGTTATAATTCCAGATGACTGCATTAACAATCTCAAAGCATCAAGTAAATGTATGAAAGTTAACAATTTGTATTTTTGAAGGAATTCAACCTATGAACTAGACTGGAATAAAATTACATATAACATTAAATCATTTAATAGTGTGTTAGGCACAACTTCACCGTTGTTGAAAAACATAACTAAATACAGGGTAACACAAAATAACAAATTTGAAATTCAACACTTATATCATTTGTTCTGTGTAGTAGCCGTATGGATGAAAATTCTCACTGCACCAATAACAGGTTGTCAATTCGTAAATAACCTACCAGTTTTTGGTACAGAAATTTAAATGAAAATCCAAATGTCGAATTTCGAAATCAATTTAAATCATATTTCACGAATATTTGAAAGTTTGAAATCATTGGTTTATTTAGAAATTTGTGTCAATTCGTAATTTTTAAAGACGTTACTAAATTTGAACAATAAGATGGAAATTTAAAATTCATCACTTAGATAATTTGTTCAGTGGAGTAGCTGGATGGATGTAAGTTATTACTGTATAAATCATATGTTCTCAACTTGCAAATGTACTAATACATTTGTTTTGTACAAACATTGAAATATGAACAGCAAAAATCGAAATTTGAAATAAATTTAGAACCATGCTTCAGAAAGATTAAACGATATATTTTGTAATCAAATGCTTTCTTAACAAATTATGTAATTTTGTATTGAAATGTGTCTTGAGTCATTTTGTGTGCATTCTATATTTTATTTCATAATTACTCTCAATTCTCTTGCATTGAAATACTTATCTTTTTACTTCTCCAAGCGATTGTTGCTCTGAACACATTTGAGATACTTTTATTATGTATAAAGAATCTATATTTCCCTTCATTCTAAGTAGTCATATGTACACGGATTACATTTTTATTCGTTTCGCTTCTTAGGAATATACTATTTTAATTTTTAATATGCACTTAAATGTATGTACTGTATATATAATATGGTATTAATAACAATTATTTCTTATATATGTGATATAAACAGGATTAAAATTTTCTAAGCACATTTTGGTTCTCTCGAGGTAAAATCGTTAAGTATAATGATTACATAACTTCTTTTTAGATATCCTGTTACAGTATTGTCGCTCCAAAGAGGTCCATGTTTCAGAAATTTCATCGTCAGCTCCACTAGAAAATGGTGCCGACGCCATATTTTGAAATCATGGTCAGAAATATTTACATCATGTATTAAATGCTAAACAAGTGTTGACTGGTATAACGCTTTTAGTAACAGCAGTAAGTGCGTCTAACTCTGGTGATGGCAGTTGGATAAACTCTGTTCCTTGTTACATCATATAATTGATATTTTCTATACTAAAATACAAGTTATACAAAATTAAATGTTAGTCTTTGAAATAACTACATTGGAAGAAATGCGTTTTTATTCATGAATAATGCTCTGTTTCTATGAAAGGCTTCGCTTTTGTTATTAAATCACAAAACATAAAACACATTTGTCGAAAGAATACTCTGTCTGATGGTAATTGTTATCTCAGTGGCAAGGTGCGTTCATGAAAATTAGAAAGAAAGAGATTTTTACAGCCATTGTAGAAACTTCAAAGACTGTAATTGCATATCAATACAATGAATTAAATACGCGAGGTTCAATAATATTACACCATATTTTAACACAAATGAATTAAAATTCTGATTCCCATGGAGGGAATTAGATGTTTTTCACCAATAGAGCATGTCAAAAACATATCAGATGTAAGGCTTTTCAGGCGTTTGCTCTATTAACCAGCGTTTCGTCTTAGGTGTGACACTAGACTCTAGAATTTTCCATTCGGAATTGCTAGGCGGGCAATAATTCCATTGTGGAGATTTATCTCCCGTATGCAGTTATCAGACTGTGCCTCATATATAGGCTTCTGATAAGCTCACCTGCATACACCCAGCGTCAGTGGGTAGGGTCTGACACATCCCACTCTGACGAGTCTAGTGTCAGACCTAAGACGAAACGCTGGTTAATAGAGCAAACGCCTGAAAAGCCTTACATCTGATACAAACGAATTAAGCATTAATTCAATGCATGAAGTGGCCTTAACTTGATAATATTCTCGTCATAAAAATAAGAGTATGAAATAAAAGTAAAGTATGAAGTTATAATAATCAAATCAAATCAAATCAAATCAAATCAAATCAAATCAAATCAAATCAAATCAAATCAAATCAAATCAAATCAAATCAAATCAAATCAAATCAAATCAAATCAAATCAAATCAAATCAAATCAAATCAAATCAAATCAAATCAAATCAAATCAAATCAAATCAAATCAAATCAAATCAAATCAAATCAAATCAAATCAAATCAAATCAAATCAAATCAAATCAAATCAAATCAAATCAAATCAAATCAAATCAAATTCAAAATGAAATAAAATGAAGCTGAAACAAAGCTCAACTGATATCTTCGAAAATAAGCAGCGACAGTCCAAAGCAGAAACAACTGAGAAGGAAAGAGTACATTCTTTTTCTTAGATATAACAACTACTGTTTGTAATCACATTTTTACGATTATACATTACCTCTGTTAGACACATTTACTTTCTTAAAAATATAAGCAGTATATTTATTTACAATGGAGATGCTAATTTATTTAAAAGGTTATTATGATAGTTATAAAAACCGGTATTAATAACTATTTACAAAAAGAATACAATGTGCAGGGCAAAAACTGCATGATAATATTACAATAATGCATACCTTTCTTTTCGGAGCATATCTTGATGTTTTTTTTTGTCAGACGGGTACTAAAATTTCTGCAATGACATGGAATAGCACAAAGACATCGGGATTTGGCAGTCTTCAGTTTGTAGATTCCTTACAAAATGTGTTAAGCGGGTCCTAAGGGAGAGTACATTTTATCTCGGGAGGAATATCAATGTTTTTCTACTTTCCTACCGTAATATTTACATACTTTTGCAAGAGCACATCTTCAGTGCGTTAGAACAACAGTGAAGCAAATTTCTGCTAAAATGAAAGGGGTGTAAGACATTTCTTAAACTACATTGCTGAGTATTAAAAAGAAGGGAGTTCATTCGAATAGGAAGCAAAATTTGATTATCACGTTCACAAATTTAAAAATTAAACTTTAAAATGTCTTCTTGAAGGAAATTTTGAATACGAATGTTTAACTGGAGAGATATTTTTAGACACGTATACATCTAAAACTACTAGCCTCTGTGGGTCTTAATAGTTTAATGATAATGTAACTAGCTTCGTTATAGCTATACAAAATCGAATCCCAGCCAATTTAAACTTTCGACTTAAATTTTAAACTTAAATTTAAACTTAAATGTTCGATTTTCTTATCCTTGTACCTTATTATCATTCGTTAAAATGCATCCTGTTGTGCCATTTTATTAACTTTGTGACCGTGAGTTATTTATATGAATATCAACATTTCCGATATTTTGCAATATTTTTCGACAACAAGAGTAAGTCGTTAGTGTAAATAAGTCGATCTTATGAAACAAAGTAAATTATGCCAGTGAGTATAGTAGTTTATTATAGGAATGTTACAATGATTTAATGAAGCTTGTTCAATAACTCTGTTTAGAATGAATGGGATATTGTACAAATATCGATTCGAGTTGATGAATACAATAATATTATCAAAATATCACACCTTACACAAATGAGATCAGTTTTGAAGTAAAATATATTAAGTTAGTACGACGAGCATTCATTTCTTCCACATCAACAGGGATTTTTTTCACCACAAATACACTTTTAGCCATATAAAGACCAAGATGTTATTCACAATTTTGAAACAACAGTGAATAATAATGATAATATTGATGTTACGTTCCAATCACTAACATCTGTGTCTACGAACGCATTCGTTCTCAAACTGCAAATTCCTCGCCCTCGACAAATTTTTACTTAACATACGTAAACTGATTTAAGAAATGTCACTGACGTAAATGAACTTTTGTATTCTATGTAACCTGGAATCAAAATACACTTTCTGTATCGAAGTTATTTCTTTGAAGCTATTTTAACGTCTTACAGTACTTGGAACACCGTAAACTCAGAAAATGTTTTGGCAGCTCGTTTACATCCTGTGTTATCAATTTCGATCTAGCATTATCTACAATATGTTTGTAAATGTTATCATCATCCCTGACGTAATGTAAGGAGATTTTTGGAAAGAGTAGCCCGTTTAGAATAACTGAGTAAATGTGTTTATGCAGGTTTCTTGAAAAAGGAATGAGGAATGAAATCAACTTGAACTTTAAAAGCGACTATGATTTTGCCTAAAGTATGATGGTATTACTCGAATTGAATTTTTCTTCTTCTTCTTAATCTGTTTACCCTCCAGGGTTGGTTTTTCCCTGGGACTCAGCGAGAGATCCCACCTCTACCGCCCCAAATGCAGTGTCCTGTAGCGTCAGAAATCGGGTCGGGGATACAACTGGGGAGGATGACCAGTGCCTAGCCCAGACGGTCTCACCTGCTATGCTGAACAGGGGCCTTGTGGGGGAAGGGAAGATTGGAAGGGATAGACAAGGAAGAGGGAAGGAAGCGGCCTTGGCCTTATGTTAGGTACCATCCCGGCATTTGCCTGGAGGTGAAGTGGGAAACCACAGAAAACCACTTCGAAGATGGCTGAAGTGGGGACGAACACCCCTCCACTCAATTGACATCCCGAGGCTGAGTAGACTCCGTTCCAGCCCTTGTATCGCTTTTCAAATTTTGTGGCAGAGCCGGGAATCGAACCCGGGCCTCCGGGGTTAGCAGCTATTCACGCTAACCACTACACCACAGAGGCGGACCGAATTGAATTTACTTTGCTTTATTTTTGTGAGGTGTCTTTTTTACCTTTGGTTTCCTGAATGTTTTAATGCCACGCACTATTTGATAGACGTATAGAGATATTTATTTTTGATCTATTTCTCTGTCTGATGTCCGACGGGTAAGGATATCTGCTATTTTTAAAACACTGTAACATGCTACGCTTTGTATCACATTTGAGAGGGTAAAAGTCATATTTTAAATTAAATTACGTTGTTTAAGAAATCTGTAAATGATTCGTGTTGTTCCTTGGCTTGAAGATATCCTCCACTGAAGGTGATTAATTGATGCACAATGTTTATATGAAACACAAGTGAATATTTGTAATAACAAATTCCAATGCTCAATATGTTTCTAAAGGCACATTCTATATTCAATATTGTGATTGGTTTAACTTTAGAATAATCTCTTGTGCTATTCCATGCAAAATAATGTGCAAAGACTGACTTCAAAGTTAAGCCAACAAATTTGAACAAGGCAGTAATTTTGGAACTCAAGAATGCGAGAATACGCATTTATCCATCAGTTATATTTTCTGCGGAAAGTAATACCAACATTTCTTGCAGTCAGAGCACACCATAGTAACAGATACATTATCACAACATTGAAGTTCGGTTCACCACGAGAAAACAGTCAACAATATTGCAAATATACGAGACATTACAAAATGGCAATAACACTACTTAGTCTTCGAAACATCACGAATTTCTTAACACAACAGATTTTAACAAAATCAGATAATAAATTCTGCAATATATCTTCTATAACGTGATGTACGTAACGCTTCGCTATTGCTATCGTTTGTCGGCTTGTCCCATCTGCATTTGAATATTTCCCTATTTTCTGACACTCCCTACTATCTTGTGCTTAAAATGTAATTCATATGAATGTCATGCTACTAGGCTGTTTGACCTGTGTAGATGCATCTTCCAAAAATATGCATATATTTAATTCTTATTCTATTCTATTGTTATTCTATGATATCGCTCAGTTGTTTTCACCATCTCTTTTATCTTTTTTGCGTGTTGGCTTATTTGACAAATTTTTCGATTTTTTTGGGAATTTAACTTTTCTTGGCCTATATTTGTAGTATGAGGGAGACGGAGCACCTGGGGTGCTGGATTCCAGCACGCGGGTGTCTGTAATCAAACGGAATGGTGAGGATATAGCTTTGTCAACTGTGTAGAGTGCTGGACGTGCAGTTCCAGGGAGGGCGGCTCTTTTTCTCCTCACCAGGGGAGGGGGGGGGGGCACGTCCGGTCAGTAAGGTAGTTATAAGGGTGGCGCTCACATGTGGATAGGTTTTCCGCCCATGTGAGCGGCCACATTGTAGATTTAGTTTTTTATGTTTTAAGGGCGGCGCTTGCTTGTGGCCCGGTTATCCGCCCATGTAAGTGTCCACATTGTAGTTTATTGTTATTTGGCGTCCACATGGTAGATTTAGTTCATATTTTTTTATCTTTTTCTCTTAGTAACGGGAACATGTATTTGGGCCGAAAGCCTGTAATGTTCTTCAGTAAATACTATACTATGCTATAGTTTCGCTCCTGGTCAACCAAGAGTTCTTCCCATTCGTATGTTTGCTTCTTCTTAATCTGTTTAACCACCAGGGTCGGTTTTTTCCTCGGAATCAGCGAGGGATCCCACCTCTACCGCCACAAGGGCAGTGTGCGGGAGCTTCAGACTCTGGGTCGGGGGATACAACTGGGGTGGATGACTAGTACCTCACCCAGGCTGCCTCACCTGCTATGCTGAACAGCGGACTTGCGGGAAACCACTTCCAGGATGGCTGAGGTGGGAATTGAACCCTCTTCTACTCAGTTGACCTCCCGAGGCTGAGTGGACCCTGTTCCAGCCCTCGTACCACTTTTAAAATTTCGTGGCAGAGCCGGGAATCGAACCAGGGCCTCCGGGGGTGGCAGCTAATCACACTAACCACTACACCACAGAGAAACCCGTGTTCAGTGGCCTTGGATATTGGGAGCACGATTCTCCCTGAGATCTGTCGCCTTCTTATCAAGTTACTTAATGATTATCGATTGTTGTTAAGTGCAATCGATCACAACTGATAGCTACTTGTTATGGTTTCTTGTTAAAGAGGAAGGGGCTGCCTGGCCGAAGTGATAAAGGTGTGCTCGGTTCGCCCGGAAGGACGTTAATTCTAATCCCCGTCAGATAGTTGTAAAATTTTAAGAAACGAAATTTCCACTTCCGGAGGTGCACATGGACCTGAGGTTCACTCAGGCTACACAAGAAATGAGTACCAGGTTAATTCCTGGGGGCAAAGGCGGCCGGGCGTAGAGCTAACCACTCTACTCCAACAAGTGCCGAGGTTACGGATAGGGGAACCTTTTATTTTCCATCCTCCAAGGGCTTTCAAGGCCTGTACGGGGATGACTGCTTTGTTGAAGAGAGAGAGAGAGAGAGAGAGAGAGAGAGAGAGAGAGAGAGAGCGAGAGCGAGAGAGATGTGTCCGCCTCGGTCGCATAGTGGTTAGTGTGATTAGCTGCCACCTTCGGAGGCCCGGGTTCGATTCCCGGATCTGCCACGAAATTTTAAAAGTGGTACGAGGGCTGGAACGGGGTCCACTCAGTCCCGGCAGGTCAACTGAGTAGAGGTGGGCTCGATTTCCACCTCAGCCACCCTGGAAGTCGTTTTCCATGGTTTCCCACTTCTCCTCCAGGGCAAATGCCGGGATGGTACCTAACTTAAGGCCACGGCCGCTTCCTTCCCTCTTCCTTGTCTACCCCTTCCAATCTTCCCATCCCCCACCAAGGGCCCTGTTCAGCACAGCAGGTGAGACCGCTTGGGCGAGGTACTGGTTATCGTCCCCAGTTGTATCCTCCGACCCTATGTCTCACGCTCCTCGACACTGCCCTTGAGGTGGTAGAGGTGGTATCCCTCGCTGAGGGTAAACAGATTAAGAAAGAAAGAGAGAGAGAAAATATATTAGAGTTTTCCTTCATGTGGTCATTTGTTTGTCCAGACCTCTAGCCCTAACACTGTTCTCCCAGCCCATCTATTGACCGCTGTAACAAAAACTATTCTTCAAAGGCGGTACTTATTTGTGCGTTTTCAGAAGGCCACGTTTTACAGATTTGTAATTATCCTTCACTGCTGAAACGTGCGATCATTAGAGCCCGAAATTTTAAGCACTAATAGGTTGGAATTCACACATGTGTACTCCAACCCCACAACGGTTCTGCTGTGAGGTTTGCATAAACAGTAGGGGCACGTCCTATTGGAACCCCTACAATTTATGTTACTCTCGGTACATTTCGAAACAACGGGCTAGTCGACGCTTCGCACTAGCCAATAATCCATGCGCTAGCAATAAATTCGTGAACTGTGTATTTGTTTTGCCCTGAAGATGAGTTTTATTATCATAGAAGAAAATAATACCACTTTTAAATTCTTGGTAGAGTCAGGAATCAAACTCAGAGCTGCAGATTAGGAAACTAGAGGGATCGTCATCCAGTTGTGTACGGACATTCACATCGTCATTAATGTATTGCATTCCTGATCTCCATAGCGTATCCAATAACGCTTCTCTGTACTCTCATACTCTGATTCATACAGTGTACACGAACTACGTAATCAAAGCCAAATCATGTGTTGTCATAAGCGAATTGGATTGATTTAGCGGGTTCACCCTCCAAAATCAACTCTACGCGTTTATTGATACTAAAAAATAACAACAAGTTGGATTTATTTTTATGAATCTATATAGAAACAGCGACGGATCTTCTTATTTTATTCGTGTAATTGACGCACAATTCGCACGGAATTTAAATGCATCCAAAAGTTAAATTTCTAATTACATCTGAATTTACGTTGACGTAAATTTACTGATATACTTCTTCAGTTTTAAAGATTTTCTTCAGGATATTAAACCAGGTACGTAGAGGACGATTTCGGCGAATTAATAATAATAATAATAATACTAATTTTTTAAATTTCGTGTGGTTATTTCTAGCCGAGTGCAGCCCTTGTAAGGCAGACCCTCCGACGAGGGTGGGCGGCATCTGCCATGTGTAGGGAAATGCGTGCTATTGTGGTGGAGGATAGTGTTATGTGTGGTGTGTGAGTTGCAGGGATGTTGAGGACAGCACAAACACCCATCCTCCGAGCCATTGGAATTAACCAATGAAGGTTAAAATCCCCGACTCGGCCGGGAATCGAACCCGGGACCCTCTGAACCGACGGCCAGTTCGCTTACCATTCAGCCAACGAGTCGGAAATAATAATAATAATAATAATAATAATAATAATAATAATAATAATAATAATAATAATAATAATACTGATCATTGAGGCAGATCACTTATTAAAGACCCAGAGAAACAGGAGAGGAGAATACTGTCGAAAACCTTTGGTCCAGTCTACTCAGAGGATATCTGGATGGAATGGAAGTCTCGGGAGCTTTATCAGCATTCTTTTTTGCTAGTGGCTTTACGTCGCACCGACACAGATAGGTCTTATGGCGACGTTGGGATGGGAAAGGGCTAGGAGAGGGAAGGAAGCGCCTATGGCCTTAATTAAGATACAGCCTGGTGTGAAAATGGGAAAACACGTAAAAACATCTTCAGGGCTGCCGGCAGTGGGGTTCGAACTCACTATCTCCCGGATGCAAGCTCACAGCTGCGCGACCCTAACCGCACGGCATACTCGTCCGGTATATGATCACTGACACCATCAGGAAAAGACGATTAGAGTTCTGTGGCCACATCATCAGAATAAAAAAAATGAGAGGCTCACCAAAAGGATTCACAACGTTTCTCTCTTAATAATAATAATTATAATAATTTCGTGTGGCTATTTCTAGCCGAGTGCAGCCCTTGTAAGGCAGACCCTCCGATGAGGGTGGGCGGCATCTGCCATGTGTAGGTAACTGCGTGTAATTGTGGTGGAGGATAGTGTTGTGTGTGGTATGTGAGTTGCAGGGATGTTGGAGACAGCACAAACACCCAGCCCCCGGGCCACTGGAATTAACCAATGAAGGTTAAAATCCCCGACCCGGCCGGGAATCGAACCCGGGACCCTCTGAACCGAAGGCCAGTACGCTGTCCATTCAGCCAATGAGTCGGACTCTCTCTCAATGAAAGTCAAGAACAAGTAGGACACTGTTCAAGATCGACCTCAGTTCAAAAAAAGCAGTATACAACAATCATGGAATGTATAACGGAGGAAAATGTTCAGTGCCCAGATGAAGTGATTTTGGGGTAAGAAATATCAACATCCGCCAAAATATTTCTACCATGCTCCACAGATGGGCCTAACTCTGTAAAATAATAATAATAATAATAATAATAATAATAATAATAATAATAATAATAATAATAATAATAATAATAATAATAATAATAATAATAAGCAAGTGGAAGTAGTTCAATATTTTGTGGCCAAAACAGGATTAAGGATTTCTTTTGAAAGAAATAGCATATATAGACTCAGGCAAAGCACGGACAGAACCGTAACTCAACTTGGGGCATCCATCGCATACATAAATTTAAATATCTGGGATAAATTTTCACTCCCAGTGGAAATGAAAGGTAGGCATTACAAGAGAGGGTGAGGAGGATGGGGATGGCCGTCAGACTATGCCATGATACACACAAGTCCACGTCCATCTACATTCAAGCCAAATGAAAGTATCACTGCACTGTGCTAAGAACAGAGTGTCTTTATAGAGCAGAAACACCGATGAGGGTGGCAGACTCAGACCTTGAAAAAAAAAGGAGAGAAAGAAAGTTCCTTCGAAAAATCTTGGGTCCTAACAAGTTGCAAAATGACCAACACACTTTCCACGAACTCTTATAAAACCATCGAAGAAATTAAGACGATGATGAGGAGAAGAAGAAGATTGTTCTTTTATGGACACATTAAAAGAGTGAATCAGAAGATTTTGGCCAACAAAATACTAATCCTATAAGAGAAGTAGAAAACTCAGCCTGGGTATCTTACACAGGCTCACAAAGACCTAGCTAAAGTGGGTATCAAGGATGAAGAGATGCAGGAAAGAACAACATTTAGAAAGATGATTACGGGAGTGAGGGATGTACCCGAAAATTCACTGGCCAAGCCACGGAACATCTCGGTGCAAGAACGAGAAATGAGAAGCCAAGTTCTTCAGGGTCTTTGGCGAGAGTGCAAAGAGAAGAGCATTAGTCTGCGTGACAGAAGTGCAGGTAGATTATGAAAACGTGGTCCACTGAATAATAATAATGCTATTTGGTTTACGTCCCACTAACTACTTTTATGGTTTTCGGAGACGTCGAGGTGCGGGAATTTAGTCCCGCTGGAGTTCTTTTACGTGCCAGTCAATCTACCGACATGAGGCTGACGTCTTCGAGCACCTTCAAATACAACCGGATTGAGCAAGAATCGAACCTGCCAAGTTGGGGTCAGAAGGCCAGCACCTCAACTGCCTGAGCCACTCAGCCCGGCAATAATAATAATTATTAATACCATCTTCATCCGATGTTTCATTGGGCGACCGATATAAGTTTTTCTTTATGGAAGTGATCAAGAATTTCTTTGGGAAATCTTCCTGTTATCATTCTTCGAACAATACTTTTCCACCTATCTAGATAACCGTGTATATATTGTTCTGCTGATTCAATTTTGAGTTCCTTCAATATTGTTTCATTTCTTTTATGGCACCCTCGAGCATATCCCGCTGTTATTCTCACAAATTTCATCTAATTGGTGGCAATTCTATTAGCATCAGTTTTCCTCATTGTCTATGCTTCACTTCCATAGCATAGGACTGGTCTTGCTAAGGTTTTATATACACGTATATGGGTATGTATTTGATGTAAGGATGGCTTCATTACCTGACAATAGTAATAATAAAATTATAATTCTTTATACAAAAACACTTTTTGATATGTGGGACAAATTCAGAGTAGACAGGAAAACAGGAAATTTGATCTGACACCTCCTCAAAAGTTTATGTTCTTACGTGAAATTTGTGAACCTTTTGATATTAAGAAAGGGGCCAGACAAAGAGATAGCTTATCTCAATTATTTTTCAATCTTGTGGTAGAGAACGTAGCCGGAACATGGGAAAATAAATAAAAAAGGATTAATATCGGCAGGCTGTTTAAAGATAAGATTTATATAAAATATTTAGCCTTCACAGATGATCTCTGGTACTTCAGTCCAACAATAGGCAAGAAGCAATTCAGTCTAGTCTTAAAGCGGACTCCAGATATCGTATGAGAAAAACCGATACATGGAAGAATCTCCTCGATACTGGTAACTCAGTTTGGCAAAATCCCTCGGGTAATTAATTTCTAATACTTACAGAGAGAACATCATCCGACCATCTGGATTAAATATTGAAATATTAAATATTGTAAAGTTACAAACTGCCTTTACAATCTCACTGAAGAGGTACAAAAATCAGTTTCTCAGAATGATAAATTAAAATATTATAACAAAGTAATTAAGCCTGAAGCAATATATGCATCAGAAATCTTGATCACTGAAGGCAGATCCGTAATAGAAAATTTAGAAAAACATGAAAAGAAAATCCTTAGGAAAAATTCCAGTACGCATAGGAATGGGGATTAAAAGGAGGTATCCTGAATGATACCAGCATTCTGAGAAAATATCCGACACTAAGACGACTGAAACTTTGGTGCCATATTTAAAGAATTGGCAATGAAAGACCTACTAAAAAGATATTTAATTATGGCTCCTCACTAAAAGACAAGAATAACTGTGTTATCGAAATTGAAAAAGCCCTTAAGGAAACTGTCATAACAGATGAAATTATACGGGGCAGGCCTAGTTTTAGAACGTTGGTGAACAAACATTATTTTGCTAAAAAACCGAAGGTGAGAACAACACTGCATGAATGGAAGAACGTAAGAAACATCGCAGCGACAGGATGAAGAGATTCTGGGGAGTGAAGAAAGAAAATTTATCTGCTAAATAAGTGCAATAGAGCTCCTTAATTGTGAATAATAGTACTAATAATTATACCGAGAAAAATTGAAGGATCAAAATGGAATCTGAACGATAAAGCAACCACACATAAAATGTCAAATCAGAGAAAAAATCACAGACACAATTTAGAAGTAGGACATTAAAATTTTACGTGCATCTGTACAGAATGGATAACAACATCCTGACAAAGGCATTTCCTAACCTAGAAGTATCCTTGGCAAAGCACAGTTGGTTAGTAGAAATAAATGATCAACAAAAAATTGTTATTACCGAATAAATCATTCAAGTTAGACCGAGTTTAGAATATTAGTGAGCAAACAAAATTATAGAGAGAACTGAAAGAAAATACACAGGATGGCCAGCAGAATATAACAAGTAACTCAGCGCCGATCTCTGTATCCGCAAGTGCTCACCTGAGATAACTTATTTGCGTATAAGTTAAACAAGAAGCGAGACAATAGGCTATACTCCCTTGTGGTAGTTCTTTACTTTTTGATTAGAAGTATTCAAATGCTAAATTACTTGCTGCATTTGTTTTATGGCTGAAATTATAAACAAACGAGAAGACTGTTCATATCATATACATCTGAATCTTATATCTTACCAATTTCACACGAATCTATCATTAGTTACTTAAATTTCTGTTTTACCTCTGATGCCTTCAGCAGGTAACTCTCCAAGGATAGAAGTAGAAAACCGCAGTAATTTCTCTGTTAACTAATCAAATTCGCCATCTGAATGACACCTTGTATGTTAAATAGAATCAATCAATCAATCAATCAATCAATCAATCAATCAATCTGCATTTAGGGCAGTCGCCCAGGTGGCAGACTCTCTATCTGTGGTTTTCCTAGCCTTTTCTTAAATAACTGCAAATAATTTGGAAATTTATTGAGCATCTCCCTTAGTAAATTATTCCAATTCCTTACTCCTCTTCCTATAAATTATTTGTCCCAATTTGTTCTCTCGAATTCCAACTTTATCTTCATATTGTGATATTTCGTACTTTTAAATACACCACTGGAACTTATTCGGCTACTAATGCCACTGCACACCATTTCTCCACTGACAGCTCGGAATATACCACTAAGTCGAACAACTCGTCTCCTTTCTCCCAAGTCTTCCCATCCCCATGAAAGTGAAGGGGAACCTGAGGTTTTTGTTATAAAATAGAACGTCACCACCTGCACCTGCTATCAAGTATTTTGAGATATTGGCAATCAGGCCTATTTACAGCCATGCAGCAAGACGTTCTTTTAAACGAAATACACTTCTTTAAGCACAAGACAATATGCAACTCAGTACTTAAACTTCACGCTCTCCAACAATCAAAAATGTCCAGTACACATACACACAAAAAACTTATATTACGGGTATGGAAAAATTGTATTGGTCCATTTGGTTCTTAAATTACGCTATGAAACATTTGTATAGATACTTTGTAGTTTAGTTCTTTGGTATCACAATACGAGGTGAAGGGTGGATCATTATTATTATTATTAATATTATATAATTTATAATAAAAGGGTTAGTTTAAAATTGTAAAATTTCCTAGTTCACAATTCTGTAAGTTACGTGAAGGTTAGGTGAGACATCATTGTCTTCGTACACAACTTGCAACTTGGCTGATAGCACCATACATTCAGCACCTTAAAACAAAGAAACATACAATATATTAGGTTGTCGAAATAGTACACAAGAAGAGTTAACAACTTTTTCATTTACTTAGGTAAAGTTTGAGTGAGTTTGCTATGATTCCTCGACTGAAAGATATTTTAGGAGTTCCGCAGGAAACCAATATTGGACCGTTACTATTTTCATTATACATTGTTAAATAATAATTGAAAATAAAGTTAAATGATAGGGTGGGCCTGATTAAGTTACACAGATATGATAAGACAATTTAAATATATATTACCATGTGTGCAAGTTGCACCGCTTCCTTTCTAGAATTTTCTCCAGGAGTGGTGGTACGTAAAATAAATTTGTTAGGAATTTGGAAAAGAAATCACAGGCCGAGGAAGAAATAGAGTAATGGTAAGGGCGGTACGGGGAGGTCAAGATGTGAATATGGTGAGCAGGTTTGAATACATATAAGGAATAATATTTCAACGTCTGTCTGCCTCACGGTAGATAAGAAAGTTGACATAAAATATCCAATATTTCCAGACAAATTTGTAATTTTACTGTTTATCTTGGAGAAAATATATTATTATCTGTAACCGATTGAACGATATAGGAGGAAAATATCCCCCTTATGAGGTTTTAAAAGGAAATATTTAAAATTTAAACTTGTTAAGTTTCTCTTTACTTCAATGCAATTCACCCCATAAGGCAGATCCCTCATGATTTACTCCTTCCACCAATGAAGTTCTGTATTTCTTTTGAACTTCAGCTTTCTTGTCGAGTTCTTACAAAGAGAATTTGACTTGGTGATTTAGTTCCTTGTTACACGCAGTTTCACCTCCAGTTTGTGGCGTGCTCTAGGGACGTGGCTGTTGCTTTGCGATGCAAATGGCTTTGAAAGCTCAGAGGGCGCTCCACACTACACGGGGGAAACCCCCCGAGTAGTAACTTGATGAAAGACCTAAGTAGAGGAAGAGATTTCATCGAAAAGCAGCGATACCAACTTCTTTCCACTTGGCGAGAATGATACTGGCAAAAATGAATGCAATGGGACTAGACAAAAAGTGACTGAATGTGTGGCTATATTTAAAAAAAGTAGAACTCACAGAATTAGAGTACGTGAAGCATAATTCGATTATGTAATCATTAGATGGGAGTTCCTCAAGGCACTGCTATTGGACCTTTATTTTTTCTTATGTATATAATATGAGTAAAGAAATGGAATGGGAGGTGAGTTTTTTGTGGACGATGTTATTCCATATAGAGTTATATATTTTTTAAATGTTTTAAAATGTTTACTTTATTTTTAGCTCTGAATGCAGACACCCGTGTCCGCAGTGTCCTAGCAGAGAATCCAAAAATAGTCAGCGGTGTCCACTGTACGCCCAACGTGTTAGAAGGTCTTGAAGCCTGGGGTAACATAAATTCTAGGGGTTCTAACGGGCCGTACCCCTAATGTTTAAGCAAACCTCATAGCATCACCGTTGTGCAGTATAGACTACAATTGTTACTCTCTTCAGTATGTTTGCACTCTATTGCCTAATATTCCGGGCTCTTGTTATAGGAATCACTATACTTACTGCGCAGGCATGACGTCACAGGAAGCACACCGTCATGGTAGAGAGATGACGTCACACGGTAGTCACTCTATCCACCTCCACGTATCGTACAGAATCGTCGCTGTGTCAGCAGATGACCTCTTTGCCACCTATGATGGCAGTTTCAGGGGGCATGCTCTTGATGCGACGCTGGAGTTTAGAACGACGCCGACGCTTGCAGGCTCTGCAGATGATGATGCAGATCGAACAGAAGACGACTGCGATCCCCGCCGCTCCCAGGGCGAGGTAGAGCAGCGGCAGCTGGAGGATGAAGGAACAGTGTTTGGCCGCCTCGTCGAAACCTGACGGACAGTGCGGGACTCCGTCACACCAAAGTGACGAGTTTATGCAGGCGTCTAACTCTGGGCACCGGTGGAGGCAATCTTCCATCACGAAACCAGCTGGAGGGAGTACCGAGCGTCTGAAAAATGAGAAATAACGGTGAGCAAAATCAACCCCATGCAATCCAATATCTAAAATAGATATTTTTGATTCAGGAGGTCAAATAGACTGTATTACTCTTGTCCAATGCACGAATTTTTATAGGATAGATCATGGGAGATTACTGATGAAAATTAGGGCTATTGGACGAGACAAAATGTTGGTTGAATGGGTTGCTATATTTCTAGAAAATAGAACTCAGGGAATTTGTGTAGGTGAAGCGCTATCTGATCCTGTAATGATTAAGAAACTGTCCCTTATTCAAAAGGCTTGGGTTAATTCTTTTGGCCAGAACGTAGCAGTAGCAGAACGTGGTTCACTTGATGCGAGATTTTCTCAAGCTCTTAGTTGCAGGAAGATAGCGCACAGTGAAAAGATGACCCTACAGACGTAGTGTATATAGACGAACAAGTGATTACCATGGTTACAATGGTGTCGGGAAATAGATGTCGCTTATTCCAGACTGACCCCAGCTCAGAAATATGAGGTTGTTTGGGTAATCAGTCGATACACGCGTTTGATGCAAATCTGATGCTTGTTGTTTAAAGGGGCCTAACATCGAAGGTCATCGGCCCTGATGCAAATCTACATGCCACCCAATTCTATGCTAATTTCTGCGTGACTACTAGATCCTAAAACTTCTCTGCTCTCATCTGTTTGTCATATTCATACCTTGGTCTACCCCTACCGTTCTTACCGCCTACACTTCTCTCAAAAGCCAAGTCAATTTCAGCCAAATCATTCTCATCTCACCAATTCGATCCAATATTCGTGATTCGACCTACCCATCTCATCTTCAGCATTCATCTATAACACCACATTTTAAAGCCTTCTATTCTCTTTGTTTCTGAGCTAGTTAACGTCCATTTTTCACTCTTCAAAACCATCTTTCTAATTCCTATATTAACGTTCGAGGTGAAAAAATTTATTTTCTTAAGAAAGGCATTCCTTGCTTGTGCTAGTCTGCATTTAATGTCCTACATCCTACTACCCAAGTAGCAATATTCAGCTGCTCCTTTTAAGTATTCATTTCCAAATATAATATTTCCTGCATCATCTGACTTCATTTGACTGTACTTTTGTTTTGGACTTATTTATCCGTAAACATATCCATGTAAAATAATTCCATATTTTCGAGTAGGGTCCGGGACCTCAAAATGTATTAAAGTTGAAAGAGTAAAGAGCTTGAAGTATCTTCGAGAAATAGTTCAAGAGAATGGATCAGAGAAGCTAGCTCTGATAGAACGAGCGAGAAAAATGGAAACAGCGTGTCAGCTCACTAGAGGCACCTACAACAAGAAAGCTTTGTCATATGGAGCCAAATTAAGACATCTGGACACAGTCATCAGACCGGAATGCTTATACTCAGCAGAAACATTGGACATGATTGGAAAGGGAGATCTAGAGAACATCAGAAAGAAAGAGAGGAAAATGCTCCGGAAGATCTTGGGCCCGAAAATGAAAGGTGGGGAGAGGAGACTTAGACCCAACAAAGAACTATACCAGAAGACAGAGGAAGTCGTCGTATTGATGAAAAAGCGAAGGCTTCAATTTTATGGACATCTACAGAGAATAGACACCAACCGACTGACAAAAAGGATTTTCAGCTTCTGCAGCCTTAGGAAGACGGAACCAAAATGGTTTCGGGAAGTAAGGACCGACCTGGCCAGGATAGGAGTAGAAAAAGAGGACGTACTGGACAGAAACAAATTTAGACAAAAAGTGAAGGAGTTCAAGGGGTTCCAGGAGACTGGGGAAGAACTTGTGAAGAAGAAGAAGAAGAGAACCTACACAGAAGAACAGAAGAAAGAAGTCAGTGCAAGGATGAAGAAGTACTGGCAGAATGTGAAGTCAGGACTGGTGAAAAATAACGTAAAGACTGTAAAACGTGGTCCATAGATGGCCGGAACGATAATAAATAAAATGACAATAAATATGACAAGAATTTTTTGGTCACAGTTTCGAAATTTTCAGAATTTTGCCGCTGTTTAAATTAACATTATATTGAAAAAATACCTTTAAAATCTAGAACATTCAATAAAAGCAAGTAATAATATTAATTTTTTTATTGTATTTTGAATTTATTTAATTACTCATTCCAAAAGGTAATTCTCGACTCTGCACAGAATGAAATAAATGGCACATTTTGATGGTCGATCAGAAATAATTACAATTAGCAAGTTAAATATATTATAAATTTTCAAATAGCAACGATCTTCTATTTTCACGCAACATTGACTTGTAACGGGAAAAAGACGCTCGGCATTGCAGGATGTTAAATCATTAGAGTTCAATTGAGGCGCTCACCTTCCTGTCGTTTTATGCGCACCTGCCTCCTTCTATAGAGCTTACCCTCCTAATTCACATACATATATATTTCTAATAAAGATAATTGTAAGAAATTACAGATAAGAATTAAGAGATGACTGGAAGCAGATATGCGAAAATGGAATAAAGAAATTAAAATATGACAAAACACGAAAATTCACGGAGAAATATGACCATAATATGAAAAATTACCGGAAAATGACAAAAATGCGAAGAGAGTCAAAATTTGACTGTGTATGACCCGTGTAACTTGCATAGTTGTAGTCACCGTGTGTAAAATCATACTTAACTAGTGTTTTTTTTTCATGGACATAATTTAAACAAAATATATATGACATGTCATAAACATCTGAGCCCTACTTATGAGACTATGCTGATGTGTATCGAAGCATATTCAGAGATGAATAGAGAACTTCATATCAACATTTCACTGTGTTAGGTTATCTCTAGACTCAGGATTTTAAGGCAGCAATAGGTTAGAATGCAAACTAATCTGGTTATTGTGAAATGTCGACGAGCCCGTTCTTCCGTAATGTAGCGAGAGTAACATAAATTGGAGGGGACCTGATGGGCCATACCCCCTTATGTTTATTCAAGGCTCATAGCATGACCATTGTGCAGGTACTGTATACTTGTTACTCGCTACAGTAAGTTTACATTCTAACCTGTTACTGCCTAGAAATCCGGACTTTGGTTATCACCCGGACTTATGAGGCCACGTTTCGTTAATCATGGCAGAGTTGTGCATCATTTCTTGCAGACACCACTGGTATTTACTTACCTTCTCGCCAATTCGAGCCACGTTAAGGAGTACGTGCCACTTTCCCTGGCGAGGAACTCGACGACGACGCTCCTGGCCTGGTCGGCCAGCCTCTGCTCCTCAGTGAGGGTGTCCGTCAAGGGCCAGACCGGCTGGTGTACCAGCTTGGTGCTGCTGATGACCCAGCCCTCGGAGAAGATCTCGACCACGTGGTGCAGCTGAGCGGACGGCGGCTGGGGACAGATCACCACGTGGACAGATCCTCCCGAGTGTACCGAGATCCTGTTCCGAGTGCTGCACTCCTGTTCCACTGGCACCACCAGGTTGGTGCTGTTGGCCTCTTCACCCAGCGATGGTGCCGCTGGAACCTGCTGTTTCAGGGATATGCCGCGCAGCTTCACGTAAAGATAGCGCCCTGGTGCGGGCTCTATCATCCACGGGTGATTCTCACAGTTCACCTGCAAAGTGATACACAACTTTCTGATAACCACGCTCTGATACCAACACAAATTACAAACAAATGAGGGCCACTCTACACTCCAACAACAATGAAAGCAGTATGCACAGAGGAATGTCCCTAGTAGCAGTTACATATAAAATACCAACTCCCTAAATATACCTAAAATAAAATAATCTCTCGAGGAAAACTAAAATCAAGCAGTTCTTCTTTTTAAGCGCCGTATGCGGCCCTCAGAAGTTTGTGATGAACCTGGATAAAGCACTCCTTTCTTTACCTAACTTGAATTGTTCGATGTTCTTGATGCAAGTCCATTATTTGATGTTTTGGTGGTCTATCAGCTCCTCGCGTGTCTTCTATATTTCCTTGTAACATGAGATGTAGAAGCCTGCACTTTCTACCTCATAGAAAACGGCCTAAATTAGCTGTCTTCCTGGCTTTGATTATGTTTACGAGCTCACCCTCAGCTCTCGCTCTCTTTAACACTTCATTATTGGCTACAAAATCTGTTGAGGATATTCTGAACATTCTCCTATGTAACCAAATTTCGAACGCCTCTAATTTGTTCATGGAGGAAGCATTAACAGTCCAAGTCTCTACTCCATAAAGAAGTGTTGACTAGACGGAACGTCTCAGCAGCTTTTGAGGTTTAGATTATGATCACAAAAGAATGATCTCATCTTTTGGAAAGAGGATCTGGAAATCTCAATACTACTTCTGATCTCTACAACGCAGTAATCAAATCAGAGGGTCTGTTTGCCATAGAATGCATGTTCGCTATGAAAACCGGTGAAATAGAACAGATAGAGAAAAATAAAGGAAGTTATTCAGGAAAATCTATACAAGGACGAAGATGAAAGGACGTCAGACACGATCAAAAAGAGGAGAATTACATTTTTTGGTGACATATTGAGAATGGATAACAGATTGACAAAACGAGTGTTCAACCATTTTTACAAAAGCACGAGTAGGATCCGTGACACGAGAGAGATTTAAATAACAGACGATATAATACAATACAGAAGAACTTTCAGAAGACATTCAAGGGTTTCCAGGATAACGAGAAGAGGAAAGGTAATAGCATCTGAGCACAAGAGAGGAGGAAAAATCAAAGTGAAGGGATGAAGAAACATTGGATTCAGGGAGAGAAGAGTCAAGATGAATGCGCAGGATTTCTTTCCGTGGTCCTTAAATGACGTATATCGAAAAAAGAAGAAAGCAATATGTAACAGAATATTTTAATTTCTGTGCATGCTTGTACACAGATCCAGGCTTGCGCTATCTTATAACATTATGGGCTAGCGCTCGTAATAGCTTCTTGTCGTGCACATAGAACTATCAGTCAGCTCGTCACCTGACTAAGGTAAGAATCTCTGTGATTGGAAACGATCTCCTGAGAGCAGATAGCACAAGAAGAAGAAGATGAAGAGGTGCTTAATTTACTCTAATGTAACATTTTCAGCCGCACAAGTTGCGTGCTTTATTTTGTGTAATTAACATAACGTGTTAATAGAGGGAGTCAGTAAGTAGTCTGTATGGTTCATGAATCCTGATGATTTGGTTCTGTGTGCAGAGGCAAAAGAACTTGCAGAGAAAAGTTTGGAAGAATGGAGAGAAACACTAGAAATTAGGATGGATAGAAGGAAGACAGAATTCCTGACCCTGAAATGAGCTGAGACAGGTTTACACTTTGCTGGAGTAGAGATCGCCGGCCCCGCGGTGTTGGGATAGCGTGCCTGCTTCTTACCCGAAGACCCCGTGTTCGATTCTCGGCCAGGTCAAGGATTTTTACGTCGATCTGGGGGCTGATTCGAGGTCTACTCCGCCTATGTGAGTACAATTGAGTAGCTGTCTGATGGTGAGATAGCGTCTCCGGCCTAGAAAGCCAAGAATAACGTCCGAGAGAATACATCATGCAGACCACACGACACCTCGCAATCTGCAGGCCTTCGGGCTGAGTAGGGGTCGCTTGGTAGGCCATGGTACTTCGCGGCTGGTGCGTCATGGCATTGAACAGCAAGTCATTCAGATACCCTCCCTCATTGACGTCAGAATGATGGGCAGTGTACAAAGTGTACGACTGAGAAAACAATGACTGTTCCGAAATGTTCCTAGAGTAACATAAATTCCAGGTGTTCTAATAGGCCGTGCCCCTAACATTTATGCAACTCTCATAACAGGACCGTT
Source organism: Anabrus simplex (assembly GCF_040414725.1). Classification (NCBI taxonomy): domain Eukaryota; kingdom Metazoa; phylum Arthropoda; class Insecta; order Orthoptera; family Tettigoniidae; genus Anabrus; species Anabrus simplex. Next base: position 87,020,121 of record NC_090277.1, on the reverse strand, counting down.
GTGCGGTTGGACTACATTTGCTGCTCGCCTCAGTCAGATTGCATTCTAACTCACAGTCACTGGACCCCCAGTTTTACAGAAGCACAGGGACATGGATATTCCTTTCAAATATCTCACGTACAATGGCCGAGATTCGACCCATAGTAACATTGGTGAAGCGCCAGCGACACTAGCTTACTGACGAAAGGGAAGATCACGAGACTTCGTATGATGTAGGCCGTAAAAAAAGAGTAGTTAGGAAGTTGGAGTGGACCAGGACTGTCATCTCGCATTGATTATCGGTGTGTGTGTGTGTGTTTGAGGGTGTGGGGGGCGGGGGATGTGTGACAGCAATATAGCATGAAGCAAGACAATCAATAGCTAACGTCACACTTAGAAAAAAATCGCTCGCTGGGTTTTATTGGGTTTTGTTCCCCCGCTTTAACATCATCACGGGGAATATTTTCTGGCCATGGATTATTGTCTTCTTTTTCCCTTTGGAACGACGAATAAGGTGGTGGTGGTGATATTTGTTGTAAGAGAAGGTACAACTAGGCAACGATTCTCTATTAATACTAATCAGAGAAAAGACCTGGAAGGTGGCAGCCAAAGAAAGACAAGAGCCATGAAGGGCGTGAAAATGGAAGAATCCCTAGGATCGTCGGGGCCGGAAAAGAATAAGAGTTGACCAAGGGAGCTCGGACAGGACAGACGAAAGTGAGGAGCCTGACACAAGTAAGTGGAAGCAATGCCAGGACTCAGGTGCGTGGACGCCAACCCACGCTTCCAAGTTAATAGCCCCTGGAGACCCTTTTAATCGCCTCTTACGACAGGCAGGGGATACGGTCGGTTTTATTCTATAGTACGCACCCACCGGAGGGACCAGTAAGGTCCAAATTAATCTTACACTGCTGTTAACCCTTAACTGCAGCAGAAAGTTCCTGGGAATCCTGCAACTGTTTCAAAAATCTACCAAATGAAAGGACACTGGTAAAGTTTTTCCTTTCTGCATGTTGGGTGCCCATCGGAGTATTGCTCTCATTGTGTTCCTGGAATCGATTCGCAGTAGTCCCAGAAATTATGAGGTTTGCAGGTATGGGGCTGAACAGGTGCATGGAGCTCACCTCCATTGGGGAATGTGCTGCACCACCTCGTGACAAGAATTGACATTTTTTAGTCCGGCTCCATGACTAAATGATACAAGGTTACCAGGGTCCGATTCTTGTCCGAGTCGGGGATTTCAAATTGCATTAGTTAATTCCCCACTCTCGCTGACTGGGCGTTTGTGCATTTTAAAAATAGATCTCATCTTAAGACGTAGCGCACGACAGGGGTCACCAGTAACTACTTTTGGACTTCCTGCCAAGCCTCGGCGGACACAGAGTAATGTGTCGGTTCACAGAGAAAAAAAGTTGGCGCCCAACGTGTTGACTTTGAAAGAATTACACCTGGTCTCACCGTAGGCCTCATGCCATCAAAATGATTAGTATCTTGGCGGACTGTGCAAGTGATAGTGTTCCTTAGAACTGTGTGACTTCGTTAGTGTGAGAAGAAGAGATGCTATCCTTGCCCATACACTAAAGATAAAAAAGTTGACAGAAATCAAACGATCATAAATATATCTTTCAATGAATGAAACTCAGTCAGACCTTGAGATAAATTAAACCATTCAGCCAAGGTGCCATAATAATAATAATAATAATAATAATAATAATAATAATAATAATAATAATAATAATAATAATAATAATATGGGATCATTACAATAAACGAGTTATGTCATGTAATGTTAAAGTGAAGCATTATAAAGCAGTTATCCTACCGAAAGCTCTACATGCATCAGAAACATTAACTTTAGGAGGTCATTCTAAAATTGCAGATATTGAAAAACAAGAACGTAAAATTCTTAGAAAAAATTCGGCCCCAAACAAGAAAATGGAATTTGGATTAAAATGAGATCTACAGACCTCTATAGTTACACAGGTTCTGTACGTGGGAGACGTTAGGATTTTTTAAATAAAGCCACGTGGAGCGGATTACTATTAAAACCGTTTTAGATGGTGAGGTCATGTGAGGCGAATGGAGGAGAATAGTTTACTTAGGTGAATGATGGATTCTGTTATGGAGTAAAAGATAAGTAGAGGGAGACCAAGACGACTCAGTTTCTAACGATTTAAAGATAAGAGGTATAGAACTAAATGAGGCCACAGTACTAGTTGCAAATATAGGATTGTGGAGACGTTTAGTAAATTCACAGCAGCTTGCAGACTGAATGCTGAAAGGGATAACGCTCAATAATGAAATGAAATGCGTATGGATTTTAGTGTCCAAGCATATGTTCGGCTCGCCAGTTGCAGATATTTTGAATGGACCCCCCTTGGCGTCGTGATGAGCAGATGAAATGATGATGAAGACGACACGTACACCCAGCCCACGTGCCAGCGGAATTAACCAATGATGGTTAAAATTCCCGACCCTTCCGGGAATCGAACCCGGGACTTCTGTGATCACAGGCCAGCACGTTAACCATTTAGCCATGGAACCGGACACGATCTATAATGATGGTGTAAGTATGTCATTTATTTAATTCATCTGTTTACCCTCCATGATTGGTTTCACCCTCGGACTCAGCGACGGATCCCACCCCTACCACCACAAGAGCAGTGCCCTGGTGTGTGAGACATTTGGTCGGAGACACAACTGGGGAAGACTACCAGTACTTTGTCCTGGCGGCTTCACTTGCTATGCTGAACAGGGACTTTGTGGGTGATGGGAAGATCGGGAGCGATCTTCAAGGAAGAAGGAAGGAAGCGGCCGTGATCTTGGGTTGGCTACAATCCCGCCATTTGATTGCAGAATAAGTGGGAAACCACGGAAATCAACTTCGAGGATTGCTGCGGTAGGAATCGAAACCCTTCTACTCAGTTGACCTCCCGAGGCTGTATGGCAGCTATTCACACTAACCGCTACACCGCAGAGGCGGGGATGTGGAGCAGATACAACAGATTATCTATACCACGACACGCAAAATTAGGACACATCAACACAGTCGTCAAGCCAGAAAGACTTAAAGCTTAGAAACTCAGATAGTTGTCGGCAAAGGAGAAACTAGAGAAAAATTCCCAGAAGAATCATAGAAATGCAAAAATGGAGAGAAAAATTCGCAGATACAATGGGGAAAACCTATTATTATTTTACCATCTCCAAAAGGGAATCGGTAAGGATAGGCTAACAAAGAATAATCTAAAGCTAGCACTGTGCCTGAAATACCAGAACAATTGGCTAGTAGAAACAAACAAATATTAGTAAGAAATTATATTAACGAAGAAATAATTCAAGATAAAACAAAATTCAGAACTATCATAAAGAATGCTGAAAAACCTGAACAAGAAGATAGAGGATGGACGGAAGAACGGAAAAAGGGAACAATCTTATCGAATAGACGAAGAGAAGAGAAGAGAAGAGAAGAGAAAAGAAGAGAAGGAAAAAGGATAAACACACTGACAAATAAGTTCAAAGGTGCTCCTTAATTGGGCATTAAGAAATCAGACAAATCTTGTCTACTATACTGTAGTATTTCAAAGTACCTTATCTCTGCTTTGCACATTTCCCTTGAAAGATATCAAATTTATTTCAGAATACGGCTAAGGAAAATGGACAAGAAATACAATGAATATTGTTTTCTTCTCACCCCATCCCCTCATTTCGCCAAGCGAGATGCTAATTAAATGCAGAGAAATGTGCTCTTCTTTTCACTGAGATTCCCTTCCAGAGGTTTGCTAATTAGAGAACGAGCTGCAGGCTAGCACTGGGTTGGAGGAAACGCAGACCGCAAGATGATTACTATTTTTGTAACACTATCTCACTTTTTTGTTTGTTCTCTTTCTCTGTTCCTTGGCCCGATTAACGCGCTACGTCGAGGAGAAGAAGAGAAACTTCTTACAATATGTTATTAATACTGCTGGGTCCACATTCAAATTAATAAGATGCAACTCCTCCTTCTGTGTTTGCAAAGAAGTTGAGAGGGTTCTGTCAATTTTTAGAAGGATCTGGCTTTTTAGTATCAAAGTACAGAACTTCGAAGGTTTACACCAGAATTGTTTTAACTCCTCCGCAAAGAATATGAGGAGTGAAAGATCAGTGAACAATGTACTCTTTGCGTCTTGCCGTTTTCTCCTGGTCTCTAAGAGCAACTTGCTCTAAGGTCAAGTACGGTGACATATTTCTTCCTCTCTTAAGCTCGCATAAGACAATTTATTTTCTCTAGTTTTATGGGAGTCTATTTATCCATCTTATATTTCCGTTGTTCTTTCGTTGCTTCGACTTACTTTTGCAAGTCTTTCGTCCCTTTCTACTTCCTGTCCATCCCCTCTTGGTTAACTCTTGGTCTTTCCTTACAGAGAAGCATTAAGTTTGCGAGACTTTGGGAGTTTTTCACTCAACATATATGTTATCCTTCCCTTTGTTATGACGACAATTTCATTTCTCTTCCTTATTCTAATATGCTGTTTAACAACAATAATTACACAATATATCATCTAAGTCAGGCCTCCAGATACTGGACGAAAAAACAGAGTATATGGAAAATCTGCACAATTTCACAGCTGTCCTCCTTCACATCCCTTGGAGAAATCATACTACCATCGGGACTAGACAGTAGGGCCAACATAGAAAGAGCCACTCATCTCCATAAGCTGTACAGACCAACATGGAATTACTACAACAAGAAAGTCCATATCGCGTAATGCAAAATTACGACATTAGAAGACAGTTATTTTTCCTCAAGCTTTATACGCTCCAGAAACCATATCCCTTGGAGGTCACTTTAAAATTATAGAAATTGATAAGCAAGAAAGAAAAATTGTCCTGAAAATGTATGATCTCACGAGAGAAAATGGAATGTGTATTAAGAGGAGGACAGTGCACCTCTACTCGTTAACTGACAGGTTAACTGATGCCGTACGTAAGAGACGTCTAAAATTCTATGGCCATGTCTATAAAATGGACAGCGATAGACTCACCGAAATATTGTTTAAGGCGATCAACTTAAAGGAGGTCAAAATAAACTGCCTAGAAGAAACTAAGACGGAACTCCAATATTATGGACGACATCATAGAAGCTCGTGGAATCCTTGGTACAATAGTAGCCAAGCACAAATTCGTGGAGAAACCTATGAAGAAAACTGGTAGGAAGTGGTCCATAGAACGCAAGATGCAGGACAGTACATTCATGAAGAGATTTTGGAAGGATAAGAAAGCGAAAACCATCAGGTCAACGCGCAAGTTAAAACGCGCTCTTTGAATGAGCATAACGAGGAAATAACGAAAATAATAATAATAATAATAATAATAATAATAATAATAATAATAATAATAATAATAATAATAATAATAATAATAATAATTAGGGGACACGTGTGAGAAATCTAGCATGTTCATGAAGTATGTGATGGAGTAGCCCTCTGGTGAACCTAGGAACACACAAATCAGTACAATGTAATCATTGATTTTTTTAAACATTTATGGTAATCACTTGAACGGAAGCAAATGCAAGTGCATTATTATACTGACGAATGTTCCGGAAGTAATTTTTGGTTTTTCTATCATTCTTTTCTTAACTGATAATTACAGCACATTATAATGACATAAAACAGGCATCCCAGCGGCCAAACTGTGAAGTAGACAGCAACGATGGCGCGTATTTTCCCACAGCAACAGTATTTGCAAATCGCACACTTCGTACAATTTTTCTAAACTCATTTTGTTAAGAAATTGTCAGTATTTATGAAATGCGAGTGCAATTCGTCACTGCTAATGTCCATTACCTTTCTTTTGAATGTTCATTTGTCACGATTGGTTACTTGTGAGCACTGCAAAAGGGATCTATACCACTGAAATAATATATATGATAATAATAATAATAATATAAATTAGAGGAAGGATTTTTAGCATTTTATAGGTTAGATTGCAAACTTACTGGCATGGATAACAAGTATACGCTAGCCCGGACAACAATTCTGCTATGAGACTTGGATAATAATTGGCCTAGGGACCTGGCCTGTTAGAACCCCTAGAAGTTACGTTACACTCACTGTATTACGGAAGAGCGGGCTAGACGACAATCCTTACTAGCCAACTGAGCAGTCAAGAGGGGCATGCTGAACAGATCCTAAACCTCAAAATAGTTCTAGACTACTGCAAATTTTGATGCCGCAATGTGGTAGTTACCTTTGTTAATTTTAGAATTGGGCAGTCAATTCCTTTGTAAAATTCTCGAGGAACTAGGACTAGAGAACAGAACGCGAAGACTCATTGCACAAACCCTCAGTGCCACACACACACACACTGATTGCACCTACAACGAGCGATGCCGGGCACGAAATTTGAAGTTGAAACACTACACATCATCATCCGTCCGGAGACCTTGTGTACCATGAAGTGTCTGCCTCCAAATAGAAAAGGCTTTATTGAAAAATTGGAAAATAGAAAAATAATAAGGCAATATACCAGAACACATAATATATAACATAAAAATAAGAAAAAGGAGATGGTTATTTTTTGGCATATCTATAGAATGGATGGTAACAGATTGACAAAACAGATATTCAATTAACTTTGAGAGAAAAAGTGAACAGGAAGTTGGGAGCAAAAGTTTAAGAAAGGTTCAGAATGAAATGAAATAAGAGGAAGCTATCGAAAGAGGGATTTTGAAAAAAAATAAGGTTTTGAGAATGGAAGGATTTCGAGGAAGAATGTAAAGGGAACCTGACTCAAATGTGCCAGCCTCGTATCGTTCAAATTCTACACTACATACACACTATTTTCTTACACACTAGCATTCGATATCTAATTACCGAGGTCCTAAGGTGACCTGAATGTGAGAAATTCACGGTCTCTGCACAGTGTTTGAAATCGAAGACTTCTTTTTATTTTATGTTGTGCGTGACTTACCTCCTCCGGAGTTCTGCTGGGCGACCGGAATCGTATCTCACCACTGGGCCCTGTCAGCCGCTGTTTCCTGGAGCATATGGGAGTCCTGATGAACTCCCAGGTGCCTTCAAAGGCCAGTCGGTTGAAGTCGTCCGTGGCGTTCATGTTGGCCACGTGGAAGCGCAGCTCGACCACGTGTGCCGTGGAGACGAAGGTGAAAGGTAGGACGTCCTGAGAGCAGAGGCAGTCCCTGGCTAGCGGTGGAGCGTCCAGCCACGGTATCTCCAACAGTCTGAGAGAGGCTATCCCTGTGGCGTTCACTCCAGGTCTGCACGCCAGCCGGCCCAGGTCTGGCTGGGTCACAGTGGTACAGCGCCGTCCGCCAGTCAACAAGTTCCTCAGGGTTAGCTTCACTCTCTCGCCTCGCTGCGCCTCGAACCGGTACACACAGCTTCAAACAAAATAGAGCCTTATTTAATCTCAAGGACCAGCCCAAGAAATGTATCATTTTTGAAAGAGCTAACCAAATTGTAATTATAAAGAAAATGAATAACGTGTAGTTATATTCTATTTTTAGAGGGATTCAAAACTAAAAATAGCAGTTCTCAAATAATGTACAGGGTGAACCAAAAGTTCGTTAACATTCGACGAGGCAATACTTCACACACAATATTGGAGGCAGAGAGGTAATAATTGACATGATTGGCATGACATGGGGTTTTATCGACGCCAAAACAAAGTACACACAATGACCGCCAGATGGCGCTTCATATGATACTCGGGCAATAATTAGCATAACAATCTCTTAACAGAACTCTTCTGTGGGCTAGTGTATACTTGTTTCTCGCTTCATGAAGTTTGCATTCTAGCCTACAAATGCCTAAACATCTCTTGATAACAATTTTGAATTGTTCGAGGTTTAACACAGTTGGTACTTATCGAGAAATGATCTAAGAGTTACTTTCTGTGGGAAGACTTGAAAGACTCTAGTAAGTTACTGCTGCGGATGTTATTTGGAACAGAGTTCCACAATCTACTGTAGTTCCTGTCGCAATATATGAGCGATTATAGGCAGCTGACCTGCTAAAGGGAATGGCGAGTGTAGTAAGAGAGCGTGTATTATGCTGGTGAAAAGAGGAAAGGTACGTAAAGTTTGATGTCAAATACTGGGAAGTTCACGCAGCAGTCTGTACACCAACACGGGTGTCGTAGCGTAACGAAAATATAAATCTGATGCAGGAATTCATGCTCCTTTGTATCTTCTAATTTGTTCTTTCGTAGCATCTATGAATACAGCATCACAATTTAGAATGTTAAACTAGTAGTATTTCTTGTAATATTTTCCTACCATTGAACTGATTGTTGTACTCTTGTTGTTGTAGTAGTAATAGTCGTAATAGTAGGTGTTGTTGTTGTGTAATTATGTTTCAACTTTACTTTATTATCCCACTTCTTGACCATTCCCACCCGGATATTTCCAAATTACGATGTATTTGTTAAAACAACAACAGTAATAATAAAAATAATAATTTCTCAAAATTACATTTCTACGAGTCTAATTGCTTTCCAGCGTTAAGACGGTAGTGGTCTGGATTTTACCTGAGGTTGGTGGCACCACCTCGGCCGAACAGGAAGACATCACGAGGGGAGTGGAACTTGAGCGGCGCCTCCGCAATAGGGCTCTGCGATCTGCTGACGAATCTTCTGGAGCAAGGCCCTGTCCCCATCGGCTCGCCGTCCTGGTGAAGGTCCACAAACTCGTAGAGCGCGCGAAACAAGACTGGCCTGCAAAGTGGAACACATTGCTCATGAACTCCCTCGCCATTACGTACGAATAATATTAGAATATTTGAGGGAACCAACATTCAAAACTTTAGTCCACTTAGAAATTTTTGCATGTTTCCCGTTCAAAGTGTTTAACGCCCTCTAGAAGTACTTTAAATCGTTAAAAAATAAGAACAATAACTAGCAATTTCTCCAAACGTGTTTTATCCACACCAATGTAACTTTAAAGTCTTTTCATTCTGTCGAGATCACTAATTTTAACGCATAGAACACTATAAAATAGCTGGAAAAAGTCATATTATTAAACAAATAATGACATGTTTCGTTCTACAAGAACAGCAGGAGCCTTTGAATCACCTCATTTGAACTTCATGAATGATTTAACGAGAGCCCCTATAACTTTTAATAGTAGGCCACCCATTCTGCATTCCTGTATGAAAGCGCTGCATCCAGGAGATGATGTATGTGTGAGAATATTAATACATATATCGATACAGCTAATGTAGACGAAACGAACGACACTTCACAGTACTTGCCGTCACGTGGCGGTCCCCAGTTATACTAACTAATTTTACCGCACATTTAGAGCTCCGGTTTCAGCACAAAATGGCGAGTGCATGCAATTGTCACTATTGATTCATCTAATCTCGAAAGCTACTTGTGTAGACCCTTTGTACCTTGCTATGTTCAAGTCAATTATTATACAGGGTGTATCCGCGATGATGTTACAGACTTTCAGAGATGATGGAGGGCAGCAAATGGATTTATTTGAGATAAGGAACCGTAATCCTTAGAGTCAAAGGGTATTAATAATCAGAGTTGTGTAACGTCCACCCGTTCTTAACCGACGCCTGTCCTGTTTCGTGGCCCATGCGTTCACCAGATCTCACCCCACTTGATTTCTTCTTGTGAAGCCATGTGAATAGCCTTGTGTATGAGACACCTGTCGAGACTGAAGAGCATCTCTTGGGAAGAATTCTCACTGCCTGCGACGCTGTACATACGACATCGGGGACATTCGAACGGGTACGACAGAACCTTGTGCAACGATGCCCCGCCTACATTGACGCAGGGGGACGCCATTTCGAAAATATGTTGTAAATGAAGCAGCTTTTGAAACTTGTGCAGGCAAACGGACTTAAATGAATAGAATTTTGTTTTTTAACTCGATCGTTTCCGGAATATAGTTCCTTATCTCAGATCGATCCATTTGCCGTCACCAATCATCCCTGAGAGTTTGTAACATCGTGATGGGTACAACCTGTATATTTACTTACTTGTATAGTTTTGGAATTACTTATGGAAGTCTGGTATTCATTTCTTGGGACACATGGATTTTGACGGAGGCACCCAGTACTGAAACAAAACGATAGACGTTTTCTGCACCAAAGGACTTCCAACTCCAGCCCATGCACTAGATGCAACACATACATATTGATCTGAAAAAATGTTTGGCTGTCCAGGTTGTTAGATCTCTTTGAAATTTACGTCACCAGCTGACAGCGTTGTGCAAGCCCGGCATTATTTCGTTGAGGATCAAACACCTGAGGGGACGAGGTAGGGGATAATGAGCACAGTGGGGCAGCAAGAGCCTTGCCTCAAGCACCTCATTTGAATTTCATGTGTATCTTAACGAGAGCCCCCATAACGTACCAGAGTAGGCCACCCATTCCACAGTTCTGTATGCACATGTTGCATCCAGTGTATGGTAGGTGTCTTAATGTAGCAATGCAGCTTCAACTCAGAGAGTGAGGTCAGCATATTCTGTGCTACGAATGGGCATGGAGAGAGAGTTTAAAAAAATACAGTGCGGCATCAGCGGAGTGTGGTGTCGGACTCTGAATTACAATATGAAAGAATGCGGTGGAATTTTAAGATATATTACTTCACTGCATTAACATGGATTATTACAGAATTAACGTCATCAATTTCCGGACACTTTTGTAACCATGACAACTGGTGTTTGCCTATGTACACTCGGTCAGTAGCGCCATCTTCATACTGTGCGATTTCTTCCTGTAACTAATAGCTTGAGGAAATCTTTTATCAAGTGAACCCCGTTCTTCTCCTCAGTCTAGAATTAAAATTCTTGAACTGGTCGAAAAATGAACCCATAGGCTAGGAAATAAGAGACAGGGACAGTATCTCTACACCCCAGGGATAATAATAATAATAATAATAATAATAATAATAATAATAATAATAATAATAATAATAATAATAATACAGACTGGATGTTCTTCATGAAAACAGGACATATAAAAGAACTAGAAAAAATTCTAAGAACAATTTGCGGCCCCTTGATGACTGAAAATGTGGGGAGTTCAGACACAGGGAGAATGAAGATCTCTACAAAAATATAGAAACTGAAAGAATGGCTGAGAAAATAAGGAAGAGGAGTTTTTTGGTCACATAATGAGGATGAATAATGCCAGACATACAAAAAATGTTTAATCATGTTTACAAGAATAAGATGGCAGAGATGGGAATAACAGCGGATATAATTCATAACAGAACAACTTTTACGAGACTGATACACATTTTTTCCTAGTTGTTTTACGTCGCATTTGCCTGGTGTGAAAATGGGAAACCACGGAAAACCATTTTCAGGGCTGCCGACAGTGGGGTTCGAATCTACTATCTCCCGAATACTGGATACTGGCCGCACTTAAGCGACTGCAGATAGAAAATTTTAAGGGTTTACAGTAGAAAGGAAGGAACGGAATACTATTCGGACAGAAGAGAGTAGATAAACACAGTGAAATAATGAAGAATTTCTGGAATGCAAAGAAAGGAAGCAGAAAAGAAATGTAAATGGTTGCAGTGGATTATTTTACATGATCCTACGATGGCGTAATAAGTGGCGATAATAATATTGGGCAAACAGGAAGAAGAATTGAAACTAGAACAGCAACTGATTAAATATACGTACAAATTGAAGAATCCCTCAAGGAAAACTAACGTTAAACACTGCAACACAGTAATCAAACCAGAGGGTCAGTTTGCAACAGAATCCATGTTCCCTATGAAAACAGATGAAATAGGAGGGGCAGTGATAAAGGAATGGAGAATATTGAGGAAAATGTGGGGACCATTGTAAACGGAGGAATAAAGATCTGTACAAGGAGGAAGAAAATGAAAGGAAGTCAGACACGATCAGAAAGAGGAGAATTCAATTTTTTGCTCACATACTGGGTTATGGATAACAGCAGATTGGCATAACGAGTGTTTCAACATGTTTGTGAGAGCATGAATGGCAAACTGTGGATCGAAGGAGTAAAAAGAGACATGACAGAATTTGGAATAGCAGACGATACAATAGAAGACAAAATAACTTTTAGAAGATTGATAGAACATTTCAAGGATTTCGACGAGAAGGAGAGGAATGGTAATAACATCTGGACACGACAGAGGAGGAAAGAGCAAAGTGAAGAGATGAAGAACTATTGGAAGTAAAGGAAGGATGAATGCACAGGGTTACTTTCCGTCAGTTGTGTGCATTGAACCCCATCTATCCCAGCGCTGCTGGGGTAAAGTACTTTGTGTTAAAATTTTCTAACTATTCCTTAGAACGCTTTTTATAATGTTTAAAAAAATATGAACATCTAAGCTGTCTCGACAATCCGCAGTTCAGCTTCTCCAGCGAGCTAGGTTTCCTTGCCCCCAGCGAAACTTAAGGCCGCTTGGGTGACGCATGCACTTGAAGCTTTCTCGAGGCGAAGCTGTGGCCCCTCCCCCGACAGCAATTTACGGCGACAGGCTAACCAGCTTAGGTAAGGGGTGTTAGTTTTAATACTTGACACTCGAAGTCTTCAGCGCCACATACTAGAGACTGCAAGAAAAATATCAACATCTTAACAGTATAGCCACTTGCACATCGTCTTGCTAATAAGAATAGAGCCAGTATATGAAATCACTTGTAATATAGAAGAATATATTTTGAGTCTTGGGTTTTGGCATGTATACAGTCTTTTCGAGCAATTCATTGATGGCACGTGTAGGGTGTGTGTTCCGATAGCCTCAGAAAAATATTTAGGTTGCCCAGCATGAACACAGATTGTCTGTGATGGTGGTATATAGTGAATTTTTGTAGAGTTACTCATGGGTTATAGGTGAAGGTTTCGCGAGTACTGTGGCATTCTTCATTAATATAACGTGTGTTATACGTCGTGACAAATATTTTCCCTCATTTGTCGTTGATGCACGTCCACTCAGTATGCGAGTGAAACTATAAAACTTCAACGACGATAAGATACCAGTTAAATTTTGCTGATTAGTTTAGATTAGGCTTTTTAAATAAAAAATAAATAGTCCCCGGATGAAACTGTAAGTTTAAAATCTACTATAGATTAAGTTATGATGGTGTCGTCACTGCTGTGAATATCAATTTGGAAGTATGTGCGAGTGTGTCGTTGAAAATATTCTTGAAAGGTCTTTCTCAGGTAGACCTTTCCATGTAAAAACGCAGCCTTATAAAATGGTAATGTTGAATTTAGAGAGTGTAGTGGGGCTAGGATGTTTTATATTTAAAAAACCTTTTTTGCAGACGCCACTGCTTTCAGTGATCCTTAGGTGACCAAGCTCGAAAAGAAGAAGAAATGATTTGATCAGTATTATATTCACGAGGTCTAGAATGTCTTTCTTTTTTTTTACAATTCATTAACTTTTTGTGGATACACTCATTTTTCTTTCAGTTTATCGGATCATTTTATCTCCCCAAGGGGTGATGTTCACCATGCATGTGGTAAGAGGCTACTAAGAGGGGAGGCGCTCTCTCGTCTTGTAAGCCACCCAAAACATATCCCAGATTCTGTGATTTACCTTGCAAAGGAGAAAATGTATGGGTCCGAAGATTTTTGTGTTCATTATCTTAAGTCTAGTTACCATCAAGTGAAAACTGCCGTTGATAAGTTTAAGTGTCCTCGTTCTGAAGGAGATATTAGTGGTAAGATAGAAATGTGTCAGATTATGTATAATTAACATGTCTTAAGTTCCCAATACACAATTACGTGAAAGTCTACGTTTTACATTTTTTTACTCTAATTAATTGTACGGAGCACCCTAGCGGCACCTACCTGAGTGCTGTTGACTCCGACAGCCTCAGCTCCAGTGTTAGGCTCTCCCCAGTGCTGAGGAAGCTCTCCACCAGGGAGCACGGTCTTGGCACCCGAGTGCTGTTGCTCAGGAGAGAGTGATCACAGGATCTCGGAACTTGGTCCTTGCAGTATCGCGCCAGGAGGGAGGCGTTGCCCGGGTTGATCTTGGCGCCTGGCAGCACACTCCCTGCCGGGAAACGGACCTTATCCCTGTCTTGCTCGCTGGAAGAATAGACACGGTCCTGCGTGCCAGCTACATACATAGCACACTGTCTTCACAAGAGGCTTTAAGGGAACACTTTTACAAGTTCAACACATTACCAGTATACTTCAATAAAATTCATTATCCCATTAGAGGTAAGGGATTCGGAGTTAGAAAAATGTATAAGGCAGGTCAGTTTTATCCATTATAGACAACAACAAGTGCACGTTTCCTGCCGGACGAGGAGGTGCAGCAGGACACGGGGATCTTCAACCTGGTGTGTCGGTGGGATGAGTGCCTCGATGCTCTCGGCGATTTTGCCTGATTGGCATCCCGAGTCAGGACTGTACGGCCGCCGAACGGAAACTTTTTGATCGCCCCTTATATGTCGATGGAAACAAATTCTAACTATTCTAATCTGACAAATTTAAGGAATTTGTACCTTTGTGATGAAAGTAAATTAATATTGATTACGAAAATCAATTGAGAAGTACTTAATTTTAATTAAAAAATTTGTAACATTGGACTAAACGTTACGTTTTTTTATGCCATGCTTGAAATGTAAATATTTCTGGAATGGCTGCATTGAGAAGGATTGTGATCTCCAGAAATCGCTAGAGAATTCAACAGTTGTTAAATTGGCTTAATTTTCCCCCCAAAAAATGGCAAGAGTTTAGTAGTGTATTCAAGATATATTTTCAAGCGTTACAAATCTTTAGTGATCAGTTCCACCTTCACAATGCAAAAGTTATTTTATTCATTTCAAGGCAAAATATACAAGTTTCGTCCACATTCGGGACATCATCAGCTTTTCACTAAAAGATATATGACGCTTATATAAGTGACAGTATGGGTTTAACATGAAATTTGTTTCTTCCAATGTATTTTTAACGTGCCGTGAATTATCTGTATGGAATTTAGAGTCGAGAGGTGTAGGATCCAGTGCATGGGAAGGAAGTATTATATGATATAGATGTTGATCTGAAATATTTGTTCCGAGTGAATAAATTTATAATACCAATATAAATGGTCCGTTATTGGACATTATAAATTTTCCAGCTAATTCATTCATGCGTTTCGTCCCCGTATGCTAGGCTGGGCTGATCAGTTGGTACCTAGCACACCTACCAAGACGCATGGCTAGTGCATACAGTGCGTAGGCTAATTGTAGCCACCGGCAGTGCCAATGCACTATGAGAGACTTTGTCTCATCACCAAAAGTTGGTGCTTGCTTGACCATCAGATGATACAGATGTTGATTCGTATAAATTTAAAAATATTGAAAATCTGGAAACCAAACAAATATTTACCTTAATTTTTTCTTAAAACTTTAGCCTCTTAATTCTAGATTTCAATCGACTATGCTAGTTTAATACTTGATATAATGTTGATATCTGCCCAGTTTCTTGAATGGATTGTCATCGTTCTATCTTCGATTTAGAGGGGTGTGGGTTAGATTTCCGAGGTGGGAAAACTGTACAGGGAATACATCCCTTCACTTAGGGTTAACGTCAAGAAGGGAATCAGATCGTAAACTGGCGCAAAATCCACTGCAAGTACCAAAGAGGCCAGGAAGAATAAGAATCCAGTACCTCTCATGGAAAAGGAAAAACTGTGTCAAATTTCCCTTTGGGAGGATCAAATGATCATAAATAAGTCTTTCTATAAATGAAATTCAAGTTAATAACGAGTAATTTATTTGCATGTAACGAACCGTTTTTGAGCAACACCTGAATAGATGTTGGAGTAGACAAGTGTACGATTCAGGGCCTAAGAAACTACCTCGAATGAAATTATCAGTTATCTAGAGTGTGACGGGATGAGGGTTGTTCGATAAAAGAGCCTTCTACTTATCTATATGCCGGCCTAAAATATAACCCATTAAATCAAATTAAACCATATTTGTTGATCTTTGTTGAAAAGGGCTCTTATATTCCGTTAGTTCACCATTTCTTATTAGTTTATTGAGCTCTAAGTAAACGATGTTAAATTAGTCATATTCAATGTTCCTTAAGACAAAAATATGTCTCATGACTGGGGGTCATCTGAAAATTTGCGTCACGAAATGAGCGATACAAAATGTGTGAGGTGATGTTACCTAGCAACCGTGCGGGCTGTTATGTGAAGTATTGATGGATGGCCTTGACTGAGAGACATCTTATCAAAGAGTAGCGTTAGAGTACAGATCCTTTATGTGATCTTGCAGGCTGTGATGCGCAGTATTGATGGATGGCCTTGACTGAGAGATTATCAAAGTGGTGCGTTAGAGTACAGATGCTTTTTGTGATCTTGCAGGCTGTGATGTGAAGTATTGATGGATGGCCTTGACAGAAACATATTATCAAAGAGTGGCGTTAGAGTACATATGGTCGATGTGATGTTGCTGGCTGTGATGTGAAGTATTGATGGATGTCCATGACTGAGAAATTATCAAAGAGGTGCGTTAGATTACAGATGCTTTATGTGATCTTGCAGCCTGTGATGTGAAGTATTGATGGGTGATCATGACTAAGAGACATACTATTAAAGAGGGGCGTTACAGTACAGATGCTTTATGTGATCTTGCAGTCTGTGATGTGAAGTATTGATGGATGACCATGACTAAGAGACATATTATCAAAGAGGGGTGTTAGACGACAGATGGGTGATGTGATCTTGCACGTTGTTATGTGAAGTATTGATGGATGGTCATGACTGAGAGACATATAGCAGGTTCTTGTATCAAACAGACCTCATCTCATCATCCTCTAGAGAAGTGATTAGTTCATTCGTGGTAATTTAACAGGCCCTGAATCATTTCCCTCCTGAATCCTACACGTATCGACTCCAGATTCTATACAGGTGTTTCTCGAAAATGATTCGTGGCTCACCGCTGGGTTCCTTGGTTCAAATCCCGGTTACTCCATGTCAGATTTGTGCAGGACAAAGCGGATGCGGGGCAGGATTTTTCCGGGTTTTCACTGTCATCACTCATTCAAGTGACACTACCCAATATCATTTCATCTGCCAGTCATTAATCATTGGCCCAGAGGAGTGCGACTGGCTTCGGCAGCCGGGACAATTCCCTGACCTGATCGAATGCCTTGAAACAGGCTGTAGTATTTCTGTGGAATCTGACTTTCATGTATAGAAAGGCATACCAAGCGAGTTGGAGAGGAATCGAACCTGGAACTGTCGGAAGCGGTAGCTGGAATGCTGAAGAAGCTGGACACATACTTACCAGAAGATGTCGTTACACTTGTCGGGCAAGGCGAGAGCTCCGTCCCAGACTCGCAGCTGCGAGGCACATTCCTCTTCCTCTTGAAGCTGAGGGGTGATGGTGGACGACACGTGGAACTTGAGAATGGACAGCCACACTCGATAGCGAGGTGGTGGCTTGGCTGCCGGTGGATGTCGCGGTGGAGGAGGTGTGACGGGATGCTCGGGGCGAGGAGGCGCGTGCAGGTGGTAGAGACACGACGTGTTCCGTGGTAGCGAATGCCGCGGGGTCTCCAGGGAGCCCTTGCCTGGTCCTTGGATCCAGAAACTGCACCGCTTGTTCTTGGCGTACGTGGGCGACTGCGCTGGCACGAATCGGACCTGGAATACGAGAGAAAGGGAGGATTTAGTGAGGAACTAAAGACAAAGAGCTGTTGTTGATGCGTTGTCTAGTATACTATCTGCGCACTTTTTAGCGATAGATTTGTGTTCGGGTTTGAGGAGTAAGGAGGGAGCTCTTCCGGTTCCGTTAGTACTGCCAACTGAATGGAAATGAATTCTGAATTGAATCGATAATATGATCGATCGGTATGAATTTTCTAAACCTTTGTTATTTTAAGCCAACAACTGTGTCACACACACATTATATAACATTTCTCGATGCGAATCTGAGTGCTTATATTCCTGTTTTTTAGTCCATAAATGCATGCACATTTTGCCGCTTTTAGTGCTTAAGGATCCGCCCTCTTCCGATATTATCAGGAATGACTAAAGGAAAGATACACCGAGAAAGATCCTGTATCCAATATATTCAGCAAATAACGGGAGTTGTTAAAGCGTGAAAGCTATGCTGAACTGAAGAGGAGGATGGAAAATAGAGCCGGCTGGAAAGATGCTGCAAAGCAATGTACAGATTGAACTCTTTAGGCAATACCGCTTATGGCACAAGACAATAGGACTTGACATTCTCCTCAAGTTGCAACAAGGGCTGGGAAATGAACTACAGTTGGTAACACTGCGCACAGTACAATCTCACCTCCACTTCGAGCTGGAATCCGTGCAGGGCGTGTAGTGGCGCCGGGTACAGGAAGGTGCCAAAAGGGGAGGTGGTGAACTCGACGAGCAACTCTGGACCACTGGACACGGCCTCGGGCACGGCCTCTCCACCACCACAGAACCTCAAGAGCAGCGGGTCGCGTGTCGTGTACCCGTCATACACCGTGACGTAGTCCTGCACGTCATCACATTCCTGCCACACCTGAGGAGAGCAGAACCCACTAAATTACATTTATCTGTCAAAATTATAATTTAAATTTAACGAAGATAATATTAAGAAAATCAAATGTGAGATCCAGATCATAAAGTACTTATCAGGTTCAGTCAGATCTTTAGTAATGAAATAATATATATATATATATTTACTAGAATCAGGAACCAATGATGATGTTTGTTAAAATCATTTAAGCCCTTTAAGCTTTTTCAATCGTGAAATTAACAGCGTTTCGCCCCAGTGCATCAGTTATCATCAGTTGGAATGCTACACCCTTCCAAGACGCTGGCGGCTAGTGCGCCGTTGAGACACCCCTGCAAGCCTCTTATGTAGGACAATGCAGTGACAGTGCACTAGGGGAAGCATGTGCCTCCACTTGTATAAATGCCTGCCAACCGTACTAGCCACCAGGTGTAGAATTCCAACTGATGATAACTGCTACACTGGGGCGAAACGCTGGTAATTTTATGATTGAGAAAAACCTAAAAGGCTGAAATGTTTTTAACATTTGCAATGGATCAAATACAATTATGGTTTTCTTCTAGGAACCTTATATTTGGCACGATGTTTGTTGTTTAATGGGACCTAACAGCTAGGTCATCGTCCCCTAATGAAACGATAATTAAAATGTATCCACTGACTAAAATATAAAACAATGATGAAAAAATGTCCATGAATCCAAAACAATTAGCGGATCCGATTCACAATGCCCGAATGATACTTGTTGTGCAGAGGGGTCCATAATCCAGGTCATCGGCCCCTCATAACTCTACTAATCACAGGTAATGTAGGCCCAGGGTATGTCACACATTATGGCACCACCCAAACGCAACACAGAGCCATGGTGTTCTTCATATAATGGTACTACTCCCATAGTGATCCTCCCCCAATGACACCAATCACAGACCCAACTGGAGGCAGTAGTGGTGTGAGTTCCTCACGTAGTAGTGATTATTGCTGTAAGAGGGAGAAGAACCCGGCACAAGTAGTAGTGCTAATTGCAGGTAAAGTCGACTCATCGTGTTCATCGCGTAATGACACTAGTCACAGATTATCTCATGGTTCCAAAAGTATCATCCGTTGGTCGCCCCTTTTATTGACCTCTACGACAGGCAGGGGATTCCGTGGGTGTCCCTCAACCACAGGGGCTGAACCAGGAACCTACTGATATTATGGACGGTATACAGGGTGCGTCACAAGTCACTTGACAGTGGTAGTTATTCAATTCTCAATGGACGCAACAGTTCTTAATTGACTGAACTGAAATTATTCACTGAGCCAGTTGGATGCGCGATTAGGTTCTTGCAGCTGTGATCTTGCTTTCGGGAGATAGTGGGTTCGAATCCCACCGTCGGCAAATATGTTTTCCGTGGTTTCCCCTTTTTCACACAAAGAAACTGCTGGGGCTGTACCTTAATTAAGGCCACGGCCGATTTTCCCCTTTCCTGTCCTATCGTCGCCATAAGACCTATCTGTCTCGGTGCGACGTAAAAAAATTCTAAAAATAAAATAAAATAATTAAATTAATAAAACTAAACAGATTATTGAATTTTAAGTAATTTATGAAGCATTTCATATTGTTTTGTTATATTTAATTAATTCATTAATTAATTGATTAATTTTACAATGAATATAAAGTTATCAAAGAAAAAACAAACAAACCAAACCCCATGGCTCAGCAGCCCCGAAGGGCCATGGCCTATCAAGCGACCGCTGCTCAGGCCGAAGGCCTGCAGATTACAAGGTGTCGTGTGGTCAGCACGACGAATCCTCTCGGCCGTTATTCTTGGCTTTCTAGATCGGAAGTTATCAAGGCATAACGTATATTGACATAGATATGTCTTATGGATGGCGGTCATCTGAAATTAGCGATACATAATGTGTAACACGATGTTTCCTAGCGGGCCCTAGGGGCGTAGGTTGGTAACTATGGGGCCCTTAGATGAGTCCTGGCATTGATTACAGGCTTCTCACTTTCATCTATCCTAACCGGGCGAATTAGCCGTGCGGTCAGGGGCACGCGGCTCTAAGCTTGCATCCGGGAGATAGTGGGTTCGAATCCCACTGTCGGCAGCCCTGAAGATGGTTTTCCGTGGTTTCCCATTTTTACACCTGGAAAATGCTGGGGCTGTACCTTAATTAAGGTCACGGCCGCTTCCTTTCAACTCCTAGGCCTCTCCTATCTCATCGTCACCATAAGACATATCTGTATCGGTGCGACGTAAAGCAACTAGCAAAAAAAAAAATCGTCTATCCTATCTGTTCTATGTTATCCAACGGTTGTTCTTTTCCGCCCCGAACGTATTAGGTGTCAAGGCCTAGGGAGTCTTTCATTTCTACTACCTTTCTTTGGCTGATACCTTCATTTTTCGAAGCGTCGGATCCATTTCATTTTTCTCTCTGATTAATGTTAGTAGAGGATGGTTGCCCAGATGAACTTCCTCTTAGAGCAATAATCACCACCACAATGTCCACATACATGGCTAAATGGTTAGCGTGGTCCCAGGAGTCCCGCATTGGATTCCCGGCAGGGTCTGTAATTTTAACCATAATTTTTTAATTTCCCTGGAACAGGGGCTGGGTGTATGTGCCGTCTTCATCATCATTTCATCCTCATAACGATGCGCAGGTCGCCTACGGGATTCTAATCAAAAGACTGCATCTGGCAAGCCAAACTTGTCCTCGAACACTCTCGGCACTAAAAGCTATACGCCATTTCATTTACCGCCGCTATCACGCTGTTACCTAGCAACCGTACAGGCTGGGGCGTGAAGTGTTGATGGATGGCCATGGCTGAGCGACATATAGAAAGCTCTTTTATGAAAGAGGCCTCATCTCGTCACACTGTAGAGAACTGTGGTACTTTCATAGGCTCTGACTCAGATCCTCCTTTCGATTTACTGAATTATTCACTTGTCGACACAAAATTCCGTCTTTCGAATACGATTCCTTAAATCCAAACAAATGAATCGTTTTCGAGTCTCATTTGTTTAAAGACATGTTTGTGAGCATTTGATTTTTCCAAAGGTAGATTTGACATATTTTTTTCTTTTACTTCAATAGTTGAGGTTACATGACCACGGTCGCAAAGGATGTGATTGTGTTATACGAGCAGCATTTTCCAACCGCTAATCCTCCATCTCGACAAGCAGTCCATAACTTCAGTAAAAGTTTTGAAGAGCCTGGGCGTGTAGCGGATATTTCTAGACCAGGTAGTCCTCGAAGATTTTTTCCTTACAATTTGCTCTACGTCGCACCGACAGAATCAGGTCTTATGAGGACGATGGGATAGCAAAGGGCTAGCAGTGCGAAGGAAGCGATTATGGCCGTAGTTAAGCTTTCCGTTGTGTGAAAATGGGAAACCACTGAAAACTACCTTCAGGGCTGCCGGCAGTAGGTTTCGATACCATTATCGGTCTAAAAGTGTGCCGACGGAAATAAATCTTATGATTGTAGCACAATGTTTTTTACAAATAAAAAAAATCTTATATAATCCTCCTTTTCAATCAAAAACAACCAATTATATTGGATGGAACGATATCTATACATGTTTCAGCCTATCTAAAGTCCATCCTCAGTAGCTCAAATATTACATTTTTGAAAACATTGATGAAGTGTGTGGAATTAAAATACAATCTCTCATGGTTCTAACACAATCATCCCTTGGTCGCCCCTTTCTGTTGCCTCTTACGACAGGCGAGGGACACTGTGGGTGTATTTTTCGTCTGCGTCCCCCACACACAGGGGGTTTATAATCCACAAATATGTTAAATAATTTAATTCATCACCTAAATAATAGTGAGGCAACGTATGAATAATCGGATGGAAAGTAAAGAGGCAAGGGACTAAAGATTGAAACATGGAAGGATTGGATTGGATTGATTACCTCCGTGATGGAATGTTTGAGGAGAAAACACAGCAACAATGTTAGAGCGACCCCATTCAGCTGAAGTGTTCTTTATCACGAGATTACTCTGTCTGTGTGGAGTCAGGTTTCAGGAATTACGTCTTCCCTATCTCTCCAGTCGAACTTTACCAAGACATACAGCGTAATGATTCATCGACACGAACGGAGTTCCGGCAAACAAACTTTAGCTCTCAGTCAAGAACAGTCTTCAACTCGCGGAGTGAGAGAATGGCTCACCCATTTCACTTTCGATAAGTTTGGTTATAAAAAAAGTGATGTCAGAAGTTACCCTATAGCTAGTGATATATAAAAATATATTCATTGAAGGTAAGAGAGAGAATCCGCCTAATTGCTGCTCTTATTAGGGAATAGAAATATCGGCCTTGTAATCCGTTCATAGGAACAATATTTATTTTATCTGATGTTTGGATGTACGTGAGGTTTG
Organism: Anabrus simplex; assembly: GCF_040414725.1. Lineage (NCBI taxonomy): Eukaryota > Metazoa > Arthropoda > Insecta > Orthoptera > Tettigoniidae > Anabrus > Anabrus simplex. Next base: position 86,997,309 of record NC_090277.1, on the reverse strand, counting down.
AGTTAAAACTCAACATTAAAATTGTCAACTATTAGACGGATTCTCTCTTTTGGATTTCATTTTCCGTCTTGTAGTGCGTTTCCAATTACTGGAGGTTGGCCACAATCACAGCGAAGTCTGTATGATGTTCGGCTGTCCTCATCGGCCTACTAGAATCTAGTCCTGTACAGTCTCGTAAGTTCCTCAATCACCAGTGTTTCCTTGGATCGCGACCTCCACGCCCATTCATTTTATCCTGCACGTGACTAAGTCCCATCAAGATGACAGCAGTGAGGTTAGCATCGTTCAAAATTCCGCGCCGAACTCGAGTACGTGGTAAAGACCTGTCAAGAAAGCAGCAGTGAGGTAAGTAAGTAAACTCGTGTCCTCATCCCGAGGTGGTGCAGCTCTTTTCAGGCACTCCTCCATTGGAGGTGAGCTGCATGTACAATTTCCACCACATACCAACCCTCCTGCCATTCTTAAATTTCTGCCAGTACCGGGAATCAAACCAGGGCTGCCGAGGGCGGCAGCTAATAACACTAACTGTTACGCTATAGAGGCGGACAGCAGTGAGGTTAGCCATGCGCACTTATTCAAAATCGCTAAACAAGTGCACGTGGTTAGGACCTATCAAGGTGACAGCAGTGAGGTTAGGGTCGATCAAAAATCCGCGCCAAAAGAAATGAACGAGGATAGGACCTGACAAGATGGTAGCAGTGAGGTTAGGCGCGTTCACTTGTTCACAAAAGTAAGGTTAGGATCTGTCAAGATGGTAGCTGTGAGGTTAGCCGCGCCCACGTGCTCAAATGGTGAAGTTAGGGTCTGTCAAGATGACAGGTGACAGCTGTTAACAGCCCGTGGCCATGTTTGTAAACAATAGCACGTGACCGTGACGTCATGAGGCCAATGCCCTTGGCAGGGATCAATGACCTCGTGGGAAATGCTGATTCAGCTCCCATTGTTTTAGAACTCGCCCAGCCCTACTATTGATTGTGAATGATGATGTTCACTCTGTTCTTGCTAATCCGTAATTTTTCTGACATTCTTTTCAGAGACTGTCGCCAAATTTCTGCCAGCATCTGTGTCACTTGTTCGATGTTTTCTGCACTTCTGCTCGTTGGCGGTCGGTCGGGACATGACGTATCATCAACAGTTTCCTGCCCATCCCGGAAGCGCATGAACTAATCCAAAATATTTTATTCTTACGACTTCTGTTCGGTATAGTTGCATCAACATCGCATGCGTCTCCATCGACGTTTATCCCAATTTGCAAAAACCTTGATGTTTATACTTTGCACGAGTCTTCACACACACACTACGCTCAACTGGCTGCAGAATACTACTCCGTGTGTTTAACGCTACGTGACGCTTCCCGAAATGCCTTTCAATTCGCATGCTCATGCATGCAGTGTTACCACACGTTGTTATTACGATATCGGACCATTCACCGTACTTTTTAGATACGTCTTTTGTAATGTTATTAGGATGGATTGTGTGAAGATAACGCACTGTTATGAAGTTTATTATCTTGCAGGCATTGCATCCCAGACGTGAAGTGGCAGCCAGATTTGAAAGATGTAAAGCAGCTGTGTCACAAGCTCACCAATTACAAAAATATCAACCTGCCAATAGGCGGCTGAAGTCTAGCAGAAGTTTTATGCATGCGACCGAATGTAGGAGACCTCAGTATCCAACTGAGAATCTTCCAGCAGCCCATGAAGAGTCTTTCATCACAAGAAAGTGTCTGCATATGTTGCGTCTAGGATTGATAGATTCAAGATTAACATTAAGAATTGGAGTTTCCCTTGCGAATTATTCCTCTATGAATGTGGAGACAAACAAATCATGGCTAACCTCATCAACTGCAGCTGATGCTCTCTCCAGTGCACTATGTAGTACCTAGTGAAGGTAAAATCAACGGCCGAAATTTTGTTAAATGCTCGTTCGTTGTGATTTAGGAAATGTTCCTCATTCTTTAAGTAACTCTAATATTTTGTATATATCTATTAGTATATAGTATATGAAGAAGTTATCTTTATATTAATTTGTACATATTACTATGTTGCTCCTGATACAAGTAAATAAAATTAGAATGGGTCAAGCAAGACAGTGTTACCCTGAGTTCCCGGTGGTGGTGCTGCTGTTGCTGCTGGCCACTGGCGCCTCCACTGCCGTACAAAGCCGACTGACTCCTGATGGCCACCAGCTGGCCATTGGTCTGCCGCACGGCGACGAGCGCCTGCATGCCAGCAGGTACCTCGTGCTGCCGGACGGCGTAGTAACAGGTGAGGTTGCGTGGATACACGCCGGGGAAGTTGGGTGACTGCAGGCGGCACATCTTGCGGTCACAGTCGCTGAAGATCCGCGAGCAGTACGTGCCGGAGATGAGCTCTCCCAGGTAGTACTTCCCCGCTTCCTGTGGAGGCGCTGGCGAGGGTGGCCCCACAGAGCTCGAGTTACCTGATAGATGGAGCACACCTGGAAGAAGAAACGTTAAGTGCAGAATGAAAGGTACTCATTGTGTACGACGGTGGTGTAAAGAGTGATGCATAAACAGTAACAACAGGAGATTATTTGCAGAATTCTGTAAAATATTGATAATACTGTAAGGACATGAATGTTAACTAAAACGGATGATTTAGCTGACGATGATGATGATGCATGTTGTTTGAACCGGCCCAATATCTAGGTCATCGGCTCATGATGAGACGAAATATATTGAAAATTAAAATTGCGAAAACTATCAGATACCGAGAACGAAGAATTATCTACAATTTGTATAAAAATCAGTCTGCAGTGATAAGGATCGAGGACTTTGAAAAAGAAGTAGCAATCCAGAAAGGAGTGAGGCAAGGCTGCAGTTTGTCTCCTCTCCTTTTCAATGTTTACATAGAACAGGCAGTAAAGGAAATCAAAGAGAAATTTGGAAAGGGAATCACAGTCCAAGGAGAAGAAATCAAAACCTTGAGATTTGCCGATGATATTGTTATTTTATCTGAGACTGCAGAAGATCTCGAGAAGCTGCTGAATGGTATGAATGAAGTCTTGGGTAAGGAGTACAAGATGAAAATAAATAAGTCCAAAACAAAAGTAATGGAGTGCAGTCGAACGAAGGCAGGTGATGTAGGAAATATTAGATTAGGAAACGAAGTCTTAAAGGAAATAGATGAATATTGTTACTTGGGTAGTAAAATAACTAACGATGGCAGAAGTAAGGAGGACATAAAACGCAGACTAGCACAAGCAAGGAAGAGCTTTCTTAAGAAAAAAATTTGCTCACTTCAAACATTGATATCGGAATTAGAAAGATGTTTTTGAAGACTTTCGTGTGGAGCGTGGCATTGTATGGAAGTGAAACATGGACGATAACTAGCTCAGAAAGAAAGAGAATAGAAGCTTTTGAAATGTGGTGTTACAGAAGAATGCTGAAGGTGAGATGGATAGATCGAATCACGAATGAAGAGATACTGAATCGAATTGGTGAGAGGAGATCGATTTGGCTAAATTTGACGAGAAGAAGAGATAGAATGATAGGACACATCTTAAGACACCCAGGACTTGTTCAGTTGGTTTTTGAAGGAAGTGTAGGTGGTAAGAACGGTAGGGGTAGACCAACGTATGAATATGACAAACAGATTAGAGCAGATGTAGGATGCAATAGTTACGTAGAAATGAAAATGTTAGCACAGGATAGGGTGGCACGGAGGGCTGCATCAAACTAGTCTATGGACTGATGACTCAAACACAACAACACACATCCACTGACGTGAATAAAAACACGATTAAAATACACCGGGCGAGTTGGCCGTGCGGTTAGGGGCGCGCAGCTTTGAGCGTGCGTCCGGGAGATAGTGGGTTCGAACCGCACTGTCTGGACCCCTGAAGATGGTTTTCCGTTTTTCCCATTTTCACAGCAAGCAAATGTTGGGGCTAAACCGTATTTAAGGTCACGGCCGCTTCCTTCCCATTCCTAGCCCTTTCCTATCCCATCGTCGCCGTAAGACCTATCTGTGTTGGTGCGACGTAAAGCAAATAGCATAAAACAAACAAAGACTTAAAACAATCAGTGGATCCGACCCACAATACCCCACCTTCCCATGTATGTGTATGTTCAGTCTTCAGCCCTAAGGCTGGTTGGATCCTCTCCATCATCAGCTGTCGTAGATGGCCTGGGCATCATTGAAGAGGCGTACTAGGGAAATGAAGAGTGAGGTAGTTTCCTGTAAAATAACTTAAAACAATGGTATAAAATGAACAGGGGACTGCTTCCAAACCAAAATCCTAAACCGATAAGGCTTGTTTTCTAAAGGGGTCCAAAATCCATGTCACCGTCCCTCGTAATGGTACTAAATCGATGGTAAAGTTGAACTACGGTGTTCCTCATGTAGCGGTGCTAATCACAGGTAACGCAGATCTGTGTGTTCCTCACATAATGGCACAACTTATAGGTGACGCGGACCTATGGTGTTTCTCACATAATGGTACTAATTATAAGGAACGTAAACCCATGGTGTTCCGCATACAGAGGTACTAATCATAGGTACTGTAAACCCATAGTGATCCCCCACGATGGTACTAATCGCAGACCAATGGTGTTCCTGATGATGATGCTTGTTTAAAGGGGCCTGGCATCTAGGTCACCGGCCCCTAACGGTACGAAATGAAACGAAATGCAATGCAAGTCCAAAATTCATCCACTGACTAGAATTTAAAACGTGATGATGAAGAATAAAAGGATAAACATGAATGTAAAATAAACGGCGGAACCAACTCCCAAAATTGAAAATAATCCCAAAATCGATCCACTGGCTAGAACTGAAAAAGATGACGATGAAGAATGATTATTAACTTGAGGCAATCAGTGCATCCGACGCGCAATGCCTCATCTTCCCAGATGCTATATTGAAAAATTAGTATTACTGACCAAGGGACGGCTTACGAAGCACAATTCTGAATCGATGATTCTTGTTGTTCAAAGGGGTCCAAAATCCAGGCCAGCGGCCCCTCATAATGGTACTTATCGCAAGTAAAGTAGAACCATGGTATTTATCCAGTTGCAATACTAATCAAGAGTAGCGTAAACTCACGGTGTTCCAAACGTTATGGTGCAACTCGCAAGTATTGTACGTCGCACAAGTAACGCAGATCTATGGTGTTTCTCACATAGTGGGTACTAATCACAGGCAACGCAGACTCACTGTGTCGCTCATATAGTGTTACTATATGATATTATACAGTATCGAGTATTAAATAAGTTGCAGGACTGTGAGCGACTGCAGGGGGGAATTACACAATGTGTGAGATGGACAGAAGATAATGGTATGATGAACAATAACAGCCCGCGACAAAAATGGAGTAAATTGCGTACATTAGGTATAGTAAAGCCGTAGAGCAATATGCGCCAAGAATATCACTAGAGGCTTTAAATAATCATTTCGCACGGCCAGGAATAGCGTCTGCCTCCTTCCGTAAATATCAGCTCCGGTGAAGTTAAAGCTGTGATATACTCTATTACATCTAATGCCACAGGTAATGATGACATTCCTAAATCGCAGGGATATGTTAGGAGCTTTTCTGCCAATACTAACCCATATACTGTATTTAACTACTGCCTGACAAGCGGAGTGTTCCCAGATGTTTGGAAAGTTTCACTAATTAGACCCATCCCGAAGAACTCCGAATTAGATTCGCCTCCAGATTATCGTCCAGTGTCCATCCTACCACCCTTGAACGTCTAGTTCATACAAAAGTTACTGAATACCTTACCAAGCATTCCCTCCTCAACCCCTTTCAATCCGGGTTCAGGAAAGGACAAAGCACTGCTACAGATTTACTACGAGTGACAGATGATATTAGACGTTCAATGGACCAACGGGACGTGACAGTACTGACATTATTAGATTTCAGTAGTGCCTTCGACACTGTCAACCCTTAGTTACTACTGCAGAAACTTCGAGAGTTAAATTTTCTTCTTTCCTCTTACCTTGAAAATCGCCGGGAATGAGTGACAGTTGGAAATGTGAGTTCAGGATGGCAAAGTAAGACCCTCGGTGTCCTTCAGGGGTCGGTCCTCGGACCACTGTTATTTAACATCCAAATTAATGATATATCAAAGGTACTCCAATTCTGCGAATTGAAAGCGTACGCGGATGATGTACAGATTTACTATCATTCAAAACCGAGTGATATCGATACTGCAATTACTAAAATAAATTATTACCTTCAACATCTTAGTTACTATGCAAATAAAAGCAGTTTATTAAAAAACCTAAATAAAACTGAAGTTATTATTATCGGTACCAGTAAAGACCTATATTCCCTCAAGCAACAGGATATCTCCCCAATAATTTTAAACAATGAAATCATACCCTACTCTACTTCAGTGACTAACTTAGGAATTATTATGACTGAGACCCTAAATTGGACTCATCAGGTGATAGGCACAAGTAATAAAGTACATTAATGCTTATATCCATTGAAATGGTTCTGTCTTGTATTCTTTGTTCGACTTAATGTACAACTAATTCGCTCGCTGATACTACCTATATTTGACTATTGTAGTACTGAAATAACTGAAATAACAAAAAACTGGACCGGAGCCTGAACAGCTGCGTAAGATATCTCTTTAATCTGCGATATGATGCTCATATATCACCTTATTATAAGGAGCTGTCGTGGCTTCGAGTGCACCGGCGCGGTGAACTTCATATGTTATCGCTTCTGCATAAAATACTTTTCACTAATACTCCCAACTATCTGTCTTCATCTTTTTCTTACCTCTCGTCCTATCATGACCACAATACAAGGTCTGGCTCCAATGTCGCGATACCTGCAAACCGCACTGATGTTTACAACCGATCCTTCATAATATCTGTGTCCAGGTCATGGAATTGGCTACCTGCGAACATTAGAGACAATCCTTCTCATCGCAAGTTTAAAGTGGCTTGCCGCGAGCATTTTCCGAGTAGATACCGCTGACTTGCTGGATAATTGTTGAGCGAATGAAGAAGTGAATGAGATGAATGAATGGCTTACTGTAGTTACGTCATTAAAACGTATTTTATTTTTGTATTTTAAAATGAAGGATTATATTATTATTATTATTATTTCTATTCATATTATTTGTTTCATTTGTGTTTGTAATTATGTAAATGTATCCTCTTCTGCTGGTTAAGCGTAAGATAACACTGGAGGCAAAAAATCAGGGAAGATCTTTGTGTTACGCTAAGAACTATGGTGCAATCGGACTGGCGGAGAAAATTTTTCCTTTCGTTACTTCCGAGCGCGCCGTATTTGCTATGTCAGATAGCCAGGCGCTGCCTGTTGCTGTGCATCAGAGGAGAGGAGGGGAAGCGGAAAGTGGGAGTCGCGAAGGCTCAAGTTTCTCCTTCATTTCGCATAGTCGATTACCAGCCCCAGTTTATTCTGCACAAGTCAATGACTATGTGAAGCCCGTAGAAAGAGAAGAGGTACTTGTACAATACAGGCAGCTTTCCAGGTCGTTCGGGACACACCGCACATCTTGAACAGAGTTCAAAGCTCACTGCTACACCGTTCTGAACTGTGCATCGAAATAGGAGTGGGACATATTAAACATCTACTGTAATCAAACCATTGGACGTATTGTTTCATCCGTTCAGCATTTCATTCCATTTACAATGTTTTAAGTTGAGGAATACACAATCTTGGGGCGGCAGTGTTGCATCTTCGAGTAAGTTAAATAATAAAGAACGTTACTGCGACCAACAGACGGGAGGAGAAACGATCTGGTGCATTCCTTGACTGGGAAGTGTGTCTTAATTACAGTGTGTTCTTGTACTGTATGTGTGTGTGTGTGTGCAGTTACGACCGTTCAGTAAACGAACTGTGGATATTGCCTGTAAGAGACGACGACAATCCTCCGCGAGTCAAACGAGAAAACTTGTCGCCATCATACATTCCACTTCCCCTCCCTTCCCTTCTCGTCGCTGAATCACGGCAGTAGCTTGTGCTCTGGTATAGCAAATACGGCGAGTTCGTCAATTTAAATTGCGCGCCCGGAAGTAACATAAAACCTCATTTCTTCTGTCAATCATTCACGAAGAGCTGATGATGATGATGATGCTTGTTGTTTTAAGGGGCCTAACATCGAAGGTCATCGGCCCCTCACGAAGAGCATCCCTGACTTTATTTTTGTAGGTATGCTCTCTGGTAAGACCTCAATTAGAGTATGGTTCGAGTGTATGGGACCCACACCAAGACTTCTTGATACCGGAACTGGAAAATATGCAAAGGAAGACCGAATTTGTTTTGAGTGTTTTCCGATAAGGGAACAGTGTTTCGAAAATACTGCAAACTTTGGGCTGAGAAGACTTAGGAGTAAGGAGAAAAGATGCTCGACTAAGTGATTTATTTCGAGCCGTCAGTGGAGAGATGGCGCCGAATGACATTAGTAGCCGAATAGGCTTGAGCGGTGCTTTTAAAAGTAGGAAAGTTCAAAATAGGAAGATGAAGTTAGAGTTCAAGAGGACAAATTTTGGGCGAATATTCATTTATAGGACGAGGAATAAGGGGTCGGAATAACTTATAACAGGAAATGCTCGATACAATTCCCAGTTCTTTGAAAACATTTAAGAAAAAGCTAGGTAATCTGCCACTTGGGCGACATCCCCAAAATACAGATGCTTGATAATTGATTGATTGAACTAAGGTTCCTTCTGTCAGGCAGTGTATTTTCAGTCCCCGGAGCTTTAATAGTCGCATCTCTGACAGTTTAATGAAGCCCAACGATGAAACTATAAATTCAACTCAATTTTACATTATTTCTGATAAATGCTCCTCCCCAGCTGGCTGTCTGACAGTCCAACATCTATTCTAATTACGTTATTAAAAAACTGCCGAGCACTCTACTTCATTTCCCTCGATGAATAATAATTCTCCGTCCTTCTGATATAAAAGTGACTTTTGTGCATGCGCCTTAATTATCACGACTGAATTTAATCTCTTTGATTCGTTTAATAAATACTCTATGCCAATTAGTGATAATACACACTCTCCTTTTGCTTTCAGCTCTTTAGAAGGAGAATAGAGTCTTGAAATGAACATCAATTTAAAATAAATGGCTTATATTGTCGTTATTAAGCCCTCTGTTCCTCATACAGACAAGTGGATCATTTGTGAGATAGGTACGAGGGGTGATCAAGAAGTATTATCAATCATCATCATCCATCAATGATCTGGGTTTAGGGCGGTCGCCCAGATGGCAGATTCCCTATCAGTTGTGTTCCTAGCTTCTTATTAAATAAATGTATTGAACATTTCCCTTGATAATTAATACCATCCTTTTGAATTCCAACTTTATCTTCATACCTTCATATCTTTCCTATTTTTGAAAGCTTCACTCAAGCTTGTTCTTCTACTTGTGTCATTACATGCCAGCTCACCAATGACAGCTCGAAACATACCATATAGCCGAGCATCTCGTCTCCTTACTTCCAAGTCTCCCAGCCCAAAGTTTACAACACTTTAGTAACACTATTCTTTTGTCGGAAATCACCCAGAACAAATCGTGCTTCTTTCCTTTGAATTTTTTCCAGTTCTCGTATCAAGTAGAACTGGTGAGGGTCCCATACACTGCGGTTTTACCAGGGACTTATCCGCCCTCTACTTTACACCCCTCATCATCATCATCATCATCATCATCATATCCCTTTATCCAGCTGTAGCCGGGTAGCGGCAAATATGGTTCCTCTCCACTTTCTTCGTTCTTTCCACCACTCTTCCTCCAACACTGTGTCCCACTCCAGGTTTCTTTCTATAATACTGCGTTGGATTGTGTCCTTCCATCTCAATCGTGATCGTCCACGGCCTCTCCTTCCTTGCATTTGCATTTCCATCACTTTTTTGGCATTCTTTCGTCACTCATTCGCTTTATGTGCCCAAGCCGTCTTAGTCGGCACTTCAGTATTCTATCATTCATTTTTTCCACTCCAATTTCTTCCCGGATTATCTCATTCCTTATTTTATCCTTTCTACTCTTCTGTATCATACTCCTCAAGAACTTCATTTCGGCTGCCTACTACAACCCTAAATACACTTATAACCATATGAAGAGATGATTTGTAACTACTTCGTTAATATGATTAGCCCCAAGGAAGATCATTCCTTATTAACTTTACGCTGTCCTCTTTTGTGTCTGAGACGGAGCCGTGAGCCTGCAGAAAGCGTCTCAGTTTCGATTCACGACTACACTGTCGGATTTAAAATGCTCAACCTCACATACATTAATATTGCCATATTCATGTTGGTATATCCAAGAGGTTATACTTTTGAAATTTCGTATTATTATCGTGATTAGCCTCGCGATTCTATGGCAATCGCTGAATACAACAGGCTTCACCAGGTAGTGATCACTGCGTGGAGGGACCACTGTACCTACCATAGCTTGTTCATTACTTATTACTTATAATCAAAACTCGGATTTTCATGCCGTAACAGGTTAGAATGCAAACTAAATTTGGTTAACAGGAAGTGTCGGTCACCCGCTCTTCCACAATGTAGCAAGAGTAACATAAATTATAGGAGTTCTGATGGGTCGTACCCCTAATGCTTATGCAAACCACATAGCATAATCGTTGTGAAGGTAGACTATACTTGCTGCTCGCTTCGGATACTTTGCATTCTAACCTATTAATGCATAAAAATCCGGGCTCTACTTATAACCGTAGATTTGATTTATTCCCAGGGCTAGCGGCTCTCCGGAAGTGAGTTGACCGTGGGCCATTTATTTCCAAATACTATATTGTTTTGTTTAATAGAATGATTATTGTGTCATTGTTCTTAAGCAGGGGAGTTTATACATTCTGTATTTGCTTAGGCTCTTATGGATTTGAACACTGTATTGGGCGAAGGCCTGTAAGGTTCAATAAATCGTATTTACACTTACACTTGTAATTTTGAAATATGTGGGTCTAGTTTTGGCACCTCTTGAATGTTTACTTAACCAGGATGAAGTGACCTTCCTCAATCGAATAAAATTTATAATTTAATTTTAATCAAAAGAGCTTTTGGTGGAATAAATATTACGTAAGAGTTCGGTTCCTTCGCTGAATGGTCTGCATGGAGGCACTCGGTTCAGAGGGTCTTGAGTTTGATGGGGATAGAAGGGGAGAAAGAGTTGAAAGAGAACAAGAAGGCATGGATAAAATGTCTCACATTTACTTGACACTTACTCACCTGTGAATATTTCTACAAGTTAACCGTATATTAATATTTACAAAAGACAGTGTAGGAAGCTGTAAGAACTGTGCAGAGGAGGAGGTGGAGAATCTAGTTGGGGGTTGGGGGGAGGAGAAGGGGGTGATAGTAACAGAGGGGGGAGGATAGGAAAAATAATTGGCATTTAGTATTCCTGTCAATATTTTTTTTATAAAATATAGCATACTAAACTGGAAGAAATGTGAGGTTGAGGAGAAGGGAGGAAATAAGAACGTATTTACTTGACGATCAATATTTCTTTTAAATGGAAGTGTGGAAGTTGGAAGAAGGGTCCAGTACTGAATCGTTAGAGATTTTATGGACTTACCTGGCACCATTCCTCCGTAACGCACCACAGCCGTATCCTTGGCTAGCATCTTGTAGGCCAGCCGGAAGTCGAAGTTGTACCCAGTCTGATCTCTAGCCAGGCGCTGTAACCTGAGCGCCAGGGTGACTGAGCTGGTCTCGCTGTAGTAGAGGGCGGGACCCCAGGAGGTGCCACACCACGAACCTCCCATTCGCGGTCGGTCCGACTCTGAGATATGCATGGCTCCGTCAGGACAGCCCTCTGCAGTGAACGAGACGAAGCGCCCCAACGTGAAGCTGTCGAACGTGAGCTGAAAGCAAGTCAGAAAGAAAGACGTATTACGCCGCTTTACCAGAAAAGAAACGGGGCAGTGCAACGGAACCTCGCTGCAGTAACGGTAACAAAATGGTGTTGGGAGAATGGTCAGGTCAGAGGAATAATGTGGACGCAGGCAAGGAAATTAACATTTATTTACACAAAAGCCACGGGAAGCAATATTTTACGTTACGGAATTTCGAAACGAGTGAGTAAACTTATCACTTTAGTGGCTGCAGTGTACAATATTTTATTACATACTTTGGTTAATTTACTTATTTTAACACTAGAACTGCAATTGAAATTATCATAATTTCGTTCTCGATACGCACGGTTACTCATTGTTATCGTTTTGCCTCTGTTTTTTGTACATTGCTTTATGAGTCTCATTATTTATGTTTATCATTAAAAAGACGCCACGTACTCGTTACTCTGTCATAATAAACACGCCGCTTTGAGTACGGAGTAAGTCCTGGATTTTCTTTCAAGGGGGTATGCCAGTCAATTCAACTAGGTGTCATCTTCCCAGTCTGCTACGATCCGCTCCCTGATGCTATCTACCTGGTCATGGGAGGCTTTTACCTTGGTTGTTGCGTCCCCTATGATACCATTCCTTACGAGTTGCTGTTTCCACGGCTGTAATAGAATAATTGAAACCTCTTCAGTGCTCAGCCTATGTGAGGCATCAAGGAATTTCACCAGACTTGTTATGCTAATATATATAATAATACTAATATCAACTTACATTAAGCTTGAAAAATCGTGATCTGAATCACCGCTTTCCGAGTTATCACTTGACTGGAAGTAATCTTCGTATGAATTTTGTCTTGTTAGGTCTTTTATATTTAGACCATATTGTACATGAGGCATATCTTCAGGAATGTCATGCAAGAGAGTCAGCAAGTGATGGTTTATGAGGTATATTTACTGTACTGTGACAAGCTGACGAATGATAACATTACCGGAGACGCAGAGGAAATACAGTAATGCTCGTACAATTAGTAATATATCGGAATTCCATTGTTGTGTTTTTGAACATTACCTTTGTTTATATGATAATTATAAGTAGGTGATTATATCTCAACGAGAGATATGAGTTATAATACATTTTATTATCATAATTAATACAGCGGTCAAAATGACCGCTCCGGCGGTAGTAGGTACTACTAACGCCCCATCCATTAATGCAAAATTAATTATATTTAATAGTGATTTTTCCTGACCACCAATCAGGAAAAGTCACTGCAGCTCAATGTCCTATAATAAATACTGTAGTCAAAATGGAGTTTGGAAAATGTGTAGCGGTCATTTTGACCGTTCTGGCGGTTCTAGTGTTAAATTATATGAATAAGGAATACATAATTTTGACTCCTCACGATGAAAATAGTCTGTGTTTGATCCCTGTACTTACTTTTCCTTATTTTGTGTTCGTGTCTTCGTATGAAATATATGATATTGTACCTGGAGGTATGTTGTAATAGAACATTTAAATTAATATTATTTGAAGCAGCGAACAGTCCACTAAGCTACTATGGTCCTGTATCATTTACGCGAATACAAACTTTAGGATATATGTGATATTTATCTGTTGGAAATGTGTTCACCTATCAGTACTGTAATGGCAGCAGATTACTTGAGTTGGGAATGCAGAGGCGCCATTTTTCGTGTAGATGGATACGGAAGCACAGTGCTGCAATCTGGCGGAGAAACAATTCAACACGGTTAAGTTTGGTGTTCTTTGATTCATGTATGATCTCTCTGACTGCCCGTGTTAACATTACTGTGAAGCGGAGTTCAACCAATCAGAGACGATTTCTAACAAAACAGTACCGTAAAGTGTCATTTTCCATATTCTTTTGAGTACGGGAAGAAGGCAATTACCAGGTGTATGCATACGTTTTTGCCTGTTGTTGTGGTAAGTTATGAATACCATGCCAGAAAAACTGCTTGTCTTTTGCGGCAAACCATTCATCGAGCCATTTTCCAACTTCCTCGAAATTGCTTAAGTGCTGCTCTCCGAGCGCGTGCCCTACTGATGCGAAGAGGTGATAGATGGTGCCAGGTCGGGAGAGTACGGCGGGTGCGGAAGGATATCACAGTCAAGCGATTTCAAGTTGTTTTTCCACTGGTTTAGCTGTGTGAGACGGTGCATTGTCGTGTAACAAAATCACTTTGCCATGTCTTCTGTCCCATTCCGGTCATCTTTCGATCAATTCGTGATTAAAACTAATCATATGTTGGCGATAACGTTGTGCATTAACGGTTTCGCCAGGCTTCAAGAGTTCATAATACACAATACCGCTCTGGTCCCAACAAACACAAAGCACCATGTCTCACTTGTTCTAATCAATGGAGCGTGTTGACCATATGTTTCTATCACCAAACGATGCCTTTCCGCAGCCTTCTTCTTTTGATTAAATAAGAAAAAAAAATGTGTGCTGCAAATGTTCTTTTTCAGGCACAAACTTCAACATGATCACTGAACACAGACGCTAGTGTTTGGCGGACTCAACTTGTGTGAGTTGGTAGATTGGTTGGTAGGTTGGTAAGTTAATGTCAGACGAACAAACTGACGTGAAAATGTAAATCCACAGCCTGTTTCCAGTCATTTTACCGGGCCAAGAATGGAATGAATGAAGCCCCATCTAGCGGTGAGGATAGGAAAAATGTGCCGGCGGCCGAAGTCTGTCGCACTCCTCTGGGGCAATGATTAATGAAATGATATTGGAGAGTGTTGCTGGAATGAAAGATGACAGGGATAACCGGAGAAAAACCTGTCCTGCCTCCGCTTTGTCCAGCACAAATCTCACATGGAGTGACCGGGATTTGAACCACGGTATCCAGCGGTGAGAGGCCGGCGCGCTGCCACCTGAGCCACGGAGGCTTCAACAAATGTGTCAAATTCATACGCTGCGTACTATTCGCTGGCGCCAACCCTTTGTGAAACCGCAAGAGACTTATGCATACATAATGGATGAATGGCAGATATATATGGAGACCACATTCGGGAGATAGTGAGTTCAAACCCCACTCTCTGCAGCCCTGAAGATGGCTTCCCGTGGTTTCCCATTTTCACATCAGGCAAATGTAGGGGCCGTACCTTAATTAAGGTCACGGTCGCTTCCTTTCCCCGCCTAGTCTATCGTCACCATAACTATAAAAAGTATGGGGCCAATGACAACACAGAAAAAAGTGATCAGAATGATGACTTTGTGTCGAGGGCAGTGGCATAAGATGCCAGGGGAATTATAATTTTCTGCCATATAGTTAGGATGGACAACAACAGAATCAAGAAACACAATATTAATAATATGTACAAACGTAAGAATGGCCGCCGGTAAGTTCAAGGAAACAGACTGGTAGGACAGAAAGTAATACAAGATAGAAGGAATTTTGAAAAAAAAATGATGCGATCATTTCAAGGGCTTCCATTTCAAAGAAAAGAAGATAAATCAGGGTGGAAGAGCAAAAGGAAAATTAAAGCAAATTAATGTTGTTGGGAAGAAAGATAATGATGATGATGATGCTTGTTGTTTAAAGGGGTCTAACATCCAGGTCATCGGACCCTAATGGTAGGAGATGAGACGAAATTTAATCACAATTAAAATTTCAAAATTCATCCACTCATTAGAATTCAAAAACACGAGGATGAACAGTGATTATGAACTTAAAACAGTCAGTGGATTCAACCCGAAATGCCCCACCTTCTCAGAAACTAAAAAAACAATGGTATAAACTGAACAATGGACTCTTCCAAAGCAAAATCTAAATCGATGATGTCAAAAGGGGTCCAAAATCCACGTCAACGGCCCCTCACAATGGTACTAATCACTAGTAAAGTAGAACCATGGTACTCCTCACATAGTGGTACTGATCACAGGTAACACAGACCCATCGTGTACCTCACATAGTGGTACTGATCACAGGTAACACAGATCCATCGTGTACCTCACATAGTGGTACTGATCACAGGTAACACAGATCCATCGTGTACCTCACATAGTGGTACTGATCACAGGTAACACAGATCCATCGTGTACCTCACATAGTGGTACTGATCACAGGTAACACAGATCCATCGTGTACCTCACATAGTGGTACTGATCACAGGTAACACAGACCCATCGTGTACCTCACATAGTGGTACTGATCACAGGTAACACAGACCCATCGTGTACCTCACATAGTGGTACTGATCACAGGCAACACAGATCCATCGTGTTCCTCACATAGTGGTACTGATCACAGGTAACACAGACCCATCGTGTACCTCACATAGTGGTACTGATCACAGGTAACACAGATCCATCGTGTACCTCACATAGTGGTACTGATCACAGGTAACACAGACCCATCGTGTACCTCACATAGTGGTACTGATCACAGGCAACACAGACCCATCGTGTACCTTACATAGCGGTGCCAATCGCAGGTACTGTAAACACATAGATAACCACCCATGATGATACAAATCACAGGTAATCTCATGGTTCAAGATCCATCATCCCTCGGTCCCTCTTTTTGTCGTCTATTACGACAGGCAGGAGGTACCGTCGTTGTATTCTTCACCTGCACTTCCAAACCACAGATGGAGGGAAGAAAGAGAGGCGATAACATTGTAAACAAAATGACACAAATGGTCTATTTTACGGAAGAACAATAAGCAGAAGAATAAAAAGATGAGTGGAAACAAGAAATGTATTAACTGTCATAGAAACGTGAGAGTTATTAGCATTTTGAACTTTAAACGTGATTATGTCAACCTTCTCATATATTATAATTAATTTAGTATATAGAATCCATTTCTCTCTGTATTTTGCCCTGTTCATCTCTCAGACTTCACCTAGAAATTGGAAAGGCAATTTTCCTAATGGCATCTGCGATGTTAAACAACGACTACCAGAGCACATTTCTCTTTCACTAGTAAAGACATTCCAAAAAAGGACAGTTTTCTTCGTTCATCCCTCCAATTAATCAAGCAGGTATCAAGGGTTCTTTTTCTTTCTTCCTGTAGGTCTTATAAATCAGACTAATCGGTTCTCGTCCTGGGGTAAGTCCCTCCTCCCATATAACTTGTAGCGCTATCTAGGCCACCGTTCGTAAATCCTCGCACCTCCACTCCGACCGCATTTTGCCTCAGTTTTATTGAAGCTGCAGTCTCAAGGGACACCGCAGGGGGCGTCGTTGGCTCCTAAACTAGTCGAGATATCACCACGGCTCGAGTTACACGCAATCCGACGAGGTGGGAGGAAGCCATACCTTGTTTAACATGGCCGAACGAACTTCATCTTCTTTAAGAGCGTTGCTCTTCGTAAGTCAATATACTGTTCTATAATTTGTTAGGAGTGAAGCCATTATTTCTGATTTAAGATTATAATTTATTTCCTTCTATAGTAAGTCTTTATGCATTAAAATATTATATTTATTATCCACTCACTTTATTATTCATCATTCTGCCATACGACAATTAAAAGGCATATATTACCCTAACTGAAATGAAATAATTAATGTTATTGGCTTTACGTCCCACTAACTACTTTTTCGGTTTTCGGAGACGCCCAAGTACCGGAATTCAGTCCCGAAGGAGTTCTATTCCTTTCCAGTAAATCCACCAACACGAGGCTGAGGTATTCGAGCACCTTCCAATACCACCGGACTGAGCCAGGATCCAACCTGCCAAGTCGGGTTTAGAAGGCCATTGCCTCAACCGTGTGAGTCACTCAATCCGGCTAAAAATAAATAAATAAATAAATAAATAAATAAATAAATAAATAAATAAATAAATAAATAAATAAATAAATAAATAAATAAATAAATAAATAAATAAATAAATAAATAAATAAATAAATAAATAAATATCGGCTATCGGCACAAAATATTAAACAACCGAGGGAGTTGGCTAAGCGTTTAGTCCTCTGCAGCTGTGGGCTTGCATTCGGGAGATAGTGGGTTCGAATCTCACCGTGGGCAGCACTGAATGTGGTTTTCCGCGGTTTCCTATTTTCACACATTAAGAGCCAATGCCGCTAATTCTATCCTTTCCCATCCTTGCATCGCCGAAGAACTTGGACGTGTTGGTGTAACGTTGTACCACTACCAGAAAAAATCCTCGGCACGGCTGGAATCGAAGCTGGGTCCTCTGAATCGAAGGCCAGTTTCCTGGATATCAGTTCACAGCTGCATGGCGCTGACAGCACGGTCAGTTCGCTAAAACCTGCAATGCAATTTAGGCAGAGTGGGGCTGATAGGTTGAGGGAATGCAGTACTAAATATCTGTGAGAATCCTTGAATATACAGGTTATTCACACCAATGTCCTCTAGTTTTTCCTCTGTTAAAACTATTCGTGTGCACGCGTGTTTTTTATTCAGCACTGAGCCTGTAGTTTCAAATTTATTTACAGTTAATTGAATCTGTGCTCGTGAAGGAGCCACTTCACAAGGAAATAGCTGAACAAATGCATCGCGTACTCGTCGAGCCGACTCATAATTAAAATAACATTTACATATGAAAATACCTTGTTGCATTAACAACTGTCTCACTATGTTGACAGCTGAGATTCACGTGCATGCTCCTTACAAGGCCAACAACTATGAGCGCGCCTCCCGTACAGCTGCCTATGTCTCGGAGAGTAGAAACGCCGCTGAACGGTCTGGGTTTATAAGAGACGCCCTATAGATGTTTAGTGACGCACTTACCGATCCTAAGTCTCTATAATCGATCGTTCACATGGAATCAGTTCCGGCGAAGTCAGGTAACGTTGAATCGGCCACCTATCATCCACTGCTGTACGGCGGGTTGCATCCCTTTGTCCGACAGAAATCTCTTGAAGACACGTACTAACAATCTTAACCTGTACAATTCTTTCCGAGCAACTTTCACAGAAATATATCTTTCACCTACACTCTATATTTAATTTTTTGTTTACACTCTTCCTTGTCTGTCCCTTGTATCTCAGAGTGTATATTATTCTACTTCTGACCGACATATCGAAACATAACTTTATGGGAAGGGCGTGGTAGAGAAGTATGAGGACAGCTGTACGAACAGATCCAAATCACCACTGCACACAGGTATAACATCCACTCGTAGGTCGTATCTACATTTACACGTTTACTTGGCATGGGATGACCATTTAACACGAAGACCGCACTTCACACAGGCGAGGCACGAATGATATATAACTCACTACCAGATGGGATAAAATAGTACACTGTCACAGAGGGCACGTGCATAAAACGACCTGTAAAATAAATAAATAAATAAATAAATAAATAAATAAATAAATAAATAAATAAATAAATAAATAAATAAATAAATAAATAAATAAATAAATAAATAAATAAATAAATAAATAAATAAATAAATAAATAAATAAATAAATAAATAAATAAATAAATAAATAAATAAATAAATAAATAAATAAATAAATAAATAAATAAATAAATAAATAAATAAATAAATAAATAAATAAATAAATAAATAAATAAATAAATAAATAAATAAATAAATAAATAAATAAATAAATAAATAAATAAATAAATAAATAAATAAATAAATAAATAAATAAATAAATAAATAAATAAATAAATAAATAAATAAATAAATAAATAAATAAATAAATAAATAAATAAATAAATAAATAAATAAATAAATAAATAAATAAATAAATAAATAAATAAATAAATAAATAAATAAATAAATAAATAAATAAATAAATAAATAAATAAATAAATAAATAAATAAATAAATAAATAAATAAATAAATAAATAAATAAATAAATAAATAAATAAATAAATAAATAAATAAATAAATAAATAAATAAATAAATAAATAAATAAATAAATAAATAAATAAATAAATAAATAAATAAATAAATAAATAAATAAATAAATAAATAAATAAATAAATAAATAAATAAATAAATAAATAAATAAATAAATAAATAAATAAATAAATAAATAAATAAATAAATAAATAAATAAATAAATAAATAAATAAATAAATAAATAAATAAATAAATAAATAAATAAATAAATAAATAAATAAATAAATAAATAAATAAATAAATAAATAAATACATACATAAATACATAAATAAATAAATAAATAATTAAATAAATAAATAAATAAATAAATAAAATCTTTCAAAGTGGAAGTTCAGAGTTAGAGTTCCCTCTTATATGTAACTACTTGAAATTGAGGTTTCGATTCCTCTGTGATGTCTTGGAAGCCTTGGCTTCTTTCCTTAATACTAAATTTCTATTTAAGGTTTGATTACCTTTTGAAGAGAAACATTTGTTAGTAGAGGCCCAAGCCACCGTATCAAATCAAAGACAGTGTAAGACCAGCAAATCTTGTCGTGTAAAAGTGAGAGTTCCTTCTCCTCTGTTAATAATTGTTAATTATTAAGTTCAAGAGTTTATCTTGTCATTTTCCCTTACGAATATTTATTGTCATCTCTTGGCAAATTTTGTTAAATTGTTGCTATTGTTTTTGAAAAGAAATTCAAACAGTAAAAAATAGATCATTTAGGAACTATCATAATTTTTTTATGGGGTCTCTTTGTTTATCTGCCTAGGGCCTGCCGCTTCTTCATCTCTCCTGCCCCTGTTGGGTTAATAATAATAATAATAATAATAATAATAATAATAATAATAATAATAATAATAATATGTTAGTCCCGTAAACATTTAGAGTGCTCCATTAGAAGAGAATGATGTTCGAGCCTTATCTCCCCGTTTTGAGGCTTTGTTCCTGCAGCATTTAAGATCGACGGTGATGCAAATGCTGATGAGTGTGTTCACAAAGGGACGTGTTTAATATTCTCCAGTTAATGTCTATGGTAATGCAGCGACGAACTTGTCTTTGTCTGCAGCTCTATTCGCAGTAAGACTGAGTTTATATAGTTGGCAGCATTGTTATTCTATTACGCGGGGTTATCTACTGAAAATTATGCTAATTAATTGTGCTCTTTAACTCGGAATGGGTTGTTCAGTTCTGTGAGCTGAGCCGACTGCAGCTGGTAGAGGAGGAATCGTCACTCTTTACGCCCTTTATCACGGCGTGGTCCGCAGGTTGAATGTGTACTAGCGTTTGGACACTGATACCCGCGGTAAAGGTGTACGTCTAAGAGACGCACACGCCAAGAACTTTGCTCAGCATACACCAAAATGAGTGCCACATCTACCTTTCACATGGAAGATAATTGACGAAAATCAGGGATGTTGGAATAGTGACTGGGAGACTAAAATGATAGAAAACAGAACCTGGAGAATTACAGTACTGTACTTGTAATGTTTATAAGGGGAGTTACACTAGGCACTGTCATTGGACCGGTGTGTTTTCTTATATAAGGCACGGGGCCATATTTTGTCCCCTTAGCGGATTTGGACTTGTAGAAATTCAGGAATAATATGGACAAGGCTAGGAATTGGTATATATATTACTGAAGATATTCTCCACCTACAGGCAAGTTACCATGAAACTGTTATAAGTTTAAGGTTGTCGATATTTGACATAAACACTCCAAAAACTAAACTATCAAAATGTGTTCGTAATTTCGTCCCCCATCAAGTTTATCAAAAGTACAATTAATTTTAATATATTTTTTCCTTTCTAACTTTATCAAACCCCACTCACGGCATTACAACCCTTGAAGGTCCTTGGCCTACCAAGCGACGGCTGCTCAGCCTAAAGGCCTGCAGATTACGAGGTGTTATGTGGTCAGCACGACGAATCCTCTCGGCCGTTATTCTTGGCTTTCTAGACCGGGGCCGCTATCTCACCGTCAGATAGCTCCTCAATTCTAATCACGTAGGCTGAGTGGACCTCGAACCAGCCCTCAGGTCCAGATAAAAATCCATGACTTGGCCGGGAATCGAACCCAGGGCCTCCGGGTAAGAGGCAGGCACGCTACCCCTACACCATGGGGCGGCAACCATACCAAACACTTCCCCTATAATGAATTACTTGAAGACCATTTACGAAAAATATTTTCTTCGTGTTCTTTTTAACAAAATCTTTCAGCGTTACTCGTGGGATGTTAACCGCTTTACTTGCACGTTTGTAACCCATTATCTTGTCCCTCACTGCCTTAATAGCCTTTTTCATTGCCTCTTTATCCCACTGTTGAGTTTTCTCATCTGAAAATAATATTAAACATAAATAACAAATAAAATGAAGGGGGACGAAATTACGAACACTGCCTGATTTAATGTAATGGCCGCTACAGTAAAGGTCGATGCGGGGATTGCACGCCAGGAACTACACCACACGACTTGAATGCACTCCACTATTTCATACACATATCAGTGCTTATTATAGGAATAACAGGGTGTTAATTCCAATGCTGCACGAATTCAGCTCAGTATGAAAAATGAATCCTCCTTGTATATGGAGACTGAACGTGGTGCACACAACGAACTCTCACAACAAGACAACGGGACGAGGCTACGCGTGTGCGCACGGCTAAACAATAGGTACCAACCGTGTAAACTGGAAATACCTAAGGGGACGGAATTAGGTGCGGGGACGGAATTTGGCCCCCTTACTTTACATTTAAACGATTTTAGTAAGGAACTGGAATCACAGTTAAGGTTTTTGCGGATGATGTTGCACTGTATAGGGTATTAAATAAGGAATGTGAGCGACTGGAGATAGACCTCGACAGATCTATAGACAGCAGAAAATGATATGATGGTTAACGGGGTGAGATGTGAGGTTGTAAGTTTCACCAAGCGGAGAAATCCTATCATTTAACAAAAGCCACCGGCACTGTTACTATGATTATGATGGTTATGAATCAATTTGATTCTGTGAAAACAATTCTTTAAGACAGACGTCATCACATACTTGCTCCGCTCGGGACTGCTGTCAGTCACGTGACAAGAGAGCAGCGGACAGGCGGGTTGCATACCGTGGCGGTACTGTACTTGCCGTTTGGAAATGTTACCATTTGAACAACAGCAATGAAATACATGCCGGTACATAAATAATCTCTCAGGAATTATCGAACATTATAATATATATTTAAATAGGGTAATATGAAATGTACGTACAACCTCAAATGTATTATTCTTAAGTTTTCTAGTAACGCTATGCTTTCCCGGCCTTCATATTTATCATACTTGTTCAAATGACATAAGGAACAACGGCACTGCAGATTACATTTTTAAATGTTATTCAATAATTTATTATATATTAAACATTATGTGTGTGTTATTTTCTTGAAGTATCAAATACTCTTCATCACAAGAAGGTTTGAAACTTGTTGGCGTCTATGGCCTACGCTGTACTGAATTCTCTTCCACAGTAAATGCAATATTTACCGACTAGTCTTGAACGTCGTGTGGTGTGAGGATAAAGGCGAGAACACACTACTGTCACCTCACGTGAGTTCACGCGAATCGTGTCGCAATCTAACCTGTCCAGGATGCGCTATATCTTTCAGCTACTAACCTTCAGCACGTACTACGTCGTACACTTCCCCTACTTGCTCGCTAAGCCGCTCTCGTTCCTCAAGAGTGGGGAGCAAACTGGCTCCCAAGGCTTTATGTGTGGAGCATGTTCCTGTATGGAAGTGAGATCTTAAGACTAGTCATGACAGAAGAGTAGCTGGTAGCTTTCGAGTTATGATATTTCAAACAAAACTTAGGTTTAACCCTGAACTAGTATTGTGGGGTGCTGCCCCACCCCGTTGTAATTCTCCGATATTGTTGTAGATACAATAACGCAGATTGTTTATTGTCGTATCGTGTAGTCACCAGTCTAGTACAGAAGAATTAGTGGCCCGGAGCAGATGTTAGTGACTGGAGTGGTGTCGTGAAAATTGTCTCTATGGGGTGCAGTGTCACCCCACAATACGAGTTTAAATTGTAACGCTGTTTTCCTAATGGCACATTATTTGACACGAACTGACTTAGAACATTATGCCGGACACTTAAGTGAAATAAATAGTGACGGTGCAGGCCTTAATCTAGAATTAAATAATGAACAAGATAGTGATTTTAGTGACGGAGAGAATTAACAATGCTGGAAACTGTTGATACTTTCTGCTTCTCTGTCTCAATTCATTGCGGCGGGGTCGTGGAAGGTGGGGAGTGACATAGGGACCATTAGTGCTGCCTCTATCAATTAGTCAATCTGATATTGAGTTATCGGAAGAAGATGATGAGGTACAGGGTGAAAAATTCGGGTCCACAGGCAACTGCTTTTATGGAAAAGATGGACATAATTGGGCAAAAGATGCCATCCCCGTGGTGTAGGGGTAGCCCGTGCCTCTTACTCGGAGGACCCGGGTTTGATTCCCGGCAAGGTCAGGAATTTTTACCTGGATATGAGGGCTGGATCGAGGTCCACTCAGCCTACGTGATTAGAATTGATAATGATGATGTTTCGCACATTGCGACACATTTACAGGCAACAAAAACCTATGGTGTTCATCACATAAGAGAACTAAACACAGGGACTCGCGCTATCGTGTGGTGTTCCTCATATAGTCGGTACTAATCACAAGTAGTTTCATGGTTCTAATACTATTATCCCTTGGTAACCCCTTTTAGTCTCCTATTACGACAGGCAGGGTGTACCGTGGGTGTATTCTTCGTCTGCGTCCCCCACCCACAGGGGATGTGATTAGAATTGGGGCGCTATCTGACGGCGAGATAGCGGCCCCAGTCTAGAAAGCTAAGAATAACGGCCGAGAGGATTCGTCGTGCTGACCACACGACACCTCGTAATCTGCAGGCCTTCGGGCTGAGCAGCGGTCGCTTGGTAGTCCAAAGCCCTTCAGGGCTGTAGTGCCATGGGGTTAAGTGGGCAAAAGCCACAACAGCTCCGTCACGAATTCGTAAACAGTTACGCATCTACCAGGAGTAAAAGGGAACGCAGTCGCGAATAAACCTAAGACATCGCAAGAAGCCTCGTCGCAGCTCTTCAGTGATGTAAACTGATGATATTATTCAAGTAATACTGGAACAGACAAATACCTTTGCATTAAAAATAAAAGAAATCTCTTAATTTGGCGTGTACCAAAACCCCAATATACCAGTTAAGTGAGTCTAAATCCACAATACCAGTTCAGGGTTAGACAATTTAAGAATAGACTTAAGATCCTATTTGCAAAAAATCACCAATGCGACTTTATTATTCATACGGTGAAGAAGATTAGTTTGAAGGCTGTGTTCCATCGATTTATTGTGGACTCTCTCCATCCACTCTGCAACTACGGAAACACTCTCTCTTTCTTAGCATTAATCCCGACTTGCAGGGTCTGCTGCTTTGCTACATCTCCTCCATTTCTGTCTGTCGTTGACATCTTCTGGTGTTAAGCCAACACTGTGCATGTCTGCCCTGATGTTGTCAGTCCATCTCTTTGCCGGTCTTCCTCGTGGTCTTGTTCCCTCTGGGTTGATGTGGAGCGCTGTTTTGGCAACTGAGTCGTCCTGTTTTCTCATGACGTGGCCGTACCAGCGGAGACGGGCTTCCCTCACTTTGTCTATGATGGGCGCGATACCAAACCTTTGCCGGACGTCCGTGTTCCTTATGTGGTCACATCGGGTCAGCCCCATGGACCATCGAAGCATCTTCATCTCCATGGTTGTCAACATTTGCTCCTGTTTATTGTTTTAGTTTTTTTATTGTTTTAGTATTTATTTATGAACAAACAGGCTTTCCGCCCCATTACATGTTCACAAAGCAATAAGACACAATATTAATAATTATAATAAAAAAATAATAAAAAATAATAATAAAATAATGATAATAATAATATAATAATAATAATAATAATAATAATAATAATAAAAAATAATAATAAAATAATGATAATAATAATAATATAATAATAATAATAATAATAATAATAATAATAATAATAACTAAATACATAATAATATAATAATGATAATAGAGATAATAGGAATAAATAATAACAAAAATGATAACAATTCTGTAGCAGTCCTCGGCTCGAGGATCCAGCCGACTCATCACTTGTCCTTATGCCTACAGCAACTTTCGTCACATTCATTTTCCCTGACATACTCCCGATCAATACCAAAACATCGACAGTCAGCACTTACATTCTAACCAGCCATAACACAAACAAAAGTCCTCCACGTTCACAACAATAAATAACACAATCCTAACCCAGCAGAAAATCATAATAACTTACAATCGAATTTCAACACTGGTCTCCCTCCACACTTACCTTAAATACCACTTTTATTTCAATGCATTACTACCTCTCATGTTGCAACTAGTCCATTATTTAGCCATGCTTGATCTCATTTTAAAACCCAAGCCATGCTCAGCATTACATTTGCTATCGCAACCACCACTCATTACGTGTCCTTGTGGATTCAGCACATACGTCATCTTCATTGTCCTCTAACTTACTCTCTGTCCATACCATAACAACCAACATTCCTCAATTGCCCTTCAATCCATCATACACTACATTTACCAACCCGCACTTAATACAATCATCTCTCCAACTCCAAAAGTTTCAGCAATAAATTAAACCATCTCATTACCAAACCATCTTCGCCTATACCAACACTTCTCCCACACCACATTTTGTTTCAATCGATAAATCTAAAATAATTCAGCAATAAATAAACCATCTACATACAAACTCCCGGATTCAGATACCACCTCTTACCCACAATTTCCATTCCAGATCCACCTCATATACCTTCCACAATACACCACTGAATCTAAATTTACAACATCTCAGATTTACCAAATAACACCGCTTAACACCGCTTCTCACCATATTTCCACCATAGTCCTCAATAACTGCGACCATTTTATACCACCACTTCTCCAACACCTCATTTCAGCAATATGACACATCTTAACTTAATCGTATCTAGATACCAGGCCATCTTCACCTTAAAATACCAAACACTCATATACCATCTCTTCACCAACACCACATTCCAATCTCTACCATCCAAAACTCTTGTCCCTCTTAACACTCACTTAGTTAGCATTAAATATCCTCCTACCAAACCAAAAGCTAATACATCTACCCTTCAATACCAACACATCGCTTCATATACCACCTCTCAATCTCATACCACACTATCATGCTATCCTCTCTCTTATATACATCAACAATAAATATACCACTTCCCCATTGCCACATTTCAGTCTTCACAAATAATTCACCTAATAAATTTACAGTGAATAACAATTACTGACATATCATAAAACTTACCAATCAGCGTCAACTCCAAATATCACAATAAATATATCACTTCACCCTTACCACGTCTCAGCCTTCACAAATTATTTACCCTATTTCAGTCTTCACAAATAGTTACCATCATAACCTAATAAAATTACAATGAATAACAATTACTGACATATCATAAAACAAACAGACCATGCCATCCTGTCCTCTTATCCAACTCCCCTAACTAAATACTCAGTCCCTATATACACTAAACCATTAAAATTTTAACCTACTATCTCCTTCCCTTATACAGATAACTATTCTACCCCCCTATTCCCCTGCCCACCCTCTAACTCACTCTCCTTCATTTTACTCTCGCAGGCCTTTTTTGTCGCACAAAAATACCTGTTCAATTCACCCCCTTTTTCCCATTGTTTAAGAATCCATCTCAGTATTGCGTTCTCATCCCCTCTCCCCAGTATTTCCCGATGCTCGGCACTCAATAATCCATGTCTTAACCCCCTCGTTCCCTCACAGTCTCTTAGCAAGTGAAACTCATCATTCACATCTCCACAAAGTACACACCTTGTCTTATCCCTGCCCTGTAACCAGCCCTTATTCCTTGGCAGACCTAAAAGCCACCACATCATCCCATATCGATTTGACCTATCGACGTATCTAATATTCAACCCTGCTATCTCCTCTATTTTCGTCAAAACAATCAGCGAATTTCTTAGTCTGCTTTCCCCCAATAATTTCTGCCTATGGATATCCCTAATTCTCCTTTCCAGTATTTTCATCCCTCTCACTTCTGTCTTTGACCAAACCTCCCCCCACAGGTGCCCTAATCCTATCCTCTCTAAATATCCTTTTATTTTTTCTAACCATCCACCCTTATACATGCTCTTAAATTGCTGTACATATGCAGCCTGTAAAACTCTCCCACCTTCCTGTCTTTTTAAATTCATCCAATATCTAACTATTCTTTTCACACCCTCTGATTCCAAATCCTCCCCACACATTAATTCCGCCCCTACATTTGCTGTACACCTCGGTAAGCCCATCACTAACTTAGCAAAACTACTAACAATCTTTCTTAGTTCCTCTCTTTTTTCATCCAGCCCCCAAACTTCTGCCCCGTATAATACCCTCCCCACTATTACCGACCTGAACACGAGTCTCAGTGTTTTGTAACTGATCCCCGGGAACTTGAGTATCAAATTTCTGACTGAGGCTAAGGCTGCCAAGCCTCTATATTTCATTCTTTTGATCTGGTCACTCCAAGTTCCCTTATCATTAAAAATAACTCCTAGATATTCCAGCTTCCTTACCTGTTCCAATCTTTCTCCCTGTATTACCCAATTCCCTTCCATCTTTCTTCTTTTGTTCACCTGTACTATCAATATTTTAGACTTATTTACATTAATTTTCAATCCCCATTTCCTCGCAAATAGCATCACTGACTCTAAGGCCCTATTCATCGCCCCTGAAGTTAACGTCATCAATAACACATCATCCGCAAATATCAGTCCTGGCACTTCCAAACCATTAATTACCGGTACAGCCCAATTTCCTGCCCCAAACCCCTCTAGAATATCGTTTATAAATAAAATAAACAGTATGGGCGATAACTTGCAACCTTGTTTTAAACCCACCTTGGACTCTAATGGTCCACTCATTCTCCCTTCTCCCAATTTTACACAAAACCTGACGTCCCTGTATATTCCTTCCACTGCCCTCAACATCTTCTCCGAAATCCCTAGCCTACCTAATTTCTCTCGTAGGGCCTCTCTATTTACCTTATCAAAAGCTTTCTCAAAATCTATTGCTGCTACATAAACCGTACTTCTATTCATATTCTTATACTTTTCTAAAATAGTCTTTACTATCATTATATTATCCACTGTTCTTTTCTTTTTCCTAAATCCCCCTTGGTAATCTGTCAAAATTCCAATTTCTTCCGCCCACCCACTTATTCTGTTCGCTAGCACCCCAGTATATATTTTACTCAGAGAATCCAACAGAGATATACCCCTATAACTGTTCACATCGTTCCTACTACCCTTTCCCTTGTATATAGGGCATATGATTCCTGTTTCCCATTCCCTAGGGTAATTTCCTCCCTCGAATATCCTATTGAATAGTTTCACCATGCCCTCTATCATTATCTCATTTTTACTAATTTCCTTCCAAAACTTATTATTTATACCATTACACCCCCCGGCCGACTTCGCTCTGGCTCTGCTTATCACTCCCCGGATTTCCTCTCTTGTGATTTCTTTATCCAAGTCATAAATTGCCACTCCCCTATTACTCCAAATTACTTCTTCTCCCGAACCTCTCCATCTATCACCCCCCTTTTTTCCTAGTAATTCCTCGAAGTGCCTGACCCATTGCACTTCCTCAATACTCGTTCTCTCCATATTCCTTCCACCCTTAATAATTCTATTAATCTTATCCCAGACTCTCTCAAAATTGTTAGTCTTGCAGTCATTATTTATGGCTTCCATTTGTTCCTCTAACCACGTCTTTTTTGTCTCAGAAATTTTCTTTTTATACTCCTTCCTCAATCTACAGAAAAACTCCCTTTCTTGGCTTCCACCTTTCCTTCTATATTCTCCTAAAGCGTCCATCACCCTCCTCCGCAATCCTTCACACTCCCTATTAAACCATTCTTCTCCCTCTTTCTTATTTCCTTTTCTAGCTTTCACCTTCTGCGCTATCATCTTTATTGGATGTAGCAACAATTCCAAGGCTTTATCAGTATCATTCTCTTCTAACGCCCCTTCCCACCCATATTTCAGAAGATGTAACTCCTCCTTTACTACCCTATTCCAATCCCGGCCCACCTTCTCTGTCCATTTGTACTTATTATAACCCCTCCCTCGTTTATCCTTTGTCTCATTTTCCTTCATTGTACGCTTCTCTACCTCTCTTTTCAGCATAACCCTCACCGGGAAATGGTGTGACTCAATCCAATCTCCTATTTCCATACTTACAACTTCCTCAATCATCCCTTCCGAGCTCAGAACCATATCTATCACACTACCCCCTTTCTCCGTAACATATGTCAATTTCCCCGTCCTGTCACCCTCTATCCACCCATTCAGAATATACAAGTTTCCCACAGCACACATCTCTAGGAGCTTCTCTCCATAACTATTTGTAATTTTGTCCTCACTCCTTCTGCTTTCTAACAAACACATTCCATCCTCCCTACTATAAATTGGGCTCTGTTCTCCTATTCTCGCGTTCCAATCCCCAAATAACAACATATCCTCCTCCCCTGGATACATTCCCCTTATCCTACCAATATCCACCAATAACTCTTCAAAAAAATATTTATTTGCATATTCTGAATTACTAGGATGGCAGTAAACAAAAGCTAGATTTATTTTCTTCCTCCGTCCCTCTCTCTCTCCCAAATTCAATCTCAGCCATATGGTTTCCATCATATCGGTCTCTATATCCTCTACTCTTTCACTAATTTCTTCCCTTTGCTCCTGTTGTTTCGTCATGGGGCGACATTCAGTCCCATAGATCGCTGCTGGCCGTACCACACTCTTATAAACTTTTGCCTTTAGATATTGAGGCATCTTTTTATCACAGAGGACTCCAGTGACCTGTCTCCACTTGAGCCAAGCTGCATTTACCCTCATCCGAGTATCAGGAGTGGTGTCACAGTTTGAGGTGACGACGGATCCTAAGTACTTAAATTGCATGGTCTTCTGCAGGTCTTCTTCACTGATACTTATGGTACCTCTGGTTTGGGGGCCACATTCCAGGTATTCTGTCTTCTGGATATTGAGGTGCAGTCCATTTTCAGCCAGTCTGTCCTTCCACGTTTGAACCTGATGCTGGTGTTCAGGACGGGTTTCTTGTGCAAGTACCACATCATCGGCATAAAGAAGGGTCCAGAGATGTGAAGTCTGTATGTCAGCTGTTGCCGTATCCATGCAGAGGATGAATAGCAATGGTGAAAGGGCAGAACCTTGATGAACACCCACAGTGATATCGAAAGGCGGAGAGATTCCAGCAGGACTCCGGACAACACTAGTGGAATTGCGATACAGAAGTTGCACCCAGCTTACATACTCTTCAGGGACGCCATGACAGCGAAGAGCTCGCCAAATAAGTTCGTGTGGGATACGGTCAAAAGCCTTTTCTAGGTCTAGAAATGCCATGTGTACACTCTTCTGTCTCTCTCTGTGCTTTTCCATCAAGAGGCGTGTGGCATGGATTGCATCGATGGTACTGCATCCCTTAATAAATCCACACTGGTTTGATGTTACAGAGACAATACATCTGAGTCTGCTGTCAGAACTACAGCGCCGAGTCTGATGGGATAACTTGGACTTAACAATGCTGGTAACTGTTGAAACTTCGTGTTTCTCTGTCTCAGTTCATTGCTCGAGGGTCGTGGAATATACACTACTGAGGAATGAGTGCTGCTGATTCGCTGCCTTACTCAGATAGTCATTACTGAACTGCATTTAAGACAGTCGTCAGGTTCCCTCAAAATTGTTCACGAAGTCTTCTTTTAAATGAATTCAAGGAAATTGGAAATTTATCGATGAATTATTCCATTCCATAATTCCCCTTTCTATTGTTCTTTGGGTCATCAGCCCATAGACTCCATGCCGCTCTATCCTGTGCTAGCGTTTTCATTTCTACGTTGCTGCCACATCCTACATCTACTCTAATCTGTTTGTCATATTCATACATTGGTCTACCTCGACCGTTCTTACCGCCTACGCTTCCCTGAAAAACTAACTAAACAAGTCCTGGATATCTTAAGACGTGTCCTATTATTCTATAGTTTCTTCCAGTCAAATTACACGAAATCATTCTCCTGTCAACAGTTCGATTCAATACCTCTGCAGTCGTGATTCGATCTATCCATTTCATTCTTCTGTAACACCACATTTCAAAAGCTTCTATTCTCTTTCTTTTGAGCTAGTTATCGTCCATGTTTCACTTCCACACACTGCCACCCTCCAGAAGAAAGTCTTATAAAACGTCTTTCTATCTTCAGTATCAATGTTCGAAGTGAGAAAATTTCTTTTCTTAATAAAGACCTTCCTTGCTTGTGCTAGTGTGCATTTTATGTTCTCCTTATGTCTGCCATCATTAGTTATTTTACTTCCATTTAAGATTACATTCGCTTTTCTTTGCTTGTGGTTTAAAGTCGCACGAACACCCAGCATTTATCCAGTGTTAAAATGGGAAATCAGTGAAAAGATTTTCAGGGCTGCCGAGGGTGAATTCGAACCGACGATCTTCCGAATGCAAGCACACAGCCTCGCACCCCTAACCACTCGGTGCTTCATTTCCTAATTTAATATTTCCTGCATCACCTGTTTCATTCGACTGAACTTATTTATTCCCACCTTGTACTCTTTACCCAAGTCTCTGTCACCTGCACCCGCAATTTCATAGGCAAATCTGCAGTGGTCGCATTCAATTCCATGTCACAGACGATCGTGTGGCGTCTGACAGACGCCATTTCGCTTCTGAAACAATTATTCTATGTCAAGTTTCGAATAAGGTTTTACATTAATTTCAGGACATTTTGAAAGGATGAATATAAATTAAAGAATCCAGTCTACTGAAAATAATAATGACCTTCATAAATAGCAAATGAAATGAAGAGGAACGAAAGTACGTTACTGGTTTTACATCCCACCAGGTACTTTTACGGTTTTCGGAGGCACCAAGGTGCCGGAATTTGGTCCCGCAGGTATTCTTTTACGTGCCCGTATATCTACCAACAGGCGGATGACGTATTTGATCACCTTCAAATACCACCGGACTGAGCCAGAATCGAACCTGCCAAGTTGGGAGTCAGAAGATCTGCACCTCAATCGTCTCAGTCGGTCGGTCGGTCGGTCGGTCGGTCGGTCGGTCGGTCGGTCAGTCAGCCAGCCAGCCAGCCAGCCAGCCAGCCAGCCAGCCAGCCAGCCAGCCAGTCAGTCAGTCAGTCAGTCAGTCAGTCAGTCAGTCAGTCAGTCAGTCAATACTTCTACGTCTCAAGAACTACTTGTGTGATTTTCGGAGACATCTGAGTGTTGAAATTTTGTCTCCTAGGATGTTTTTGCCTGCCAGTAAATCTTGCCTACATTGGACTGATAATGATGGTACTGCCGGTGGGTTTCAAGTGCAGCATCTCCCGAACGAAATCATACAGCTACATTACCCGAACCGCGTTGCTGATACGCTTGGTAGTATACTTTTCAGGTCATAAGAAGGACGTAATAAGGCTGGGAATATCACTAAGAGGCTCGCAAGAAGAGAAACGCTAGAGAAGCTCGTGATGTAAACTGATATTCCTCTTCTTTAATGAAAATGTGGAATAGCTGTAAATAACAGGAACGTTCTCCTTTCGCGATATTGCGGTCGCTGGCGGAAGTCATCACTTAACGAGATTAGCCACTTCACTCAAGAAGCCCCGTCACTCTTCATTTGATCACTTACATTCGCGGGAGAGAAAGAAAAATTTTCCCGCCTCTTGAATTTACAACCGCGGAAACTGCGTGTGAAGTGAGCATTGGCTGCAGTGCAGCGTTGCCAACATCAGAGGTTTTGCTCTGATTCTGGAAGTTTTAAGTCTCTGTCAGAGGGGATTATTATTATTATTATTATTATTATTATTATTATTATTAAACGCCGGATATTTAGGCTGCAATTGGTTAGGATGCAAACTAATTTAGTTATTAGTGAAGTGTCGACTAGCCCGTTCTTCCGAGATGTAGGAAGGGTAATATGCATTCAAGGGGTTCTGATTGTATATACCCCTAATACCTATGCAAAACTTCTAGCATAACTGTTGTGCAGGGAGTTGTGCAGTCGTATCTACTTTTTACTAGCATCAGTAAGTTTGCATTTTATCCTATTACTGCCTAAACTACGAGGTATATTTGTTGCTAACAGCATATGCTGTTCAGGTTCCCCTAGAAAGTGGTTTTCCAGTAAACAAAGCATTGCGAATACAAGTCTCGCTGGCACGGGTTCGATTCACGGTACTGTGTCGTCTTCAGCATTAGAATTCACCATAGGTAGGATCTCATTCTCCAAAACACGCAGATCTCCCATCAGGCCTTAACTCGAAAGACCTTCATTATTATTACGAGTAATCTATTATTATTATTATTATTATTATTATTATTATTATTATTATTATTATTATTATCTCTGAGTTTTAAGTCTTCATTGTCAAGAAGACTTGACAGTTGAATCTGTTCGATTGTAATATAATATAGGTTGATAAGAAAACTTTACAGGGTTATTCAGCTAAATCGTTCACCTCAAATATCTTATATGATCCTTTCTATATAATTATGTAATGTACCAAAAATTTTAATTACATTAATGGGCTCATAAAACACTGTCAATTTTATCTCGATCACATACGTAATTACCGAGAAATCGGTAGCAACTTGTTGTTTAAAATGTGACTGATGATGATGGTGCTTGTTGTTTAAAGGGACCTAACATCTAAAGTCATCGGCCATTAAATGGGACTATACTAATTTCACGCATTCGAACAACTAAGAAATGCGTGACAAGTTCAGTGATGTGCTTCTTTTGCAAATCCGACGTGTACTTTTGGAGATATTAAAGGGTTTCATATGCGTAAGCATTAGACGGAAAGCGATGCACCGCTCTGTGTGACTGCGAGATTCACGCCTCGTTGATGAACACACATACCTCGCCCTTATCTCGAACGGGCCCCAAAAACCAACATTATGATGTACAGCATTTCGGAGTTAAAAAGCTTTTGTTTTGTTGTCGTTGAATCAGAATGAGACGAGATAACACATCGACATTGTAATAATTATTGAATTACACGGCGAATGGACATACGTCATCACCAGGCAGATTATTTTGGAATACAATATTTGAAAGGAATAATGAATTGTGCCGAAAGTATAACCTCTCCATTTGCAAAATTCCTGCTTTGTGTAACCAGCTTTGATTAACCTGGTGGCTCTAGTTGATGACACGTCGTGAATGTAAAGAATGAAGAATAGAGGAGCTAACACTGAACCTTGAGGTGAAGTCATTTTATAGAACGATGAGTATGATACTTTTCCCCGTAAAACGCCTATAAACAGTTCTTCAGCAGCCTCTCAAAAATACAGACAATGATTGTTCTTATTAAGACGAAAAGCGTTTGTACTGCAATTTCCGTTTACCTCCCAGTGGTATTGTGCAGTAAAATATTCATCCCCCATTGCAGGGTATCCAGCCATAGCCGTCTGACAAATCCTGGTATTCAATAAGGTAATTGGCAAGCAATTAGAATTGTAAATCCAATATTGTGCTCTACAATTTACGGTTATTAATACACCGCTCTGTGAGATCTGCGCCCTCAATAGGCAGGACAATTGAATATCCTGCTACTCAGAGGTCGTAGGCCAAGGATAATGTGCTACAAATTACACGTGAAGGGGTGTCTTTGACGCTCAGACGCAAGTCTGTATTTTTATCTCGCTGCTAAAATCGCAGTCTTACCTGAGAAACGTCTAGTTTTAATATCGTTTAAGTTTTTAAATTGAAACAAAATGACATTATATATATATAGGAAGTCACTTAAAGTAGTATTAAGATCAAGGGAATGATATCATAATAAGAATAGAAAAAAATCAAGATCCACCTTTATAAAAACGAGTCAATAATTCTGTTGTAGAGATCTAACACTTGATATGAACAGTATAAAATTTAATGCTAGTGTCACCTGTGTTTTATATGGATTTGAGTCATAGATGTTGTCCAAAGCGTCTGAGGAGAAAGCATAATCTCTCCATCTTCAAAATTTCTGTATTGATTAACATGGAGGCTCTAGTTGGTGACAAGTCGTCAGTGTAAAGACTGAAGAATAGTGGAGCTAAAACTGAACCTTGAGGTGAACTAATTTTATAGAACGATGGGTATGATACTTTTCCCCGTAAACTTCTATAAACCGTTCTTCAGCAGCCGCGCAGATCACCTATCAGGCGTTAACTCGAAAGTCCTACATTATTATTATTATTATTATTATTATTATTATTATTATTATTATTATTATTCTTGTCCGTTTCACCCTCTTTGGGGTACGATAAATCTATCAATGGTTAGTGAGTTGTGTTTTCCTGTCCTTCCAGTACTTTTTCATTCTTTCAGATCTTGCCTTCCTCTCTCCTTCAGAAATTCTCTATAGTCGTTTGGGCTTCGCCCTATCCTGAAACCTCTTTATTTTATCTTTGGTTATTTTCTTTGCAGATCCATCTACAAGCATCTCTTCTGTAATTTGGAATTCTCGTAGGTCCTCTCAGTTTCCTTAAACGAGTTCGGCTTGGTTTTCTTGTTACGGAAATAGTCGAAGATTCTTTTAGTTATCCTTTTCGGATCCATTCTTAGGATGTGGCCATAGAAGTTATTATTATTATTATTATTATTATTACTATTATTATTATTATGATTATCTCTAGGTTGTGTGTCTTTACTGTACTAATACTGTGAAATGCGGACTTTTAGACCCATTCCTTGCAGCACATGATAATTAAAGAAAATAAATTATTACTAGGTTCAGCTGGATAAAACGGAATAAAATGTAATATTTTCTCCATAATTTGGGAGGGTGACGACCGTCCCCTCTCGTCCCGCTAATCGCCGCTACTATTTTTTGAAGAATATTTCATGTTAAAAATGAATCAAAATTGGTTCGAGTCTCCTTGGTGCAAGATAGAGTCTTCTCGATAACAGAACGCTCCTTGTGTATTCTGTAAATGTAGGAGTAAGAAATTCCCGTCCTCTGTGGTAGCAGCAGTGGCTCGCTCCCTCGGGAGATCCAGATAACAGAAGAGGTGGTACTGTGTGGAGATAATGACCTACTTTATTGCGACACCGAAACATCCGTGCGATGGTTTCAAACAAGTGTTAGACTAACTGATAGCGAGCACGGTTAAAGGAAAGTGTCTGTCCTCTCGTATTTTTATCTGAAGTGGCTACGTAACAGACTAACAAAAGAAGTCTTTTAATGTGGAGGGCACAGGTTTTGTTGAGTTTTCGCAACACTTATTTGGAATCTCGGTCACGTGGGCTTTCATTTGAGAGGTTATGGCGTTTCAGGTTTGAAACCCCTGTTACGTACCCAGCCACGTGATCACTACACTGTGAGAACCCTTCTCTGAATCCTGGCTTGATCACCAGTACTGCCCGGGTGTTTAGACAGTTACAGGTTAGAATGTAACTAACTGAAGCGAATATCAAGTATACTCAATCCCGAACAACAGCCCTGCTTTGGGATTTGCATAAACATTAGCGGCCCGACGTATTCAAATCCCTAAAAGTTATGCTACTCTCACTACGGGTAGGACCTATTAGAACCCCTAGAAGTCATGTTACTCTCACTACCGGTCCGACCTATTAGAACGCCAGAAGTTTTGTTACTCTCACTTTCGGCCCCAATCATCGGCCTATTATTACGCACAGAATTTATGGTACTCTTACTACGGACCTGACCTATTAGAATGCCAGAAGTTATGATATTCTTACTACGTGTACGGCCTATTAGAACGCCTAGATGTTATGGTACTCTTACTACGGGTCCGACCTATTAGAACACCTAGAACTTATCTTACTCTCACTATGGAACCAGCCTATTAGAACACCTAGAAGTTATCTTACTCTCACTATGGAACCAGCCTATTAGAACACCTAGAAGTTATGTTACACTCACTACGGAACCGGCTTATTAGAACGCCTAGAAGTTATGGTGCTCTTACTACGGAACCAGCCTATTAGAACACCTAGAAGTTATGTTACTCTCACTATGGGTCCGGCCTATCGGCCTAGTACAACGCCTAGAAGTTATGCTACTCTCACTACGGAACCGGCCTCTTAGAACCCCTAGAAGTTATGTGGCTCTCAGTACGGGCCTGGCCTATTGGAAATCGCTAGAAGTTATGTTACACACATTACGGGCCCGGCCTATAGAGCCCCCAAAATTTACGTTACTCTCACTACGGACCCAATCTATTCAAACCGCTAGCAGTTATATTGCTCTTGCTATGTTAAGGAAGAGAGGTCTAGCCGATATTTACATCTAGCTGATTTTAGCTTGCATTCTAACATATTATTGCTTAAACGTTCGAGCTCTGATCATCAGCATTACTCCTGTTACTCAGTTATGAGTACTTCACATCACAGCTTGCAAGTTCACATCGACCTTTTGCACTTTAACGTCCCTCTTCGATAATATGTATCCCAGTCACGGGCATCCATCAACACTTCACATCACAGCCTGCAAGGTCACATCGATCATCTGTACTCTGACACCCCTCTTTGATAACAAGTCTCTCAGTCATGGCCATCCATCAATACTTCACATCACAGACTGCTCAGTTTCTGGGTAATATCGCTTCACACATGTTGCTGAAAGGCGTATTTATGAAAATTTGAATTTTACAAAGGGGAATTTAATGTATATTTTTTGTAATAAGTTGAGTGTAGCTTTCTTACTTGTTTCTTCCATTTACACGAGTAACCGCCATTTTGTGGGGCACTTGTGACGCTTCTCCTTATAGGTCCCTTGTTCTAGTCAACATTTTATCTCATAATTCGATGAGTGAGTCATTCTGACGAACGGAGTGTCATTGTTTGTAAGAGGAAGAGTGTGCGTGTGATCCAGGGCTTCCAGATACAAAAGGTGACATTTTGAACAATAGATTTATATTGTATTGTATGGATATGAATGGGTTTGGTGGCTGAATTGCCTAACTTAATCTAGCGCTACATACACATATCACTCACGTAAATTGACAAGTTTATACTGTCTCGGTAATTCAATTTGAATTAGTCATATCTGCACGAGATGTGTCATTGGATGGCGACAAAAGATGAAAAGATGCAGGGGATTTATTATCCCGCAACATACATCCAACAATAACAACAACAAAAGTGTGTCATCCATACACTGCAAAAAGAAAGTTACGAATATCAAAGATGTCATGTACTAATAAAGTTACAGAATATTGTTTGATTGTCACAGGGACAATCTGGAAGTGTAAAGTTTTACAAAGTTAAGATGAAACTTTCTCATTCTGTCGAAATCACTAACTATAACACTATAACATACATGTAAATAAATACACACCATTAAACAAAGAATGGCATGTTTCGTTCTACGAGGACATCCTCAGATTCTATCAAGTCAGTTTCAATCTTGCGCATGCAAGTACAATATTATTTATGTTGCGTAAACTGGCCAATGATTGGGCTCTGGTGATACTACGAACAAGTAATAAAAATAATGATTGGATGCTAAGGAAGGTAGATGAAAAGAGACTAGAAGCATTTGAGATGTGGTTATGGAGAAGGAGTGAAAGGATATCCTGGGTGGAAAGTGTACGGAACGACCAAGTATTTGAGGGAGTTGGAGAGAAGAGAACGTTATTACAAACCATCAATAACGGATACTAAGAGAGAAGAAGAGGTCGGAGAAGGTACCAGATAGTGGACAGTGTTAAAATAGCAGGAAATTAGAAAGAAGCTAAGCGGATGGACGCGGACAGGGATGAATGGAGAGTGGCTGTGTGAAGACTTGCCTAGGTCTTCAACAGTCACCTTATTAATTTATAAAAGTGTTTCTGAACTTATCTAAACAGATAATCACCCGTTCAATTCCTTCAGCAACTAATATTACAACCATTATTTGTTATTACTTGTTCATAATATTACTAATTCACAATCGTTGACAATTTTACGCAAATACGAGGAATAGAATAATTATTCCTTTACACTGAATATTTTGTACGTCTACCATTCAATACTTATAAATATGTTAGTACATGTTTCAGCCAGTGAGACCATTTTCAGCTAAAAATACCTGACGCCAGAAAATGGGGAGAGTACTAAGAGAAATGACATTCAGTGAGTGGTGTAGCTTGCAGCAGAAATGAAAAGGTGCATGTTTATACAACGAATATACTCCTCCCAACTGCTGGAACCGAGACCATGAAGGATTGTCATGTAGTGAATGGCGTGGCGCAATTAAGATGAGAGCAAACATTTCAGTAGTTAGATCGGCGCCAGGAAGATCTCAGAACGATTCCCCGTACAGGTGCTGCCCCAGGTAGATTGAAACTTTTGCGCATGTTCTGGGATCTTGTCCTCGTAGTGAACTTTAAAAGGAATACGCGTCATCATAACATCCACTCGTTAATTGTGACAACGCTGAAAAACCTTGGTTTCCAGGTATTTGGCGGACAACGGAAGCCACAGCGATACAATTACCTTCAAAAATAAGAAGAGAGGTTTGATCATCGACCCAACTGTCCGCTTTGAAAGTCATAAGTCGCAGCCCTCAAATGTTTTTACTGAGCGAGTTGGCCGTGCGGTTAGGGTCACGCAGCTGTGAGCTTCCATTCGGGAGATAGTGGTTTAAACTCCACTGTCGGCTGCCCTAAATATGGTTTTCCGTGGCTTCTCATTTTAACACCAAGCAAATGCTGGGACCACGGCCCCTTCCTTCCCACTTTTAACCCTCTTCTATCCCATCGTTGCCATAAGACCTACCTGTGTCGGTTCGACGTAAAGTAACGTGTAAGAATGAAAAAAAAAGATACTTACTTACGAACAATTCCTTATTATACAGATAAATACCTGCTAAAGGAAATAGACATTGTGGGTGTGAAGATTGGAATGGGAAGGGACAATGCCTGATTTTGCCTCTGCTAGTGTGAGCGTTAGGTAAAATTGCCATCAGTCTCAACGCGATCATTAATAATTCTACGAAATCATTGCTAAAATCAGGTTACCATCCAAATTTCTGGACTGTATCTATTTCTTTCCTAAAAATGAATGTAAAAGTATACTTTGCCGTAAGGCAGCCGCTGAGTGAGAGGACGTATTTTATAAAATCTCAATATGTTTATTTAATAAATTGTTGCGTTGTTATGGAAACTATTTATGTATTATATATTTTGAGAATGTGAAATAAAAATATCCTGTGATTAAGGAAAAGTACGTATAAGAAAGTAAATGATTGCAAACAGATGTTCAATGTCATATCCTTTAGAATATGTCTTTCATGTAGTCTTTTGAAGTTGTAAATTAATATACTACTGTATACAATCCGGGCTCTATTTGTTATCATATATGTCTCCATGTGGACAGCTTTCATTTGAATACACACAAGAAGAAAGGAAAAGGTTACTGCCCGAGTCAAACAAGGATCATTTGCCTGCCACCGTGTCAAAATTAGTTATAATTAAATAGTTAATATAAAATACAGAAACTGATCATTTCAGGAAACAAAACAAAATATCGTACCCTGCAACCACTAAAGCGTATGTTTACATTACTCGCTAGAAAATTCTCTCCTCGTCTGTGATTCGGACATTAAGATCCCACACTGGCATCGTGAAACATCACTTCGTGGCTTTTACGTGAATAACTTATTTACTATTATCTGTATATTGCTGGAAAGATATGGAAGTGAAACATAGACAACATTTTAATAATAGAAAGAAGAATAGTAAGAACATGCATTAATAAGAAGTGCCAAAAAGAAGGGGAATGGCGTATCATTTTCAATTAAGCAGTATATCAGGAAATAGAACCTGTAACGGATTTCATAAGAAAGAAGAGAACATCATTCTTTTTTCGTGTGTTGAGAACACCTCAAGACAGGTTAATACGCAGAATTTTGGAGAAGCTTTGGAAACAAGAACAAGAACAACAACAACAACAACAACAACCTGTCTGGATAAAAGGAAATAAAAGGATACATGGAAGAATCAGACATAACCCTGGAGGATTTAAAGAATAAATCAAACAAAGTAAATAAATTGAAGAATAGTAAAATTAGATTCCTATCAAAATGTGATAAAAGAGAAACAACTAAAAGGTTATTTTCAGAAGAA
This sequence comes from Anabrus simplex, assembly GCF_040414725.1. Taxonomy (NCBI): domain Eukaryota; kingdom Metazoa; phylum Arthropoda; class Insecta; order Orthoptera; family Tettigoniidae; genus Anabrus; species Anabrus simplex. The sequence continues at coordinate 86,955,384 of NC_090277.1, read as the reverse complement.
GAGTGAAAACGAAGATCAGATGGAATGAAGAAATACTGGAAAAACAGAAAAGAAGAAACCATAAAACATCATAGAAATCGGACAGAAATTGACTACAGTGGTCCAATACGGCATCATGATATATAAATATTTCAATTTTGAGAAAGAGCAAGTGAATTTTGATCACTCAGACACGCCCGTTCAAGCCTCGTACACTTCTTACTCTTAGCGCCAAGAATGAACATTGCAGACTTGATAACTGGGTTGCAGAAATTTTAGCCGATGATTGGTTAGACTGCAAATTAATTTGGTTATTAGGAAGTGTTGTCTAGCCCGTTCTTCCGTTGTGTAGCGAGAGTCACATAACTTCCAGGAGTTCTGTTGAGAAATACCCATCATATTTATGCAAATCTCACAGCATGGTCGTTATGCATGGTAGACTGTACTCGGGACTTGGACAACATTGAACTGTGCTAAGGCTGTCCACGGCCATACTAGCACGCTGTATAGTTCTGTATAAAGGTTTGCATACACTGAAGGGGTTAGACCTGCTGGAACAGCTGTCATCCTTGGAAACTTTCCAAGACAAACACAGTGCAATATTTCTTTTCTTGAGGTCTCTTTCGTGTGAAGTGAATAAAAACCTATACTCCTGTAGATATTTATGACCTTTAAGTTCTTTTAACTGCAATTCACATCGCTGGAGATTAAAAATTTTACCAATGTTTATATGGACAGTTTCACTGCTAGAGACGTTATTTTTAAGAAAATCACATTGTTACATAAGATTCTGATATGAAGCCAGTTGTAAACGGTTGAATATACGGACATAATACAGAGCAATATATTTTAAATGCTTTTCAGATAAATCTAGCTTGTTCACGGCTCATAAAACTGTGTAAATCACATAATAGCAAATTTATGGTTTAGGGATTATTTCTCGTAACGTGATGTTGGATTGTCATTACATGTGACAAAATACTGTGTATTAAAGTAATAAATATTTTCTCATAAATCTAAAAATAATAGTGGATTTAAGGTCAAGCCAAACACCCCAATAATTCATAGGAAACATCAAGTGCAGTTAGGAATAGGACACGGGAATTACGCGAACCAACGAAAACCAGAATAATTTTGTTTCGGACGCAATATTTGTTGATATCACGTCGAGACGTGCTAAAAGTTGTTTATTTAAATAAATAATGGCGTGTGGACTTCTCCGAGGTGTGGGGGTGATCTTTAGAACTGACTCCCATAGGCGACCTGCGAATCTGTAAGGATGGGGCTCTATCTAGGAATAAATCTAATGTTCTAGAAGACATAAGCAACCCTCGTCCAAGCCGGAGGAAATAACCAATGAAGGTTAAAAACCTCACAACTCAGCCAGGAAAAGAATCCGGGTTGCCTTGAACCGCAAGCCTGGAAGATCGATTATTATTATTATTATTATTATTATTATTATTATTATTATTATTATTATTATTAATAATAATATTATTATTATTCAAATGGTACTAACGTTCGAGAACCACATCTTCTTCGACGAGAATTTTGAAAACAATTCCTTCTGGAAATCAACACGATAATTTAATTTTGTCTGCAGAAGATCTGGAGAAACTGTCGAATGTTATTGTCAAAGTCCTGGAAAAATAGTACAAGAAGAAAATAAAACAAGTCGATGACAAAAGTAACGGAGTGCAGTCGACAGAACTCAGGTGATGCAGGTAATATTAGATTAGGAAATGAAGTCTTCAAGGAAGTAGAGGAATATAGTTACTTGGATTGTAAAATAACTGACGAATGCAGAAAGAAGTGAGGAGGACGTAATGTTGTAATGTTAAGCTCAAGCTATAATATTGTAAGCCGTATTGTTAAGCACACCAGGCCAATTAGCAGTGCGGTTAGGGGCACGCAGCTGTGAGCTCGCATCCGAGAGATAGTGGGTTGGAATCCCACTGTTGGCAGCCCTGAAGATGGTTTTCCATGGTTTCCCATTTTCACACCAGGCAAATGCTGGTGCTGTAACTTAATTAAGGCCACGGCCGCTTCCTTCCCATTCCTAGGGCTTTCCTCTCCCATCGTCGCCATAAGACCTATCTGTGTCGGTGCGACGTAAAGCAAATAAATAAATAAATAAATAAATAAATAAATAAATAAATAAATAAATAAATAAATAAATAAATAAATAAATAAATAAATAAATAAATAAATAAATAAATAAATAAATAAATAAATAAATAAATAAATAAATAAATAAATAAATAAATAAATAAATAAATAAATAAATAAATAAATAAATAAATAAATAAATAAATAAATAAATAAATAAATAAATAAATAAATAAATAAATAAATAAATAAATAAATAAATAAATAAATAAATAAATAAATAAATAAATAAATAAATAAATAAATAAATAAATAAATAAATAAATAAATAAATAAATAAATAAATAAATAAATAAATAAATAAATAAATAAATAAATAAATAAATAAATAAATAAATAAATAAATAAATAAATAAATAAATAAATAAATAAATAAATAAATAAATAAATAAATAAATAAATAAATAAATAAATAAATAAATAAATAAATAAATAAATAAATAAATAAATAAATAAATAAATAAATAAATAAATAAATAAATAAATAAATAAATAAATAAATAAATAAATAAATAAATAAATAAATAAATAAATAAATAAATAAATAAATAAATAAATAAATAAATAAATAAATAAATAAATAAATAATTTGAAACAAAATAATCATAATATTGTTATTTGTTTTACGTCCCAGTAACTACTTTTTGATTTTCGGAGACGCCGAGGTGCCGGAATTTAGTCCCGCAGGAGTTCTTTTACGTGCCAGTATATCTACCGACACGACGCTGACGTGTTGGAGCACCTTTAAATACCATCGGACTGAGCCAGGATAGAACCTGCCAAGTTGGGGTCAGAAGGGCAGCGCCTCAACCTCCTGAGCCACTCAGCCTAGCAAAAAACCATAGAAACTGAAGGTTTAATGAAAGAAATGTAGTAAGCAACAAAGACGGACAGAAACAAAGAATAAGGAAATGCATTGGTAGCATCATGAAGTAAATAACGAAAGGAGAAGGAAGGAAGGAAGGAAGGAAGGAAGGAAGGAAGGAAAGAAAAAGAAAGAATTTAAAACAGAAGAAGTCGGAATATCGGGAAGGAATAAAGACGATCTGTAAAATAGAATGGAAAGCAGGTGGCAGAGGTCAAGGAGAAAGAAAGAAAAATAAGGTTGAAAGGAATCTTAAAAAAAGAGGAATGAATGAATGATGAAAGAAAGAAAGAAAGAAAGAAAGAAAGAAAGAAAGAAAGAAAAGAAAGAAATATGCGAGGAAAGAAGGGAGATAGGGAATGAGGAAATGAGGATGCCAAAGGAAAGGAAGGAAATAACAAAACAAGTGAGGGCAATGTTAATAAGATCCCAATGGACACAGCTGGTGCTTTCTCCCTCAAGCACATTTTAAGCCTTAAGCTGGGGCTTTACGTCCCTAAAACGACAGCAGGATCATTCCTTTACACTCGCTTCGCTCCAAGAGTACCAGCTCACTCTAGTTCTGAGGTAACCTTCACTGAAGCAGAATGTTTACAGACAGTTTTAAGGAACTCTTAATCTCGTTATCGGAAGCCAGGCAACCCTCAGTATTACGTGCTGTGTTACTCGCCATTCACTGGACATGTGCATTATTGACCCTTCAAGTAGCTCCTGAGATTCTGAGGTGTCTAGTTGTGACGTAGGTTACTCGCTTCCTGATTCTTTCGCATTTTGACATAAATGTGTCTTATGGCCGGGGGTCATCTGAAAAGTAGCTGCCTCTGTGGATCCGTGGTAGAGTGTCGGCCTCCGAATCCCAAGATAGCGGGTTCAAACCCGGCAGAGGTAGTCGGATTTTTGAAGGGCGAAAAAAGTCCATTCGACACTCCATGTCGTACGATGTCGGCATGTAAAAGATCTCTGGTGATACATTTGGTATTTACCCCACTAAATTAATTAAATCTCAGCCATAGACGCCCAAGAGAGATCCGGTTTACTCTGTCTGCCATCTAGCGGACCTAGAGTAAAACGGAACGTCAAAATTGACGAGCAGACAGCCAGATGGCGTCAAATCGAAATGTCTGCACACGGTAGCTGAGGCCATACGATTATTATTATTATTATCTGAAATGTTGCGTGACGAGATTAGCGATACAAAACCTGTGAGGTGATGTTACCTAGCAACCGTGCAGACTGTGATGTGAAGTATTTATGGATGGTCATGACTGAGAGACATATTATCAAAGAGGTGCGTTAGAGTACAGATGGTCGATGTGATCTTGCAGGCTGTGATGTGAAGTATTGATGGATAGCCATGGTTGAGAAAGGTGATATCAAAGAGGGGCGTTAGAGTGCAGATGGATGATGTGATCTTGCAGGCTGTGATGTGAATTATTGATGGATGGTCATGACTGAGAAACATATTATCAAAGAGGGGCGTTAGAGTACATATGGTACATGCGATATTACAGGCTGTGATGTGAAGTATCGATGGATAGCCATGGTAGAGAAAGGTGTTATCAAATAGGGGCGTTACAGTACATATGGTCGATATGATCTTGCAGGCTGTGATGTGAAATGTTGATCGATGGCCATGACCATGACAGAGAGACATATTATCAAAGAGGGGCGTTAAAGTAAATATGGTCGAAACGATTTTGCAGGCTGTGATGTGAAGTATTGATGGATGGTCATGACTGAGAGAGATGTTATCAAACAGGGGCTCGGAGGGGAGTGTTTGAACTAATACAAACATCCAATCTCCAAGCCAGAAGAATTAATCAAACGCAATTACATTCCGCGACCCGGACTGGAATCGAACATGTGACCCTCTGAACCAAAGCCACAACACAGAGCATTCAGCCAAGGAGTCGGACTACTCTAACCCTTCTCTTACTAGTTTTCATTTAGGACCGAGGAACCTCCGAAGGTTAAGCTCCACCTCTGGGAGCAAGCAGGAAAGATAATACTGAACTACGTCTGCGAAGATGTTAAGTAAATTAAATAATAAACAGAGATGCAAAGGATTTATCTAGCACTGTATAACGTTAGTCATATTCACATCAACACGAAACATTCACAAAGAAAGAAATACAAATACTCCTCGTAATTCACGCAGGTCACTAGGATCGTAATGATAACAATTATATACAGCCTGGACTTTGTGCATGTGAGCTGTTGAATTCCAGACTCTGAGAACTCAATGAATTTACGCGGTGTAGTTTAATAAAAATAATTATAGGGGATGGAAAAAAAGGAAATAAAAATGGATCTTCCAATTAAGCACAGAGGAAATTTCTACATAGCATGTGTTTATTATTTTTAACTGTGGGAGGTATTTTATTGCTGCGAAAAACATGTTTTTCCAATATTCAAAGCATGCTGATTTATTGTTAGCTTTTATTTCACATGCGAAATTAATAAACAAACAAAAGTATTCCCTTTCAGTGTTCACATTATCATCATAGCAGTCGGAACACAGGATTTCATTTATGCCATTTTTCAATACAGCACAGGGTATCTTTTCTTAGTATGGTGTAGGATCGCAGCAACAATTTCAGGTTTTTAACCATGGAATGGAAACGTAGGTCTTTTAGGACTTAAACTGAAATATTGGGCATTTCTTCTTCTTCTAGTCCCTCTCCGTTCCGGAAGCCGGAAACTATCTTGGCTGTGTCTTCTCTGTCGTGAGCTGCCGGAAGTAACTCTGCCGATGTCTTGAGGGTCTAGTCTCTGAGGTTTTTTAGCATGAAGATTCTTCTCCAGCCAACACCTCTCTTTCCAGGTATCTTTCGTTGCAGTAGATGGTACCTGCTTCTGTTTCTCATGATGTGACCGAGGTATTGTAGCTTTCTCGTTTTTACAGTGTCAGTACTTCCTTATCTTTCCAATTCTTCGAAGGATCTCTTGCATTTGTGACATGATCTGTCCATTCGGTATAACCATATCTCAAAGGCCTCTAATATTTAATATTTAACTGAGCAACTTCGTTAAATTCCATGCTTCAATAACCATAATAGAGAACAGAAAATACATAGCAGTCTCATTGTTGTAACTAGTGTTAAGTCACGACAACTGGGTACCCCATATTTTAAATGACAATTTACGTAAAGCATTGTGCTGTATTACGCGTACAACTGAAACACACTATAACAGTTATGGCACTGCTTAACGAACTTACACAAAATATTTATTTATTTTATTGTTTCGAAGATCCTATGAGCTAGTGCTCGTATTGAGACAGTACGTTAAAAGTTTGGCACAGTTATAATACTAATGACAAATTAAATTATTGATAATACAGACCTGATAAATTTGAAACTAATTTCATTTTAAAATGCAACATTTTTCAAGGATACGATCGTGTGTTTAAAAGTTCTTATAAACAGAACCATATAGCTCGAAATGAAACCTGATTATAAGTTCATCTAAAAAGGCTAAATGCATGAGCATTAAATTTCGTCCATAAAAGGTTCGTAACATTTCTTTTGAATTTATTGAAATTACGACAAGCATTTGACGAGTCTGGAATGGAATTAATTGCTAATATAGCCTTATACAATAGAACATTAGTTCCATACTTCACTGTATTCATTCTAGGGACATGTAAGTAGACTATTTCTATGTTGTATTGATGTATTACTGATGAATTTGAATTTTATTTCTTGTCCGAGACAAACTACTTTTAATTTTTAATGCAAGTGTTACGAAAAAGTACGCAATAGATAACCTAATCGAAGGAATGCCTGTTGAGTATATTATTTATCTGGACGTTAAGAATGGAAAGTGATAGTTTTTCAAAAATTATAAAACAAATTCTAAAAAGCATCTCCGTTATATCGTTGGCAAATTAACGTTTAATCCATCGTGCTATTGTTTCGTTTTTAGCGATATTAATTATAATGACAAAAATCGGTAAACAATCCCAAAGAAAATTCTGGGGCTGTACCTGAATTAAGGCCACGGCCGCTTCCTTCCCACTCCTAGCCCTTTCCTGTCCCATCGTCGCCACAAGACTTATCTGTGTCGTTGCGACGTAAAGCAACTAGCATTCCTTTAAGGGGGGGACCAACACCATTGACCGATCAAAAATGCGATTTTAAAATGTATTATTTTCATTTAAAATTGAAACTTTCTCTTTATAACAGTACAAAATGTTTGTTAATATATCTGATTATCCCAGAGTTTTGACAAAAAATGTGAAACCCTTTATCAGTAAGTTTGTTGCTCATTCAGAACCATTTCCCTGATAACTCTGAAAGTTTTCATTAAGACGAAATATTTCATGCATGTGTATTTTATAGTGAAGAGAAGAAGGTATGCAAGAATTATTGAGCTAGCTTCATTGGCTTAATTAAAAAAATGTTTTCAGATGAAATTAATGACTAGTTGAAAATAACACATAAAAATTATACTTGATGGACTTCACTGATTTTAGTACATATCTTAGTTATAACATAACTAACCATAATAAAAAAGAATCATAGACAAATATACATGTGCTTGGAAATTATCAGCGAAACGGCAAAATAGTGCCCATGATACACTGTCATTTTAAATAAGTGTAAGCATATTAAGGAATAATGTGTTTGAAAGTTTGAAGATTCCTTTTAGCATTCATTTCTATTGCCGCGGAAGAAAGTTTAGTACACCCCAGTTTTCTATGTTCAAAGGTGTGGCTCGCTCCTTAATTTAAAACTCCCCGGAATCTACACTCTCCTCTTGGTCTGACTTTATCAGTTCGTCACGAATCCAGTCATCATCTTTCACACCAATAGAAGTCTTTTCCGCTCATATTATTAATCTATGTCCGCCTCTGTGGTGTAGTGGTTAACGTGATTAGCTGCTACCCGCAGAGGCCCGGGTTCGATTCCAGGCTCTGTCAACTGAGTAGAGGATGGTTGGATTCCCACCTCAGCCACCTCGAAGTGGTTTTCCGTGGTTTCCTATTTCTCCTCCAGGCAAATGCCGGGATGGTACCTGACTTAAGGACACGGCCGCTTCCTTCCCTCTTCCTTGTCTATCCTTTCCGATCTTCTCATTCTCCCTGTTTAGCATAGCAGCTCCAGGACAGTATCATTAACCTATAACTCTTGAAGGAGTCATAGAAAACAAGTCTATATATATATTGCAGTGGTACTGAGAATGTTTCAAGAGGTGAAATTGGTACACTGATAGTTTTTTACGTCGATGTACAACAACGAGCTACAAGTTCACTCAATATGGTTTGTAAAGAAACACTACAATAATTCTTGTTTTGATTAAATTCGAATGCCATATAAAACCTGGAAAATGTAACTTTTATCCATGATATATATTAATAATCAATTTAGAATTTCAAATTACTTTATAGATAGTAATTTTGACCATCGAAGACAGGCTTATAGAAGGTGTTCCCCAAAAAATACCGACAACGCTTAGTATGTTGTGAGGGAAGGTGTTCTTTTGGGGACACCCTGTATACTAATCCATTATGTTCCTTGCCAGAGGTACAATATCAGTTCTACAAGTAGTAAAATACTTAGAAAAACAAAAAACTAACATAAACTGAAACGTGGGATACTGCATGCCCCAAAGCTATCAAAATCCAGGGAATCAAAGCTCTGCACGCTGACAAATTGTTATATTCGAATGCTGACACTCTTCGAAGAAAATTTTGCTAGTTGCTTTACGTCACGCCGACACAGATATGTCTTATGGCGACGATGGGACAGGAAAGGCCTAGGAATGGGAAGGAAGGGGCCGTGGCCTTAATTAAGTTACAACCCCAGCGTTTGTCTGGTGTGAAAATCGGAAACCACGGAAAACCATCTTCAGGGCTGCCGACAGTGGGGTTCGAACCTACTATCTCTCGAATATTGGATACTGGCCGCACGTATGCGACTGCAGCTATCGAGCTCGGTCTTCGAAGAAAAGTCACATCATATGGTGTTAACATATATTAGCGAAAAGAAATTTCTCTGGGGCACTGAATGCCCCATGTGTCTATTCCCGCGTTAATGGCAGTGAGATGAAGTAAATCTGTGCTAAGAAAACAAAGGTAATAGTTGTCAGCAAACATCCTGAGTTAGTTCGTGAAGAGTTAGTTTGCGAAGAAGGAGATAGAACAAGTCACAACGTTCCCCTACCTTGGAAGTATTATTGCACAAGACAACAGATGATGTAGAATGGAGATCAAGACGAGGATAGCACTGGCCAAATAAGCGTTAATCAACAAAAAACATTTGCTGGACATTAAAGTCAGAAACAGATCTGCAAAATCTCTTGTCTGGAGCGTGCTGTTAATACGGTTGTGAATTCTGGATATTAACTACAGAAGACAGGAAACGGCTACAAGCGTTTGAAATCTGGATCTGGAGAAGAATGTTGAGGATTGGCTGGATGGAAAAGAGATTAAATGAAAGCGTCCTTAGTGGAATGAAAGGAAACACGGGCAGTGGCGTAGATACGACTTCTTCTCTGAGTCGGGGTTGGGGGGAGTGAGAATGATAATCAGAGCCCGGATTTTTATGCATTAATAGGTTAGAATGCAAACTTACTGAAGCGAGCAGCAAGTATAGTCTACCTTCACAACGATTATGCTATGGGTTTTGCATAAACATTAGGGGTACGGCCCATCAGAACTCCTACAAATTATGTTACTCTTGCTACACTATGTAAGAGCGGGTGGCCGACACTTCCTACTAACCAAATTAGTTTGCTATCTAATCTGTTACTGCATAAAAATCCGGGCCCTAATGAAATAATAAAGTTAACAAAACAAATTTTAAGTGGATATTTTTAAATGGACGCTTTTATTATTTTATTATTTTATCATGATAAAAATATACATGTATCTATTTATGACAAAAGTAGAAGCGCCTCATGGAGGGGAGGGAGATATATGCCCTTCATCCCCTATCTACGCCACTGAGAGAGAACTACTCCTCATGATGAGGAAAAGGACGGCCAAATTCCTCGGGCACATCCTAAGACAAAACGGCTTCGTGACCAACATTATTGAGGGAAAAGTTCTGGGAAAGAAAGGGTGAAGAAGACCAAGAAACAAGTTTCTTCTCGATCTGGTGCTGAATCTTATATATACCACCTATCATGCCAGGCAGCGGAAAAGTATCGCCTTTTTTATCAGTTGTACCCAACTAAAGAGCACGTTTGGACTTATTAACACTCTTTTGATTTTTTCTTCTCTTCCCAATCTCTCTTCATCTTCTCGCTCTATTCCTTTTTACGTTGTTCAGTTTATCCTGTATTTAGTCGGGTGGGTTTTACAGAAAATGTGTGATTGTGAATTAAGGTTCTGAATTTGATTCTATCTTGAATGGTTTCTCCATTTAGAAGTCAATTATTAGGAATTTTCATCGATAAGGATAAATTTAAAACTTTGTTTGTGAGCCTGTTATTATTCATTATATGTAAATGACCATAAAATTGCAATCGCCGTTTCCTGCTGGTATCCGTGATTGTTTCCTGTAACTTGATGGATTTCGTGTGATTTCTTTCTCATCCAAATGGCATTTTCGTATTTTGGTCCTAAGATTTTTCTGAGGATATTCCTTCCTTGTTTCTCGATCACCTTTATTCGAGATTTGACACAAATTTTTATAGCTTCAGATGCATAAAGTGCTTCTCTTTTAACTACTGTGTTATAATGTCGTAATTTTGCATATTTTGATGTAGCTCTTTTGTTGTATCTGCTCCAAGTCATTTTGTATGCTCTTTGAAGTATTGCTGTTCTTTCCTTGTTAGCCTGATAATTTAACTCTCCAACGCTTTAGCACGTAATAATATGAGGAAACCTTATAATTATGTATTAATTTCTTATGTCTATCTGCGATTTACATCATCATCATCATCATCATATGCAGGATCCAGGTCTGCTTGGAACATAACCTTCTCCATCTCCTTTTGTCTTCCCACCACTTCTCCCTCTTCACTCTTGCCCAGTCTTCTCTTCTTTCTTGTACAACCTTTTCCACTCCTTTTATCAACCTGTCGCTTGGTCTTCCTCTTGGTCGATTTCCTGTTATCTTCGTTTCGTGCATTCTCCTCTGTCATTCTCTTCATGTGTCCATACCATCTAAGAATAGATGCCTTTATCCCATTCTGTAGTGGCTCTTCTTTTACTGTATCTCTAACCTTCTCTTTTATCATCTTATCTCTCCTATCCTGTTTTTCAAAACTTTCATTTCACTTGCCTGTATCCCAGTCACGGCTCTCTGCCCCGTTACCCAAATGCAGCAGAAACTTTGGCAATGCAACTGTTTACAACGTATTTTTTAAATACATTACTGTATTACGGCTGGAAGGGAATGTCAGGACGTATGGTTGCAGTCGTGCGGTAAATTGGGAAGGTCAGCAGGGAAGAAGTTTCTGACCTTGTAAGAATACAGTTTGGAGATGACAAGTATTTAAGATCCTTTCTTACGTATCTTTGTGTATCTGTTTGTTCGATGGCGACTCTTTGAATCACGATGCTCACATATAGCCAATTATAATTTTCTATGGTTTTAGAACAGAATATTCCCATTCCATAGTCCCGGATCGCCTGAAATTGTGGAGAGAGGATTCGTTTTTTGCAATTCATTAAATTCGATGCATGCATTACATTCTACTTTTTACAATTGTATTTCACTATTAGTACACTGATTATAATTTATTTCTGTCCTGGACGTTGACAATGTTATATATTCTAGGGCAACATGTATCTTCCGTTTCCTTAGCTTATTTTGTGCTTACATTTGTGTCACAAGTCTTATGCAGTATCCTACCATGTACTTAGCGGCTGAATTAAGGACAAAATATAATGACACTACAATGCCACAATTTCCATATTACTACATTGGATATTATATATGGCGTGATCATAAAGCTTCCGTTTGAGGGCGTTGCTGAAGTGGGCATACAACGTAGCGCGACTCCGATGAGGGTATATAAGCACGGACATGTAAGCAAATGGATTAGTGTGGAAGTCATGTCTTGCCGAAGTGCGTGAGTGAAATGCGGCCACGTGAATTACAGCGACGTTAATACCAGATGCGTCCAAACAGGACCAACGTGATATTATTCTGTTCGTGGCTGCCGAAGGACCAAAACCGGTGGACATCCATCGGAGAATGAAGACTGTCTATGGGGCAGCATGTCTGTAGAAAACCACCGTTGTGGAATGGTGCACCAAGTTCCGTGCGAGTTGCGTTTCGACATAAGGCACCAGTCGATCTGGCAGGCCAACTCAAGTGGGAGATACTCAAGCACTCGCCCTGTAGTCCTGATCTCACTCCATGAGATTATGACGCCTTCAGTCCCCTTAAAAAGGCCTTGGAGTGTGAACGCTTCCTATCGACAGAGGATGTGGAACAGGCGCTTACGCACTTCTTCACGCAGCAGGACACTATGTTTTACCACACGGAGATCTTTAACGTGGTGCGTCGGTGAGATGAGTGGCTCAATGCTCTCGGCGATTTTGCCTGATTGCATCCTGATTCAGGACTGTACGGCCGTCGAACGGAAACTTTTTGATCGCCCCTTATATTTAACCTACTAGTAATTATATTCATCATTCACCGGGCGAGTTGGCCGTGCGCGTAGAGGCGTGCGGCTGTGAGCTTGCATCCGGGAGATAGTAGGTTCGAATCCCACTATCGGCAGCCCTGAAAATGGTTTTCCGTGGTTTTCCATTTTCACACCAGGCAAATGCTGGGGCTGTACCTTAATTAAGGCTACGGCCGCTTCCTTCCAACTCCTAGGCCTCTCCTATCCCATCGTCGCCATAAGACCTATCTGTGTCGGTGCGACGTAAAGCCCCTAGCAAAAAAAATCATCATTATAGGACAGGCTTGATTCTTATCCTTATCCTTCATTATTCTCCTTCATATTTATTTTGATTGTTCTTACTTCCCTTTTCCAGATACATTTTAAAATAAAAAATTCGCCATTCTTCCCGGTTTAACCCAATCTTTATTTAATAGTTTAAGAATTGTATAGAATTCTCTCTCTCTTTCTATTCGTGTTTTATATTCATTCCCAGATACGTATTTCACTCTCAGTGCTTTACATATTCTTAGACGCGCTTCTTTCATTTCTTTACACAGAGTAAACAGTTTTCATTATTTCTATCTCTCTGACCCTTATTTTTATATATTCCCATTAGCCACCACACTATTCCTCTTATTTCTCTTTTAGGAAGCTTTTCTCTCCTTATTGGCGTACTTAGTGTAATTTTACAAAATTTCAGCAGTGTCCTTTTAGTTCCACATTCTGCCATAATCGTCCATTTCTGTATATCCTTCACTTTAACCATTACTTTCTTCCTGAATTCCTTACGTTCATATTGAATCTCTTTACCCCAGTAACTTCCCATTCCTATTCTGTCGAGCATTCTTTTCACTTTCGTTAGCCAGTAATCATCCTTTAAGAGTTCCATCTATTGTTGGTCTGCTAAATTCAGCATTTCCCCCCCTTCGCCCCTTCTTAATCTTAACCAATAATGTATTACTTTCCTGGCTTTATCTGCTTGAATGGTTTTATCCTCACATAGTCTTCTATGATTATACGACAGACCCTCAGATAAAGGTGGGAGACTTCCTCCACGCACAGAAAACCGAATGTGGTGAAGGAATGTTGGAGACAGCACAAACACCCATTCGCCGAGCCTAGCCCTAAGGTTTGACATTTCATCCATGAATCCGGACCTTATAATAATTCAGGCATAGGTAAGGTAAGGGTTATTCTGCCCGAAGGCAGGTCCGAACCTCCGCAGAGGTGTTCCTGAGCCGGAGTTTACGTGCGGTAGGGTGTCCAGTTCCTTTCCGCTCCTCCATTCCCTTACCCCCACCAACAGCGCGTGGCAACCCATCCAACTCCTGACCACGCCCAATGTTGCTTAACTTCGGAGATCTCACGAGATCCGGTGTTTCAACACGGCTACGGCCGTTGGCATTCAGGCATAAAACTATGATATTTATTGGCTTAATTCGATGTCTGTAAGAGATTAATCACCGATGAGAGATTGATTACATCGAATGAGTAAAGGATAACAGCGACCAGAAGTAAACGGTATGGAGAAGGAAAACCGAGAAAGTGGGGAATATACCTCGATCGATATTTCGATGCGTGAGCAAGAGTGAATGGTGTTTTGTGGCCTGTGTGAGAAGAAGAGGAGGAAGAAAAAGAAGAAGTTATTTTTTCACTGTTTTATTTATTGTCGCTTGGAAAGGAAGGGGGGGGGGAGAGAGAGAGAGAGAGAGAGAGAGAGAGAGAGAGGATAGAGAGAGAGAGAGAGAGAGAGAGAGAGAGAGAGAGAGAGAGAGAGAGAGAGAGAGAGAGAGACGGGAACCACTCAGGGAAATAGCAGCCCAATCGATAAGTCAGCTGGTGCTCATAACTCTCTACATGTACCTTCTGGCTAAACCACCATTAATCTTCGCTCTTGAGAGCTAAAATCTCTCCCCCCTACATTTTCTGTCTACACTGCAAATTTTGCCTAAAACGGAGAGACTCTACTAAATAAGACACAATTAGAAAATTATACATTTTGAATAGGTTCATGAAAATAATATTTTTACACTGGACAATAGATTATTTCACAGCACTTAAAATAATTTATATTGAAAACTGGGCTGCACTGTAGAATCCATTCTTCGTTAAATGTACTTACAGGGGTTACACAAGGCTCTGACATTTCACCTTTGTTGTTCGTAATTTACATGCATCAACTAATGAAACGTATTAAGTGGCAGGTTGGGATTCTGTTAGCAATTTGACCTTTGCTGACGACTTGGTCGTAATGGTAGACCGTGCTGAACGCGCTTGAAAATAGGTGCAATGAGTATCGTATGAAAACCAGCCTTTCCAAGACTCTCACCAGCAAAGAAACCAAGGAGAACTGAATATCAGATTTGGAATACAATGATGGAGCAGGTAGATCATTTCACGTATTTAGGTTGTGTGTTTTGTCAGGTTGGTAGTACAGTAAGTGAGATTCAATCAAAGTGCCGTAAAGCTGATGTAGTGAGCTTGCAACAGTATTCTGTAAGAAGGAAGTCAGCTGCCGAACAAAACTATCCTTAATAACGGTCTGTTTTCAGATCGACGGGAGTGAAAGCTGGGTGGACTCAGGATATATATTATTCATTAGTTAGAAGTAACAGACATGAAAGTAGCAAGAATGGTGTAAACAGCTGGGAACAATGGCAGGAGAGTACCCGGAATGAGGTGATAAAGGACAAACCTATTTCGGTGTTGGGGTCATGTGAGGCAAATGGAGGAGGATAGGTTATCTAGGAGTATACTGTACTCTGTTATGGAGGGTAAGAGAAGTAGCGGGAGTCCAAGACGACGATGGTTTGACTCAGTTTCTAATGATTTAAAGATAAGGGGTATAGAACTAAATGAGGCCGCAGTAATAGTCACAAATAGAGGATTGTGGTGGCGGTTAGTAAATTCACGGAGGATTGCAGACTGAATGATGAAAAGAATTAACAGTTAGTGATCAAGATGTATGATGTTAAATATAATAATAATAATAATACAAAATGATAAGAAGACCCATCCAACTTGTTGAAGGAGGTGAAAAGGACCTAAATTTAGATGAAGATGTATAAGAACGCTACCCGTTTAGGAGGAAACTAGAAGCCGCCAGAGTTTTCAAGAATGGCCAAAGTTGAAGACGAGAAAGACGTGGATGGAGGAAAGAAAAGAGCATAACCGGCAACGAATGAAGGAACACTGGGCAAGGTTCAGAGCCCAGAGAAGACAGCTGAAATAACGTCCTCAGTAGGCTGATACGAACAAATAAAATAATAATAATAATAATAATAATAATAATAATAATAATAATAATAATAATAATAATAATAATAATAATAATAACAATAACAATGAATACCTCGCGTGAAACAATTCAGGCAAACAGAGTCGAAACAAAGCAAAGGAATGAAAATTGAATTTTCACGACCGCATTATAATCGAAACAGACTTTCAACCTATTAGGTCGTGTTACGTACATTTAGTACGTGTTGAAGAGATGTTAAGTACAGAACAAAAATGCCCAACCGGACACCAGTGGGATCCGAACCCACAACCTCCCGATTTCGCGACGGTTGCTCTAAGAGCTTAGATCCTTTCCAACAGAACAATGATGACCTAGGCCTCCATAGCTCAATTGGTAGAGCAAGCGACGCGAAATCGGGAGGTTGTGGGTTCGGATCCCACTGGTGTCCGGTTGGCCTTTTTTGTACTGTACTTACCATCTCTTCAACACGTACTAAATGTACGTAACACGACCTAATAGGTTGAAAGTCTGTTTCGAAAGCCAAGTCAATCAGATGCCAAACAAACTCATTCAGAATTTCAACATGAAAAAACACACAGACACTTTTTTATTTCTGGTTTACATCTCAACGACGCAGATAGGCCTTATGACGACGTGGGGATAGGATAGGAAGCGGCCGTGGCTTTAATTAAGGTACAGCCCCAGCATTTTCCTGGTGTGAAAATGGGAAACCACGGAATATCATCTATACACAAAACTAAGACATTATAATATGGTCATTAAATCAGAATCGGAAACAATTTTGAACCGAAAAGCAACCTTAGGAAACATCATCATCATATTCTGTCGCTGCAGCCACAGTTGTCTATCTTGAGCCAGTCTTTTCAACTCAGCGTAGGTCTTGCACTTCATCCTCAGAAGCAGGTTCTTGGAGTAAGACACTCTGTGTCGTCCTCCTCCTCTTTTTCCAGCAATTATTCCTTCAATGATATTACAAAGGAACTCCTGATGCCACAGAATGCGACCGATAAATTTTATTTTCCGCTTTTCAATTTCAGTCATCAGATTCCGTTCTTCTCTTATTCTCTAAGGACTTCGGTGTTGCTCTTCATTTCAGTTCAACTTCTGGAAAAAATCCAAAGAAAAGCAGCTCGATTTGTTCTGGGTGATTTCCGACAAAAAAAGTAGCGTTACAAAATTGTTGCTATGTTTGGGTTGGGAAGAATTGAGAAAAAGAAGAAGAGCTGCTCGACTAAGTGGTATGTTCCGAGCTGTCAGCGGAGAGATGGCGTGGAATGACATTAGTAGACGAATACGTTTGAATGACGTTTATAAAAGTAGGAAAGATCACAATATGAAGATAAAGTTGGAATTCAAGAGGACAAACTGGGGCAAATATTCATTTATAGGAAGTGGAGTTAGGGATTGGAATAACTTACCAAGGGAGATGTTCAATAAATTTCCAATTTCTTTGAAATCATTTAGAAAAAGGCTAGGAAAGCAACAGATATGGAATCTGCCACCTGGGCGACTGCCCTAAATGCAGATCAGTATTGATTGATTGATTGATCTTCTGCACGAAACATTGAAAAGCATAAAATCATTACGAAAAAACTAGTTCTGAGATCTACAGCATAATAATATAGAAGCAGGGAATCAAACAATATAGAGATATTCAAAATTCAGATTAAGAATTGCACGAACACTAAAAATGATTGAACCCTGACAGATTAAAAAAATGAATTATTCGAATTCTATGAAAACAAGAATAGAGACAAAATATACACAGTGAAAATGATGGGGGAAATGAAGAATCATACTGAACTGGTAGGAATCACTATTGAAGATGTCGAAAACAGCGAATAAATGCAGGTTCCTGTATCTACGTGTAGACAAAGAATGAAAAAGGGATATCGTGAATGGGGAGCGCTATCCAACCAGTTTCCCAAACAAGAACCTCATCATCAAAATATGAAACGCCATATGAAGCTTCTATCGTTTAAAACTAATGCCGCTCATTGCTATTCATATGCAGAGCGAAGACATTTGCTGCGGCCAGTTGTACCACTTGATATTCCGCGCGCTGCACGCCGGCTAAATTGGAGGCAGGATATGTGAACTCGTTGGCAAGGACACGTTTGTTGATCCCTAGTAACAGCAGCCAGGGATCTCCTGGCAAAGTGTACATCGTGATAATATTCATGGTCTCTTATATGCCTGTTTTCGTGTTTTATTTATTCTCTCCCTCCCATTCTGGTTATATCTCACAAGACAAAAACATATCTCAAAAAACATTTTGAGTTCTTTTCTTCAGGCAAACTTGTGGAACAAGTAAGAGTCGAGAAGGGCTACAGAATAAGAGGGGTTGGTGCACTTCATACAGGATGTATCTGTGACGATGTTCAATCTTTCAGGGATGATGGATGACAGCAAATGTATCAATTTAAGGTAAGGAACCATATTCCGGAAACGATCGAGTCCAAAATTAAGCAAAATTCTACGCATTTAAGTCCGTTTACCTGTACATGTTTTACAAGCTGCTGCATTTACATCAAATGTTCGAAATGGCGTC
Organism: Anabrus simplex; assembly: GCF_040414725.1. Classification (NCBI taxonomy): domain Eukaryota; kingdom Metazoa; phylum Arthropoda; class Insecta; order Orthoptera; family Tettigoniidae; genus Anabrus; species Anabrus simplex. Next base: position 86,936,991 of record NC_090277.1, on the reverse strand, counting down.
CCACTGCTTCGCAAAAATTTCTTTCGTATCCGTTCGAATATCCCCGGTGTCGCTTGAACAGTTTCGCAGGCAGCGAGAATTCTTGCCAGGAGATCATCTTCAGTGTCGACAGGTGTCTCATGCACAAGGCTTCTCACATGTCCCTACAAGAAGAAATCAAGTGGGGTGAGATCAGGCGAACGAGTGGGCCACGAAACTGGACGTCCTCTTCCTATCCACTTTGCAGGGAATGTCTGATGCAGGTGTTCACGAACCCTCAGTCCAAAGTGAGGTGGGGCTACATCATGTTTGAACCACACCCGTTGACGAAGGGCAAGTGGGATGTGTTTAAGGAAGGTTGCTAGTATATCTCTGAGCATCACTGACTGAGGCGGGGAGGAAGAAGAAATTATCGAAACGATTAATTGTTAATACGTTTTGATTCGAACGTTTCCGGATTATGGTTCCTCATCTCAAATTGTTCCATTTGCCGTCCTCCATCATCGCTGCAAGGTTGCCAACGACTTCATTCAAGCAACTTCCACAGTGAGAGTAAAAACCAACCGTAATTGAAAACGTTCCCTCAATCTAAAGTAAAGTAATGCATTTCTTTTGCAATAAGTACTATTTGTAACGGTAATATTTCTGTTAAATTAGTTTCATATTGGAACTTATCCGTGAGACATCGCACGTCCTAGAAATCATCTCACAAGCGTGCGGGCCGAACTTCTTCTCTCCAGGCTGGGGGGTTCGCAGTTGGGCTGACAGTACGTTCGCTCACAGCAGGAATGAGTAAACCAGACCTCTTCGTGCAAGACGAGAGTGGTAAGAGGAATGGTCGCACTGTCATCTGCAGAATGTTTGATGTTAGGCGTCATTATGAGCTGTATCATGTACGCCAGTGCAGGATAGGAGGTTTGAGGACCTTAATAATTTGAAAGGAAATGTTGTTGCACTGTTCTGTATCGTTTAGTGTTCAACCAAAAGACGCGCACCCCAGAATTTACAATTGGAACTTACAGTATAGTTAATATGTGATGGGTGGATGAAGCAAAAGTAACTACAGAGAAAGGAAAATTGCTTTTACCGATCACGTGTCCCATTACGCTTCCCAAAACTTCGAAAGTTTGCGGCAGAAATCTTGTAAATCTTTAGTAGTAATTACAGCCTAGGGGATCCGTGCGAGAAATCTCGCATGTTCATAAAGTACGTGGTGGAGTAGCCCCCTGGTGAACTAAGGAATACACAAATTACCACTTACTGTAATCTTTGATTTTTTAACACTTATGGTATCCACTTGAACGGAAGCAAATGCAAGTGCATTATTATACTGACAAGTGTTCCGGACGTAATGTTTGGTTTTACTATCATTCTTTCCTTAACTGATAATTATAGCATGTTATAATGACATAAAACAGGCGTCCCAGCGGCCAAAATATGAAGTGGACATCAATGATGGCGCGTATTTTCCTATAGCAACAGTATTTGCAAATCGCACACTTCGTACAAATTTTTAAACTCATTTTTAAAGAAATTATCTATATTTATGAAATGAGAGTGCATTTCGTCACTACTAATGTCTATTCTCTTTCCCATTTGTCACGATAGGTTACTGTGAGCGCCGCAAAATGGATCTATACTACTGAAATTATATATATATATATATGATGATGTGAATAGTTCCTTCCCAGGATGATCAACAAATCTTTATTCCATCTCAACTAACAGACATGTATCTCAATGCAGTAATGAGAATAGTGTCTGCCACCACCAGCATGCCTAACATTGACGAAATTATTGCCAGCAAACGTCATTAAGGCTCAGGAAACCAGTGACCATAAATGGGTCCCATTAGGCAACTTCTTTTTATTTTCAGAGTAAGCTAAACCACGATGCCCAGCGTGCGGACAAGTGCTCACCGGAATGCCTTATTTTGTTAATTATAATACTCTTAATGTATTCATTTAATTTAATGTACCTTGAATATGTCAACATTTGATTCTTAGTTTAATATTTGGTTAATGAATGTAGTATTTATGTGGCCTACAATCGTTTTTTAAATATATAACGTGTTTAAGATTATTTATGTAAATTAACAACTTATTAATGCTATTGGTGAAGGACATCTGTCATTTAGAGGTAGCGCACTTTGATCCCAATGAAGGAAGGAATACTGTACAACACTAATGCATCTCCTTCGAATTTCTCCGCTCGAGTCAGCGTGTGCCAGCGGAGACCGTACGGGAGAATAAAGACACCCTTGCACGCAAATCATCTGGTGTGTGCTTGATCTTGATATGCATGATTTACACGTTTGATCCTGCTCCCGATTCTACCGTATCCAACAATCCTCAGTAACCATGTCCTTTATTGCTTCGAAAATATTGTGCAAATATTTGATTACGAGAAGTGTGTTTTAAACCCGTTTTTCGGAAACTCCAGGTCTGCAACACGACAGCCATAAAAATATTTTACACATTAAGGAACGTAACACATACGGTATATTCTGAACAATGGAATCGTGCAGAATATGTTTGAGGTTTAACCCCTCTCCACCTAGCGCTGTATTGCATATTTCTCAGGCATAATAGTTGAGGAATATCTTGATTGAAATCTTACAAACATGGCTGTGTTTTGAATCCGATCAATGCACGTGAAGCACTTGTATCAATAATGCCCATGAGTTTCGAATTAAATATCGGATATCTCGTGACGGTTATATCAACAGTCACTTAAATACTCTAGGTTTGCATTTGATTGGTTTACACTTGAGTTCTGCAAACAGGCATCATTTCGCTTCAATCATTCACCACCAACCATCGAGGTTTGCCGATTAATACTTTATCCGACTCGTTCTTCCCCCGCTGGGTTGGAACGCTTCCCTGTAATTTCCTCAACTGTTACAGCGCGGCCTTAAACACCTTGCATTGTCTCTTAAACTCAGTCACCACCATAAACAGGAAAGCCTCATGGCTGGTTATCGCGATCACGTCATACATTTGGTTTGAAATATCAGAAATGTTCTCCAGAATGAGTGCACGTCCTTACACACATCGTACTTGCCTCAAAGTTGAGTGAACTCGGCGATACAGCTAATACGTCAACCCCTACACAATGTTTGGAGCACTGGAGACTTGAATGCATATCTTGAGTAAGACACTAACCTGTACGAGATCCCCCAAACCGGATCCACCCGCAGTGAAGGTGAGCTGACAGATGAAGGGCATGCGATCCTCCCTCGGACGATGCAGTTCCAGCTCGTACGTCCTGCCAACATCTCCATAATAGGTGCGATTACACGCTGAAACAGATAAGAGGAGAAATTTGGTTAGAATTCTGAAATCTCAGGAGGCATCCAAAATAACAGGGAATGTTCAGGTTGTAGTTAATATAAATTTAATTATTTAGGAACAAAAATGACAAGAAAATTTGAATAATTGCGTTAAAATATCTACTAACATGAAAAACGAAAACTTACAACCTGTTTTCCAGTCATTAATTGGGTCAGGGATTGAATGAATGAAGCCCCATTCTTACGACGAGGATAGGAATTGTGCCGGCTGCCGAAACCGCACTCCTCTGGGACAATGACTATGATTGACAGATGAAATGAAACGATAATGGAGAGGGTTGCTGGGATGAAAGATGACAGGGAAAACCGGGGTACCCGGAGAAAATCGTGTCCCGCCTCCGCTTTATAAATAACGAATCTCAAATTGGGCGACGGGATTTGAACCACGGAACCCAGCGGTGAGAGGCCAGCACGCTGGCGCCTTAGCCACGGAGGCTCATATCTACGAATATATTGATGAAGAGTTAATGTCTGAAAGCTTCCTGACTGGATATACGGTATCGTTTACGTGGTACTGACACAGACAGGTATGGACTGTAGAGGTAAACAGTTGGAGGAACCCAGTGATGAGCTCTTACTCCAATGAAACTGTAGTCTCATGCACCAAGCTCTTCAAAACCCCCTCACAATGAAGAGTGAGGTCAGGAGAATGAGGAGGCCATTCAGTAGGATGCAGTAGTTTTGAACAGAATGTGTAAAGGAGGTAAGGTAAGGGTTATTCTGCCCGAAGGCAGGTCCGAACCTCCGCAGAGGCGTTTCTGAACCGGAGTTTACGTGCGGTAGGGTGGCCAGTTCCTTTCCGCTCCTCCATTCCCTTACCCCCACCAACAGCGCGTGACAACCCATCCAACTCCTGACCACGCCCAATGTTGCTTAATTTCGGAGATCTCACGGGATCCGGTGTTTCAACACGGCTACGGCCGTTGGCTGTGTAAAGGAGATTACAATTAAATGGAAATGTAATAGTTTCATTGTTAAGCTCGTCAAGAAGTACCTCCTTTATCAGTTTCAAACGCACGGTTATTATGAATAAAATATATTTCTTTAACTCTCTTCTTCCATCCATGGAATCTTGAGAATTGAATTTTGTCACAAACATTATCATTTGTTTCGTTATTCATTTCATTGCCTTTTCGATGGTTTCCTTTAGTGTGGTCTAGGAATCCACAGATCAGCACTCTACCACTAATATACAGAGGTAGGTAAAATACCACTTATAATGTTTTTACGTCGCATCTACACAGATAGTTCTTATGGCGACGATGGGATAGGAAAGGTGTAGGACTGGGAAGGAAGCGGTCGTGGACCAGCATTTACCTTGTGTGAAAATGGAAACCACGGAAAACCATCTTCAGGGCTGCCAAGAGTGCGGTTCGAACCCACTATCTCGCTAACCACACGGCTAACTCGCTCGGTGGGACAAATATCAAAGTTTACAGACGAGGATAGAATTTCATATGGACTCATTAAAAACCCCTGCTTTCTTCTTCCTTTGTGTGCGTTACAAAATGGAATTCAAATTGTTTAACCACCAGACTAACTAACACGTGTGCTAAGAAAATTGTGGTGATTATATAGACTAAGTGCACCGAGGGCGCGTATCTTCAGCTCTAATATTCTATTCTATTCCCATTTAAGCTACGTAATCAGATGAACATTTTGTGTTAAATACAGAAGGTAATCGTGAAGTGCATTTGCTCGCGCAGTTTCCAATCGCCAGCAGAAATGAGTTTGTTTAAGGCTCCTTCAATATGATTTTAGTAATTGTATGTGTGAGTGCGTTTTCACCGCCGTTGTGGCTTGGAATTGATTACGATGGTGTTTGTTATGCCGCATTCAGTTCTTTGTTTAGAGAAAATTAAATGTAGATTTTTGACACCGATACTGTTTGCCATGAGGAGAAAACCCATAATTTATTTTATCATTTCACAAAAGTAATGAGGAAAGTGCTATTGATGGACTTTGAAAGTTGGCTGACCAGCAATCGATGAACAATTAATTAAACATATATTTATATATTGAGAAATTCAACGACATTCCAGACGTTCTGGATTGCCACAAGGAAAACGTTTAACTAAATCAAAAGAAAACAAAGTAACAATATTAAAAATCATCTGAAATATAACTCTAAAATATTAATAATGTTATTTGATTTACGTCCCACTAACTACTGTTACGGTTTTCGGAGACGCCGATGTGTCGTAATTTAGTCCTACACTAGTTATTTTACGTGGCAGTGAATCTATCGACACGAGGTTGACGTACTGGAGCATCTTCAAATATCACCGGCCTGAGCCAGGATCGGACCTGCCAAGTTGGGGTCAGAAGGCCAGTGCCTCAAACGTCTCAGCCACTCAGCCCGGCTCTATAATATTGAATACTACGAACACAATATTATTTATTTATTTATTTATTTATTTATTTATTTATTTTTTATTTAAAGGAATAGAACTTCTACAGAGTCCATTAAATCAATACTTCAATTCTTGCTATGTTCCTTCTATCTCTCCGCCCACATCTGTTTCATCCGTTCGGTTCTGTTTTTTCTGGAGCTGATATTATGCGACTACCTTCATTTTCTTTTTTGTTCATCCCTGAGGATAATTTTTCTGAAATTTTTGTCTAAACCGATTCCTATTATTTGTATCCTTAATGTCAATATTTGCTTTTTTTGAGGTCGTTTAATGGCTCTGTAAACAAATGCTGGTTGTACATTAAGCTTTATGATTATTTTACTAAACATTAAATATTTACATACATCATAATTATAGACTCTCTTGTCTTTCACCGGTCAGTCTGCAAGCGTCTGCGAATTTATTAACTACCACCAGATTCCTCTATTTGTAGCCTCGTTTACTTCTATATCTATTATCTTTAAATCTTTAGGAACTAAGTCTAGCCCTCGTTGTCTTACTTCCCTTACCCACCATTATTCTCCTAGGTAACCTATCCCCTTCCATTCACCGCACGTGACCCCACCATCGAAGTCGGTTTCCTCATTCCGAGTATCCTACTGCAAGTTGTTCCCACTAGTTTGTAACAGCAATCATTCTCGCTACATTACAGTCTGTTACTTCTAACTCATGCATATGATATCCTGAGTCCACCCAGCTTTCACTCCAGTAAAGCAAAGTTGCTCTGAAAACAGACCGAAGTAAAGATAGTTTCGGGCGGGTGTCCACTTCTTTCTTACAGGACACTGTTGATCGCAACTGCGAGCTCACTGTGTTAGCTTTAGTGCTGGTTCCTGTAGTCACGTGAACCATGGCCGACGGATGAGTGGCCTAGGAAGTGGTCCTGATAGTCGAGGTAGCAGTTGCTGTGGAATGGGTATCTCTGACATACTCTGAGCCATGCCAACCCCGTCCTGTCTCAGGCGACTAGGACTATACAATACATAGATGGTCGCTAACCCGTTAGAGGAGAGATTCTCATAGGGACTATGTGTAACTAGGTTAGCATCCTGCTTCACAGAATTTTTATCAAGCACTCTCAGAACCTTTTAAGGAAAAATAATATCAATTCACTCTGATGAACGAGGGACTCGTTGGAAACAACTTGGGGAAGAAGAAACAATTAAAATTAGAATGGTATTGTAATGGTTATAGCGTCCGACATGCCAAGTCGCTACGCGCCGAGCTCGTCACCCAACGCCCCACCCCCTTAGGCTGGAGAGCGCCAATCGCGAGCAACATTTAAGTGCTGGGCGGGCCCTTCTCTCTTCTGTCCGTGGTCGCGCCGCATGGGACGACGGAAATTACTCGACGATTAATCTGGAGTCTTCCATCTCGCGAGGTTCCTGGATACATCTAGCATCCGGACTGTTCCAGAAGGTTAGGCACAGCTATGTAAGAGAGGAATGACTTGCCTGGAAGGAGTGAGAGTTAGTCAGAATGAGAGTTAGACGCAGTTAGTGAGTGAGTGTGTGTGTGCGGAGCGAGATTGAGTTCGCTGGCGTGAGTTAGCGAAGAGCGCAGTCAGTCATAGCCTGGCTGAGATGTCGACAGCCTGGCTGAGATGTCGGCCTGATTGAGTATCTGACTGTTGGAGCCGGGGACTCGTGTGTGTGTGTGTGTGTGTGTGTGTGTGCGTCCCTTGTGGCTGGCTTCTGGAGAAGAACCTTGGGTGTTCTGGAGCGGCGAAGAAGGGAACACTGGGTGACGACGTGTGTAGACTGCGAACGGGGTTCGACGGATTGAGTGAACAGCGGATACTATCCCAACCTGCGAGACTGACGTGTGTGTCATTGTAGATGGAACATGAGAAACTAAGAGAGAGAGAGCGCCAACCGTGTGAGTGTACTTGCGTAAGTTGTAATCTCGGCTATCATCTGTGTGTGTGTGTGTAAATCTGTAATTGTAGTGCTAAGTTAATAAATCTTAGAAATAGGACGCTACCAGGTTCTGTACTCATTTAATTATTTATTTACCCCGCCAACACGGTACAGTATATATCGTTCCATCAAAACACGCTCGAAAAAATCTTTAAATGAATAAGAAATTATATTTAAATTCTGTTTAAATCCTTAAATACTTGAAATGTGGACATTATCTTAATGAAGTTCTCCAGCAGTGTTTATTTTGATAAATATCATCGAGTGTGATTTGATGATGTCCTTTCGAGAACGAAACCTATAATGTTATTTTTAATATTCCTTTTGGCAGTTTCTAAATTTATTTAACCATAAGTTTGTTACGGCATACTAAAGAAGCTGACAGTTATTAAAAAAGGACGGTGTCCTCAATTCATGTATGAATTTAATCTGATTAACCTAGTATTTGTTGTCCTTAGAATTGTACGTGTGTTTGTGGTTATTTTCCTAGCTTATCTTCTTAAATAATCTCTTAAGGGCGCCTACACCTTTGAACATAGAAAAATGAGGTGTGTTATCTTTTCTCCACAGCAATGATAAACAATAGTAAATGGAAAGTTAGTATGAAGAACACATTACTCCTTTTCCTACTGAACTTACCTCCAGGATAGAGGACGCCTTCGACTCATTGAAATCTAACCTATTACTGCATGGGAATCCACTCTCTATATTTATTAATAACGATTATCTAGGACAATACGTATTTATGTGTAAAACACTCTTTCCAGAGCCATTGATTGTTGTTGCATGAAGGCATGCTCTGTCTACTGTTTCCACTCATATCCGCTAGGTCTGAAATTGAACAAAACTAACCCGTCAAGGAGGGAGGGTTCAGAACCTGAGGTGCACTCTCTCTTTAAACACTTGCAAAGGGGAGGCAGAGACGAGACAATCCAATCCATCGGGGAGAACTGTTCTTTGGTTTTAAAAAGTTTCAAGGAAGTGGCAGGCTAATAGAATTTGGAACAAGTTGGGTGGATCGTCTGGAAGTTAGGGACCCTAATCGTTTTAAAATCCCATTCGGCTTCATGTAATTGTATTTACGAGGCTTCCTTAAGGCGACCCGCGAGCTGGAGAGAACTGAGCTGGTGTCACGGACGGAAAAATCTTTACTTAACAAATTCCTTGAGACATATTCCGGCGGTTACATTGGGGAGTTCCCTTCAAGCTGGGAGAATTATTAAACGAGTTAGAGCTTTAGACGGTTAAGTGAAACACATAAATAATAATAACAAAAATAATAATGCGAAGTCATCCTCATATGCAATGAAGGCTCTTGGAGGATTGGAAGTGAAAGGTTTAATGGATTATTCATAACCTCGGCCCTACAGTAAGTGGCGAGCGGGAAAGTTAATGGAGTTTGCCGAAATAAGAAAATTAAAAATGTAAAAATACCTGCATGGCTAACCAAGCTACGTGCCAAGAGCTGTTCAGACTGCAGTATGTTAAAATTTCACGAGCCAATAGAGAGGTAATCATTCCCACACGTGATTGACATGGCATGGGGTTTATCGACACCAAAATGAAGTACATAAAATGACCAAGAGATGGCACTTCATACACAAGCAATAATTAGAATAACAATCGAGGTTTAGCAAAGACGATGTTCTTTATAACACATACTCAACATGTCGGCCTTCATTCATCAGCAATACCTGCAGTCGAGTGATAATATTGTGAACAGCACTGTACAGCATATCCGTAGGTATGGTGAGAAATTGCCGTCGGATGTTGTCTTTTAGCGTCGCTAATGAGGTCGGACGATCGCGGTAGACTTGCGACTTCAGGTAACCCCATAACCATTAATCACACGGATTGAGGTCTGGGGATCGGGGAAGCCAAGCATAACATGTCACGATTGCAGGCCCATCTGACACCTGATCTCACGCCCTTTCCCACGAAAGCTCCTTTTATACCGTACAAGGGTCTCATGCTGTCCAGCGCCATCTGTTGGTCATTTTATGCACTTTATTTTGGTGTCATGCCAATCATGTCCTCTCTACCTCAAATATTCCGTGAAGTATTGCCCCTTCAAATGTTAACGGACTTTTGGGTCACTCTGTACATGTATTTATTGAGAAACTCAACGACTTTCCAAATATTCTAGATTGCCACAAGGAGAAAATTTAACTACATCAAAAGAGATGGCGCTAGGTGTACGTAATAGCACCTCTTGCGAAGGTAATAGACCTAAGTACCAGTACAGTTTTTGACGCATTATTATACACCGTATCTCTCTCCATCTATACCAATCAATATGGAGATAATAATGACGTAAATAATGGAAATTATGTCGCCTTTCTGGCCAACGGCGTAGTCATATTGAAGTAACGTATCACGTGAGATTTCCGAAGTTAAGCAACATTCAGCTTGGCCAGCACGTGAATGGGTGGTCACGACGTGCCATGGGGAGAATAGGAACGGGAAGGAAGTAGCCACCCTACCGCTTGTAAACTCTGGCTCAGGAAGCCTGATCTACGCATCTGGCCTTGCTTGGCGGGGTGGGGGTGGGGGTTTGGATTCACTAGGATTCACTTGGTCCGGTTTCGTGCCTTTACACTTGGAATTACTTCTCAGTCATCAGGGCAAAGTAACTTCAAACCAGAATGAGTGAATGGGCCAATGCGACAACAAAAGTAGGAAGAAATCCCGCTCAAATATCAACCTCCGAATGAAGTTATTTGAAGATACAAAAGTTTGTCAGGCACACAGATGGCGCTGGACAGCAACACGTCAGTGATGCCGCATGAGAAAGGGCATCAGATGCGCCTGCAATCGCGGCATGTTATGCTTGGCCTTCGCGGTCCCCCGACCTCAATCCATGTGATTATTGGTTTTGGGGTTACCTGAAGTTGAGAGTGTTAAGAGAGAAACTTCACTAATCTATCGCATCGGAAAATTGCCGTGTTTTCAACAGAAGTAATAATAATGTTTCTTGTTTTCACGTCCCATTAACTACTTTTACGGTTTTCGGAACCGGCGAGGTGCCGGATTTTTGTCCCGCAGGAGTTCCTTTACGTGCCCTTGGATTTGCCGACAAGGGGCTGACATATTTGAGTACTCCAAAATGCCACCGGACTGGGTCAGGATCGAACCTGCCAACTACGGTTCAGAAAACCAGTGCCTTAACCCTCTGAGCTACACAGCTCGGCTATCAGAAGAAGTGCTATGGCCAGAGGTAAGAAGGAAACACTAGGATCAAGAAGAAGGTGCTAAAGGCCTAAAGGAACTTGGTTGTCCGTATTCCATTCGGCAGGTTTTTTAGGCGCCGGAAGCCAGCGACATGGGGTTGTCACACTTTAGTATCTACAAATGCTACTCTCCTCAGCCGAGGTTGAACTCACATGTTGGGAATCGACGGTGAAGCCAACAACTAAAGGAAGTTAAGAGTTTCAGTTTTTTCCGTGCGCTTTTCACTGGTAAGGTCGTAGGTACGAACTGTGGCCTACTTTTGGATTAGGACCAACTTCACTGCCAGATACTCCTTCCTGATACCAAGCCTGTGTTAAGGGACGCATTGCACTACTGCGCGTTTCATAATATTGATTTTACATTCCAATAGCTGCTTTCGTTATTTTAGGAGACACCGAGGTCCCGGAATTTTGTTCCAAAGTTCTTTTACATCTAATCAACACAAGGATGTCCAATTTCAGCACTTCGAAATACAAATTTGGGGGTCAGAAGGCTAGCACAATTCCTACTGAGCCATGCAGACAGGCAATGGGTTTTCCTATAGTAGTTGTATGTACACAAAGCTGTGTATCAAGACAATCACAGGGAGCTAGAACCCGAGCCGTAGGAATTAATCCAAAGCAGCTAAAATCTCCGACCCAATCGGGAATCGACCTCGAAACCTATCGGCTAAGAAGCTAGAAGATAATAGATTTTCAGTTTTGACAAAATATGGTCGTACATATTTGCAGGATAAATGTCATTGAATAATAATTTTATTTATTTATATGCTGCAATATCTTGGCACCATGTATAGTATACAGCAATGTCTTGGCACCATGTATAATATACAGCAATGTGTTGCGGCCCTATATAAAGTATACTGCAGCAAAGTATTTACTGCTATATTTTAATAAGAATTTAACGTTTCAGTAATAAAATTCAATTCACTGTCATGTTTCGTATGGTCTCTACTATCATAAAGATACCGTATCCGCCGGCCAATTCCAATACACAATTTATATAGGGAGATATTTTATTGCGGATAATGCTTCCATCTCTCTCCCTCTCTGTTGCTCTGTTCGAGTCAGCATTTTAAAAAGCTAGAGGGCTTGCGAAGTTCAGCCTAGTTCCAACTCTTAGTCACTGAAACAAGGTTTTGAAAAAATTAAGTTGAATCCGAACCACAAGTACGTTGACGATTCATTTAACACATTAACTCTCATGTTCCCAATTTAGGGATTTGTTTGCTGGATAAATTTAGGTTGGCACGCCTGATTTATTCCTTCCATTGTTGCCCAGAACTTGTTCCTGCGCTTGATTCTTGAAATGTTTCAAACATATTATTTGTGAAGTGTAACTTGTAGAAGGGACACACATTTGAATCTCTATATCTTCAAAGCACCCTAAGTCATAATTTTTTTTTTTTTTTACATTCGAATTCAGCCTCTGTGGGCTGCGTGAAATTTATTTCGCCATTCGAAAGAAAATATCATTCAAGTGAAGATGGGCTTTGTATCATCTTGGAATATGAAAGGATTCCCGCTAGAAACATGACTGAAGAAAAAAAATGCTGCAGTAATACAGTATATCTGAATGTTTGAATGCTTGCTGGTCAGTATGCTTACTACCTGCCACGTGAGTTCAAATTAGGCAGGATTATAGCTCGTACCTTCGGTAAAGCACAGGCTATTTTTATTACGCTATAATTTCTTTTTCTAATTCGTTTAACGTCACACCAACAGAGATAAGTCTTTTGGGGAGGATGGGATAGAAATCGGAAAGGCAGCGGCCGTAGAATTAATTAATTAAGGTACAGCCAAAGCATTTTGCTTCGTGAGAAAATGGGAAACCAGGGAAAGCCATCTTTAGAGCTGCGGACAGTGGGGTTCGAACCCACTATATTTCGAATGTAAGGTGACAATTACGTGACCCAAACGGCGCAGTCACTGGCACGGTTGGTGTCATTTAAATGGGCATAGAAAACATGAAACAATTCGGGGAAAAAGCGTAAGCTTTAAAATGGAATACGGTTAGTTTTACTGAACAATGGAGGACACCGAGTGTACTTTAAAATTCAATTTCCGAGAAAAACATCTGTATGAATTTTCTTCGTATCTCTAATAATTCTCGGGAACACAAATTTTGGTTTGGCGGATGCTTTACCTTTGGACTTTTTGTCTTGGCTTCCTTCACGTGAAGTCTACCTGATGGACAGTGCTCAAATTTAGCAAACGTACAACTGGACCTTTGGTTAACATATGGGCAACTTAATACAACATTGCATCTTAAGGCGGGCGGGGAGGCTCTATCTTGAAAATGTTAATTTGACAGATAGAAGTTCCAAATCGCAAGAAATGTTAAGGTTGAAGTTCTTGAAATTTTTACAACTGATAATTACTTCCTTCGCCTTGGTATCGAACTGGAATGAAGCGAAATGAAATGGCGTATGGCTTTTTGTACCGGGAGTGTCCGAGGACAAGTTCGGCTCACCAAGTGCAGGTCTTCTGATATGACGCCGTAGGCGACCTGCGCGTCGTGATGATGATGAAGTGATCATGAAGACGACACATACACCCAGCCTCCATGCCAGCGAACTTAACCAATGATGGTTAAAATTCCCGACCCTGCCGAGATTCGAACCTGGGACTACCGCGACCAAACGTCAGCACGCTAATTATTTAGCCATGGAGCTGGACTACACACCAGGCAAATGCTGAGCCTGCATCTTAATTAAGGCCACGGCCGCTTCCTTCCCACTCCTAACCCTTTCCTGTCCCACTGTCGCCATAAGACCTATTTGTGCCGGTGCGACGTAAAGCAACATGTAAAAAAACAGAGTTCAAAGTAAGAGACACATTTTCCCATGTCAGCACCTAAAAACATCCTGGTCCATAGTGAGCATTATCTGAGTGTTTGTTATGACAGGGTCGACAATATCTCACACATAATTCTGGAACAGATTATTGGTGAAAACCACAGCCTTCTAGACCAAACGGTTACAGAAATAGGTAACTTCAAAGAGAACATGCCTGAAGTTTTAAAATTTCTCACTTGTGTATTAATATTCTAATTAAAAATGTTTAGGATAGCGTATTATAATAAATTATACGCTATTTCATTCAGCAGAGGCAACATTCGGAAAAAATATTTAAAAAGCGATTGCTTTTTCACTCCCTTTAAGGGGGACGCGCACGGAATTAACCGTTAATCAAATCATAGGAAATGAAAATTCCCCAAAATCGACTGTGTCCGGCATTTGGCAAGGGAGCCTGCCATTACACTGAAAACTCCCCAATCCAGACTTCAAATGAGAAACGACGTATGGCGACTTCCTAGTCGTGTTTCTCGGGTAATGCTAAGAGGCATGACATTTTATAAAAAAAATCTTACAACGCGTACCCTCCCTCACCTGAAATTACGTATACAATGTAGAGAGTTGCGTAGTGAAGCACAGGTACATCAGCTAGTCTTAACATATATATTGTCTTGGTATACTCCGACTTCCCACTTCTACGTAATTATTGCTTGGCAGCAACAGCAAATCTTTACAGCTACACTCTTCATTTTGTCCGTCCTCAGAAGAAAGACTTGACATAAGTATGTCTTAGAACTGCGCGTCATAAACAAATTTGTGTAAGGAAACAGTGCCATGCAACAGAATGTGTGCCGCCGTGTTACCTAGCAACAGTACCTTGAGAGCTGTAGAGGCTATGGATCTGTCTGTCATGGCCATATATATAATCCCGAATTCTGTCTGTCATTCACAGCGATGTTTAGAAAATGAGAAGTTATCAACAGCTGAAATTGGTACCCGTTATAGATTGTTATATTCTCTTTGCATGAAAAATGCAATGAAACTCCCATGACCATGACTAACAGTGATGTCGCCGTGTATTCGCCATGATGACGTAGGTACAAAGCTATATGTATGGGCCTGATGTCCAACTGGCCTCTCTTGCCTTCCACAAGAAAAAAACAGCTCTATTTGTTCTGGGTGATTTCCAACAAAGGAGTAGCGTTACAAAAATGTTGCAAAGTTTGTGCTGGAAGGATTTGGGAGAAAGGACACGAGCCGCTCGACTAAGTGGTATGTTTCGATCTGTCAGTGGAGAGATGGTGTGGAATGACATAAGTAGACGAATAAGTTTGAGTGGTGTCTTTAAAAGTAGGAAAGATCACAATATGAAGGTAAAGTTGGAATTCAAGGGGAAAAAATGGGGCAAATATTCGTTTATAGGAAGGGGAGCTAGGGATTGGAATAACTTACCAAGGGAGATGTTCAATAAATTTACAATTTCTTTGCAATCATTTAAGAAAGGGCTAGGAAAACAACAGGTAGGGAATGTGCCACCTGGGTGACTGCCTTAAATGCAGATAAGTATTGAATGACTGACTGAACAGAAGAAAACATCCAGAACTTAAAAAAAGGCGAAAAAAGCATTCAACTACCAAACAGGCTACGGAAGCCAAAATAGGCAGAAAAGGCAAAATAATAACTGGTCCTACCATTCCCAAACGTACGGAAATACGTTTTACTGTAGGTGACACTTTGATATATCCACCCACATAAAAAGGCATTTTGCCAAATTTCCGGGATTATTCATAAGATATATTAATAGTCCATTTATCACTATTGATATATACTCACTTTTGCTCGTTGGAGGCTCCGCCCCCAAAAGCCCCAGTTACTCTTCATCATAAGTGGTTATTCGGAAAATTTCTGTGGTGAAACGGTACGTCCTATCGACAAACGGATTGCGCAACCAGACAACCAAATTTCTGGTCTACGTGTTCGGTCCTATACCAGTTTCTAGTATCTTGCCTGCTGAATTTCTACTGTCGAAGACAGGCTTATGTACTAGTCCATCACATCGCAGCCTGCACGGTCACTAAGTAACATCGCGTCATACTTTTTACAGAAAGACGTATACATGATCATTTGATTTTCCGATATGGAAATTTAATAATTCTTTATTTCCATCTATAGTGCTCATCAATTAAATTCTTACTCTAGTTGATGTGAATTATTTCCCAATTTAAATCTATCTTCCAAATGCAGGGAAGGATAAGTTATTACGTAGTTAGGGAACCAACAAGTTGCTATCTCATTATAACGCGCTGTTGGTTGCCTACACCTGCTCCTGACTGCTCCAGGAAACGCCAAGTTTTATTACGTCAAGGACATTTCCAATGGGGTCGTGGATATGTAACGTTTCCCAGGCCAACCACTAGAGACCCTTATCGACCTCCCGCGAATAACCATCCCAAGTCCCACTTGGAGCCGACAATGTCCGTAATCAGTGAAGTTGGAGTTGGCGGAGATGTCGCAGGTACAGCCAGTGCTGGATTTGGGGGACATTAAGTCAGATGTAGGGAGTTGTCCGTGTTAAATGAGCCACTCTGAGGTGTTTGAGAGAAATACAGTGCAACCCACAATGTTATACACTCATTTCATTGGGTTAAAATTTGTATGGAGAATAATATGCGCTACAAGCCAATATTAAGCATCCAAATATCCAAAATAATACTAAAGTAATATGATCAATCTTTCTATATACATAGTTGCTCTTACTCGTTATGAGCTCCGCCCCTAAACCCCCTGTTACTTTTCATTATAAGTGTTTAATCGGAAAATTTCTTTGGCAAAACGTTACGTCGTATCTACAAAGGATTACGCAACCTAACAGCCAATTTTCTGGTCTACGTGTTCGGTCCTATAACAGTTTCTAGTATCTGGCCTATTTACACCACGAATAGAGGTAAATGTTTCGATCCAGACCAAATTTCCTATGTTTGTGTACGAGTTGAGAAATTATTTTTCCAACCTAGCAGACCGCTACAGTCTTGAAACTAGGTGGGCGTATCGACGATGAAACGATCTAAAATTTTGTTTCTCTGACGTTTTTTCGTATCTCCATCGGTTCCACCTTAGATTGCTTTAGGAACTTAGGTTAGGCTGAAATTTGAGCAGTGTTTCCGCATATTCCTTTCGTTTTCCCATACATGTATAGCAGCTAGAATAATGAAATTTGGTTTGTAGACAGCCAATGGTCGTGTCAAGGAGCCTGTTGAATTTTATGATTCTACCTGTCTTATAAGTGTTTCAAGCAGTGAAATAATATATGGAAAGGGAAAAAAGACCCAAAATTGGAAAATGAAGCTCAATGTAAGGTAGATGAGTCGAGATAGGACGTCATAGGCTCAAAGTTGTAGACCTCTTCTTTCTAGGAGATGAAAGTGCTATCCGTTTCCTGGTAGGAATTACAGTTTAGCCCCAAAATATCTCGAAACGAACGTCTGCACCGTCATTGAATTTGCCTCAAAATGTGGTTATTTTTTCCGGGGTATAATGTAAAATATTTGGATATCTTAGAAATTTCTCCGAAGGTCTGTAGCGTCATTAAATTTGTCACAGAATTTCGATATTTTTTTCGAAAGGTAAAATGTAAAATAATTGGAAACTTTTGTATTTCTCCGTCGGTTACAGGCTAATTTTAATTTTAATATTCTACAGGACTGCAACATAGCGTCCACCCTTTTGTTACAGGGAAGGGCTTAAAAACTAAAAAATTGAACTTTCTGGAAATTTTCCTCAGGTTGCAGCTTAATAGCTCTCAGATTGCCAAATTTCAAGTTTCTAACTCATCTGGAAGTGGGTTTATATTAATGTCAGTGAGTGATTGAGTAAGTTAGCATTCCGGGATAAAAGTCTAAGTCCTACTGGACATAAAGAAATGAAACTTTGGGGACACATTTATAGTACACTGTAGTTGCTCAGTAAGGGGGAATGTTTGGATATTCCGTCGCTAGGGAGGTGAAAAGGGAGACGGATTTAAAAAATAAGTATATCTATATCTAAAAAAACTGAACAGTTTAAAAACGTGAAAGTTGGTATTTGGAATCTTCTTTAAAAAAAGAACTCTTTTTTGAGTTGAAAGAGGACCGTTTCTCACATGAACATGTTATTTCGAGAATGAGACATTTCATTCTGTTTTAAGTAAGTTGTTTCTATTTCAGGAAATTTATAAATTTATTGCTCGAAATTAATTTCAGCAGACTGAAGAAACTGACATTTAAAAATTAAGTCAGTCGAAACTGACAAGAAATGGCTTCAGATATTACAAATATAAATGATTGCAGACAAGTTTAAACACCATTTTCAGAAATACAATAAAACAATAGGACCACCTTGAAAATTCAAACATAAAATTATGAATTACGTTTTCCTCAATATTTTACGGGAATTTTATTTTTCTGACTGGAATTTTTTCACGCACATCCAAGAAATAGTAAATTATAGGTTACACGCTTAACTCTGTATCTTTGTACAGTCACTCAAAAAATAAAATAGTAAGAAAGAAAAACGACTGTATGGCTCTGTAGAAGATCCTTGCGGTTACACTTTTCTTAGAGACAAATGGACCTGTAGGTACAATATTTGTTGTGTGTATCCACACGAATTGTAAGTACATTGAAGGCAAATTAAAGTCTGATGAAGTATTAAGTGCGTGGTCTATGTGGTGGTCCTCTCACCCCCTTGCGATTTAGTTTTATGCAACCCGTCGCGTTAACTTCAATTCGAAATACATCGGGTCCTCTAGCTTTGTCCTAAGAAGCTTGAAACACGTACAACGTTGCTAATTGGCAACACAGGCAACCCGTTTGCAACTGGCAACACAGACAACCAGTTAGCAACATTGTACGTGTTTCAAGCTTCTTAGGACACAGCCAGAGGGCCCGATGTATTTTAGAATTGTAATAAAGCGGCAGGTTGCATAAAACTAGATGAAAAAGGGGCGAGTGAACCACGGGGTATATTTATTCCATAGCAGCACCTCCTCGATTTAGAGGTTTATTAAAGACGAAATATATTTACTACCAGATAAAAGTAGGGTGTAATTACAATGAATGATTTCCCTCTCTCCAGTATCAGACGATCCAGATTTTTTTATAAAGCTATGTCGAAATAAAGAGAAAAAGAACGGGATTCATCTTAAGGTGCTCACTATGCTGGCCGACTTTAGAAGACTCTGCGATGGTGACAGAAAGAGGCAGGCTGTGGATGTTCAAAAAAGCAGAAAACTATCCCTTATGCACGTGGGTAAGAGAGGCGAGCCAGAGGTAGACAAAAAAAAAACCATCTCGTCACCACGCCGCTCTACTTCCAACAGCCATTTGGCAGCAATCCAGAAGGTGGATAAATATCGGCCACATTACAAGACTTGTGTGGCTCATAAATTGTCCGTTTCTAAAGCAGAGCTTTACTTAACAGCCAGCTCAGAACGACAAGCCGAGGAGGAAAGATCATAATATTTAGAGAGAGCCATCCATTAATAATAATAATAATAATAATAATAATAATAATAATAATAATAATAATAATAATAATAATAATAATAATAATAATAATCATTTTGTACTTGTTAAGGTTGCACTAACGCATTGAAATTTTTGGCCGACGGAGGAATGGGAAAGGATTAGGATTATAAAGGTAGCGGCCGTGGCATTAATTAAGCTCCGACTCCAGCATTTGCATGGTATGAAAATGAGAAACCACGGATAACCATCTTCAGGGTTGCAGACGATGGGATTCGGAAATCACTATCTCCTGAATGCAAGCTCACAGATGCATGCAGCTAACAGCACGGCAAACTCGTTCGGTAATAATAATAATAATAATAATAATAATAATAATAATAATAATAATAATAATAATAATAATAATAATACTAATAATAGTAAGAATAATAATAATGCTTTATTGCGTAGCGAAATTAGTTCAGCAGACTTAATACTCTTTCTAATAACAATCTTATAATATCTTCCTCAAAGAGGAATTTTCTGTTGTATTTCGTGCAGGATCAGTTTTTCTTATGTTAGTGCTGAAAGCGAATTTTTCTGCAAGTAGCAGGAGGAAATATGTAGAGGATTAATGTCATTATTTAGTGACTAATGCCACTTTTGACATAAATATGTTTTATGGCTGGGGGTCATCTGAAAATTAGTGTGACGGAAGTGCAAACCCAGCAACCGTGCAGGCTGTGATGTAAAGTATGGATTGTTGGCGAGACAATGTTACCTAGCAACCGTGCAGGCTGTGATGTAAAGTATGGATGGTTGGTGAGACAATGTTACCTAGCAACCGTGCAGGCTGTGATGTAAGGTATGGATGGTTGGCGAGACATTGTTATCTAGCAACCGTGCAGGCTGTGATCTAAGGTATGGATGGTTGGCGAGACATTGTTACCTAGGAACCGTGCAGACTGTGATGTAAAGTATGGATGGTTGGCGAGACAATGTTACCTAGGAACCGTGCATGCTGTGATGTGAGGTATGGGTGGTTGGCGAGACAATGTTACCTACGAACCGTGCAGGCTGTGATGTGAGGTATGGATGGATGGCCAGACAATGTTGCCTAGCAACCGTGCAGGCTGTGATGTGAGGTATGGATGGATGGCCAGACAATGTTACCTAGCAACCGTGCAGTCTGTGATGTGAGGTATGGGTGGTTGGCGAGACATTGTTACCTAGGAACCGTTCAGGCTGTGATGTAAGGTATGGGTGGTTGGCGAGAGAATGTTACCTGGCAACCGCGCAGGCTGTGATGTAAGGTATGGGTGGTTGGCGAGACATTGTTACCTAGGAACCGTGCAGGCTGTGATGTGAGGTATGGATGGATGGCCAGACAATGTTAACTAGCAACCGTGCAGTCTGTGATGTGAGGTATGGGTGGATGGCCAGACAATGTTACCTAGCAACCGTGTAGGCTATGTCTTTTGGATGGCGATCATCTGAAATTAGCAGCTGTTGATGGAGGGCCATGACCTAGATGCATATTTACGATCATTTGATTTTCGCAAAGGGAAAAGTGGTTTCTTTCTTCAAGCAAATTTTCAGAAAATTACTATACTTCTACTACAAAGCTAAAAATTCGCGATATGTACAGGAACTTGTATTGTTTCATTAATGGAGTGATTGTGCTCTGCAAATTCATTTGGTTGCCTATTTCCAACGCGGAGTTTGGGAATTTTATCGCGGAATGTAACCTAGATATATAAATGGGAATGAAACATTTTCGCATGTTACATTCGCGGTTTGGTGATACAAAATTACCGATACTCTATTTTGTATTTAGTATTGATTTAAATCCACAAGGGAGCGCGTTTCTCTGCTGTGAAACTATTTTCAGGTGGCAGGGACCAATAATGAACCATATCACAGAATCTGGAGCGCTCTCGTACATAAAAGTCAGAAATCCAAGGAGAATCGAGCTCCTGTTTTCGACCTCTTTGAGCGAAAGCTTCCAGTCTCATAGCTTATAATCAGTGAAAAATAAATTCTTGGTAAGCTTATTTCTATTAATTCAAGAAAGTTGCTCGTAGATCCAGGCCGTCCACATCGCATTTCAGTGTGGGCTGTTTCGAACTGTTGGAGTTGACTATTACTCGGCAGGTTCCGTCTGGGAGTAGCCTGGGTTCATGAAATTTCAAGATACGTCTCTCTACTTTTTCCAGGTCATCCAGTTCTTTAGCAGAGTCTTTACTGCGCATACGTACTGACGGTGACAAATCTTCCCATTCTTCGAAATGCACTTCTTCTTGCACCGATTTCGTGACATAATTAGCAATAATTTGTAAATATGTTTATTTCTGAAACTCCTTTTGTATGTTGTCCACACCCCATAAAAATATTATCATTTTTGTTTTCAAAACCTTTGCTCAGTTGAAGGTTGCATCAATGAAATGTGAAATTTCAAATTTTGTTGATCACATGTTTATGACATGTCATATTTTGTTTCTTTATATTATTTGTATGGAAAATACAAGTTAAGCATGATTTATCTACGGTGACTACAATTATATAATAAACGGCCCTTTGAACGTTTTCGTTATTTTCCGGTTATGGTCATATTTACCCGTGAATTTTTGTGTTTTTGTCATCTTTATTTCATTTTATTCCATTTTCGCATACCTGCTTTCAGTCATCTCAAATACGCATTTTTCACATCTCCTAATTGTTGTCCGTGATTTATAACATTATCTTTCTTAGAAATATATGTGAATTAGGGGAGTAAGCTGTAGAGAATGGGACAGAATATTGAGCCTCAATTGAACTCTAATGATGTGACGTATTTCAAATATGCGTTACAATTAAATGTTGCGTGAAAATCGAATATCGTTCTTATTTTGAAAACTTTAATATATATATATATATATTTACTATTGTAATTCTTTCTTACCGCTCATCAAAATGTGACGTTCATTTCATTCTGTGTGGAGTCGAGAGCTACCTCTGGAATGAGTAATTAAATAAATTAAAGATATTATGAAAACATTAATATTATTAATTATGTATTATTATTGAATGTTCTAGATTTTAAAAATATATTCTCAATATAATATTAATTTAAACAGCGGCAAAATTTTGAATATTTCGAAAATGTGACCAAAAAATTTTAAAGTCGTATTTATTGTCATATTTCAACACATTTTTGGTTCACAAACATCTGGGCCCTATTGATTAATTTATTGTTATAAATTTAACAAAGATAGAGTTAGCATTTCCGGAAAGTCTAAGTTAGACTGCTTCCAAAAAATTATCATGAATCCATGAATAGTTCGAGATCGTAGCAATAATCCTATCACCCCAACTTAATCTTTATGATTGGTTCATTGATCAGTTTCTTTTCCATATAACCGAGCTCGATAGCTGCAGTCGCTTAAGTGTGGCCAGTATCCAGTATTCGGGAGATAGTGGGTTCGAACCCCACTGTCGGCAGCCCTGAAGATGGTTTTTAGTGGTTTCCCATTTTCACACCAGGTAAATGCTGAGGCTGTAGCTTAATTAAAGCCACGGCTGCTTCCTTCCCACTCCGAGCCCTTTCCTGTCCCAGCGTCGCCATAAGACCTATCTGTGTCGGTGCGATGTTATCGGTAAGACTGGATATCTCTTCGGAGACACTATAATTTTTTTTTCTGAGGTAATTTGTTATCAAGGACCAAATATTATAATGCCTGACGTTTCGAAGCGTCCCTCCATGAGGGTAAGATACCAAAACACGAGGAAGAGTTTCTGTATCTCTTCGCAATTTCGACACAGTTTTTTCTAATTGTATTACACTGCTAAAATTTGAGGTAAATGTATAAGCTTATCATTCACTGAATTATTGATACCTTGTTGATATGTTGTTGTTGTTTGAGTCATCAGTCAGCAGACTGTTTTGATGCGGCTCTCCATAACACCCTATAATGTGGTAATCTTTTAATTCTTGCATAACTATTACATTTGCTGTAATCTGCTCGCCATATTCATACCTTGGCCTATCCATATCGTTCTTATCACCTACACTTCACTCGAAAATCTGCTGTTTAAGTCCTGGGTGTCTTGAGATGTGTCCAATAATTCTATCTCCTCTTCTGGTCAAATTTAGCCAAATCGATTTCCTCTCACCAATTCTATTCAGTATGACTATTTACCAATCTCAACTTCAGTATTCTCCTGTAAAATCACATTAAAAATCTTTTATTCTATCTCTTTCTGAACAAGTTATCGTCCAAGTTTAACTTCCGTACAATGCCACACTCCAGACAAAAGTCTTCAAAAAAATCTTCCTAATTCCTATATCAATTTTGGAAGTGAGTAAATTTCTTTTCATAAGAAAGGCCTTCCTTGCCTGTGCTTGTCTGCATTTTATGTCCTCCTTACTTCCACCATCATTAGTAATACTCATCTACTTCATTAAAGACTTCATTTTCTAATCTAATATTTCCTGCTTCAGGTGACTTTCCACGGCCGCTATCCATTAGTTTTGTATTGGACTTATTTATTTTCATCTTGTACCCCTTACCCAAGATTCTGTCCATACCATTCATCAATTTCTCTAGATCCTCTGCAGTTTCAGATAAAATAACAATATCATCTGGAAATCTTAGGGTTTGATTTCCTCTCCTTGGATTTTGATTCCATTTCCAAATTCTCTAAACAATGGAAAGGAGAGGGGACAAACTACAGCCTTGCCTCATTCCTTCCTGGGTTGTAGATCATGCTCCTTTCTCGGTATCTGATCTCGATCACCTTCAGAATCTCAAATATCTTGGTCCAATCAGCATTATCGGATGCCATTTCAAGATCCACGAACGCCACGTACGTGGCCTTGTCTTTGTTAATTCGGTCCTCTAAGATCAGACGTAAAGTCAGGATTGATTCACGAGTTTCCACATTTCTTCTGAAGCCAAATTGATCTTCTTCCAACTCAGTTTCAACTTGTCTTTTCAGACTTCTGTAAATAATACGCGTTAAATTTTGCAGGCGTGGATACTAAACTAATGGTGCGGAAGTTTTCGCATACTAACATTAAAACAATCTTTTAATTTCTTTAAATTATTAGCCATTGTTTAACACTTTAACGACACACTCAAATTTCATCAAAAAAGGAAACTACAGCAATTGAATAATAAAAAAGTCTCGGTCTTTGAATAAATGTTACTGGAGAAATATGAATGTCAACTTGAGCGAGGAACGAGACATAAGGGAGTATTTCTACTTGAGTTTTGATAAGCTGTTAGAACACAACAGGGTGGAATAAGATGAGAAGTGGATGGGAGATGATAGCTTTTGTAGTCAGCAAGTTGTAATTTCTTATTTCCGAATTTGCGGTTTCTGTGGCGATAGTGACGTTTATACGCCTTATGAACTGTTTGGGGGATGGGAGAAGAAAAGACGAATGTTCAGAGAAAAACACTTCTTTATATAAAAGACGAGCAAAGAGTAGGAAAAAGTATAAAAAGAGCGGTGTGGTATGGTGTGGTGTGGGTGGACGGATAAGAATAGGATTGGAAAGAATTATGATTAATGGAAAACTTAAAATAACTTAGAAGTTGCCAAGCAAGCAGACGTCAGAAGGAAAGGAGATTTCCAGCCAGCTACACATAGCTGGAAGAGGACAGAGTTACACATAGAGAGAGACAGTGAAAGCCTGATTTACGGCGTGTTACGGGCGCATGCGCGTGGAGAGAATGACCGTTTTAATACCATGATTTAGAACACGAGCAAGTGTAGCCCACTTAATGTTCTAATAACGGTGGAGGACGATCAGACCACACAGTGTTCCCGAGTAAGAACCAGTCTTAATATGTAACCTCCAGATCTTAACGGGCAATGTACAGCTGTACGAGTCAAAAAATAGGATTTACCACTTAATTATTTCTTGTTGGAGTGACATTTTCTGTTTATGTTAGAGAAAGAATTAATTAGATACCTTTTATAATTAGAGCCCTGATTTGTGTTCAGTAATAAGTCAGAATGCAAACTTACTGAAGCGGTAACAAGTATAGCCTATCCTGCACAACGGTTATGCTATGAGGTTTGCATAAGCAGTGGGGATACGACCTATCGCAACCCCTGAAATTTATGTTACTCTCACTACATTACGGAATGACAGACTAGACGACGCTTCTTAATAAAGAAACTAGTTTGCATTCTAACCTGTTACTACTTATTCCGAGGTCTACATATAATGGTTGAGATACGTTCTTTAATGCCAGCGAGTTTTAAGTTATTTCTTAATTTATTACGTTTCGTTCCTTTCTTACGTTTCTTCGTCTTTTGTGGTTAATTATTTTATTCCCTTGATAAATAAAAGCAATTTTTGAAATATATCTGAAAGTTTTTGTGCTTGTTGTTATTTCGTGTCTTAATAAAAATAGATGACAAAAACAAGTCAGCTCCAAAACTCATGAACACAACAGGAGGAAAGATATCAAGATTCAAGGTCTCCAAATATCTTGGTGAGATTATGAGAACAGAAGGCAATCAAGGCAAGAAACAGGAGGATTAATTGTTACTGTAGCCATCTTTATGAATATTAAGAATACCTAAAGGATGCAATGAATTAACATAAAATATAAATATTCTTTCCAAATACATGATCATCGAAAATGAATACCCATATTTATAGCATTTTTTAAAAATGCTTACTTTATTTTAAATGGACATGTTGCGGCGATTGCGATCTCAAAAGAGGGCAGTTTTTAAAACTTCTCGTATTAATCATTAAAAGGCACACATACAAAGAGAGATAGGGAGATAAAGTATTGTTTCAGGGTTGGGATACAAAATAAAAGAGTGAACCTCGATAGCATCGCCTTTGCAGATTATCTGGCAACCTTTGCGGTTAGTGTCGAATCAGAAAGTTGAAGAATCTATATTTTTCGTGCCTTAGCTATGAAAACGGTCCTACATGATTTCTATTGAAAGAAACAAAATATATGGAAAATATCAAATCAGTCCCAAAAATCACGAAAACAACAGGAGGATAGGTATAAAAGTCAAGAGTTTCAAATATATTGGTGAGATGATCCGATTTAATGGAGTAGAACATGAGGCAATAAAGGCAAGAATCAGGCAGATAGAGTTATCGTACTAGTTAACGAAGGACGTGTACAACAAGCTGTCACTAAGTCAGAACAATAGTAGGGCATTATAAAACTGTGGGCAACCAGAAGAATTATTCGCTGCCGAGATCTTGGATTTAACAAGTAGAGGATTGCTGAAACAACCGGAGAAGAAAGAGAGATAGATCCTAAGGAATATTTTAGGACCTAGATATGTTGGTGGATACATGAAATTAAGACCTAAGGAGCAGTTTTAGAAAGAGACTGAAGGAATTGTAGACTCGGTGAAGAAGAGACAAGTACAATTTTATAGTCATCTTCTACGTATGGATCGAGAGTGGTTGATTCGAAAGCTCCTTACACATTTCGAATGGAAAACGGTTGTTCCCAGCTGGTTTGTTCAGATACCGATGTGGAGAGAACGGGCATTACACGGAAGACATTATAAAGAGGAAGCATTCCCGACAATTCGTTTGAGATTTCAAAGGCTTAAAAGGAGAAGTAAAAACGAAAGGAGGAGATAAGCCAACGAATGAAGCTCTATTGGCAGAATAGCAAAGGCAGTGGAAGGACAGGATGTTCCAAGATATCGTAGTTACTCCTTGGTCCATAGTCGCTAAATTCGAGCAGAAGAAGTAGTAATGGCCTGACCTTAACCTTGGTCAGATGATGTAACTCTCGCTGTGCAGCCAGGCCAGTACGACGCGGACCGCCCAGCACAAAGCTCAGTTTGTTTTCCTTTGGATGAAACAAATCGAACAAAAAGCCGGTGTCCTTTCGGTTTCCGAATGGTTGTATTGGTAGAGATGGCCCTTTTATCTGGACAATTAGAAGTCCCTATCTCACTACAGTGGACTTAATCAGGGAATATACGAAGAACATTGTTTATAGTGAAAATATACGTGACTTAGTGCACCTCAGACAATATATAACTGTCACTTCAGACATGTTCCGTCTTACGAGAGAAATTTTGATTATTGATTCGATCTGTGTTGTGTTTGGGTCATCAGTCCATAGAGTGGTTTGATGCAGCTCTCAATGCCATCCATTCCTTTGTTAACCTTGTAATTTCTACGTAACTGCCACATCCCAAACCTAATATGTTTTTCATATTCATGCCTCGGTCTACCCCTACCGTTCTTACCACTTACACTTCCCTCAACACCTAACTGAATAAGTCCTGGCTATCTTAAGATGTGTCCTATCATTCTATCTCTTCTTCTGTCATATTTTGCGAAATAGTTCCCCTCTCACCAATTCGATTCAGCATCTCTTCATTTTTTATCTGAATCTGCAAAAATGTGGAGAAAGTGCTGAATAGTATGGACAGAGTATTGGGGAAGCAGTACATGTAAGTCAGAAACAAAACTAATGGAGTGCAATCGAGCCCAGTCATCTGATGAATCACATATTAGATTAGGTAATGAAGTCTTAGAGGAAGTAGAAGAGTATTGTTGCCTGGGTAGTGGAATAACTAATGATGGCAGAAGTAAGGAGGACATAAAATGCTGACTAGAACAAGGAAGGAAAGCTTATCTTTGAGCACTGATATAGGCATTAGAAGGATGCTTTTGAGACTTTCATCTGGAGTGTGGCATAGTATGGAAGTGGAAGGTGGAATATAATTAGTTCAATAGGATGGAGATTAGAAGATTTTGGAATGCAGTGTTACAGAAGAATGCTGGATGTGAGATTGGGT
This sequence comes from Anabrus simplex, assembly GCF_040414725.1. Classification (NCBI taxonomy): domain Eukaryota; kingdom Metazoa; phylum Arthropoda; class Insecta; order Orthoptera; family Tettigoniidae; genus Anabrus; species Anabrus simplex. Next base: position 86,909,023 of record NC_090277.1, on the reverse strand, counting down.
AGATCGAATCACAAATGAAGTGATATTGAATCGAATTGGTGAGATGAGATCGACTGGATAATATTTGAAGGGAAGAAGAGATAGAATTATAGGACAAATCTTAAGACAAACAACATCTCTTCATTTCTGATTCGATCTACCTAACCTCATCTTCAGCATTCTTCTCTGACACCATACGTCAAAAGTTTCAAGTCTCTTTTTTTGAGGTAATTATCATCCATGTTTTTCTTCCTTACAATGCCATATTCCAGAGTAATGTCTTCAAACCACCCCATACCAATTTTCAAAGTGAGAAATTTTTTTCCGGCCTGGCTGTGTGTGTCAAATGGTTCAGCCCTTGGCCTTCTCACCCCAACTTGGCAGCTTCTCTCCTGATTCAGTTCGGTGAGATTAGAAGGTGCTCAAATACGTCAGTCTCCTATCGGTAGACTTAATGGCACTTAAAAGAACTCCTGCAGGACTAAATTCCGGCACCGCGGCGTCTCCGAAAACCGTACAAGCAGCTAGTTGGACGTAAAGCAAATAATATTATTATAATATTTTTCCCTGAAGAAATATCTTCGTTGCTTGGGCTAGTCTACACTGTACAGCATGCCCTCGTTACTTCTGCCGCAGTTAGTTAATTTACTACCCAAGTAAAAATACTCATCTACTTCCTTTTAAGACTTCAAATCCTAATCTAATATTTCCTTCGTCACCTGACTTCATTCGATTGCACGTCATTACTTTTGTTTTGAACTTACATGCTTCTATCGTGTACTGCTTTCCCAATACTCTGTCCATACCATTTAGCAATTTCTCCACATTTCTGCAGATTCAGATAAAAAATGAAGTGATGCTGAATCGAATTGGGGAGAGGGGAAGGATTTGGCGAACAGTTGACTAGAAAAGCCCGGTTACATACGGGACAGATAATCCGCTTAAAGTAAAAGATAGATTGCAGAAAACTAACTATGGTAAATATTAGTTTGTAAATCGAGAAATTGATGATTGGAATGCTTTGTCTGCACCTGACTTAGAGTCTTTTCCTAAAAGTGTAAGATGCTTCAAGAATAGACTCCAGCATTGTGTAAATTGTATGCAAATTTCTATGTCATGGTGTCATGTTTTAATGCAACGCTCAACACACTGTAAATTGTAATATTAAGACATCTACATTATTTAAGGCATGTGTGGATTTTTATATGAACATGCTAAGATAATAGTTAGTGATTGGACCACTCAATCTACAGTAAATCATAATGTAAAATTTCGAAATTCTTCAGGTACGTAAGAATTTGTATATGATGATGCTGGATTTAGAATGTTCAACTAGTAGTATTTCTTGTAAAATTTTCATTCCATAGAATTCTTTGTTGTATTCTTTGTTGTTGTTGTTGGGTAATTACGTTTTAACTTTACTTTATTATCACACTACTGTAAGTGATCATCACCACCGAGATATTTCCCAATTGCGAAGTATTTGTTAATAATAATAATAATAATAATAATAATAATAATAATAACACAAAAGAGAAAACATCTATCAACAGCAGAACATCTAAACTGAAAACAGCACAGCGAATCACCTGGTCAACTAATAAGTAACATCTCTCTCCATGAATGCTAAATTTCGTCATTACAATACAGTTGTAAAACCCGAAGCAACTTATGCCATTGAAACACTCTTCAAGTTGAACACTAAATCAACAATCGATACATTGCAGAAAGTAGGTAGAAGAATCATCAGAACAATCATCAATAAGAAACACCAAGTTGATGGTCAATAGAGATTATTACCTAACGGAGTGGTATATTGTGAAAGCGAATCAGTAGTGAATACAGTGCGGAAAAGGAGAATTGCCCCCTTTTTTGTCATATATTCAGACTGCCGCAAGCCCGACTAGTGAAGCAGTTATTTAGTTACCTCTAGAAAAATAAAACAAAGAACACTTGGTTCACAGAGATCACGAATGACTTAGAAGAATTAATCAATGCTCTAAATTGATGGCAGAGAAGAGAAGAGGATTCTAAGGAATAAACATTTACTATTCGAACTAGTAATATTGGAACGAAGGAAGTACACCATTACTGACAACCAAAAGGCAGCCAGGTCGGACAGGATGAAGAAGTTTTGGGAGCAGAAGAAGAAGAACAAGCTGAAAAGCTGATTCTATTTAATACTATTAGATTTTAAAGTATACTAGCAATACTCCGCCCGCAATGTACAATATATGCTGTTGTTCGTTACTATCCTCACGGGTGTATTTGCAAAGTTTCGAGTTAATGAAAGAAAGCACATGATCTGCTGTGGTAATAGAATGCAATATTATGAAAACAAAACAGTTGAAAATGCATCACGCGAAGAAATTGAATTAAACGTTTCTTGGAACAACACTACGCGCCGAACTGTTAAAAAGTCCTTAAAAGATCTTCGTCATTGAGACAAATGTACCCATAACTTTTCTTAGAATCTACCAATTTAAGTAGTTATTACCTCAAAAGAAACCGCTTGATCCACTGAGTGTTTTAGACCAAAACGAACTGTGTACCTCGATTAAAACGAAAGATATAACTGCTTCAATGAGAAAAAATGTTGAAGAAATGAGACATTAAATTGAATGTGCACTCATAACTTTCCTCAGTATCAACCAATTTGAATAGTTAAGAGCTGAAGTGAAAGGGCTTGATCCACGGAGTGCTTGTAGGCTAAAACGAAATCCGTACCTCAATTAGAACCAAAGATATGAATGTTTCAAGGAGACAAAAATTGAAAAAATCAAATAATTTGAGGAAGGCGGAAGTGATTTATAGTACCTGATGACAAATCTGTGCACGAATACTTTTCAGTTTTAAAAAAATGAAGGAAATCGATCGGATAGAATGGCCGTACTGACTGACTTTAGTATTCATATTTTTTTAAATATATAGACGACTGATTTTGAAGGAATACTGGGCTAAGAGGAAAAAAAGAGCTCACCAGAGTTAAGAACCACGTGGTCCATCGTAGGCCTAAACGAAGAAGAAGAAGAAGATGACCGATTTAAGTGCTCCAATGGTGACGAAAACTATGTAAAATAATATTAATAAAAAACTTATATTAGTCGGTTCTGGTTCTCCAATAAATGAATTTAATTCAATATTTAATGGTAGTTTTTATATTGATATATTAACTGTTAATTGAATATAATATTTTAAGGGATAAGCTTTAGAATAGAGATTATAATTATTATAAGAGTTGTAAAGAATTGTAGGCTTTAAATTAGCCATCAATTGAATAATGTTATAAGTTATATTATTATAATATAATTTCATAATAATATTAAGTTGAATAGTACCCACGCCCTTCGCGGTGAAACGAGGACATATCTCGTCTAAAATTTCTGAAGCGTTATGTAAGAGTAAGTGAAGTGAATATAATTCGAGTTTTCACGAACATGAATGAGCGTCATGGGTCTGCTGCAACCCGTTGTACGGCGGTTTTAATATGAGTCCAACTAATTTGTATTTCAGCTGACAAAGAGGAGAATTAACACAGCTCGTAGTCGTCAACCCTGCAGGGGTGGAAGCATTATATTGCATTCTCCCTGATGAAGGGAAGGAAATTACTGTCTGTTACACTCACGCGTAATGGGAGGCGGTTTGTGAATGTTGTACAAAGGAAATGTGGCGCTACCGTTTACTGCGAGGTCCGACCTTCATCAATCCAGGATGGAAATAATAATTATTAGGATTATCTGAAACAGGTGCATGACGAACCTGCTAGGAAGTAAGCAATTACCACGTGGAATCGAGACTGAGTGAGATAACACTTTATACCAGGGATAGCGAACACTAGGGGCCTATTCCACGAACGAACTTTGCAACTTTTCACTTTGCACTTTGCACTTTTCAGTTCAGATTTTGTTCCAACATCGCTTTTCAGATTTAGCTTGCAAAGTGAAAAGTGAAAAGTGAAAAGTTAGAAATCTTTTCACTTTTCAAGCCTGTTATGTTCCTCTATTGGTACAGAAATGCAAAGTGCAAAGAAATGAAGTGAAAAGTTTTCATGAATCTTGCAAAGAGATGATTCACTTTTCATATGTTAATTAACAAGTATGTACATTAGTTTCTCGGCGTAGAATTTGGTTTAGTGATATAAACACGTCACGACGTGAGCTTTTGTTAGCATCAAGTGAGGACAGTGATGAAGAATCCAATAATGGAACGTACAAAGACAGGATTAATTTTCGTAACCTCACTTCGACGTAATATCGCGAGTGATTTCGTATTATCCCAAGAGGCTGACTATATTCTTGAAATGATCGGTCATTTATTGAAAGATAAAGAAGTAAATTCCTTTCCAAAAAAGAACAAATTCTTATGTTTACATTTTTTAGTAAATGGTGCCCAGCTGTTCTGTGTAACAGCAATGCATGGGACATCAAAATCAATTATTTGCAGAACTGTTACCAAAGTCGTAGATATTATAGTAAATGTAATATTTCCTAACAGTACGTTGGCCTGATAATCCACTTAATATAGCGACGGATTTCTAATGAAGGGTGAATGTCTTTCTGTGTGTATATGTGTTGACGGTACTCTCGTTAATTGATGTGTGTCATCATTTGAGAGGTTATCTTTAAAGTTGTCAAAAAAGGATGTCACGTTTCTCCTTGACAACTTCCAGCACAGCCAGCTTCTTATAATAACCTTTCTTTCCCACGATAAAAACTTAAACGGTACGACAATTATACCGCCAAGTTCGCCGCGAAAAGTAAAGCATTAAAATCATAGAGTGTTAGGCCTATACAGTTTTCTCATAGAATAAACTCGATCGGATCACTCATTCGCAAAGACTTTTCACTTTGCGAAGAAATTGAAAAGTACAGCCTAGTTCATGGTGGAACAGAAAGACTTTGCACTTTGCAAGAATTGAAAAGTGAAAAGTGCAAAGTTGAAAAGTTGCAAAGTTCGTTCGTGGAACAGGCCCTAGGTGCCCAACGTTTGGTCATCACTCCAGCTAAACCCAGGCATTTACCCGGTGTGAAAATGGAAACCACGGAATATCAACTTCAGGGCTGTTGACAATGTGCTTCGAACCCACTATCTACCGAATACAGGATAGTGGGCAAACTTAAGCGACTGCAGCTATCGAGGTCTGTATTTGGTGTCCTAAGAGGTCCAAAACCCACGTCACTGGCTCTTCATAATGATATTAATCAGTGGTAAAGTAAACTGAGGGTGTTCCTCACATAGTGGTACAAAGCGCAGGTAATCTCTTGGTACCAAAATGATCATCCCTTTGTTGCCCCTTTTGCAACAATCGGAGGATACAGTGAGTGTATTCTTCGTCTGCGCCCCCCACTCACTAGTTTTTAAAATTATAAAGTTAAGGACGTACTCCCATTCTTACACTTAATTAGTCCTATCCTAATACACTACTACTAGCCATGTCACTATATTTAAATAATAATAATAATAATAATAATAATAATAATAATAATAATAATAATAATAATAATAATAATAATAATTGTACGCCGCGCGTTGAAAATGAGCGCCTAAAAGAACTCCTCTATCTACCAGATGTGAAACCAACAATACAAGTTAGAACTTTACTCACTAGATGTCACCACTAAAATCTGATGGAATTTTGTTATTGTGAAGTTTCCTGTACCGTGTGAATTTCTACTTTTTTTTGAAGTTTGGACATTCTTCCATAGATGTCACTGCTGAAAAACTATGATCATGCACCCTGGTGCGAAGTGAATGAACTTTTGATTTAAAGAAGTTTTGTATCCGTAAGTTTTTTTTTACTAATTGATGCTCATTTATTTTTGGGTTGGCAATATTTATCTTTCCTTTCCACCAGTTTTGAATCTAGCAAACCCCAAATTTCTGTAATTAATTTTCAACCTATCACAGCCTTCTTCTTCGATTTTGAGTGTAATCTTTAAATCAACCAATAAATTGAGAGGGTGTGGCTGGTTTATTCGTGAAAGGTCTCGAACTTTCCCCGAGGGTTTATAAACTGCGGATTTTCTCGTCTCTTTGCCAATTGATCGTCATCTAAATTAGTGTGTGTGTGTCAAGCAGGAGGCGGGAGGCGCCTCTTTCATCAGGCAGCAGTACACCGACAAGGTAACGGTCACATCACATCCTTATTTCTTGCTAGCTCCGCAGTTTAACTTGAGAGAAAGGTCCGAATCTGTAACTATTCACCCAGTTTTCCTACAGATGTAACTTCTGCCGGCTAATGTAAAAACTTCATAAAATCTTTAACGGTAAATCGCGGATAGAGAGTGATGTACCCTCTCGAGCTCCCCTTCATATTGGTTTAAGGTGACTACGTTTTGTAACTGGTTTTCTTCCCTCTCGTAATGTCTTAATTTATTCTTATACGAGTCACCTCCATAGTTCGGGAACAGCCCCTGTTTCTTCGGCCTAGTGCCTCTTAGGTTTTAAGTGTTCATACCTAGGAGTGCAAGCATTCGCCTCCTTTCATTTTGTGTTCGGGCCATTTTTTTTTACACGAAGGCCCAATAGGTTGGGTACGAGAAACCCCTGTTTCAATTTGTAAGTTGGGCCATGGAAGGCCAAAAGGTGTAATATATTTTTGGTGTTGCCTTGAGTAGGCTTGAAAACTGAGAGCCTGTTAGCTCTGTTCCAAAGTGATTACTGTATGCCGCTTGAAAGCTAGATATTGTATATTGGGAGCAAGTGCTCCATGAATTTAGAGAATTTATGCCCTGTGAACACATTTATGCTCGTCTGTAAAATGTGAGCTGGGAGCTCCAAAAATTGTAAAACTAGGGGCTTGTAGCCCGAGAGTGTTAAAATTCTGAAATCTTGGATTTTCTAAGTCTTGTACCTGAAATGTCGTTGTTATCTCAGTAAGTGAAAAGTTGTTAAGTTTGTTGTTTTTCGAAAATGTAACCTTCAGTTTCAGTTTTTAAATTCTTTTCTTGACATTGTAGTTAGACCCATTCATCCCGGCATCTTCTTTCACCTCTTCTGCTCCACGGGTAACACCGTAATAATAATAATAATAATAATAATAATAATAATAATAATAATAGATGTTCTTTGAAATGTGGAATTCGTAGGATAAGTCTGTTTATAAATGTTAATTTGGCATGATTAACCTCGGTGTATGTTGCACCGTGGCTGTATGTCCATTTTTCAATGAGCTTTGTTTCAGCGGCAGGTGGTAGACCTGGGTGGTCACCCATCCGGGTACTAACCATGCCGAATGTTGCTTAACTGCAGGAGTAGCGGTATGAGCATCAGTGAGACCTGTCGCTGTTGTTACACGAGAACATTATTAATTCTTGTGTGCCGGCTGTAATTGGCACTGTTAATTTTGAAAAAAAAACCGTACAGCATATATTTCGCAGCACGTTTGATGACCATGGCATACAGATCCACGGCATGTGCAGATCTCAAGGTACTGTTGCTAGGTAACATCGCGGCACACATTTTGTTACATGACACTCTTTCTTTACACAAATGTTTGGATGGTGCCCAGCTCTAAGACATATTTATGTCAAAAGAAATGCTGACCCGTCAATAGACGGCAAGAGAAGCAGCGGAAGACCATGGTGACGATGGTTAGATTCAGTTTTTTAAGCAAGATTTGTAAAACTTAAGGCCACAGGGCTAGTTACACATTGTGGAGGGAGGCTAGCATGGTGAACGATAAAAGGATTTAATTGTTCTTCTTGTAATTATATTTAATTATATTCGTTTACGGCCATTTGGGACAACGTTAAGCAACAATCACACATTACTGGAAGCTGTCTTTGCAGCCCAAACTCTTTGTATTCTTGCTCTGGCAGTCTGTCTTCTTTCCTCTGTCCACCCCCTATTCAGTTTGCTCGTCGTGGAAGTCTCTGAAGCTGTCGATCACTGATCGATACTTTGTTCGGTTTAGGATGTCTTCCTGATTTAACCCAAACTGCCCAAGTTCCTTCCTGTTCTTGTTACTATCATTGTTATTCATTTTAATTCCTAACGAAGAACAGATTCCACACCTTTCTGGACGAACCAGATAGGCCGAAAAGAATAGCAGCTCGATTTAGTCTGGGGGATTTCCAACAAAAGAGTAGCGTTACGAAAATGTTGCAAAGTTTGGGCTGGGAAGACTTAGGAGGAAGGAGACGAGCTGCTCGACTAAGTGGTATGTTCCGAGCTGTCAGTTGAGTGAGATGGTATGGAATGACATTAGTAGACGTATGAGTGTGAGTGGTGTTTTCTAAATTCAAGAGAACAACTTGGGAAACATATTCGTTTATACGAGGAGACTGCAGAAGATCTCGAGAAGTTGCTGAATGGTATGGACGAAGTCTTGTGTAAGGAGTACAAGATGAAAACGAATAAGTCCGAAACAAAAGTAATGGAGTGCAGTCGATCGAAGGCAGGTGATGCAGGTAATATTAGATTAGGGAATGAAGTCTTAAAGGAAGTAGATGAATATTGTTACTTGGGTACTAAAATATCCAAAGATGGTAGAAGTAAGGAGGACATAAAATGCAGGTTAGCACATGCAAGGAAGGTCTTTCTTAGGGAAATAAATTTTCTCACTTCAAACATTGATATAGGAATTAGAAAGATGTTTCTGAAGACTTACATCTGGAGCGTGGCATTGTATGAATGTGAAACATGGACGATAGTAGTTCAGAAAGACATACAATTGAATCTTCTGAAATGTGGTGTTACAGAAGAATAGTGAAGGCGAGATGGATAGATCGAATCACGAATGAAGAGACACTGAATCGAATTGGTGAGAGGAGATCGATTTGGCTACATTTGATGAAAAGAAGAAATAGCATGATAGGGCACATCCTAAGACACCCAGGACTTGTGCTGTTGGGTTTTGAGGGAAGTGTAGGGGGTAAGAACGATAGATCTAGAGCAAGGTATGAATATGTCAAGCACATTAGAGACGATGTAGAATGCAATAGTTATGTAGAAATGAAAGGAGTAGCACAGTATAGGGTGGCATGCAGAGCTGCATCAAACCAGTCTATGGACGATGACTCAATAAACATTAACAGGAAGAGGAATTAGGGATTGGATTAATTTACCAAGGGAGATGTTGAATACATTTTCAATTTATTTCCAATTATTAAAGAAAACTAGGTAAAAAACAAATAGGGAATCTGTCACACGGCTCTAAATGCAGATCGGTGGAGATTGCATACAGCTCGCACAACTGACGAGTGATATTTATATTTAATAGAATAATTTAAAACGAATCACGAGCATTCACTCTATTTATAACCATCGCTAACCACATTGTGTACGGGCGTGAATGTTCAGAGGTAAATGTGGTTTGTGAGGGAGTTAGGAGGAGGGGGACTGATAATCGATATTATACAAATCTGCGAGTCAGGTATTTGCACTTTTTATCGGTCACTGTGAATACACTCAGCATGTTCAAATATTCATTGAGTGACATGGAAAATCCTCCGCTGTTTGTTCACAGTTTGATGAGCCTCAATGTGCTTATGTTTCAATCCCTCATTTTGGGTCATCATTAGGAACATTTAACTCCCTTTGTGGAACATTGGAAGTGTGTCAGTTTCAAACGGCGTAGAAGGCGTAAGAACTTCCATTCGGGGCTCCACGTCGTACTCATGCAAAGGCAAACCACGAACCACAAACCTTCCACCAATTAACCCTTAGCACTCACACGGCTGTCATGCTTCGACACCGTAATTTTCTCACATAGATCCTATGTCGGGCCACACCCGAGAACGAATATTTTCGGCTATAATTCCATTGTTCGGTTACTCCAACCCGAATTGCTACTTAAGAATGCTCCACGTATCTGTTGTCGACTGTTGATATTCAAAACATTTCTTAGCACGCGAAGTAGAGGTCCCCATATTACGAAAAACGTAATATTAATCATTTCCCTCAATTATGCCGAATGTTGAAGTGCTATAGCAGACGTCATCACGTAGTTGCTCTAGGGAGCCGGTGTTACTTGCTCCGCTCGGGACGGCTGTTTGTCACGTGACAAGAGAGCAGCAGTCAGGCGGGTTGCATACCTTAGCCGTACTGTACTTGTGCCACTGGCCTTCAGCACATACTACGTCATGCACTTCCCCTACTTGCTCGCTAAGCTGCTCTCGCTTCTCGAGAACGGGGAGCAAACTGGCTACGAAGGTATTTCGCTCTCGATTTACGATGCCTGTGCTATAGGACCCGGAAAGGTTCAAAATTGTAAATCTTGGATATCCCTAACAAACTAAAAAAGCACATTTCGAAAATCTCTTCCGGCCTAAATGCAGTTCCGGAAAAACTACCTAAAATCGCTTGTTCCTTTACTTGTTTTCATTTTTATTTTCATTCAAATCCTAGCCAAATTAACTTATTTATATAATCCTTTCTCTAATGTGTTCCTTGGTTCAATAACCTCAGGCGATTTTGGACTTTTTGAAAAATGTACACACCGAATGTAGCGAAATTCCACATTGATTCACATTAGCGCTTGTAGTGGTAGAAAACGGCAAATAGCTAAAATAATCAATCGGATTTCGATCGTTAAGAAGCTTATTGTAATATTTACCTAAAATTCGTAGCTCATATCTCTAGGAGGTTTTCAACTTTGAGTTGCTTGCCTGTTGATTTTTTAAATGCTTCAGGGCTTATTTTTACTTTGGTAACAGAATCTGTGGTGAGTTTTCTTTGGTCATGTAAGAAATGCGAATCTTGGTGAATATCAGTGTCCAAAATTCTTAGGAGCCATATTACCCTGCTAAATGAAGGTATTTAAGTGGACCTGGAATGGTAAGCGCGATTACAGAAATGTTAAGGATTAAGTCATCGTTGAGGATCATCTGCACTGGCACCATGAGTCATGTAGTCATTTGAAAACCCTATTACACGAGTTAATTACTCTGTCCTCCATTCATTCCCACATGACCCTATCGTCGGAATTGGTTCCTAGGTATAATTGAATCAACCGTGCTTATTCTTACCTACAAATTCCGAGTACTCTACTGACATTTTCCTAGCCCGTTGTGCCACCAATCATTCTGGCTATATTCAACATGTGAACACACCCACCTTCCACTCCCATTCAGCAAAGTATGTCAAAACTGGCTGATTTTTTGCTAGTGGCTTTTACGTCGCACTGATAGGTCTTATGGCGACGATGGGATAGGTAAGGTCTAGGAGTTGGAAGTGGCCGTGGTCTTAATTAGGGTAAACCCCAGAATTTGCCTGGAGTGAAAATGGAAAACCACGGAAAACCACCATCTTTAGGGCTGCCGACAGTGGGATTCGAACCCACTATCTCCCGGATGCAAGCTCAGAGAAAATAGGCTGATGTAGAGTTAGTTTCGAGAACTGACTTATATCCTATTTTTAAAAATCTTCCTCTACTTGGAGGCTGCCTGACAACGTACAGACTAATGTTATTTCATTAAAAAGAATATAAACTTAAAAGCCCAATACAAGTGATGCCTCAGGATTAGAAGACAGCCCCTGAGCGCTTTCAGCTCCACATATGATGAACTCCTCAGCACTGATGTTGAAGGTCTTCATAAGCTCTATATAATTTCTGGGGTCAAAATTCGATAATGTTATTGGTTATGTTTATGACAATATATAGATTGATATAATGACCAATCGATAGGCAGAGCAATCAACAGGTGAATCATGTAGTACTCTTTACTAAGGCAATCCTGCCCATAGTTATATTGGTTCCCGTTTTGCAAGAATATGTACGATCTACCACGTAACACATCGCAGAAGATTAATTTATATGCAAAAGCAATTTTCATTCTTTTTGCCGTAATAAAAGGCATAGGACGAGTATAATGAGAATCCAACGAGTTACCTATAACATTACATCACCACGCACAACACGAAACACCGTATCGATTTGATATTCTGCTTCAGCGGCAGATCTAGCGACCTTATGGCGACGTGACAAGACTTGAAAACAAACCATGATCTGATTGATGTGCGCTACGCTATTTGTAAACAGGAGTGAGTTTTTTTTACGTTGTAGTATGTTAGATTTCTATATTAACATGAAGCAAGAGTCTGATCAGTCGGACTGTGATTGCCGCAGCAATCGCTCATGAGTGGTAAATGAGGTTTTGGTGCCAGTGGATATACTGTAAGACCAGTTCAGGAAGTACATTTCGAAAATAACACTTCAGGCGGCTTAACATCAGCCTAGTGATATTTGTATATACTCTCCCGCTCTGTTAACACAGCGTTATCTCTCACAGCAGAAGAACTGGCAGGCAAATTTTATGAATTGTGGACATATCCAACTTTAAATCTTCATTACTCAAAATCATCGTCCTGTGAAAGTGAATTTCACCTTGGGGAATAAGTAGAATTCAGAGAGGGTTATATCAGGTGAGTAGGGAGGACGGGGAAGCATACAAATGCCTTCGGGTTGGTCAATACGACACACGTGTGCAGTGACTTGTGATCAGGTGTTCGTTCTCGACAATACTATTTTCCTCCAGATATTTTCCCTGAAACGTCTCAAGACTTCAACGTAGTGCTAGAGGTTCATCGGCTGACACTCAGACGATGGAAGCAAAACACCGTTGTTATAATAAAAACAAAACCACGTTTCCTTTTGCGAAAAACAAATGATCATAAATATGTCTCTCGGTCATGGCCATCCATCAACAGCTGCTAATTTCAAATGACCGCCAGTTATAAGACATAGCCTGCTCGGTTGCTAGGTAACAATACCTGACATCACTGCCTGCACAGTTGCTAGGTAACAATACCTGACATCACTGCCTGCACAGTTGCTAGGTAACAATACCTTACATAACTGCGTGCGCGGTTGCTAGGTAACAATACCTGACATCACAACCTGCACGGTTGCTAGGTAACAATACCTTACATAACTGGCTGCGCGGTTGCTAGGTAACAATACCTTACATAACTGCCTGCGCGGTTGCTAGGTAACAATACCTGACATCACAACCTGCACGGTTGCTAGGTAACAATACCTTACATAACTGCCTGCACGGTTGCTAGGTAACAATACCTTACATAACTGCCTGCGCGGTTGCTAGGTAACAATACCTGACATCACAACCTGCACGGTTGCTAGGTAACAATACCTTACATAACTGCCTGCGCGGTTGCTAGGTAACAATACCTGACATCACAACCTGCACGGTTGCTAGGTAACAATACCTGACATCACAACCTGCACGGTTGCTAGGTAACAATATCTTACATCACTGCCTGCACAGTTGCTAGGTAACAATACCTTACACCACTGCCTGCACTGTTGCTGGGTAACAATACCTTACATCACAACCTGCACGGTTGCTAGGTAACAATACGTTACATAACTGCCTGCGCGGTTGCTAGGTAACAATACCTTACATAACTGCCTGCGCGGTTGCTAGGTAACAATACCTTACATAACTGCCTGCGCGGTTGCTAGGTAACAATACCTGACATCACAACCTGCGCGGTTGCTAGGTAACAATACCTGACATCACAACCTGCACGGTTGCTAGGTAACAATACCTTACATAACTGCCTGCGCGGTTGCTAGGTAACAATACCTGACATCACAACCTGCACGGTTGCTAGGTAACAATACCTGACATCACAACCTGCACGGTTGCTAGGTAACAATACCTGACATCACAACCTGCACGGTCTCTAGGTAACAATACCTTAGCTCACTGCCTGCACGGTTGCTAGGTAACAATACCTGACAACACAACCTGCACGGTTGCTAGGTAACAATACCTTACATCACAGTCTGCACTGTTGCTAGGTAACAATACCTTAGCTCACTGCCTGCACGGTTGCTAGGTAACAATACCTGACAACACAACCTGCACGGTTGCTAGGTAACAATACCTGACATCACTGCCTGCACCTTTGCTAGGTAACAATACCTGACAACACAACCTGCACGGTTACTAGGTAACAATACCTGACATCACTGCCTGCACAGTTGCTAGGTAACAGTACCTGACATCACTGCCTGCACCTTTGCTAGGTAACAATACCTGACAACACAACCTGCACGGTTACTAGGTAACAATACCTGACATCACTGCCTGCACCTTTGCTAGGTAACAATACCTGACATCACTGCCTGCACCTTTGCTAGGTAACAATACCTGACATCACTGCCTGCACCTTTGCTAGGTAACAATACCTGACATCACTGCCTGCACCTTTGCTAGGTAACAATACCTGACAACACAACCTGCACGGTTACTAGGTAACAATACCTGACAACACAACCTGCACAGTTGCTAGGTAACAATACCTGACATCACTGCCTGCACCTTTGCTAGGTAACAATACCTGACAACACAACCTGCACAGTTACTAGGTAACAATACCTGACATCACTGCCTGCACCTTTGCTAGGTAACAATACCTGACAACACAACCTGCACGGTTACTAGGTAACAATACCTGACATCACTGCCTGCACCTTTGCTAGGTAACAATACCTGACAACACAACCTGCACGGTTACTAGGTAACAATACCTGACAACACAACCTGCACGGTTACTAGGTAACAATACCTGACATCACTGCCTGCACAGTTGCTAGGTAACAATACCTTACACCACTGCCTTCACGTTTGCTGGGGTTACACTTCCGTCAAATTACACAAATTTGCGGATGACCCCTAGTCATAAGACATATTTGTAAAAGAACATGAAGAAGATATGAATATTTTCCGCTGCACGGAATAGAAAAATCATGAATATGTTTTTGGGTTTAGAAGACGAGAGTGTGTGTGCATACTCTTTGGTTGTTCCCCCCCCCCCCCTTAGTAGCCTCTTACAACATGCAGCGGGTACAGATAATACATCCTTTGATTCCACTCATAAATCAGATTAAATAATAATATATAATATTAATCACAATGTGTACATACGATTTTTAAAAATAGAGAAATTCACTGTCAATACAAGGTTTCACCTTCAACAATGTGAGCAGCAGATTTCACAAACACAGTCACTGGATACCTGGATACGGTGATTGAAAGGCGTGAATTGCTCCTCTCGTATGGAGGTGACGTAGCTCAAAATTGGCATCTGGAACGACCATACAGTTCTGTACATGAAAATACGATGTCTCACTGTAGTTGAAGAATGACTAATGAGTGTGGTGATTTAGGTAAACAGAAAATAATGCAAGACCAAGCTTAGATCCCTGTGGTACCAAGCATCAGTCCCAGAATACAAAACTGTGGGTAAAGGAAATATTAAATGAAATGTTTGATTAAGAATAAATATTAAACAGTAAAATCCATCTGGCGAGTTCACTGAAGGGGCTGCGTTCTCATTACCGCATTTTAACAACCTTTCTTTTCTTTTTGTCTGGAAATGGATGTCGCCATTCCATGGGATTGTGTCGCGCTCGTTAGTACTTATTGTGTGAGTTAAAACGTCCGTAAAGATAAATTACATCTCCAGTGTAGGAACAAGAGAGAAAGTTTAGTACCAGTTTGTTTGAGTTTCGTAGGATGAACACGGGAGAACAAAACTACACCATTTCACGTACTAAAATTATAAATAATTTTACCTACGTGAGTTCTTCACAGATTTTACGAGACATAGATCAGAAGTGAAAAAATCTATGAGGAGAAAGTAGATGAATAGCATTTGATGTAAGTGAAAATAGAGGAAGGATATGAGAGTAGATAGGGGATGGAAAGGCAGAAGTAGTCAGGAGGAAATACACGCGAAGGAGTAAAATAAAAAGGAGAAATAATAATAATTCTACCCCTGATTTTTATGGAGTAATAGATTAGAATGTAAACTAATTTGTTTGTTAGGATAAGTTGTCTAGCCCGTACTTCCATAATGTAGTGCGAGTAACAAACTATAGGGGTATTGACGTCTCGTACCCCTAATGCTTATGCAAAGCTCATAGCATTAACGTTTTGCAGTATACACTATACTTCAATAAGGTTGCATTCTGACCTACTACTGTCAAAACACCGGGGCTCTAATAATAATAATGTTATTGGTTTAACGTTCTACTGTATTTCACGATTTTTGGAGACGCCGAGGTGCCAGAATTTTGTCCCGCATGAGTTTTTACGTACCGGTAAATCTACCACTACGAGGCTGATGTATTTAAACACTTTCGAATAACACCACTGGATACGCCAGGATAGAAACTACCAAGTTAGATTCAAGAACGCCAGTGCCTTAGCCAGATGGGAAACGTAAGGAAACATAGAGGAAGAGGGGGAGTAAGAATGGAAGTTCAGGGGAGAGAAGAAGAGAAGGAGATGGAAACGGGAAGAAGATGAAGTTGAATAAGGAATGACTGAGGATCAAATGTAGACAAGGAGGAGTAATACGATGAAATTATAATAATTATATCTGAGAAGATAACGACAAGTGGACGGCTCCAAGTTTACATATGATGATGAAAGAGAAGACGTATTGGAAGAGGAAAATTCTTTACATTTTTATGTTATTAGCTTTACGTCCCACTACCTACTTTTACGGTTTTCGGACCTTACACTTTAAACCTTTTGAGCATTCCATAAATCTTTCATTCCTGACGTTTTGAATATGACCGTGACGATCTGTGTGCTGAAATACGGCTGTCGGTGCTCTTAGATGATAATAATAATAATAATAATAATAATAATAATAATAATAATAATAATAATAATAATAATAATAATAATAATAGTGCAATGGGGTGTTTGAATACCTTTTTGGATAGAAGAAGAATTAAAACATAAAAAGAGAATCCCGAAGAAAATATTGCGGGACCTATTGGGGAAAATAGCGTACACAAATTGAGACTAGAGTAAGATTTACACGAAGTATCGGAAAAATAGACCATGCTTTTCAGAAAAAAAAGAAGATTAAGATTGTTTGGTCTCCTGTATTGAATGGACAAACACAGATTAAGAAAACAATTTTTTGGATAGTATGCAAGTAAAAGACAGAATACCAGCATTTTTCGAAGAAGCCGGAGATAATTTGGAACTGCTCAACATTAAAAAAGAACAAGATGAAAACACAAAAATGTAGGTTGGAAATATCTGATGATCAATTTCCATACACGCCAAGAAGGAATCAGGCATTAAATGGACGGAAGAAAGAAAACAACAACACTGAGCATGGATGATAAAGTTTTGGGAAAACAAGAAGAAGAAAGCTGTTTCATGTGGTTTTAAGATCACCTAATCAAATAAATAAATGAATACAGTTTCGAGGAAGAGAACAAAAATCTGGTGTGCGATTGAGAATAAATGATTTATGACATGACATACTTTGTCTGTCCTCCTTGAGATGGCGCATTCTCTAGGGCAACGTGCAGCTCTGTTTAACACATGAATGTGTAATGTGTCTCACCAGGCGGCGCTCACATCAAATATTCCACGAACAGCAGCCCGACGATGATAACTCATAAATATACAACGACAAACAAACAAATGGATCATGTGCATTGTCAAACTCAGTCATGTATACTGTTTGCAGGAGTTATCTCCGGGTTGCAGGTAATCAAAGGGGTCTTCCTTTGCAGTAGAACGAACCGTATCACTGCACAGCCTAACAGCTAGGTCATCGGCATTTAATGGTACGAGGTGCAACGAAATAAAAACAATAATTAAAACTTCAAAACATGTCCACTGACTAAAATATAAAAGGAATGATGAAGAAAATATGACCATGAATCGAAAACAATCTGTGGATCCAATTCACAATCACTGTGCTGCAGGTTATTACAACAAGGGGTCCAAAATCCAAGGAACCAGCTCCTCATAATGGTACTAATCACTGGTAAAGCAGAACCACGGATGTTCCGCCTAAGTGGTACTAATCAACGGGTGACGTAGACTCATGGTATGCCACACACAAGGGCACCACTCGCAAGCAACACAGACCCATGATGTTCTTCACACAGTGGTACTATATGCGGTCAACAGCCGAACCCGTGGTGTTGCTCACATAGTGGTACTACTCATAAGTAATGCCGACCCATTCTGAACATAGGGGAACCGACACATTCCAGCACAGCGTACGGCCCCCACCCGTTCTCCTCGGTGGATACACACGATGGTAATAACCACAATGATTCTAATTTCATCAGCCCTTGGTCACCTCTGTTAGTCGCCTCTTACGACTGGCAGGGGATACCTTGGGTGTATTCTTCGTTTGCATCCCCACCCACAGGGGAAACTTAATAATCCATTTCGTAGTGCTAAACGGAGGTAGGTATAATGAAAATGGGATAAGTAGATCATTTCGACTACTTAGCATGTGTGTTTTTCCAAGATAGTGTGTGTTAGGGTCATTAGATCATAGACTGGTTTCATCCAGTTTCCATGACACCCTTTACTGTGCTAACACGTCCATTTCTACGTAACTACTATAGCTCTCGTCACGTAAGACTATACACTAAAAGGCAAATATTGCCGCCCTATCCACTCAACGTGGAGTGACGTACACTGCACGCAGACTTCGCAACGCTCTCTGTCGAGGAGTGACGTACACTAAACGCAGACTTCGCAACGCTCTCTGTCGAGGAGTGACGTACACTGCACGCAGAATCCCCACCGCTCACTGTCGCGGAGTGACGTACACTGCACGCAGACTTCCCAACGCTTTCTGTCGCGGAGTGACGTACACTGCACGCAGACTCCCCAATGCTCTCTGTTATGGAGTGCCGTTCACTGCACGGAGACTCCCCAACTCTCTTCGTCGCGGAGTGACGTACACTACGCGCAGACTCCCCAATGCTCTCTGTCGCGGAGTGACGTACACTACGCGCAGACTCTCCAACGCTCACTGTCGCGGAGTGACGTACACCCCACTGCTCTCTGTCCGGAGTGACGTACACTGCACGCAGACTTCGCAACGCTCTCTGTCGAGGAGTGACGTACACTAAACGCAGACTTCGCAACGCTCTCTGTCGAGGAGTGACGTACACTAAACGCAGACTTCGCAACGCTCTCTGTCGAGGAGTGACGTACACTAAACGCAGACTTCGCAACTCTATCTGTCGCGGAGTGACGTACACTGCACGCAGACTCCCCAACGCTCTCTGTCGCGGAGTGACGTACACTGCACGCGGACTCTCCACCGCTCACTGTCGCGGAGTGACGTACACTGCACGCGGACTCTCCACCGCTCACTGTCGCGGAGTGACGTACACTGCACGCAGACTCCCCAACGCTTTCTGTCGCGGAGTGACGTACACTGCACGCAGACTCCCCAACGCTTTCTGTCGCGGAGTGACGTACACTACACGCGGACTCTCCACCGCTCACTGTCACGGAGTGACGCACACTGCACACAGACTTCCCAACGCTTTCTGTCGCGGAGTGACGTACACTGCACGCAGACTCCCCAACGCTCTCTGTCGCGGAGTGACGTACACTGCACGCAGACTCTCCACCGCTCACTGTCACGGAGTGACGCACACTGCACACAGACTTCCCAACGCTTTCTGTCGCGGAGTGACGTACACTACACGCAGACTCTTCACCGCTCTCCGTCCGGAGTGACGTACACTGCACGCAGACTCCCCAACGCTTTCTGTCGCGGAGTGACGTACACTACACGCGGACTCTCCACCGCTCTCTGTCGCGGAGTGACGTACACTCCACGCAGACTCTCCACCGCTCTCTGTCGCGGAGTGACGTACACTCCACGCAGACTCTCCACCGCTCTCTGTCGCGGAGTGACGTACACTCCACGCAGACTCTCCACCGCTCTCTGTCGCGGAGTGACGTACACTCCACGCAGACTCTCCACCGCTCTCTGTCGCGGAGTGACGTACACTCCACGCAGACTCCCCACCGCTCACTGTCGCGGAGTGACGTACACTCCACGCAGACTCCCCACCGCTCTCTGTCCGGAGTGACGTACACTGCACGCAGACTCCCCAACGCTTTCTGTCGCGGAGTGACGTACACTACACGCGGACTCTCCACCGCTCTCTGTCGCGGAGTGACGTACACTACACGCAGACTCTCCACCGCTCTCTGTCGCGGAGTGACGTACACTCCATGCAGACTCTCCACCGCTCTCTGTCGCGGAGTGACGTACACTCCACGCAGACTCTCCACCGCTCTCTGTCGCGGAGTGACGTACACTCCACGCAGACTCTCCACCGCTCTCTGTCGCGGAGTGACGTACACTACACGCGGACTCTCCACCGCTCTCTGTCGCGGAGTGACGTACACTCCACGCCGACTCTCCACCGCTCTCTGTCGCGGAGTGACGTACACTACACGCGGACTCTCCACCGCTCTCTGTCGCGGAGTGACGTACACTACACGCGGACTCTCCACCGCTCTCTGTCGAGGAGTGACGTACACTAAACGCAGACTTCCCAACGCTTTCTGTCGCAGAGTGACGTACACTGCACGCAGACTTCCCAACGCTCTCTGTCGCGGAGTGACGTACACTGCACGCAGACTCTCCACCGCTCTCTGTCGCGGAGTGACGTACACTGCACGCAGACTCCCCAACGCTCTCTGTCGCGGAGTGACGTACACTCCACGCAGACTCTCCACCGCTTTCTGTCGCAGAGTGACGTACACTGCACGCAGACTCTCCACCGCTCTCTGTCGCGGAGTGACGTACACTGCACGCAGACTTCGCAACGCTCTCTGTCGTGGAGTGACGTACACTCCACGCAGACTTCGCAACGCTCTCTGTCGCGGAATGACGTACACTGCACGCAGACTTCGCAACGCTCTCTGTCGCGGAGTGACGTACACTAAACGCAGACTTCGCAACGCTCTCTGTCGCAGAGTGACGTACACTGCACGCAGACTATCCACCGCTCTCTGTCGAGGAGTGACGTACACTGCACGCACACTCCCCACCGCTCTCTGTCGCGGAATGACGTACACTGCACGCAGACTTCCCAGCGCTCTCTGTCGCGGAGTGACGTACACTGTACGCAGACTTCCCATCGCTCACTATCGCGGAGTGACGTACACTGCACGCAGACTTCGCAACGCTCTCTGTCGAGGAGTGACGTACACTAAACGCAGACTCCCCAACGCTCTCTGTCGCGGAATGACGTACACTGCACGCAGACTTCCCAACGCTCTCTGTCGCGGAGTGACGTACACTGTACGCAGACTTCGCAACGCTCTCTGTCGAGGAGTGACGTATACTACACGCGGACTCTCCACCGCTCTCTGTCGCGGAGTGATGTACATTGCGCGCGCGTATATAGCGAATCTTTCTTGAACTATTACAAATGTAATAAGATATATCTATAGATGAATAATCGATGCTTCATTTGATACGTAATTTTTATCGAGATTTTATCGATTAAATATGATATATCGCAGTCTGAAAATCCAACAAGTTCATGGCAGCTAAACGTTTTCTTGTGATCGTGAATTCGAAAATTAGTGATGTTTTACCGAGAGATGATACAGACTTTTTTAGTTTCGTTAAATAAGGACTAGGATATAGGATTTGAGAGTGAAAGTAGTGATCGTGATATTGATGTTGCTTTTGATACGCGGAAAACATCGGCCGTAATGTTATTGATGGTGGTTTTGTGTGAGAAGACGTAGATAATTACAGAGGGCAAAGGGAAACGTTTGCGGCAGATTGTGTGTCTTAGAATTCTGCAAAGAACTGCTTATATCCTATGTGAGAAATGTTGAGTTGTTTTCTACTGTCGATTTCGTAAAGATGGTAGTAGAATAGGCTGGTACTAATGCTCAATATCGCATGCGGTCTCACGGAATGTTGTTTTCGTTCTGATCCAGGTTGAATGAATGTCTACCGCTTACTGTGGAGGAAATGTATGTAGGTTTTGCATTGTGTATGTTAATGAGAATAGTAGAAAAATCTGCATTGAAATCTTACTTCTCAAAATAAACTTGTACTTGCTACTTCTATATTTGGTTCAGCCATGTTTCTTATCTGATTTGACAGCATCGTAAGATTCCTTCACTTCACTGACCTTAGGTAATTCCAGTAAATTATGCCGTTTGTGTGTTTATGCACTAATAACAAACTGAACATTTTTTGTAAAATTCATTGAACCGCTTGTCATTTACGCACGATGAACTAAAAGGTTGTACTCATAGTACGTTTGGTGGTATACTCCTCCCGCATCACAGGGTAGTCAGTAGTGAAAGTCGTCCCACGCTGAGAGACTATTCTCTTTTTGCTAATGGCTCATCACTGCTGCCAACCTGAGTAGTTACATATTGAAAACACCAGACATAACCATCAACAAACAAACCTCAATGTAAGTATCAATAATGGAGGTTCCCTTACCCAAGTAACTGATCAGTCAAGATATTCATAATTAAGTTGGTTTTCAAGATTAACACACTTTCTCTCTCACCCTCACTCAATTTAATGTTATATATTTCAGCCTTTCTTTTGATATACACATTACTCTGACGGATTCTTCGGTGTTTGCCTTTTGTAAATAATTCGTCTTCCTTCTTGAAATTTGTTGTTACTTGCCGCACTGAAGAGAAACCTAATAATAACAATAATAATAATAATAATAATAATAATAATAATAATAATAATAATAATAATAATAATAATAATAATGTTATTTGTTTTACGTCCCACTAACTAATTTTATCGGAGACGCCGAGGTGCCGGAATTTAGTCCCGCAGGAGTTCTTTTACGTGCCAGTAAATCTACCGACACGAGGCTGTCGTATTTGAGCACTTTCAAATACCACCGGACTGAGCCAGGATCTGAAGAGAAACCACGCTGTAATAATACACACAAGCAAATATAATACATGCACGTATGTCGTAAGTCATTAACAATACACAAAGGCAAACTGTAAAATTTTGTTCCACTTCAACTGAACTGATCTTTATAGAGTATGGTTGTTGGTTTCATTTCGGAGGAGTTGTTGCACATTCTTTTACTTCTTAAACATCCTAATCGAATTCTATACGTAGGTATTGGACGAAATAAGACGGTATTAAAATGCTGCGTTCATCATTTTACATCACCTACGCTATTAAATGCATTATTCTAACATCATTTCCCCTTACCTGGTATTACACAAACAGATTTACAATCCGACAGAAAAAGAAAATATGCTTTAATTATATCCACAAACGTAACACAAGTGATTTTTTTACTATTTGTTTTATGTCGCACCGAAACAGATAAGTCTCATGGCGACGATGGGATAAGGAAGGGCTGGGAGTGGTAAAGAAGCGGCCATGGCCTTCATTAAGGTAACAAGGGAGGAAAAGTAACGTTGTGCCCTTAGTGTATAGGATTACGTGCTAGGCAGTATACATATTGAATTTACTCTAATGTGTTTCTTATATTTATACATGACTTGGTCACCCATCCAAGTACTGACCACGTCCAATGTTGCTTAACCGCGGTGATCGGACAGGAATAGGGGTGTTCAACATTTACCTGTTGTGAAAGTGGGAAACCACGGAAAACCATCTTCAGGGCTGTAGACAGTGGGGTTCAAACCGACTATCTCCTGGATTCAAGCTCACAGCCGCATGGCCCCAACTCGCCCGGTATTAGTGATTTTAACAACACGGCAGTGGCAATGCGTAAATCTAGCAAGTCACGAAATAGACCATGACTGTTTAATGCCAACGTGCCAGATTAATAATAATTGTAAGACGTCCTACCGGCAAGTAGGGTCCATCAACTGTACGATTAGCAACAATAAATCGAACACAACAGAATATAACTATAAATCACTACCTTCTGTATTAACAAGGGAGAAAAAGTAACGTTGTGCCCTTAGTGTATAGGATTACATGCCAGGGAGTATACATCTTGAATTAACTCTACTGTGTTCCTTATATTTATACATGCCTTGGTCATCCATCTAAGTACTGACCACACCCAATGTTGCTTAACTGCGGTGATCGGACGAGAACCGGTGTATTCAATATTGTACGGCCGTTGGCTATGCCTTAGTATAGCCTTACCTACACTGAGGAGAACTCTACTTTAAGGAAAGTGTTCAAGAACAAGGAAGAAGAGTTCCAGGAAGAGAATTTGTGGTCGAAGATTATTCGAAATATATGCATTTATTGGGATTTTAATTTATTGCCAGTCAAAACAGATCGAAGTTAGGAAAGACGCAGATCTTGGAATTCTGACAATTGTCAAACACACACATCCTTCGTTTGAAGTTAGGAAAGAAAACTTCGTTGACATTGCAATAAACATTTCTGTCAAAACAATTTTGTGTTAGAAATTACGAACGAGATATTTAGCAAATATTAAGTAATAAAAATTATTTTCTTAGTGTTAAAACAAGACGTAATCTCCTGAATTCCTGTCAGACACAAACACTGAGATGTTGGAGAGAACACAAGCTATTCATCATCAAAAGGATTCTCGAGCCTAACTTATTCTTTAATACAGATATGAGAAGAGGGATGTCTGCAAGGCATTTTAATACCCATTCCCTTGATAATACCACAGTTTATCATCGTTTCAAGAATGTCCAATTATACGGTGAGACGTCCCTGTTATAATAACAAGATCATTTGCTATAATCGTTCATCTCAGTTTACAATGAAGACTTACCTTTATTATCTCCTGTTTTGATGGAGCAAAGTACAATAGCGCGATTACAGACTTCGTTGTGTGTATCAGAGTGTATGTACACATGGAGTTTACGGTGTGTGTTTGTAGGCAGAGATAGAGTTTGAGAGCAGCTAATGAGCAGAAGTGAAGTCTTAGTTTTCCTTTAATAAGGCGGAAAAATTCACGAAGCAAAGGTTATACTATATTTCGCATCGTACAACTTATTTGTGTGGCAAATTAGAGAATATAAGCGGTCAAGTTGTTGTTTAGTGTCGTCAGTCCACTATGTAGCTTATCACCGCATTTCTGCGTAACTATGGTATTACACACTACACTCACTCTTTAACCTCTTTGTTATATTTAAGACTTGTGATTAGTTCAAATTTTTGTCACTACCGAACGTTAGGAAGGCTGGGGTTAGAATCTCATCCGAGCCTGGGTTGAGATTTTTATCTCAAAAATCTTATGGTTTCAGGAACAGCCTCCGGTCAAAACGAAAATAAGCCTGGCTAGCTCAAAGAACTGGGTTAAGCTGAATAAATGTTCTGACACTGCTAAAGAAACACCTGCTCTCTTGTTTAACGTTGGTTTAGTTCGATGCAGACACGATACCGCACGTAATAATGTGACGACGTAGATATACGTACCGAGAACTTTAAACTTTCAAACTTTCCATTGTTAAGAAAAGTATTTTTTTTCGCCTGGGTTAATCTACATTCTATGTCCCATCATTGCTTATCCTTCTATCGAAGTAATCTATGTATTAACAGAGTTTAGTAAAAACACCTTTGACAAATAGGTCCATCCGTCCTACTGGACCGATTTTCGTATTTTTTGTTTAATTCTCTGCGGAATTTTATGCCGAGTGAATCATGACACATTGATAGGTCTCCAAGTTCAGCCAACTTTGAGTAATCATAAATGATCACTTCAATAATTGCAGACGGAAGCTTTCCCTAACCCGCAATACATTTTGTACTTACAAGATTTGTAACCGAGAATAATTTTCATTATTGTTCTGATATATGCGATTTTCATCGCTAGTAATGCCACTGCATGCAACCATGTTTGATTACCTTTTTTGATACTTGCTTTACGTCGCACAGACAGCTAGGTTTTATGGCGACGATGGAATAGGAAGGAAGCGGCCGTGGTACAGCTCCAGCATTTGCCTGGTGTGAAGAAAACAACGGATAACCATCTTTAGGGCTCAAACCCACTATCTCCCGCATGCAAGCTCTGTTTGATTACCACCTGCTAGATACTCTTTTATTCCCTAACCCTTTCCAGCTTCCAAATATATGCAACGAATGGCAGAGCGTTCCAAATAACTTACATGCTGCTGAGATAAAAATAGTCTACGTACAAACAGACCTCACCATGTCATACACCTTAGACATTATCTGACCGGGCGAGTTGGCCGTGCGCGTAGAGGCGCGCGGCTGTGAGCTTGCATCCGGGAGATAGTAGGTTCGAATCCTACTATCGGCAGCCCTGAAGATAGTTTTCCGTGGTTTCCCATTTTCACACCAGGCAAATGCTGGGGCTGTACCTTAATTAAGGCCACGGCCGCTTCCTTCAAAATCCTAGGCCTTTCCTATCCCAACGTCGCCGTAAGACCTATCCGTGTCGGTGCGACGTAAAGCCCTTAGCAAAAAAAGACATTATCTGGGAACACCTAGCTACACTATAAAGAGTAAAGGCCATGCATCTTAAAGGAAGGCTCCTTCAATACTAACCTGTGAGCTCACAAGAGGTTACATATAGAAAAACTGCGATTAAAAATGCATTTGCCCTCTACGACACAATACCAAGATTTACATCAAGAACTACAGAATAAGAAAAAGCGAATATATTGATAGATTTGTACCATGCAGATGGTATGATGACGTCAGAATGGATGAATTCTGACTACGAACGAACTGCGGCATACCATAATGCGCTTGTTATTAAATGTTCTTAAACATTTGAAAAGGGAAGGCAAAACCATAGGACTACGACAGGTATATCATGACGAGTTATCTGACCTATTTATAATGGGTCGTCTAGTAATATTTTTCAACTTCCCCTATCACTTAACTTTCTATCCTAATATGCAGTCGTTTAGCTATTGGCGTTCAAGAATCCCGGCCGATCCAGGTTTAAATTTTAAAACTGAAAAATCACGTTTTTATCTAAGTTTTTGAACATCGATTTATCTTGCTTAGGATTATCACACTGGGCATCTGTCTTTGTACTAGAGTGTCAGCCTCTTCATTGTTAGATCTTGGGTTCAAAAGCCAGTAGATGTAATAAGATTATTGAAGGGCTGATTAAAGTCCTCTCGACACTCCATGTCGTACGATATCAGCAAGTAAAATGTCTCTGGTGACGCATTTGGTGTTTACCCAACAAAATTTAAACTCAGCCAAAGTTTACCCAGAAAGTACCTGGTTCATTTTACCACCATGAAGACTACAACAGAATGTCGAAACTTATGCATAAGCATGATAGATGGCGCCAAATGAAAATGCCTGCAGACATTATTTGAGGTATTATTATTATTATTATTATTATTATTATTATTATTATTATTATTATTAACTTCTTCATTAGGGTGTTCTAGGAACCGTGTGCCAATTTCAGTGTTTCATCCTTTGTTCTTCCTTCTTCTTCCGCCTCCAATACTCCATCTTCTCACTATGCCTCACTTTCCTCTCCTCGGACCAATTCCAACCTGTTATTTTTCTCTCCCGACCGTGAAATCGTTCCATTTTTGACACTTTCTTTCTAAAAATATCTATCTGTTGCATTTTCTGCTTTCATGTTGTTTCTTTACAAATCTTTCTTGACTTCATTGATCTACGTTGTTGTTGAATTCTTGTTCCAAAGATATTTGAAGATCTTTTTGGTTAACCTGTTGTCATCCATTCTGTACAAATGTCCAAAAAATATCAATCGCCTCTTTCGCATTGTTTCTGAAATGTTTTCTATGTTCCGATATATTTCATCCCTACTTTTTGATTTTCATATTTCTGCAGTTCTTACCGGACCGACAATTTTTCGTAAAATCTTTTCCCCCCAGTATTTTGTAATTTAATCAGTTTGTTATTCAGTACTAGACATTCATTCGCGTATAGGCATTCCGTTTTGACTACTGTGTTGTATTTTGAGGCTTTTATATAAATACTTTTTGTTGTAGATATTCATAATTTTACCGAACGTTCTGTCTATCTTGGGTATCCTTTTTCTATTATTATTATTACTAGCATATGTATCCGTTCTTCATACGGGAATTTGAAACTGATTATACGTTTCCTTCATGCATTTATGTGAAGTTACATGCCTTTATTCGAAAATTCAATACGGCATGTTAAATTGATATTTTTGTATGAAGCACGCGGCAGTAACGTAAAGTACGATAAAGCTCAACAAAGACGAGACAGAATGAGGACGATCACAAGAGTTTATTGAACGATACAGTTCGCGAAATTCTTCCTACTTCTCGGTTACATATTGTTGTTTATCTGAAACCTGGTGTGGCACTGTAGCTGAAGTCTCATGAAGCCAATAGTTGACGAAAACGTCACTTATTATCTGTTCTAACGAAAAAGCAAAATAGCTCTTTACTTAAACCCTGTAACCCACCTTGAAGTGACAGGACATCCTGTAAGAGAGTTCATTATTAATCCTCCTATCGTACAGGTGCATATGAGGAAAACGTTTTGGAAAGTGATTTTCATTAAGGCTGGACACACACACACACACACACACACACACACACACACACACACATATATATATATATATATATATATATATATATATATCTTCCTATAAACCCCCACTCCATTCAGGGATGTAGAAATAATACTGGCGCTAAAGCGAATCAAAGGGCAGCTAGATTCTATATATGAAGTTTGATAGAAATATATCCAGTAGTTTTCCAGTTATTAGAACTCAAACCGACAGACACCAAAGCTTGAAAATAAGCAGATGGTCATTATTACACTTCAAACGGATAACTGTACGAAAATTTCGCCAAAATATTCAATGTACAGACACACGGTTGTTACGACTTGATTTATATTCATTATTATTAATAATATTATTATTACGTTGGGTCCACAAGGTGCACTTTAGTTCGTTCATTTTTAATATTATAAATAAGACTACCACAATGTTTGCTCTTACTGAGGGTTGTTCTGGGATTTAATTGCGAGCACAGCTCCGGCTGAGTAGCGAGATAATCCTGTGGTGTCGGCAGTCTCGCCCTGCCTTCATTATTAAAACAGTGTCAGGCCTCCTCTCAGCCTTCCTTAACACTCCTCATGCCGACAGGTCTGTCACTAACTCATTCTTCTAGCTCAAAAACTGTCGCTCTGTCTTCTTGAATATCTGTGTGTCATCTTCGAAATCAATGCAGGTCTTATGATGATAATTTAGTAAGAAACTAGGTGGTGTACGCGTGCTTCAGTACGGAATTCTGCATTTTATACAGAATTCTAGGTTAGGTAGTGCAGACCGGGAAGTCACCAAACGTATGAAGACTGGGTTAGGGAATTTTCATTGTAATGGTACGCCCGCTTGCCTACCATCAGTCACAATCAGCTTGGGGAGTTTTCATTATAATGACAGACACTCACTCTCCACCTGCTTTCTTACATCCTCAGAAAGACTCTCTTAGTAGTTTTCCCAAGTGAAATGAACATAGGTCATTACAATGATGTCGGTAGGAATGGCGCGAGTAAAGGCAATGCTTTCATATGAAATACTCGATCAAATGGAAAACCAAATATTTTCTCACTTTAACGAACAGTACTACACTGCCGATCGTAGAGTCCAAAGTTCCAGAGCTGGAATGACCAGGCCGCAGACAGCCGTGAACACTTTTAATCCTTTTTCGGCGGGGTGTATGTGTGTGTGTGATCATCTGTAGGATTTTAACCTTTGATATCCACTTGTGTTCTTAACACTTAAAACCGTTTATCATACGAGGGCAGTAAATAAAGTAGTCCAGACACTTACAGCAGACCGGGCATGTGCAAATAGGATATGAGAGTGCTCAGGTGGCGCTGTTGTCTATGTGTACTGTGACGTTTGACGGGTATCAAGCTGCGAGTGTTCTTGCTGTGTGGAGTTGAAGTGAAGAGTGTCAATTTTACTCCTCTAAAGCATATTCTTAAAAGGTGATCAGCGTTCATGGATTAAAATCGAGGTTGGCCGTTGCAAAAGTTAAGGATTACGTGAAGCCTTTGGCAATAATGCACTACCGTATAGGATGGTCAAGGCGTTTCGTGAGGGTTGGGATGAGACTGCAGATTTGCACTGCACAGGTTGACTGACCATTCCTCAAGATCAGATTGACATCGTGAGTGGTCTCGTTTCTGTAGACCAACAATGGACTGTCCAGCAGTTATCCGCATCAAACACTGACGAAATGTCTTAATATGAGGAAAATTGCCCCCCGTTGGGTTCCACATTAGCTCACAGGCGTACAGAAATGGCACTGACTGACATCAAACTGGGCAGATACCGCAACGAAGGAGACGCATTTCTCCAGCGTATTGTCGCCATTGATGAGACGTGGGCACGAGTCTAGGAGACTGAATTTCAGGGTCAATTGAATGGATGGCTCCACCCAGGTTCGGCACGTCCACAGAAATTCCGACAGGAACCCAGTCTGGTGAAGCTTCTGCTGATTGTGGTGTTATTCTTACGCATGCTGTGCCTGAGGGACAAACCGTCAACAGTAGGTATGGTTGCTCGAGCATTTAACATACAGGCGATTACAGAGATAGATGAGAGCCATAGAAATTGTGTCAAAAATTATAAATTTTAGGTTGGATTCTCCCCTTAATTATGATCTTTTTTATATTTTGCCGATTTCTGGAGCGACAACTGCGTCCAGCTATGCGGTGCAAAAGTCCAGGTTTATTGCGAGACGATCGCCCCATTGTGTTGCATGGCAACACAACTTGTCATATAGCAAACAATGTCAAGCCCTTATTGGAACGGTGACATTGGGAGGTCTTGGAACACCATCCGTACTCACCACTCATGAGTCTTGTGACTTCGACCTGTTTCCGAAGTTAAAGGAACCATCCAAGACCGCCGAGTTCCTGACGAGGCATCTGTACTCCACGCATTAGGGCGCTCCGTCCCTGTCATCAACAAAGACGGCCTTGACAACGGTCCCTAACGGCTTACCGGCATTTGGTGAAAGTCAATAGACTTTACATTGAAGAAATGCAATGCAATTATACTTGTTAGTTCATTGAATATTGGGTTTTATCTATATTGCCACTACTTTATTCAGAACCCTCGTATCTCAACTAAAATCTACTTTTGGAATCTGTTTATTCAGAATTCTGTTGTTGTTGTCTGTGCCATCAATCCATACAATGGTTTGATATGGCTCTCTATGGCACCCTATCCTGGTCTAACCTGTAAAAACCATCGTGTCTGATGGCCATAGAAATCAAAACGTATTTCTGACCGCTGTCAGTCCATATTTCAAATAATTTTTAGACATACTTGTAATTCGAATATAGCCCACTCGTTTTGATATCGTAGAGAAAGCACTCCAAAGATCTAAAATCACCATATAAATTTTATCAAACAATTTAAGTTTTGGATTGGAGTCTCCTCTTGATTATGATCTTTTTAAATCTTCCGCTGTTCGACAATAACTGATACAAAGATCTAACTGCAGAGGTTTTAGAGATACAAGGATTTGAATTTGGAAATTTGTGATGTGATGTTGTACGAAACAGAATATTCGAACTCTCCCCAATGTAAGTCGAACGTGGAAAAGAACAAATGTCACATCCTTTGCAACCGCTCACGCACATTTTGTGCCTGGGATGTGGGGGGAGTAACCACAGCTCAACCTCGCGTGAATTATGAATTACTCTTAATGACGTATCCCTGATAACTGTCTGTTTGTCGGTCCGATGCTAATGACATTCTAAAAGAGGGGAGTGGGGAAGAGTGGGAGAAATGATATAAAGCCATGCATATTGGGTAGTGGTATTGGGGGGGGGGCAAAGTTCACGTGCCATGGTGGGCAACTGAGTGTCACATTACTACGTACGTTGGGGGTGGTTGCTGTTGCTGCTATTTTATTGTTTTATTGTCATACATTCCTATGGTTCGCTTCAATCCGCCAGTTTAGTATAGTCTTGGGTACTAAGATTTTACACACTATTCCTTCATATTTAGGGCGATGGTGGTGGCGGATCCGGTGGGGTTCTCCCAGGAGCTTCAATTTATCCGTAGAAGGAGAGCGAAAATCCTCAGCTAGCCGGAGCTGGCCACTACCGGTACACTCATACAAGGCAGGTTTCTGTTATGACTGGAGAGTGGGGATTTTAAGAGGCGTCTGGGCCCCAAGGTTGCTGGCTTTTCGCAACGGCTGGAAAGGGGTGTAAACCCATGCAAACACACGTTCAGTAGAAGTACGACATAGACAAGTATTTATACCTTGTTTTTTAAGGTGAATAAGGATGTAATTAGGATGAATTTGTATAGACCAAGGAGAAAATAAAGGCATTCTTTTCTAAAATTTATTGATATTTGTGTGGGAGAATGCAGGTCAACTTGTGATGCACCTATTTCATATGCATCAGTAATCTAGAGCCCTAATGTTTAGGCAGTAGAATGCAAACTAATTCGTCTAGTAGGAAATCTCTACACTGCTCTTTAGTAGTGTAGCGAGGGTAACGTGCATTCTAGGAGTTCTAATATTCACGGCCCCTAAAGTCTATGCAAATCTCAATTTGAAACCGTTCCGTCGCTTCCTATTACGAGTGTTGGTCTCTCAGCTGCCTTGTATATCTTTCTCGTTAAATATGTCCAAAGAAATGAATTCTTTCAAAAACACGTTTCGCAATATTCAGTTCTCATTTCATGTAACCCTCTTTGGCGTAGTCTTCGAATCAATCATTTCTCTGTGTGTTTTTTCATTCTTTCTGATCCCCGTTTCTTCTCGTTTTCCGATATAATAGGTTTGGCTTTTAATGTAGATTTGTCTTTGAACCACACATTCCGACCTCAGTTGTTATTTTACCTGTTCAATCGAATAGTGAATTTTCTGTAATTTTAAATCCTACTAGGTATTTTCAGTTTCTTTGAATCAGTTGTGTTTTGTTTTGCGGTTATGGAAGAAGTCAACGATTTGTTTGGTTAATGTATTAGAGTTCATCCTGAGAAGATGACCGCAAAAATGTATCCTTAGTTTTCGCTAAGTATCTGAGAGTTATTCCATTCTCTTTTACAGTGTTTCTTTCTCGATGTATATTATCTTATTATCATGAAATTTTGGTTCTGTGATCTTTATTAAAATTTTCATTTCTTTTAGCTCGAGTTTCTTCATCTGGCCTTTGAAATTCATGTATAGTGCTTCTGTTTTATAATATTTAGTTTTGGACCCCCGAGAAAGAGATTTCTTGTTGTATGTATCCTGGAAGGCTACTTCAAGTTTATTTTTCCTGGATTCCATTGCCTTGCATTCCACAGCATTCCAACTAATCCATTCTCCGTGATATTTGAATTATTTTACTATTTCAATCTTTTGTTCTTGGACTTTTAGGTATTTATGTGAGTGTTTCTTGTTAGTCATGAGTTTGTTTTTCGAAGGAGATGTGAAGACCTATTTTAGCTGCTTGTTTCTCTGGTTCAAGGATATGCTCTCCCACTTCCCCCATTGTTTCACCAAACAAGGTCATATCATCTGCAAAAGCAATCCAATTGATTTCATGGTTCTTCTTTTTACAACCCAATCTAATTCCACTCTTTATATTTTTGTTCGATTCTCTAACTACTTTCTCAAGCGCGCAGTTGAACAACAACGGTGAGACCCGATCCCCCTGTTTCTCTTTCAGTTCAAGATCCAAACAGTATTCTGCACCTACACTACATTTTGAGAAAACTGGCGGTTCAGAATTCATAACCGTACGAAACTAGACTTCCACTAAATTGGAGCTTCTTTGTTCTATCAACAATAAAACCCAAAAGTCATACACCGCATGCCTTGATTTAAATACACTCGAACGTCACCGACCTCTGGTTCTACTTTTAAACAGAAGAACCGACTTCGCCACAGAGGTTTTCTGAAAATTATAACGAGGTGCCCTACTACAACTTATTGAGCTTTCCCAATTTCGTCTCTAAGTTCTGAGCTCGTCTTGTTAACTCTCTGGTGAGAGAGAACTTCCCAGAAGTGGTCCGCCGTCACGCACTGAGTGAGCCCAACAAGGTTTTTAAGAAATAAATTGGTCGGAGGAAGCCAGATCCAGCTGTAAGGCCGACCAGGTCTCTGAGGACCCATTCGTCTTTAGCTGTCAATAGCAAAGCGGGGAGGCGAACTTCTTAGGGGCAGCTTAACATAATTATAACGTGCAAACGTATAACTTCCACAGGCTAGTGCAGAGAAAAATTACTGTCGGCATTCTCCTCGTATGAACTTTCTTTCACATACGAGGTGTCAACTGTGTAGTTAGCAGAATTCTAAAATGGATTTCCACGTCCATTCCGTATTCATATAGAGTATGTCCACAGTACAGTTAGTGGAAATTTGGAAATTGGTGACCCTGTTCTTAAGATACTGTTTGTATTCCATATACAGAATGTCCATCGTGTAGTAAATAATATTTTAGAACGAATATCTTCGTTCTAAAATGTGTATAAAATCAGTCCTCAGTGATAAGAATGGAAGGCTTTGAAAAAGAAGCGGCAGTCCAGAAAGGAGTGAGGCAAAGCTGCTGTTTGTCCCTCTCCACTTCAATGTTTATACAGAACTGACGGTAAAGGAAATTAAAGAGGAACTGGGAAAAGGAATCACAATCCAAGGAGAGGAAATCAAAACCTTGAGATTTGCCGATGATATTGTTATTTTATCTGAGACTGCAGAAGGTATGTGGATATTGCTGAATGGTATGGACAGAGTCTTGAGCAAGGAGTAAACATGAAAATAATAAGCCCAAAACAAAAGATGGAGTGAAGTCGAACGAAGTCAGTTGATGCAGGTGATGTAAGGCGATTACGTCACTGATGACGTATTCTCTCACTCGCTCTGAGCTTCCACGCCATCTCGTTAGCTTGCAAGATGTAATCAGCTGTTCCGTACCGTCCTGTTGCAAATACTTGGTGACATAATGAACTATGTTCCAGGAAAATAATACGCTCTTAGGCATTCCTGGTAAAATATATTAAGAAAAGAAGCCAAAATTTGGTACTTATCTGATTTATTCACAACGGACTGAAATACTCTTTCTCCTGTTCGTTAAGATCTGGTGTATATTTCGAAAGGAAAATTATCTCAACATTTTAAAAACTGGTGTAAACAGACCTTTACCGGGACGACAAACATGTTATTCAATAAATTAAATTCAAATTAGTAAGTGTTAATTTATTTGCATTTAAGCAATAGTTTTCGAGACGCATATGTATGGAACTTGGAGTCGACAAGTGTTACCGTGGCCATCCATCAATACTTCAAATAACATCCTGCACGGTTACTAGGTAACAACGCGTCTTATATTTTGCATCAGTAATATTGAGACGCAAATTTTCAGATCACCCCTGCCGGACCACGTTGCTCAGACGGTTGAGGCACTAGTCTTACGACCCCAACTTGGCAGGTTCGATCCTAGCTCAGTC
Source organism: Anabrus simplex (assembly GCF_040414725.1). Classification (NCBI taxonomy): domain Eukaryota; kingdom Metazoa; phylum Arthropoda; class Insecta; order Orthoptera; family Tettigoniidae; genus Anabrus; species Anabrus simplex. The sequence goes on along the minus strand of NC_090277.1, from coordinate 86,873,877 downwards.
CGGTGGTATTTGAAGGTGATTAAATACGGCAGCCTCGTGTTGGTAGATTTACTGGCACAAAAAGAACTCCCGCTGTACTAAATTCCATCATCTCGGCGTCTTCAAAAACCTAGAAAGAAGTTGGTAGGACGTGAGGCCAGTAACATCATTATTATTATTATTATTATTATTATTATTATTATTATTATTATTATTATTATTATTATTATTATTATCATCATTATTAGATGACCCCAAATTTATGAGATAATTATGACAAAAGTTTCTACTTGTTGGTAGACAGCTATAGACGAGGCATTTCGTCATTTGTGAATTTAAAATACTTGTTTCGAAAATGAACCAAAATTTCGCACTTAATCTTGTTCAATATCGAGCTGTTGAGTTGGATATTAGATTTCACCTTTCGGTCAAAACCACATTAATGTCTCGAAAAGATATCGAAATTTCCTGCGTATTTAGGAAGTATCGTCTAGCGAGCTCTTCAGTAATGTAGCGAGAGTAAGAACAATGTAGGGGTTCTGATGGGCCAAACGCCTTACATTTATGCATCTCTCATAGCATAATCGTTGTGCAAGGTAGCGTATACGTGTTACTCGTTTCAGTAAGTTTTCATTTGCCAAATAATCCGGCCTGTAATTATAACATCCATTTTCTGTGAATTATTTACAGCGTGGTGTACGAGAACCGTGGCTGCCTTTTACTCGGAGGTCCAATAAAAGGCTTTTTTTGTTCTATACTGAGGGCTGGGATGGGAGGCTCACGCAACCTCATTGCAACAATTGAGGAACTATCTTTGGACCCAGTCACGAAAGGCAAGCAATACAGTTGAGGACCTCCTTCACATTGTCCGGGTGGCATAGGCCATCAAGCTGGGCATCAGTCGCCTTAGCAGGCCAAGGCCCTTAAAGGACTATATGTGACAGGAATTTCCTTGAGTTGAGTGAGTTGAGTTTTTTGTTGAGTTGCGTTGCGTCGTTTTCCTTTGCATTTCGTCTTTTGCTTTTTTTGTTTAGTTGCACCTTGTACGAATCTTGTTGTATCCCTGAAAGTCCGACTCCTTGCATGAATGGTCAGAGTAACTGGCTTCAGCTCAAATGATTCTGTTAACCGAGATCGATAGTTGCAGCCGCTTAAGTGCGGCCAGTATCCAGTATTCGGGAGACAGTGGGTCTGAACCCCACATTCGGGGGCCCTGAAGATGGTTTTCTGTGGTTTCCCATTTTCACACCAGCTGTACCTTCATCAAGGCCACAGCTGCTTCCTTTCCACTCCTAGCACTTTCCTGTCCCATCGTCGCCATAAGACCTATCTGTGTCGGTGCGACGGAAAGCAACTTGTAGAAATAGTTTCTGACTGGGGTCATACAGGCTCATTTAGATTTTGGGTCGGTGTTTTACGGCCGGATGACATTCATCATGTCACGTGACATTTGAAATGAAAATATCAAGACAGGATAGACCGGTAATCAAACCTCAGCCTTTCCGGTTAGGAAGCCAAAAGCCAAGCCATTTAGCTAATCATGCCCCTAGCACTAATCAGAAAGGAAAACGGTGTGAGAATTAAGGTGGCGGGACGTTTTGCAATTGGCTTTACGTCGCACCGACACAGATAGGTGTTATGGCGACGATGGGATAGGAAAGGCGTAGGAGTGGGAAGCGAACTGTCATGACCTTAATTAACTTACAGCCTGGTGTGAAATGGGAAACCACGGAAAACCATCTTCAGGGCTACCGCACAGAGGTATCGGAAAAAAGAGCGTGAAAATGAACTACTCCCTAGAAATCCGAAAACTAAAACCGTTGGGGTGGGAAGAGAACAAGAGTTTACCAAGAGAGGTCAGCAATGCAAGACTCAGCCAGGAGACCCGTGGTCACTAACCCATCCTCCCAAGATGAGACTCCTTCTCCCCGTTTCAATCACCCCTCACAATAGGCAGTGGATACCTTCAGTATATACGTATATATATATTTTACAAATTGATGATGAGCGAGAACTAACAGACATTGAAAGAAGCAAGAATGAAATCTGGGACAAAAGGTGGAAACAATGGCAGGAGGGTACTCGTTTTGAAGAAATAAAGGCTAAGTTAGGAATGAATTCGATGGATAAAACTGTACGTATAAACCGAATTCGGTGGTGTGTAATGTGAGGCGAATGGAGTAGGGTATGGTACCTAAGGAAATAATGGACGCTGATATCGAGGGTGTCGGCCCCGCGGTGTAGGGCTAGCCTGTCTGCCTGTTACCAGGAAGCCCCTTGTTTGATTCCCAGCCAGGTCAGCGATTTTTAGCTGCATGTGAGGGGTGGTTCGAGGTCCACTCAGGCTACGTGATTATAATTGAGGTGCTATCTGACTGTGAGATGGCGGCCCCTCTCTAGAAAGTCAGGAATAACGGCCGAGAGGATCCGTCGTGCTGACCACACGACACCTCGTAATCTGCAGGCCTTCGGGCTGAGCAGCGGTCGGTTGGTAGGCCATGGCCTTTCGGGTCTGTTGCGCCATGGTGTTTGGTTTGGTTTGGTTTGATATCGAGGGTAAGAGGAGTAGAGGGAGACCAAGACGACGATGCTTAAACTCAGTTTTTAACGATTTAAAGATATAGAACTTAACGAGGCCACAATACTAGTTACAGACAGAGGACTGTGGCGGCGATTAGTAAATTCACAGAGGCTTGCAGACTGAAGGCTTAAAGGCATAACAGTCTTTAATGAAGATTATGTATGTCTGGCGACGATGGGGTGGTAAAGGGCTAGCAGTGGGAAGGAAGTGACCGTACCCTTAATTGGGAAGCCACAGAATACCATCCTGAAGGCTGGTGACAATAAGGTTCGAGCCCACCATCACCCGACGTACCTCGAATTGCACAGCCACTGGTTCGATGGGTACATTCTACCACTCCCCACTCACAAGAGGGTTATCCACGTATCTACTGACCATCAAGGAAGCACTTAATAATTGAAAACCGTAAATGCATATAGGATTGATGTTTGGGAACGGGATAAGATCCACATCAGACTTTAGAACAAGTTGTTTCCTTCGTACGTGTGTTGCATTTTGGGTCCCATGTCGTCTTCAATTTGAAGGAGCACCTCTGAAACGGAGGTAAACCTCCTCATCCTCTCTGTATTGACTCGCGCTGTATTGGAGAAAGCATCGCCCGTCCGCCTGCCGGTGGCTTAGCAGCGAGTGTGACAGCAGGTTACACAAGACAGCCGACTACCAGATGTCAGTTCCAGAATGTCACGTTTACGAATCTTCTGTTTGAACTCCGCGAGTTGCATAATCTATTACAAACCAATGAAAAATTGTGTGCCTGTATCTTTCTTTCTTAATATCCATGTTTCATGACACCACACTCCACACAAAACATTTTGTGAACCTATTTCTTAAATGAATAGGGATTCATTTCCACGTCAAATGCCCTCTCACCTTTCCGAAATAATTGAAATAATCTACCTATTCCAGCTTCGTATTTCCAAACTGTCATTCAATTCTCTTGGATTTCTTACCTACTGACATCATACGATACTCATTGCAACTATTTTCATGTTCCAGGTTATTACACTGACTGAGCAAATGTCATGGGATAGCGGAGCACTGATGCGCAGGTGTGTTGTCTGCGCACCACACGCCCCCTGTGCCAGCGGCAGTTGTATAGGAGACCTTGTGAGCAGTGGCTGTGCATGTGACAGGTGTAATATGGAACGTCGTCGTGAGCTGACACCGTTCGAACGTTGTATGGTGGTCGGTGCCCGACGGATGGGAAGTGCGATTTCGGAAATGGTGCGGGAATTCGGCTTTACACGATCAACCGTGACCAGGGTGTATCGTGAATGGTTGAATGCGGGTGTCATCGTCCGCAACAGACGAACGACCGGCCGTCCAGCCACCCTCGATGACCGTGACCGGCGACATCTGAGACGGATTGTCAATAGTGATAGATCGGCAACCGTGCAACAAATCACGGCTCAATTCAACACAGGCCGTGCTAGACACGTCTCCCAGTGGACAACCCGTAGGAACAGGGGATCTATGGGGTATGGGAGCCGGCGCCGCACTATTAACCCAACGTCATCGGGCACAACGACGCCAGTCACCAGGGATGGACACTGGAACAATGGCGTAACGTGTTGTGGTCGGACGAATCACGATTTCAACTGCACCATGCCGATGGGAGGCACCGTGTATGGCGCAGACCACATGAAGCGATTGATCCCGCCTGCCTCGGAGGTGTGGCCCAAGGCGCTGGTGTGTCTGTCATGGTGTGAGGTGTATTTTCCTGGTATGGAATGGGCCCCTTAACTTTGAATGGTATGCGGTATGTTGAGCTGCTCGGAGACCATCTCCACCCATTTTTAGCCTTCCAGCGCCCAGACGGTTCTGCGGTGTTTCAAGATGATAACGCGCCGCCACATCGCTCCCACGTCGCCAGGGAATGGTTCCAGGAACATGCAGCAGAGATCCAACGAGTGGCATAGCCACCCAGGAGCCCCGATGTGAACCCTATTGAGCATATCTGGGATATCCTGGAACGCAGGCTCCGTACCATGGATCCTGCACCCACGAACAGACCAGCATTGGCGGCCGCTCTGCAAACGATTTGGTGTCAGCTACGTCCAAAGGAGTACCAGGGACTTGTCGACTCACTTCCACGGCGTCTCACTGTAGTTCTTAGGGCCAGAGGAGGCCCCACACGCTATTAGGTGACTATCCCATGACATTTGCTAAGTCAGTGTAGACTCCAGTGTAGACCAAGTCGTTAGCATACGACTTACTACATTTCCACCTAACTTAATCCATCCCTGCCACTTCATATCTTTTATTAGATCCTCCATGTAAACTGTGAACAGCAAAGCAAACCTTGTCTAACCCCTGTAAGTACCTTGAACCATAAGCTCATTCTATCGTGAATTCTCACCGCAGCCCAACTGTCAACATACATGCTTTCAATTGCTTTTAATAATGTATCCTTATTCCACAGTCCCTCAGTACGGCGTACATCTTTTCCCTCGGTACTCTCTCATATATCTTCCGTAGATCCAAAAAGGATAACATAGCTCGTGTGGAATTATTTATATTTTTTTGTTTTTCGAATTGAGCCTCTGTGGGCTGCATGTTAAGAACCACTCTCATGTTCAGTGTCTGTGCCTTGTTCATCTGCCGGCTTTGACATCCTACCAATATCTCTTGAGCCCGCCGATCAGTGCTTTCTTGCGGGCCTTTGGTAAAGGACTTCTCCATCTTCTTGTTTCTGTCTCCACTTTAAAACCCTGATAGCTCTTCACCATCCTTCTCAAACTAAACTTGTCATTAATTTTAAGTCCGTAATTCCCACATTTCTCAAACTCTTGCAACCATTTCAAGTTAGATGCCTTTGGTTTTAGAAAGTTACATATTGTATTTGTGAGCCGGTCGTTATTCAAACAGAAGATATGCCTATAAAACAGCAATCTTCTCTTTCCAATTGTTGTTGTTATCGGTTCCATTTTACTGTATATTTCTATAGTGGATGTCAGTCGAACCTGCCTGTCAACCCATCTGTTGCCCAACGCAAGATATTCCGTAATAGTCTGCGTTCTCTTTTAAGTACTTGATTGATTTGCCCTTTTCGATTCACTCACAGGGCGTTCGAAACAAGCCTTCTGGTCTAACAAGAGTGCAGTAATGTCCTAATTTTGCTTCGAAACTCAGAATCATCCTATTATAAATATTTTTAGTCAATCGGAATGCTTGCTCTAATTTTCGGATGTGGTCGCTTCTTGTTCTATCTTTGATTACTTCAGCCATTGTTTAAATTATCTCTCACGCTTCCCACTTATTTAAACGTTCCTTGTCGCTGTGACAAACAGGTAACGTTGGCAAAGTATCAACGCTGTCTTTTCCAACTTTTTTCTTCATAAGCTATTGGCAAACGCTTCGATATTACTTTCTAACGCCATTTGTTCTTTATCTGTTTTGTGTGAGAGCAAGTGCTGTGCTAACCTTTCTGCAGAAACTAATTGGCTAGCGAGTTTGCTGTAAGGCATCATCCATCACTAGCAGTCGACCAGCTATGAGTTTCAACAATGAGTGTGAGAGGGAGAGAGAGAAGGTGTTAAAACAACGCCTGCCCACACAGTTTACTCTGACACCAGCCAAGCCAGCTAGCTTTTGTTTATGCAGCGTGTGCAGCACAGGACATAGGTGGCCCTGTTTATGCTTCATGTGCCATGGAAGGCTCTGTGTATGACCAAACTCTGGCAGTTTCAATGCTGCTTTACAGTTATATGCTTCAACAAGTATCCCTAAACACTGTGCGGAACTGTTATGTTGTTTCACTTGCTTCACGACATGGAAGCCAATACATCCGTTTACATGGTGAGAGAGGACTCTGACTGACCGACGCTACAGCACAGAAAACAGCACCAACACTCACCTCACGTGATCTAACTGGGCAGAGATTGAACCGGTGTTGGTATTTTTCTAACATTTTAACAGCTACATGAAACTATACATGTCACACCTTCATTGACCAACCTTTTACTTTCTGCATAAATCTTTCTCTCTTCTTAATATTTGAAACTCACACTACTTACTCACTGAAATGCACAAGACCCTAAATAAAATTTAAATAGAGCCCGTAAGTTTAGGCTTTAATAGGATAGAATGTAAACTTACCGAAGTGAGTAGCAAGTATAGCCTTGCCCGGACAACAGTTTTGATATGAGATTTGCATAACCGTTAGGGTGTTGGCCTATTTGAACCCCTAGAAGTTATGTTATGGAAGAGAATAACAAGTATAGCCTAGCCCGGAAAACAGTTCTGCTTTGAGATTTGCATAAACATCAGGGGATTGGCCTATTAGAACCCTGGCAATTATGTTACTCTCGCTACATTTCGAAAGAGCGGGATACGCGAGACACCCTACTAGCCAAATTAGATTGCATTCTAATATATCACTGCTTATACGTCCAGGATATAATTAAAATACAATACAATTTTAATCTTACATTGACAATGTTTGCCTTAAATACAGAAGAACGAACAAATATATTTCCTGTATTTAAGAAATACTAAATATTGAGGATACTTAGAAATCATTATGTGCAGTGATCAGTCTACAAGTGAATTATTATTTTTGCTACAGAGAATTTCATAACTGTTGTTATTATCTGGTCTTGAAATGCTTATTCTAGCTTGTAAGTTAACACATTCTTTTTTTGTTTTTTTTTGTGAGGGGCTTTACGTCGCACCGACACAATACATTATTTTAGAATATTTGCTAGTGCTCCACCCCTGAAATACATAATTCTGTGAAATACTTGATGTTACTTTATACGATCTTTGAAGTAAGGCAATAGTAAGCTGATAAGTTTCTTCTCTATCAATATCAGCACGTTGCATAGTGGAATCTTACAAATAATACGAAATTTCTATTATTTCGGCGATTCATATCAAATATGTGTGTTCGACGGTGCTTCAATCGAGTGCTGGAGCACCGAGTCATTTCCTGTCATGGAACCGTCGATGTCCTCTCGCCATCGGCCTAATAATGTTAATATTCATTTTGGAGAAGTTATTAGATTTAGGAAAACTAGACTAAGAATTTGAGATAAATGGAACGAAATCATCGTTCAAATCTCTCACGTATTAAGACACAAATTGTGCGACTATATTGAATTAGTGTGAAGGTAATCGATCTGATTAATTCGCTTGATATTTAAAGCAGTTTTACGTCACAGAAATTTAGGACGAACGTTCGCAAGAAAAATTTGGACTATTTCATCTCAGATTTTAAATAAATCCATATAGACCATAGTCGGTTGAAGAAATCAAACGGCTATGTCGAAAATTCTGAATATGCTGTGAAAATAAGTTTATCATAGGAGAGTCAGAAAATTTGAATGAGGCAAGTATCACCCATCCTGTAATTTGAATATCATCATTGTTAAATCCAAATTTTGCAAACAGATTGATAATTAAAGCCTTCTAAAACGATATAATTAGATAGTGTAAAATCATGTGTTTAGGCATCTTGTTTAAAAACATTCCGGGGGAGCACGCCTAAACTCCTTTTTCTTGAGAGTTATGCCAGCCCCCAGACCCCATGACTATCATCACCACCCCCTTTCCGGTCTTTCCACCGCCCTCATGGGGGTAGCCATCACGCCTCTGGGTTGCCCGTCGTCTGCTTCACAGAGGAATTCCTCGTGTACTTCTAAGAAGACCGTTGGTAACCACAGCTCAAACGCAGCTGTGATATTTTATGCGTAGAAACTTTCTATGAGAGCATATGTCAAGCACGTGAGCAAAGGTTTCAAACTCTCTGCAGTGTCTACAGTACCTTATCTAGATTGTTTAATTTTTTTATACGTTAGAATGCAAAGTGACCGAAGCGAATAACAAGTCTAGCCCGGCCCGAACAGCAGTTCTATTTTGATATTTGCATAAGCATCAGGAGTTCCGCCTATTAGAACCCCTAGAATTTATATTACTCTCATTACGTTATGGAAGAGCAAGCTAGACCACACATCCTAATAATGCAATTTGTTTGCATACTAACCTATTACTGGTTAAAAATACAGGGTCTAGTGATAGATGACCATGGACGTCCTAATGCGGTATATAATATTATTTAATCGGATCATTGAATGATTTGTGAATCTGATAAGAATCCACTTGTCTCGCTGAAATATGTATGGAAGGCAGTGGAAATAAATTACAGCTGGTGGACAATAGTACACAGAACTGTGGCCTAATGGGTATTGGGTGAACGAAGCTTTGTTTAGTTATGAAATATCTCGGCAGTTCTATTCCGGTCACAAATCCAAACACTCACGTAAGTAATAATGTAATGACATTTACTGTGGTTTTGGCCTCACCAGGTCACCGGCCAGTGTTTGATCAAGTATGATGCGGGGAGTTCAGTTTGCGTTTGGGGATGTGTGGAAATATGAAATGTAACAACTGACTGGGGGGCGATTCCATTTGTATTTACGTAGATAACTGGACGCGGTAAAAATGTTGTGTCATCAAAAAGTGACTTTGGAAATGATAATTGGTGCTACATAATTTCAGGTTGTGTTGTATTGTTTGGAAGTGTTATGATACAGTGTTTTCTATACAGGGTGTGCTTGAAAATGTTTCCAGTATTTACAGAGGTAGCAATGCGCGACAGACGAAGACATAAAGGCCCTATACACATTGGTCGCAAACCCAATATCTGAGTTATGATTCGCTACCACAAGTATCATTGATCACAACGTTCCAATAATTTATGGAGTGTCGTACGCAACCAAAGACGGAAATACGTTGGTCGTAAACCTACTAGCGTGGTATGTTATGCTCTTATTACGATGAAGCATTGGCCTATGTTCATCGCATGGTCAGTAAACACCTAACATGGAATGATCGATGGATGGATTATCCAGGCGTACCAATTCTTGGCCTGCCCGTTCGCCTGACCTTAACCTTTAAGTTTTTGGCTGTAAAGACCATGGTGTATGCGGTCTCCGTAAATGATGTGGATGCACTACGAGAATGTGTCTTCAATGCCTGTGATGTAATCCGGCAACAGCCACGGTTGTTCCAAATTAAGCGTGATTCCATGAGACGTAGAGTGGAAGGCTGTATTGCAATGGATGGCGCTCACATCGAGCGCATGTTGTGAAGAGTAGATCAAAGATATGGTGATCATTGATGGAGCGGACCATAACTCCGAGGATGTTTAGTTTCCTGCCAATGTATATAGGAACTTCTGTTCTTCGTTCCTTGCGTGCTGCCTCACCTTTAAATATTGGAACATTTTCAGAGATATTCTGTATACAGAGGAGTAGCATTCCCCTGATAATTTGAATGGGCGAAGTGTTTTTGGAAACGTGTATTCTTTAGTGTTTTCACGTTTGAATTTTTCTCGCAACTTCGAAGCTGTTTTCTTCGCCATAAGAAACCAAGAACTGACAAGGCATATTTGCAAAGTGCCTGAGAGATATTGGTATAGTACTGAATAAGACGGGAAGTTAGTCGGGCAAAGTGGACAAAAATATATTTAAACAGTACTGGAATACAGTAAACACCCTCTTTACCAACCTACCCGGATCGCACCGTTGGTCGGATGAAGAAATAGCAATTAAACCGACACTATTGAAATAGCAACCTATTCAGAAATGTATAGAACACTACTTCAGTTCAAGACATTCTTAAAACAGTAAAAATATTTAAGAGTCCTGATGTTAGAATGCAAACTCAATAAAGCGAGTAACACGTTCACTCTATACTGCACAACAATTCTGCTATGGGATTTGCATAATCTTTAGGGGTACGGACAATTAGAACCCCTGGTTTTTATATTACCTTCTATATATATTACTGAAGAGCGGGTTAGTCTACCTGCCAAATTAGTTACATGCTAACTCTAGAAATAGTCGAGAGAATACGCAAGACCTTGATGAGCAGGAGATAAATATCTGGTGTGCTCTGATAGAAACGACTGCCCACTAAACTCAAGGGGATAGTTAGAACTTGAAACAAGTGCCAATGATGTGCATTTAGGGCTATGCAGTCTTGCTTGTCACCTCCGTAACACCTTACAGTACATTCTAATTATTGTTTCCAATGCCACAGAGTCTATGTTCTTTTGCAGTCGATTTAGGCGATCGGCGAGTAGAACAGATCGTAGATGTGCCTTGCTGGACCACTACCACTCTCACTTTCGTTCCAAGTCGAAGACGTTCGTTGGCGGGATGAATTCTACAGATGTCGAGGGTTTTCTGGAATTTAAAAGTTCTGGCTCGAAAGCTCAGCGTAGACTGGGAAATGCCCAGCTTTCCCAACAATTAGCGTCAATATCTCCCGTTCAATTTTGTTTCTTCTTCCAGTCCTAGGTTTTAGTCTGCTCAAGGACATTCTTTTTTCCTGAATCTCTTGTACGGTTTCTGCTGTAAGTACAATGCTATCCTAATAACATTCCCAGATAGATAACGCACATCTCTCCTTTTTCCATCGCCTGCAGTTTAATTAAGCTCTGTTAAGAGATACCAAGGAGTTACACTTCTTATTCTTCACCTTGCCAGAACAACCTCATGGGGAGGGCTCAGTGCCAGAGGCGACTAAGTACCATCTGCCACATTTTGAGTAAATGGAGGATAAAGTCAACACGGGATTTAAAATTAAAGCAGCTTTCAAATTCACTTATTGAAGCACCGGGACCATGAGAAAAGTATTCCAAAGATACTCTTACGCTAGTATTTGTATCATTGCTACAAATTCTACAAATTATGTCCTCGGACATTCCCTGCACTAAGAGCCAGAAGCCATATCATTTCATTTTCATAACTTCGACCAGTGCTCCATTTTTGTGATAGAGATGAGTCTCGAACCAAGTCAACGAGTTGCGCAAGCAAGTAAAGCTTTATTTCACCTGGAAAAATTAAGGAATTCGGGCCTTGTCTTTCATCTAACCAGGTGCAGAAATACGTACTTATATTGTTGTTGAGTTATCAGTCCATATCCAGGGTTGATGCAGTTCTCCATACCATCCTACGTTGCGCTAAACTTTTCATTTCTATGTAACTATTACATCCTACATCCGCTTTAATCTGCTTGTCGTATTTATACCTTGATCTAGCCCTACGGTTCTTACCGTCTACACTTCCCTCAAGAACCACCTGAACAAGTCCTGGGTGTCTTAAGATATGCCCTATCATTCTTCTTCTTGTCAAATTTAGCCGAATAGATCTTTCACCAATTTGATTCAGTACCTCTTTATTGGTGATTCGATCTACGCATCTCACCTTCATCATTATTCTGTAACACCACATTTCGAAAGCTTCTATTCTCTTTCTTTGTGAGCTAGTTATCATCCATGTTTGTGTTCCATACACTGTCATGCTCCAGACGAAAGGTTTTCAAAAACGTCTTTCTAATTCCTGAATCAATATTCGAAGTGAGCACATGTCTTGTCTTAAGAAAGGTCTTCCTTGCTTCTGCTTGTCTGCACTTTATGTCCTCCTTATTTCTGCCATGTATTTTCTTTAAGAGTTACTAGGTGACCCGTGCGAGAAATCTCGCATGTTCATAAAGTATGTGGTGGAATAGCCACATGGGTAACTACTAGACAGTCTTACTTACCACTTAATGCAATCTTTGATTTTCTAACATTTATGGTCATCAACTGAACCGAAGCTAATGCAAGTGCATTATTATACCGACGAATGTTCCGGGAGTAATTTTTGGTTTTACTATCATTCTTTTCTTAAGTAATAATTACAACTTATTATAATGACATAAAACAGGCGTCCAAGCAGCCTAAATGTGAAGTGGACAGCAATGCTGGCGCGTATTTTCCTTAGCAACAGTATTTGCAAATCGCACACTTCGTACAATTTTTTAAACTCATTTTTTAAAAGAATTATCAATATTTATAAAATGAGAGTGCAATTTGTCACTGCTAATGTCTATTCTCTTTCCTTTGAATGCTCATTTGTCACGATCGGTTACTTGTGAGCGCCGCAAAAGGGATCTATACTACTGAAATAATATATACGATTCTCTTAATCTAATATTTCCTGCATCATCTGACTTTGTTTGACTGCATTCCATTACTTTAATTTTGAACTTATTTCCATCTTTCACCGGGCTGTGTGGGTCAGACGTTTGAGGCGCTGGCCTTCTGACTCCAACTTGGCAGGTTCGATCCTGGCTGAGTCCGGTGGTATTTGAAGGTGCTCAAATACTTTAGCCTCGTTTCAGTAAATTTATTGGCACGTAAAGGAAATCCCGCGGGACTAAATCACGGCACCTCGGCGTCTCCGAACACCGTAAAAGTGGTTAACAGGACGTAAGGCAAATATTTTCATCTCGTACTCCTTCTCCAAGACTGAGTCCGTACCATTCAGCAATTTCTCGCGATCTTCTGCAGATTCGTTACAATAATTAAATACATGTACAATATGATGCCTGAGTATTAACATATGAGTAATAATAACAGGCTTGAAAGAGGACAAATAGTTTTAAAAACAATATCCACTATGTAAAAAAAATAGGTATTGCATGAAATTTACTAACCTTACAATGCATTGTGTAGCATTTTAGCTACACCAAATTTGAATTCAAATAACTGCTTGGAAAAGACTGCAGACGGCATGGCATAGTGGAGAATGTATTAAGGTGGCTTTACAGCGCACAGATGCAAGATATGTCAGTTCTCCTTATTCCGCATCATAGTATTTTGAGAGACTGAAGAAAAGTTATGAAAATTAAATGACATGGCTTATGGCTCTTAGTGCCGGGAGTGTCCGAGGACATATTCCGTTCGCCAGATGCAGATCTTTTGATTTGACTCCAGTAGACGACCTGCGCGTCATGATGAGTGTGGAATGATGATGAAGACGACATATACACTCACCTCCTGTGCCAGCGAAATTAACTAATGACGGTTAAAATTCCCGACCCTGCCCGGAATCGAACCCGGAACCCCTGCATGCTAACCATTTAGGTATGGAGCCGGGCGAAGAAAAAGTTATTAACGTCTGATCTTGGTGCCAGTGGCAATATAGTAATTCGGCTGACAAGAAATCAGTACTATCCTATTTCGAAAACTTTTATACCTCGATTCTCGTTAAGTCACATATTGCTGTACTAATTTAGTTTCATGGCCTCCGGAGTTACGTCACATCTTACTGTACTGATGTAGTCTCATGGCCTCCGGAGTTACGTCACATCTTACTGTACTGATGTAATTTCATGGCCTCCGGAGTTACGTCACATCTTACTGTACTGACATAGTTCCATGGCCTTATAAGTTACTATCAGGTTTATTTCGACAATTTTTAAAGCCCGATTCACGTTATGTCACATCTGTCAGGATAATACATACTTACTCTAGGAACAGTGAGGAGAAACGTTCATCAGGTTCTAAGCTACCACGATTTAACCTAAGACATTCGTACATCTTTATTTCTAATTTAAAGCTGCATTCGTAATCAATAGTTCAATGCACTGTGTAGTCTTTTGACACATTTTAGAAAAGGATAAAAATATCAAGAAACATCTGTGAAGGATTTTTCTGGTAATTTTCCTTGATTTGAATCATATTTCTCCTTCTTCATAAATTTTCAAATTCCAAAATAATTTTTAATTCATTGTAGTGCTAAAATTTGATAAAATGTTTAAGAATTTTAATGTTTTACTGTGGAATTCATGATAACAGAATGGTTCTGAGTAGCATCATTAAGTCTGCATACTGGAGTAAAAAATGTCTTGAAAGAGCTGCTTTGCACTCATCCCTCTAATACTGTCAGGAAGGTGGTTCCACTCACGGCATGCAAGTACTGTAAATGAATGATCGTAAATGGCAGTTCTATGGGTAGACAAAAGGTAAAGTGGTGTTATTAGCAAATCTAGAGTTAAGACTGTCATAGGGTGAGAGGTGTTTGAAATAGGAAATAAAAAGCGGAACATTTGACCTGGATATCCTGGATGGATAAAAATCCACACTTGCAACCCTTCAGGTAAACAACTCAATGTTGAAAATATCGTAGGGATATGAGCTACGAATTTAGGTAAATATGAGTATGAGAATATATTTATTTACTCCTAAAAATTAAAATCCTTTACTTAATCATCGTTATCCGTTCGATTAGATTAGCAGTTTGCCATTCCCTACCACTACGAGCGCTAATGTGAGTCAATGCAGAGCTTCACTTAGGCGCTTATAACTACGTCGGGGTGAACTTAAAGCAACCGACTAAAGGCATTGAACCAAGGGACACATTACAGAAAGAATTATGTAAATAAGTTAATTTGGCAAGGATGTGAATAAAAAACGAGTAAAGAAAGAAGCGTTTTAGGCTGTTTTTCCAGAACTGAATTTAGGTCGGAAGTAATTTTTGAAATTTATTTGATAGAGCTATCCAAGACACACAATATGGAACTTTTCCAGGCCCTTTAGCACTTCAATTTTTGAAACAATTGAGAAAATTGTTTAATTTTACCGTTTTCGTATTCTCTGTGAAGAAATGTTTTCAAAATAAAAAAATCCTCAAATAGACAATAGTTTTGAACTATCCGCGAGGAATAGCTGTAATTTGTAATTTTGTAATGCAGATCCTCAGCAACATAATCAATTAACAAGGTTCAAATTTGTAGAAAAGTACAGTAGTTTCTCATTACTAGAGCCCGGAATTTTATGCACTAATAGGTTAGAATGCAAACTTACCGAAGCGAGAAGCAAGTATAGTCTACCTTCACAACGACTCTGTTATGGGGTTTGCATAAACATTAGGGGTACGGCCCATCAGAACCCCTATACTTTATGTTACTCTTTCTACATTATGGAACAGCGGGTGGCCGGCATTTCCTACTAACCAAATTAGTTTGCAATCTAACCTATTACCGCATGAAAATCCGGGCTTTACTCATTACCATTTGTAATTTTAACATGTTCCTGGAAGCTTAAGCTAATATAAATGTGAACTTCTTAATGAGTTCGAAGGCGGACTGGGAGATTTCAATATTTGAGCTTTAGTTTCCTCTGTTGAAGTTTCATCTGCTTAAACTTCTAAAGATAGGTTTCTCGTATTCCTGTGGGAGTTCTAGGTCCGTCCCTACTTCCTTCCATCCACAATCATCCATCATCTAGTGTATCGCGGGAAGCTCAAGTTGTCAGGAACAGCTCTCCAGGGGATGGTACCCCCTATCCGCACTCCATCTGTCACTG
This sequence comes from Anabrus simplex, assembly GCF_040414725.1. Classification (NCBI taxonomy): domain Eukaryota; kingdom Metazoa; phylum Arthropoda; class Insecta; order Orthoptera; family Tettigoniidae; genus Anabrus; species Anabrus simplex. The sequence goes on along the minus strand of NC_090277.1, from coordinate 86,858,179 downwards.
TCGACGACAGTTGGTAACACTGGGATATAATGAATCTTAAAAAAATATGTGGGGAAGGAGGAGACTTCGTTTACATCTACGATGAGATAAATACAGCACTTGTGGGAAATTAATTCCGGGGAGGAATTCTCCTGGAACGGATGTAATCCTGAGAGAGGAATAACAGTTTACCTGAGCAGAAGATCTGTCCTACAAATTTTTTTACGTGTGTAACTGTACAGGCCTTACAATCTTTAGTTACTTGTAGTGTACGGAAAAGGAAGGAGTGCAGATTTTTCAGGACATAGTGAGACTAATCACGGGAAACACCAAAATCCGTGGTACAATAAAACAATGTGGTGGTGTTATTTAAATTACAGAGTGCCGAGCAGGGACAACTTGTGTTCGAAGTATCAGCAACGATACATCGTTATGTGAACAGCATATCTTGCTTCATCATTTTAGTCTGGTTATATTTATTACAGCAGCATCTGAGCTGTCGTTTCCAAAGATAAAATAATGTTTTTTATATCAGAGAACACATACATTCACTCGTTTCCGCGTAAACCGTTGTTAAACTTCATGTTATCTTTAAATGCAACTTGGAATAACTTCTTAACCACTGAATATTCATGCGCGATGTTTTCTGTGCTTACTCTCTTGTATTTATGAAGAAGAGGGAGATTTCGTATATGAGTTATATTTTTATATTTTATTTCTTACTCCAAACAATTTCTTTCAATGTCAAAAATAGTTCTGAAGAAAATGACAAATACTTACGAATATAACTGTACATAAATTTATACTAGTATTGGAAATAAAGTGGAGAAAATTTCAGGTCCAGTCAGGTGTATTACTGGCCTGGCTTGAAGACAGAATGAAAATGATCTTATTCCGAGGGTCAACAAATTACGCGAAACATTCTACTAGTTGTGCGATATTTCATATCGCTGCAAGACCAATCTGAAGAAGTTGAACATATTCAGCAACAACGATGTGTTTCACGACTGCTGTATCTGTCAAGAGCCAGATCACTTGTTGGACAAGTTCCTATAGCTGCAAATACTGAAGCTATAACTGTTCATACTCACTGGCAAAACGTTATTTGATTCGGATATGGAAGTGAAGGAATCGCGATCATAGCTACTAGAGTCCAATCTCATTTGATGATCAAATGAATGGGATATAACCATTCATTTCAAAACATTGACATGCAAACCAACCATGGCCTCCTTAGTGAGCAACCAGAGACGATATCATGACCTCCTAATCTATATTTATAAAACAACATGTCCTGACTGACTGACACATTCATCATTGCCGAGCCAAAACTAACGGATATAAATGAAATTTTGGGAATATATTTTTGTTACGGTGTAGGTGGCTCACTAAGGAAGGATTATTGGAAATTTTGTCGCTAAAAGGGTGAAAAGGTAATGAATTTTAAAATGGGTCTATCTATAACTCAAAAACTTAACAGTTTAAAGATGTGAAAATTGGTATTTGGAATCTTCTTTAAAAATAAACATTTTTCTTTGTTTTCAGAAAATTTACTTAAAGAGAGTAAAAATAAGTGAAAAAGGGGTTGAATCTTTTTATGAGGATACTTACATCTCAAAAAACCAAAGATGTTACAGATGTAAAATGCGATACATGGAATCTACTTTAAATAAATACACGTATTTTTTGTTTTCGGAAAATTCTCTTAAAGGGAGTGAAAGGAAGTGAAAAAGGGACGAGTTTTAAAAATTATTATATCTCAAAACTTAACATGTTACAAACGTAAAAATTAGTATTTGGAATCTCCTTTAAAAATAAAGAAACGCACGTTCTTTTGTTTTTGGATAATCTGCTTAAGGGGGTGGGTGAGAAGAAGTGAATTTAGGTGAATTTTCAAAATTAATATGTCTCAAAAACTTCACATGTCACAGACGTAAAAAAATGGTATTTGGAATCTCCTTTAAAAATAAAGAAGAATGCACTTTTTTTGAGAATCCACTTAAGGGGGGAGGGTTTGGAAAGAAGTGAAGAAGGAGTTGAAATCTCTTGTGGGGATACTTACATCTCAAAAACTGAAGATATTACAGTACAGTAGGTGTTTGGAATCTCCTTTAAAAGTAGATAAATAAACACGTATATTTTTTGTTTTCGAATTGAGATAAGACTGCTTATCACATGTACAGTTCTATGCCACATGGTCATCTCAGCCCTAAAACGCAATAACACAAACATGGTTTACAAATAATTTCTTGGGTAAAATAAACTCAATTTTCAGTGAGTTTCGATGCTTTCGGGATTTTCAGATAATATCTTAGTGCAGCATTTTGATCACATTAAGAAATTCACGGGAGCGAAGCCGCGGGTAACTGCTAGTGTAATATATACTTGTTGAGCATACTGAATATAATTTCCAGAGAGTAAGAAGGTTGAATATTTTTTTGATACTGACACAATGACATCGCTCCAGGCTGTACAAACTGGTGCACACAGGCTCAGAGATTAAAGGTATAAATGTTTGATTACCGCAGCTGTGGCACTGCTGTTTAGCGGACCCATGCGGACAATTTCCATGCACAGCTGATCCTGCTGCAAGCAATTAGTACTTCAATTGCATAGTGTCATCGAGTTTAGCGGCGAACAAATATGAAACCAATTCACACGTATAGGCTTGCTTTACATGTGATAATGTTGTCACAGTCGAGAGTAGAACAATCGATATCCCATCACCTGAATAACTAGCCTTCTTTTGAAAGTCTGTTCATGCCAAAGTGGCTGAAATATTATATCAAAGCGAATGGTAAATACATATCTAACCAGAGAATGATCAACACACATTATTTGTTTATGACTTGAGCCCGGTTAGAATGCAAACTTACTGAAGCGAGTAACAAGTATAGTCTACCTGCACAACAGTTATGCTCTGAGTTTTGTATGAACATCAGGGAGATGGTCCAACAGAACTAGAATTTATGTTACTCTTGCTACGAGCGGGTAACAAGAATAGCCTACCCAGAAAACAGTTATGCTGTGTGGTTGACATAATCATTAGGCGTAGAGCCTATCATAAACTTAGAATTTATGTTACTCAAGCTACAAGTGGGTAACAAGTATAGTCTATCGAGCACAACAGTTATGCTATGTGGTTTACATAAACATTAGGCGTACAGCCTATCATAACCCTTAGAATTTATGTCACTCTCGCAACAAGCGGGTAACAAGTATAGTTTATCCAGCACAACAGTTATGCTATGAGGTTTGTATAAACATTAAGCGTACAGCCTATCATAACCCCTAGAATTTATGTTACTCTCGCTACAAGCGGGTAACAATATAGTCTTTACACCACAATTATGCTATGAGGTTTACATAAACATTAGGCATAGAACCTATCATAACCCTTAGAATTTATGTTACTCTCGCTACAAGCGGGTAACAATATAGTCTATCCAGCACAACAGTTATGCTATGTGGTTTACATAAAAATTAGGCGTACAGCCAATCATAACAGCTAGAATTTACGTTACTCTCGTTACAAGCGGGTAACATATATAGTCTATCTTGCACGGCGGTTATACTATGAGTTTTACATAAATATTAGGTGTACAGCCCGTGGGCATCCCTGGAATTTATGTTATTCTTGCTACAAGTGAGTATAAAGTATAGTCTATGCTGTACAACAGTTATGTTATGAGTTTTGCATAAACATTAGAGGTATGGCCCATGAGAAACCCTCGAATTTATGTTAATCTCGCTACTTAACGGAAAACGTGCTAGACGATATGTCCTAATAACCAAGTTAGTTGGCAGCTTTAAGCACCTCGGAGAAATCGTTCCGCTGAAAACTAGTGAATGAGAATCGAACTACACCAGACGAAAGAAGATGGCCGTTGTTTTCCGCAGGTCACATTCTCTATACAAGAGTAAAGTCATCTCAAAGCGAGCTAAACTAAGACACTACAATACAGTAATCAAACAGAGTGTCTGTATGCTAGTGAATGCCTCCGAATGACAGGAATGTCAGGGCTAAGAGAAGCCGAGAAATTTGAGAGGAAGATCCACCGCAAGATAATAGGTCAAAAATCGTGGATGGCCAATATAGGTTACGAGGAAGAGGAGATTTGAAATGGAAGGTGCAAGAACCAGATATCGCTACATTTCCCTGATTTTAACTTTTAACATGAACCTATAAAGAAAAAATCCTGAAACGATTGGTTCAAGAACCATATAGCTGGAAGCAACGACTACAGATATACAAACGAAAAGGTGATGCGCTGGTGTCTCATCGGGTCCAGAAAACGTGTAGTTCCAAGAGCTGTCTCGTTTTCCTCTGAACCAGTTAACCATTAAAAATAATAATGAATAATGGTGATAATCTCTGACTTCTAAGCATCTTCTCAGTGAGCCAATTATCAGTGGAATAATAATTGTTGTTTTCAATTGATTTCGGTCGCATATTTCTAAAACCTGGATAAAATTGTTTATTAAAATATACTCTGGATTTTTAAATACAAACGTATTATAAGTTCCTCTCTGTGTTCATACTATTTTGACTTGTTCATAAATCGTTTTTGATTATATAAACGGATTTTAAAAGTAAGCCAAACCAAAGATTTCTAGTGTCAGGGAAAAAAACCGGACAGCTCCATTTCTTTTTCCTCAATAGGAAAGGAAATAGGCAAAAGGTTGAAAATTTGAAACAGTCTCTGGTATAGGAAGGTATTATTCATGTTTTATCCAAATTTGATCAATTTTGAGAAAAACCAAGTACTTTAAATTGTTTTTCTTCCGTCCTGAAGAAATTAGAAAATTGGAGCTCCCTGGTTCTTGCACCCACTTCTTCATTTACACCAAGGAAGTGAAAGATTGTGTCAATGAAGAAACGACTACTCAATTTTCATGGACATCTCTTTAGAATGGATGAGAAGAGCCTGACAAAACAGATTTTTAAAACACTTGTCAGTAGAACTAACGTTTTCGAAAAATGGTTCAGGAAGGTAAGAAAGGATCTTGATCAGTCTGGATTAAATCAAGAAGACATCCTAACCGAACAAAGTGTAGATCAGTGATCGACAGCTTCAGAGGCTTCCATGCCGAAGAGAATCTGAATAGGAGGTGGGCAGAGGAACGAAGAGAGGATGCTAGAGAATTCTTGCAAAGATCTTGGGCTGCAAAGAAGTCCTCCAGTAGTGTGTGATTTTTGCTTAACGTGGTTTCAAATGATCGTATACGAAGATAATAATAATAATAATAATAATAATAATAATAATAATAATAATAATAATAATAATAATAATAATAATCAGAAGGATGAGAAGAATCAGAAGAATAAATAAATGTATGAACATACAAACACATGGTAAGATTAACGACATTAATAAATTATTGAAGAAATAGATATATGAATACGTAGATTTGTTGATACAGTAATATAACAAGAAATAGATACAGAAACGAAATACTTGTGTCATTAGTAATTAGCTGAGGGAAATGAAACTATTCACGTGATTAATATTTTAGCATCTCCATCGAAAGTAATTGGCTTATGAACCTGCTAAGGCGAGAATCGCAAATCATACAAAGGCTGCACAGGAGTGGTGAGCGGGCGGTATACCGCATTCAACAGCCTGGGCATCACAACGTTCCAAGTCTCGCGGGAGCCTTTACTGTGGGGAAGGAGGCTTCGTGCAACATCCGAGCAAGCTCTATCTCTTGCTGTGTGGTTACCACGTGACGTAAATAAAAACTGAAGGCCTTTTTCAAGGGTTATCAACATTTGAAAGTGGACCAAGTAACACTGTGAGCTACAGGGTGACCCATTTCAAATTCTCCATAATTTCTGTATAATACATCAGGATACACATGATTGAATTCTTATTCTTTTTCTCTTCTACTTCTAAGCGTTTATCCTACTGTTGTAGGGTAAGCTTGATAAATCAAGGAACGCAATTTTCCGCGATAAGAATTCACAGTCCTAGCTCTTGAGGCAAGCAATGCAATATTGAAAACATCCTAGGGATATGAGCTACGAATTTTAGGTAAATAAAATACACTGACTGACAGAGCAAATGCAACACCAAGAAGGAGTGGTCAGAACTTTATGCCAATTGCAGGGTAGACTGACGTCACTGAGGTATGCTCATGATGTGAAATGCGCCGCTGTGCTGCGCACGTAGCGAACGATAAATGGGACACGGCGTTGGCGAATGGCCCACTTCGTACCGTGATTTCTCAGCCGACAGTCATTGTAGAACGTGTTGTCGTGTGCCACAGGACACGTGTATAGCTAAGAATGCCAGGCCGCCGTCAACGGAGGCATTTCCAGCAGACAGACGACTTTACGAGGGGTATGGTGATCGGGCTGAGAAGGGCAGGTTGGTCGCTTCGTCAAATCGCAGCCGATACCCATAGGGATGTGTCCACGGTGCAGCGCCTGTGGCGAAGATGGTTGGCGCAGGGACATGTGGCACGTGCGAGGGGTCCAGGCGCAGCCCGAGTGACATCAGCACGCGAGGATCGGCGCATCCGCCGCCAAGCGGTGGCAGCCCCGCACGCCACGTCAACCGCCATTCTTCAGCATGTGCAAGACACCCTGGCTGTTCCAATATCGACCAGAACGATTTCCCGTCGATTGGTTGAAGGAAAGCCTGCACTCCCGGCGTCCGCTCAGAAGACTACCATTGACTCCACAGCATAGACGTGCACGCCTGGCATGGTGCCGGGCTAGAGCGACTTGGATGAGGGAATGGCGGAGTCACGCTTCTGTTCTGTCAGTGATAGTCACCGCAGACGTGTGTGGCGTCGGCGTGGAGAAAGGTCAAATCCGGCAGTAACTGTGGAGCGGCCTACCGCTAGACAACGCGGCATCATGGTTTGGGGCGCTATTGCGTATGATTCCACGTCACCTCTAGTGCGTATTCAAGGCACGTTAAATGCCCACCGCTACGTGCAGCATGTGCTGCGGCCGGTGGCACTCCCGTACCTTCAGGGGCTGCCCAATGCTCTGTTTCAGCAGGATAATGCCCGCCCACACACTGCTCGCATCTCCCAACAGGCTCTAAGAGGTGTACAGATGCTTCCGTGGCCAGCGTACTCTCCGGATCTCTCACCAATCGAACACGTGTGGGATCTCATTGGACGCCGTTTGCAAACTCTGCCCCAGCCTCGTACGGACGACCAACTGTGGCAAATGGTTGACAGAGAATGGAGAACCATCCCTCAGGACACCATCCGCACTGTTATTGACTCTGTACCTCGATGTGTTTCTGCGTGCATCGCCGCTCGCGGTGGTCCTACATCCTACTGAGTCGATGCCGTGCGCATTGTGTAACCTGCATATCGGTTTGAAATAAACATCAATTATTCGTCCGTGCCGTCTCTGTTTTTTCCCCAACTTTCATCCCTTTCGAACCACTCCTTCTTGGTGTTGCATTTGCTCTGTCAGTCAGTGTATAATAAAGTATGAAAATATATTGTTTATTTATTCCCAAAAATTACAATCCTTTTCTTAATCACAGTTATCCAGTCGATTAGATTAGCAGTTTGCCTTTTTCTACGTCTTAAGTTCTTAAGTTAAACTCTGCATTGACTCACATTAGCACTCGTAGTGGTTCTTAAGTGAAACAATGCGTTGACTCACATTAGCGCTCGTAGTGGTTCTTAAGTGAAACAGTGCGTTGACTCACATTAGTGCTCGTAGTGGTGCTTAAATGAAACAATGCATTGACTCACATTAGCGCTCGTGGTGGTTCTTAAGTGAAACAATGCATTGACTCACATTAGTGCTCGTAGTGGTTCTTAAGTGAAACAATGCATTGACTCACATTAGCGCTCGTGGTGGTTCTTAAGTGAAACAATGCATTGACTCACATTAGTGCTCGTAGTGGTTCTTAAGTGAAACAATGCATTGACTCACATTAGCGCTCGTAGTGTTTCTTGAGTGAAACAATGCGTTGACTCACATTAGCGCTCGTAGTGGTTGTTAAGTGAAACAATGCATTGACTCACATTAGCGCTCGTGGTGGTTCTTAAGTGAAACAGTGCGTTGACTCACATTAGTGCTCGTAGTGGTTCTTAAGTGAAACAATGCATTGACTCACATTAGCGCTCGTGGTGGTTCTTAAGTGAAACAGTGCGTTGACTCACATTGGTGCTCGTAGTGGTTCTTAAGTGAAACAATGCATTGACTCACATTAGCGCTCGTGGTGGTTCTTAAGTGAAACAATGCATTGACTCACATTAGTGCTCGTAGTGGTTCTTGAGTGAAACAATGCATTGACTCAAATTAGCGCTCGTAGTGGTTCTTAAGTGAAACAATGAATTGACTAATATATTTTTTTTTGCTAGGGGCTTTACGTCGCGCCGACACAGATAGGTCTTATGGCGACGATTGACTAATATTAGCGCTCGTAGTGGTTCTTAAGTGAAACAATGCGTTGACTAGCATTAGCGCTCGTAGTGGTTCTTAAGTGAAACAATGCATTGACTCACATTAGCGCTCGTAGTGATTCTTAAGTGAAACAATGCATTGACTAACATTAGCGCTCGTAGTGGTTCTTATGTGAAACAATGCGTTGACTCACATTAGCGCTCGTAGTGGTTCTTGAGTGAAACAATGCGTTGACTCACATTAGCGCTCGTAGTGTTTCTTGAGTGAAACAATGCGTTGACTCACATTAGCGCTCGTAGTGGTTGTTAAGTGAAACAATGCGTTGACTCACATTAGCGCTCGTAGTGGTTCTTGAGTGAAACAATGCATTGACTCACATTAGCGCTCGTAGTGTTGCTTAAGTGAAACAATGCATTGATTCACATTAGCGCTCGTAGTGGTTCTTAAGTTAAACAATGCATTGATTAACATTAGCGCTCGTAGTGGTTCTTGAGTGAAACAATGCATTGACTCACATTAGCGCTCGTAGTGGTTCTTGAGTGAAACAATGCATTGACTCACATTAGCGCCGTTAGTGGTGCTTAAGTGAAACAATGCATTGACTCACATTAGCGCTCGTAGTGGTTCTTGAGTGAAACAATGCATTGACTCACATTAGCGCCGTTAGTGGTGCTTAAGTGAAACAATGCATTGACTCACATTAGCGCTCGTAGTGGTTCTTGAGTGAAACAATGCGTTGACTCACATTAGCGCTCGTAGTGGTTCTTGAGTGAAACAATGCATTGACTCACATTAGCGCTCGTAGTGGTTCTTGAGTGAAACAATGCGTTGACTCACATTAGCGCTCGTAGTGGTTCTTGAGTGAAACAATGCGTTGACTCACATTAGCGCTCGTAGTGGTTCTTGAGTGAAACAATGCATTGACTCACATTAGCGCCGTTAGTGGTGCTTAAGTGAAACAATGCATTGACTCACATTAGCGCTCGTAGTGGTTGTTAAGTGAAACAATGCGTTGACTCACATTAGCGCTCGTAGTGGTTCTTGAGTGAAACAATGCATTGACTCACATTAGCGCCGTTAGTGGTGCTTAAGTGAAACAATGCATTGACTCACATTAGCGCTCGTAGTGGTTGTTAAGTGAAACAATTTGTTGACTCACATTAGCGCTCGTAGAGGTTGTTAAGTGAAACAATGCGTTGACTCACATTAGCGCTCGTAGTGGTTCTGGAGTGAAACAATGCATTGACTCACATTAGCGCTCGTAGTGGTTCTTAAGTGAAACAATGCATTGATTCACATAGCGCTCGTAGTGGTTCTTAAGTGAAACAATGCATTGACTCACATTAGCGCCGTTAGTGGTTATTATAAAATGAAAGAGGAGGTGAGGACAGGAAGGGTGTCATGGCAGTCTTGGAACTGGTTGTGCATATCATGCTTTGTGGTAGTGGCAAGCATGATATTATCCGCATAGAGCAAGTTCCATGGAACTATATTAAACACATTTTCCCTTTTGAAACTTCTGAATGAACGGTACTAGTGTTGGTATTCTAAATTGCATCACAAGAAAATCTGTCATTCATGTAATGTGTTGGTTGCCATGATATCAAATATAGATTTTGTCTCCTTTCAGCATGGAGGATATGAAAAATGTAGTCAAATCATTACAGGCCTTGACCAGGGAAATTCAAATATGAACGGAGACAAACCTCTTAATCGTAGTCAACTAACAAAATATGCATCACGATGAAAATTTCATTGAAACATGGCTCATATGGATGATGAAGTTTCCGGACCATAGTAGCAAATGTTATTGACGAGATTAACAGAGCTTCAACGGAAGTGGAGAGATCAATTGCTAATAATCTCTGCACATCTCTCAAAGTACTTAGTATAATTCATTGTAACAATCCCTCGATTTTTGAGTTATTGTAAGCAAATGACGGTGTGTTGTGAGAATATGGAACAATGGGTATTGGAGTTAACCCTTCCTACTCGGAAGTCGGGCACAGCCCGAATCACCATGAACGTGTCCCTGCAGAGAACAGGAATGGTTTTACGCAAAATGCGTAGATCAGGGCAAAGATTTATCTTATAGGAGAACATAAGACTTAGTTGCGAAAAATTTCCAAGGCTTATTTACTTGTAATGATGAAGAACGTCTAAATGAGAGTCCTCTGAGAAGAGGAACGCCAAGATAGAGTGCATAGGATTATTACCCGCACTGATAAAAGCAAATCCCATCGAAATTGTGAAGAAACACGAGGGTGAATTGCAGAGAGGGAATCGGATTAACATTAGACGCCACAAAATTTGTTTTTATATCTGATTATCCGCTCGTCAAAGTTGATGGTTTTTCAGCGGGCGTACGGGAAAGGCTGTGACGGCGAGCGCACTCTCGTTTACCGAACGCGGCATGCTTGAAGGACGGCAACTCTTACGTGACTCACCCTGTAAATGGTGGAGCATGTCACTAGGCAATACGACCTGTCTGGTAGACACGCCATCCATTTCTCTAGTGCACAGTAGATGAGGTTAACACTTTGATATACTGTAGATACAATGTAAATGAATACTCACGAGTGCAGAAACGAGGCTCATCGGAAGAATCCTTGCAGTCCTTGATCTGGTCACAGTATTTGTTGATGGGAATGCACCGCCCGGTCTGACATCTGAACTCCGACTGACGGCAAGTAGGTTCAGAGGTCACTGCCACTGACGTCACTACCAACACCACTGACGTCACCAGGCTGCACCACAGCGCCATCACAGTCGTCCTACCTGAAAGGAAACAACACCATATTCTTATTATACACTGTTGCATTACACCAACATCTATACATGAAAATATTTAAATATCGTCACTTGGAAGAGGGCTAACACCGCTTGCCACCTTCAGTTCTTTCCCAGCAAGTCTCAAGAATAAAGCAGCACTCTGATGGTGCACCATACCACTATCTACATAATATATATCTGCAATAATCGTGTCGAAACTCCGGTGCGTTGCATCTAGCTTCTCTTAGGCTACTGACGTTCCATCCTTTATGTCCTATGTTATATCTAGAGCACAGATTTTTAGGCAGCAATTGGTTGGAATGCAAAATAATTTGGCTACTGGGAAGCGTCGGCTAACCCGCTGTTCCGAAATGTACGTAGAGTAACATAAATTCTAGGGGTTCTAATAGGCCGCACCCCTAATGTTTATGCAAACCTCATAGCAGGACCGTTGTTTGGTTAGAGTACACTTATTACTCTCCCCAGTAAGACTGCATACTAACCTCTTTATGCCTACAAATCCGGGCTCTGATGGCGATGTTTGTTGTTTGAAGGGCCTAAATGCTAGGTCATCGGCCCCTAATGGTACGAGGTGCAATCAAATGGAATGATACTTAAAACTTCAAAACGTATCTACTGCCTAAATTCTAAAACAAATCATGAAAAAATGACCACGAATCCAAAACTATCAGTGGATGGAATTCACCATGCCTAACATTCTGAGATGATGCTTGTTGTCCAAACGGGTCCAAAATCCAGGTCACCAGCCCCGCATACATTAATTGTACTAATCACTGGTAAAGCAGAATTACGGGCGCCGGTATTCTCGCGGTGTCCCTCACTTAGTGGTACTAATCACGGGCAATGCAGATCCGTTATGAATAGAGGGGAAGCAACACAATTCAGCGCGGTGCATAGCATCTTTTCCCGTGTGCTCGGTCCCCCACCTCAGTGAAATGCACACGATGGTACTAATCACAAGTAACATAATGGTTCCAATTTCATCATCCCTTTGTCACCCTTTTAGTCGCCTGTTACGATAGGCAGGAGATAGCGTGGGTGTATTCTTCGCCTGCGTCACCCCCCACATGGGGGTAATCCGGGCTCTAGTTATGACATGTCAATGACTTGTTTTGTGCTTATTTGTGTTTGGTATCACAATAACATGCTCTAGAATATTGTTATTGTTTCATTCTTCAGTCATGATATATTAAGCCATATTTTTTTGTTTGTGTTTTACGAATTGAGCCTCTGTGGACTGAGTGTTAACAGACAATCTCATTTTCAGTGTCTGTGTCTTGTTCGTCTGCCGGCTTTGACATCCTGCCAATATCTCTTGCGCCCGTCGATCAGCGCTTTGTTCTGCTCCTCTGGTAAAGTCATAATTGTTCTTACAATGCTAAAATAAAACATGCTTTGATCCGAAGTCAAATAAAAGTATTATTATTGAAGATTAAATATTTCAACCAATTTAGTACACATAGTTAATGTAGAGGTGTATAATAGTAAACACAGAATACTGTCCGTAAAGAAAGTCTCCACCTTTGAATTACGATGCCCTGGATTGTGGCACTCTCAGGCTGGAGAAATCAACGCATGGAAGAATATGAAATGTGGTGCTATGGTAAAGTGTTGAGAATATCTTGTACTTAAAAAATGTCAAATTTTGAAGTCCCTGATAAAGATAAGAAGAAAGAAAAGATCGCTGCTAATAACAATCCGGAAACTATGTCTTTCCTGATGCAGGCGATAGTGATAGATCGTAAAAATTGTATAACATTCATGCCAACTGATCAGTCTTAGAACTGTACACTAGAGAGTGTTAAGGCGGACACTACCGTAAGTATTTTGAAATAACGACCCTTGGGGGAGACCTAGCTCAACACGGGGAAAATAGGCCAATATTCATTCGATTGTTATATATGCTACAAACGTTGTTGACAAATGCTGCACATACCCCAGTATTGGCAAGCTTCCTGGCAACCAGAAGCAACTTCAATAATGTCAAAATTCTAATTATAACATTTAAAAATAAAATGTTCAAAATTTCCCGCCTTTTTAACAATATATCACGGTTTCCTTCATAACTCTCTTACTGATTCACGGATAATTATGATTTTTTTACAGTTTCCTCCCATAATGTTTTACTACAATCTGTACCTCATTCAGATCCATATGATTTAAATTCGATTTTATATAACATTTTTATTTAAAAAGCTATCAATATTTTCTGGTGCTCGGAATAAAAACGCGACAAAAATCCAAATCACAGTCTATGTTAATGATTGCGGTTCATTTTGTAGCTGGAGCTTTGATACACACTTTGAAAAAGCAAAAGTACGAAAATTCTTATAAACTTGGAATTTATAAGGGAAACAGTGATATACTGTTAAAAAGGCGGAAAATTTTGAACATTTTATTTTTAAATGTTATAATTAGAATTATGACATTATTAAAGTTGCTTCTGATTGCCAGGAAGCTTGCCAATACTGGGATATGTGCAGCAAATGTCAACAACAATTGTAGCATATATAACAATCGAATTAATATTAACCTATTTTTTTCCTTTGTTAAGCTGGGTCTCCCCCCTTAAATATCCATAGATACTTGAAAACTACTAGGAAATTCGAATGGCAACAGACAACACTTTAAAGGGTTTTACTTGAAAAGTATTAAATACGTCTAAATAAGAAGTATGCCATTTGCAAGCGCAGTAAATTCGATTTCGATATGACATGTAGACACTGAGATACAACGAGTCAAATTGACACACATTTTACTGTGACCAAAGTGTATCCGTCTCTTAAATGATGTGACACAGTCGGAGCAGACAACAATTATTTTTACATTCTCCTTTACGTCCCACCGACACAGGTAGATATTATGGCGACGATGGGATAGCAACGGGCTAGGAGTGGGAAGGAAGCGAACGTGGTCTTAATTAAGGTTCATCCCCAGCACTTGCCTGGTGCGAAAATGGGAAACCACGGGAAACAATCTTCAGAGCTACCGACAGTGGGGTTCGAACCTAGTATCTCCCCAACTTGCTCGGTAGCAGATTACAATAATAATAATAATGTTAGTTGTGTTACTCCCCTCTATTATTACAATTTTGGAGATGCCGAGGTGCTGGAATTTTGCCCAGCAGGAGTTCATTTACGTGCCACTAAATCTATAGACACTAGGCTTAGAGGACTATCATTTACCACCGGACTGAGCCGGGGTCGAACCTGCCAGCTTGAACTTAGAAAGTCACCGCTCTAGCATTTCAGTTACTCACTCTGGCATGAGAAGTTTTAGAAGTTGTATTTGACCACTAACCCCACGCTGCTATGGACATTACTTAAAAATGCAGGCCGGTCTGCCGCAGTCGTAACAGTAAATTCCATTATAATTACGACCCCGAAAAGGCATGTAGGCTAGTGTTTATTATTCCGTTAGCAGGAAGAGCCATTTCCTTTGACGACAAGTTGAAAGGACACTAGATAATATTAATTAAAGTAAACGCGAACAGAACTCAGCACATGTTGGCGACATCAAAGCCTACGCGCTACGCTACAATATGCACTCGGCCATTCTCATTTCGCATTGTCTCTCTTCGATTTATATCGCAGAAATTTCTCATTAAAGCCCTCTGAAACAGTGCCAGCTCAGACAGCGTGTCGCAATATGCCTACGAGGGTCATCCACAAAGTAAGCTTTTTAAACTGAGAATTGTCTGTGTAGTTCTTAGTTGCTACGTGACCGTGAAGAAATCCGGCCCTAAACTTTAGGAACCTTGCTTTAGATTCGCGACCAGATTAGATAATTGAAACCTACTCACCCTACATCAGACAGAGGCGCTAGGCTAGAATTCCAACTGTACCTGTCGAGAAGATTCATCACACTGACAACGCGTCAACCTAAATCCTACAGATCTTCAGGTTAAGAAGCGATTGCTTGGTGGGCCGAGGAGTATTACTGTTGTTCTTTGAGTCATTAGTCCATAGACTGGTTTGATGCAGCTCTCCATGCCACCCTATGATGTGCTAACATTTTCATTTCTACGTAACTACAACACCCCCTACATCTACCGTTTTTACTGCATACATTTCCCTCAAAAAACCAACTGAACAAGTGCTCTGTGTCTTAAGATGTGCCCTACCATTCTATCTCTTCTTCTGGACAAATTTCGCAAAATCGATCTCCCCTCACCAATTCGATTCAGAATCTCTTCAGTCGAGATTCGATCTACCAATCTCACGTTCAGCATTCTTCTGTAACACCACATTTCAAACGCTTCTTTTCTCTTTATTTCTTACCTAGTTATCATCATCAATGTTTCACTTCCATACAATGCCACACTCCAGACGAAAGTCTTCAAGAACATATTTCTAATTCCCATATCAATGTTCGAAGTAGAAAAATTTCTTTTCTAAACAAATGCCTTCCTTGTTTGTGCTAGTCTGCGCTTTAGGTCCTTCTTACTTCTGCCATCGTCACTTACATTACTACCCAAGTAACAACATTCATCCACTTACTTTAAGACTTCATTTCCTATTCTATATATATCCTGAATCACCAGACCTCGACTGCACTCCGTTACGTCTCCCTTGGAAATGTATTCCATTCCCTTAATACTCGTCCTATAAATAAATATACGTCCGTATTTATCCTCTTGAAATCCAACTTTATCTTCATACTATGATCTTTCCTATTTTTAGAGATACCACTCAAACTTATTCGTCTACTATTGCCATTTCACCCCAGCTCTCTACTGACAGCTCGGAACATACCGCTTAATGAAGCAGCTCTTCTCCTTACTATCAAGTCATTCTAGCCTAAAGCTTTGCAACATTTTCGCAACACTATTCCCTCGTCGGAAATCACCTAGAACAAATTGTGCTTAATTCGTTTCAATAGTTCTTTCCAATTATCGAATGAAGTAATCCTGGTGAGGGTCCCATACAATGAAACCGTACTCAAGTTGTAGTCTTACCAGATACTTCTATGCTCTCTCCTTTACATCCTTACTACAACCGATAAATACCCTCATAACAATGCGAAGAGATATGTAACCTGAATAAAAATTACCATCTTAATTTGGGGTTTAAATGATTTTTACTATTCGCCGATGATAGCTAACGAGGAGAATTACTAGAAAGGGCCTTCTGAAGAAAGTCCTCCCTGGAACTGCAACAAATCTAATTCACCTATAGTAAGGATCATTCATTTTGCCTCCTGTTAGGTTAATACTTTAGGCTTGCTCTTCTTGGTGTTATAAAATCCATCTAAATCTCTTTAAAATAGTCCTCCTCCAACACGAGACGCATCTGTTATAGTTGTTGACGAACATTTGCCGTGCAGACGATTTTCAAGGGACAGGCACGCCAGCACTTAGGCCTGGATAATAATAATAATAATAATAATAATAATAATAATAATAATAATAATAATAATAATATAAGCCTAGCAATATAGTCAAATAGACTTTAACAGACACAACCTCTAAGGTAAAGTTCATGGGGTATCTGTGACAACGTTAGAAATCACAATAATAATAATAATAATAACAATAATGATATTATTCTTTTAGGTTCCACTAAATATTTTTACGGTTTCCTGAAGCACGGGGGTTCATTTACGTGCCAGTAAATCTACCGACACGAGACTGACGTTTTTGAGTACCTTCAAATGCCACCGTACTCAGCCAGGATCAAACCTGCCAAGGTGTGGCAGGCCGTCAACCGTCTGAGGCACTCAGCCCAGAAAAAATTACGACAGGCGTGAGACAAAGTGATAAACTATCCCCATTTATATTCATCTGCTTCCTAGAATATATTGTGAGAATTCTAAACTCAAAACTTGAACGTCAAGGGATAACCCCCATCTGCCTTGAAGAAAATGAGGAGAAATCAAAGTCAGCTGCCTAGATTTTGCTGATGACATAGCTATACTCACAGAGCAGCCAGAAAAGTCGCAACCACCCAAATTAAGCTGTTCGAAAGATCTGCGAGCCAAACAGTACTAACGATCTCAATAAGGAAAGACAGAAATTTTCACGGACAACAAACATTGATCCGTGTTGCTTGAAACAGAGATAGGACGGATAGAACGGGCAAGAAGTTCAAGTTTTGGTGTGACCATACAGCAGATTGGACTAGAAGAAAAACCGCAGTGAAAGTTTGGATCTCAAAGAGAAGAGCGTATCCTGGAATGACAAAGTAAAACACTACAACACCGTGTTTACAACAGGATGCCTCTGCATGAACTAGAAGCTGGAAAAGCTGAAGGTCTCAAAGAGAAGAATCCCCAGAAAATTTATGGGCGCTGTCCATACTCAAGTAGGACGGAAACTTCGAAGCAACAAAGACGTTTACCATAAGGTGGAGTGAATCTCGGAGAGCATGGTGTTTCTAGGACATTTGTGTAGAATGAACGGAAACAAACTTTCCAAGCAGAAATTTGGTTACAACATGGATTTAGGAAACGGGGAAAGGTTTTGGTAAGGTTAAACACATCGGAGTTCCAAATGTTAGACAGAAATAAAATAAGGAACGCAGTATAAAATTTGGAAGGGTTTCAAATCGGAGGAAGAGCTAAGAAGAGTGGACTAGTCTGGACAGAAGGATAGGACAGGGAACGCAAGAAAGAGCAGGGTGCGAAATCATGGATGTGAGCCCGCGGGTGGCGGGGAATTCTTTCATTATAAAATAATAAGGAAAATCTAGAACATACAGGATATATTATTGAAATTAATGTTTTTACTGTGCATATTTTCATAAAAACATCAGCAATAATTCACATAACACAGAAAACTGCCAGACCTCGATTAATATAACATCGTAGCGGTGGCAACTCCCTACCTGCAGCCTATTATTCATCTTTTACTCCGGCAAATCCATCTGAAACCCGGAAAAAGGTGTAACTTACTTGAAGCCCTCCTCTCTTGTCATCGCTTTAAGTAGCTTGAACCTACATCACTCCTGTACTTCTTGGAGAGGGTGTGTTTCTAATAAGTAGCCAATAGGACAGTATTCACTTAAGGAGTGTACAAACGGAATAACTTTGCAATGTTTATCATTCTTGTTATAACAGCAGAATTCGAACAAAAAGATCTGGGGGAGGGGGTCATTCACTTACTGCGGAGTTACATACCCCTCCCCCGTCGGGTACTGTCTGTAAGCAACACAAGTATTTAACCCTTAAATGTGCAATTTATTTTTTTCATTTAAGTATGATGGTTGTTCGTTTCAAAATTAAGAGGTTATTATCAGAAATAATACTAAAAAAATTGTCAAAATAAATATTTTTTATTTATTTGGTTCAGTAGAAATGTTAAGAGTTTTGAATGCTTTACAGCGGGCGAGTTGGCCGTGCGGTTAGGGGAGCGCAGCTCTCAGCTTGCATTCGAGAGATAGTGGGTTCGAAACGCACTGTCGACAGCCCTGAAGATGGTTTTCCGTGGTTTACCATTTTCGCACCAGGCAAATGCTGGGGCTGTATCTTAATGAACACCATGGCTGTTTCCTTCTCACTTTTTGCCTTTTCCTATCCCATCGTCGCCATAAGACCTATCTGTGTCGGTGCGACGTAAAGCAAATAGAAAAAAGTTTACACTTCGGTTGCTAGCAAGAACAATCACAAAATAAAGGATTGCTAATTTTTAATACACTCGCGACATCCAGCGAGTTCGTCTGCGAGGTGGAAGTAAATGCATACTTGTAAAATCATAAATCAGTGATATAACAAGCAAGTAAATTCTCCTTTGCACATATGCAATGCTGTGCATTTAAGGGTTAAACCCTATGATCCTTCTTGCCCTTTCCCCCTCACCCCATTTGTTTCTGATTTCGCACCTTGTAAGGAGAGACAGAGGAAACTTCACACAACGAGAAAGAAATGAAGTTGTTGCGGGATCCTAAGTGGTCAATCCGCTTGTAAAATAATAATAACTAGAGCCCGGATTTTTGAGCATTAATAGGTTAGAATGGAAAGTTTCTGAAGCGAGCAGCAAGTATAGTCAACCTTCACAACGATTATGCTATGGGGTTTGCATAAACATTAGGGGCAATGCCCATCAGAACTCCTATAATTTATGTTATTCTTGCTACATTATGGAAGAGCGGGTGGCCGACACTTCCTATTAACCAAATTTAATTTGCAATCTAACCTGTTACGGCATGAAAATCCGGGCTTTAATAATAACAGAATGTAGCATTTGTCAAGCTCACAATCTCTTTTGCTTTTATCAGTCGTGTAGAATGGGATTTCTTTCAGATTTCATCATTTCAGCCAATGACTGTCAAAGTAAACTAACGACAAAGTGAGTATTGTGATTTTAGCTCCGTTTGCAGGCTGTACAGCAGGTAGCCGGCCGCTCCGCTCTCAGGGTAATGTATTCCAACAGTGAAACGTGTTACGGTGCTCGCCTCCAGACAAAGGGCATGGCTATTGTTATCTGCCGCCAACAGGTCTCTGTGATTTATGATTCCTCTGTCCCGTCACTGCTCTGGCCGTTAAGCCTAAGTGCACAACCTGCTGAGCTTACTGTGCCACTACATGAAACTCCCAGATACACTGCAGGGTTCGTAACTTTGTGACCTACAAAGTACATTCAGCAGAATTTCATTTTACAGAGCCCGGATTTTTACCCAGTAATACGTTAGAATATTCAAACTTACTGAAGTGAGTAACAAGTATAGCTTGCACTGCACAACAATCATGCTGTGAGGTTTGCATACATTTAAGGCGTACGGCCTATCAGAACCCCTAGAATTTATGTTACTCTCGTTACATGAAGGAATAACGGGCGAGACGATACTTCCTAATAAGAAATTAGTTTGCATTCTAATCTATCAGCCTGTTTCCAGTCATCTGACCGAGTTAAGAATAGAATGAATGAAGCCTCCATCTAGCGGCCAGGATAGGAAATGTGCCGACTGCCGAAGCCCGCCGCACTCCTCTGGGGCGATGATAAATGACTGACAGACGAAATGAAATGTTAATGGAGAGTGTTGCTGGAATGAAAGAAGACAGGGAAAACCGATGTACGCGAAGAAAAACCTGTCCTGCCTCCGGTTTATGCAGCACAAACCTCACATGAAGTGACCGAGATTTGAACCCACGGTATCGAGTGGTGAGTTGGCGTCTGAACCACGGAGGTTTGCATTATAACCTATCACTGCTTAAAATTCCTTGATTTACATTACATGAAAACGTGACTGAATGTAATTACAGGATTCAAACGTTGCATTTCTGTATCACCTTGTCAACAGCGAGAACGAAATGACAAAGTTTCATTAGTCCACATAAAAGGGACAATCTTCCAATTTAAACGACAAACATCACAAAGAAACGGTACTGTAAATCTGGTTTGTGAACGCCTGCATAAAGGCCTCAACAGTGCCATTGCATGGACAGCAGACAGTGGTAAACAATGAAAAGCCAGGTTGTATGTTTTACAAGGGGAAAAACTCCTCTCAGATTTAATTACTGTGGCGAAGGGCTGAATATTATAAGTACCTTAAGTTTTAATATAAAGAAAGTTCTTCATTGGGGGTAATCACATTAATGGGATTGTTAATAAAGGTTACAGATCTCTTCATATGGTTATGAGGTTATCTAGGGTTTGTGGTACGGATATTAAGTAGCGGGCGTGTGAATAACGGGTAAAACCACACTTAGAGTATGGTTCCAATGTATGGGATCATCACTAGGATTGCTTGATGGGAGAACTAAAAACATCCAAAGTAAAGCAGTTCTATTTGTACTGGGTGATTTCCGGCAAAAGAGCAGTGTTGCGAAAACCTTCCAAAGTTTGGGCTTGGAAGTTTTGTGATTAAGGAGACGAGATGCTCGAATAAGCAGGATGTTCCGAGCTGTCAATGGAGGCATGCCAGTTGATAAGGAATTTGCCACCTGTGCGATTCAGATCAGTTGCTGTTTTATTGAAGCCCGAATTTTTTTTTCAAGTCGCTTTACGTCGCACCGACACAGATAGGTCTTGTGGCGACGATGGGACAGGAAAGAGATAGGAGTGGGAAGGAAGTGGCCATGGCCTTGATTAAGGTACAGCCTCAGCATTTGCCTGGTGGGAAAATGGGAAACCACGGAAAACCATCTTCTGGGCTGCCGACAGTGGGGTTCGAACCCACTATCTTCCGAATACTGAATACTGGCTGCACTTAAGCGACTGCAGCTATCGAGCTCGGTGAATTCCGAATCAAATCAATCTCTCAGGGATTAAATGGGACCTGAAGAAGTTTTCATCTTCTAATTCTGAAGCAAAATGCGTGTGTTTTGAATCCTACCCCTTCTATCTACTACTCGTCGTTTGACAACGAGGGAATTTCTGTTTTAAATACCTATTAGTCTTCTTCCTACTAAACATTCCTGTTTTTTTCTTAGAAGGGTAGCTTTCGGACCATGAGATCAAAGTAATTGGTGTGAAGTGCGTTATTTCACTATCACCCGCAATCCCTGAACCCAGGCTTGTGAAGGCATAGCGAGGACCATGAGGTTTGTAGTGTTAAATTACCAGACACATTGTACCTGAGAGTCATGATGTCATTATGTGATACTGCGCATGCCTAGTAGGTACTCTCTTTTTTGGTTCTTGCTTCAGCAGTCTTTTTCAGGGATGGACCTCTTCATATGGTATCTAATACTGTTTGAGGAATAAGTGTACGCTGTTGTGTGGTTAGCAAAATGACTTGTAGCCCTCATGCTACGGTAAACACTCTCTGGTGAATGAGGTGATGCGTAATTACCAAGCGGACAATATGCGTCTAACATACATCATGGGGTGCATTTCGCGGGAGTTGTATGACCCACTGGAGCAACATATCCGTGCCGGTGTTGTCATGTTGGTGTGGTGTGATAGCGATGGAACGTCGGACACTTTACTTGAAGGTAGTGATACACGAGGACATCACATATGCGGCCCAGCTGAGATAACCAGCAATCTGCTGGCGCTCCTCCTCGTTGGCATGGCGGATTAGCGGGATCAGTTGTCGGATGCACTGCTGGGTGGTGTGGTGTAGGGAGACCTCTCCCTGGGGCAGGTCCACGGTGACCCCTAGGTAGGTGAAGACGTCAGCCGGCTGCAGGAGGGACTTGCGGCGGTTGATTGTTATTCCTAGGATAACTTCCAGGTAGAGGACAATCTCGTCGGCCATTCGTTGATCCAAAGTGTCCCGTGTATCAGCCAGTCGTCGAGGTAAGTTATCATTTGGACGGGAAATTCTTGTTGAAGGATCTGACCCACGGCGGTAGCCCAGCGTTGCATAATGGGCGGAGCTAAAGAATGCCCCATAGGGAGGCGCGCCCATACGTAAGTTTTTCCACGGTAGTAGATCCCCCATGGATGTCTGGTTCTGGGGTGGATCATGATCTGGTAGAAGCCGCTCACTAAATCTATCATGATAGCACGATGATGGGCTGGTATGTCAGCCAATTCGAGTTTTTTGAACCATCATCCGCAGGAGTGAAACATAAGAACATCCACGAACAGTTCCTTTGAAAGGAGAGACAGCAGTGTCTTTATGTCAGAGTCAGGATTGCATAGAAAAAGGAAATGTTTTTGCTCTTGAGAGTTGAGTTTACGAGCATATCCACACCAAATGCCGGAATATCCGTGACAAAAGGACCCAGTTAAATATAAATCCATATAGAATCAACAATACTGCATGCAGGAGAAAAAGGCAGTTTTAATTTTATCCTGACATTCATTCATAACAACAACTTTTTTCACAAATATCAGATGAAATAAAGACTTGGTATACAGATTAACAATACGTTTCTTTAAGACATAATACATTTTGGTATACATTTAATGTTACGAATTTTCAAAGTGAGTGCTCCATTGGAAATGGAAAAAAATATACCGACACTTTCTTGTTCAACCTGGATTAAAATTTTAAGTGAGTACGCTAAAAATTTCTACTACACATAATTACAAGTAGAATAAAAGAAACTAAATTATTATGTAGCCTGTTTCTACTGTATGTGCCACAAAGTATAATCTCGGGCGTCTAAACTTTCTTCCACTTAGTCTTCTCTGGTCAGTAAAATTAGCCTTGTGGTTCTTGTGCTATAGAATTTGTGCAGTGATTAATGTAATTTTACATGTCTGAGGAATATTGTAACGTAGAAAAAGTTGAGTGGAAAGTGTACGAAGTGTTGGTGTTGATAGATATGTTATAAAACAAGAGTAATACTATTTTAAATTCTTCTTTGGTTCCTATAATGCTCATAAATCGTGAATATGCCAAGGAAAATGTTTAAATTATGTTGAAAACTCTGATGTAGGAGAATTTTGAGTGAAAGGGGGATAAAATGTTCATGTAAATAAATTTCACAGAAAAGGATTAACATTTTTCTTTTCTCAATTAATTCATATTCATAAGAATGTACCTGTCACAATTTCCAGGACTAGTGTACTGTAATCCTTACATTGTGAATAAATACGTTTAACTGATGGACAAACCAAGAAAATTCTCTTCTACTAAGATTACTAACAATTTCTTTACTAATATTATGTGCAGAAAGCGAGTTTTGAAAAATTGTTGACTTTCAAACCCTCATACAGTATACAATTCTTAAAATAAATAAGGTTCGAAGAACACCCTTCAATAAGACCTAATTATAAAATTAATAAAAAGGAGTTTATAACTATAAAGCCCTTATGGGAAACCAGTTTCTTGTCTCTCCTGAAAATGTCACTATTCCACAAAGCAAGATTTTCAAGAACAGTCTTCAATTTCAACTTAACCTTATTGTCACAACCTGTATATACAGATTACACCAATGGCACTTCTTTGCCGGGCTGAGTGGCTCAGACGTTTGAGGCACTGTCCCTTCTTACGCCCAACTTGGCAATTTCGATTCTGAATCTGTCCGTGGTATTTGAAGGTGCTCAAATACGTCAGCTTGGTGTAGATAGATTTACAGGCACATAAATGAACTCCCGCGGGACAAAATTATGGCACCTTAGCGTTTCCGGAAACCGTAATTATAGTTAATGGGACGTCGTCAAAATCAGTGAAGTACTATTATTGTGACACTTTAACATCTTTTTAGATGGATAGGTAAAAATAATCTGTACCACGTTCATAATATGTATTACTGTTATTATTAATGACAACAGTCTGGATGTTTTGGGTAGTAATAGGTTAGATTGCAAAATAATTTGGTTATCAGGAAATGTCGTCTAGCCCGTTCTTCCGTTATGTAGCGTGAGTAACATAAATTCTAGGGGTCTTGATGGCCGTACCCCTATGTTTATTCCAAACTCATAGCATAACCTTTGTGTAGATTAGACTATACCTGTTACCTTTTTCACTAACATTGCATTGTATCCTATTACTACCTCAAATTAGGGCTCTAATTATTACGATTATCAGTTTTGTTTTCGAAAGTGTTGGGTAAATTGCTCAATAAGTGGTGTCATTTGAGCTGTCCTCGTAAGATGTGTAACTCTTTAACACCGTCGGGAACAAGGGCGGTGAGATCTACTGTGCCCTGGTAAAGCTCTTCTTTGTCTCTTTTCCTTTCCGAAGCACCTTCAATCTCCTCTTTACCACTAACGTGTCCGGTGGGGAACATTGCGTGATCGAGAAGATCTTTCCCCTGCAATCACAAGATTAGTTTTTCAGTTCGCCACTAAATCTCGTCCTTCCCTCTCGGTGCATTACTTTCCTCCCTTCCTCGGTGTGAAACCGATGTACCTTAACAGGTCGTCACTCATTCTCTGACTTCTAGCAACTCAGGAGCCGCGTCTCCTTCACAAATAATTCAAGGCAATGTGTTCTTAAAACGTACAGAATGACTCTGCGAAGTATGGATAGAATTATACGCAACACGTTTAAAAAGGTAGCTTGCACTTGTAAGTCGAGATTATTATTTTTCTTATTCTTATTATTAAATACAGGCATTTTAGACTCTAATATAGGTTAGAATGCCAACTTACTGAAGTGCGTAGCAAGTTTTATGCAGACCACTCTACAGTGGTGTAGGGAGGGCTGCATAAGATATAGGGGATCTTACCTCGTATACCTTACGTTTATGCTAAGCTTACAACACATCCACTGAGTGGGCTAGGCGATATTTCCTACTCACTTAAATAACATTGCATTCTAACCTACAACAGCCTGAAAATCCGGTGTCTAATGATTATTATTATTATTATTATTATTATTATTATTATTATTATTATTATTATTATTATTATTGGCTATCGACTGCCTGTTTCCAGTCCCTTGAGCGGGTCAGGAATGAAGCTCAATCTGTCGGCCAGGATGGGAATTGTGCCTTCTGCTGTCACACTTCTCTGAGGCAATGATTATTGATTGACAGATTAAATGATATTGGAGAGTGTTTCTGGAATGAAAGTTGACAAGAAAACCGGAGTGCTCAGAGAAAAACCTGACCCACCTCCGGTTTGTCCAGGACAAATTTCACATCCTTTGACCGGGATTTGAACCATGAAACCCAACGATGAGAGGCCGGCGCGCAGCCGCCTGAGCTACGGAGGCTCTAATAATAATAATAATAATAATAATAATAATAATAATAATAATAATAATAATAATAATAATAATAATAATAATGTTTTATTTTAAAGTAACTAAAATGCACTTAAATAAGTTAAGCAAAGTAACACATTCAATCATCTTATTCATTCCGACTCGCTGGCTGAACGGTCAGCGTACTGGCCTTCGGTTCAGAGGGTCCAGGATTCGATTCCCGGCCGAGTCGGGGATTTTAACCTTCATTGGTTAATTCCAATGGCTCGGGGCTGGGTGTTTGTGACGTCCCTAACATCCCTGCAACTCACACACCACACATAACACTATCCTCCAACACAATAACACGCAGTTACCTACACATGGCAGATGCCGCCCACCCTCATCGGAGGGTCTGCCTTACAAGGGATGCACTCGGCTAGAAATAGCCACACGAAATTATTATTATTATCTCATTCATTCATTCGTTCATTCCTTCAACAATTATTCAGCAATTCACAGGGATCTGCTCAGCAAGTGCTCATGGCAAGGGACTTCAAAATTGCAATGAGAGGGGATGTCCCTAAAGATCGCAGATTTCATGACATGGATGCAAATATGTTTTAGGAGCAATGCGGATTACAGCATGGCAAGAGAGGAGCCGGACCTTGTTTGGTGGTCATGACAGGACGAGAGAAGAAGAATGATAGTTGGCAGTATTAGTGGGAAGCATTTTGTGTAGAAATCATATCATGTACAGCTCATGGGGTTGATACCCTCGAAGCATGGCAATTCCTTATAATAAAGTGATATATGAACAGCATATCGCATATTAAAGATACATCTTAGACAGGTTGTCTGCTTTTCAGTTTAAACGTACTATTTTCCACTACTATTTGGTAAAGAATCGAGAAACCTTTTAGGACAATCTATGGTAGAGTTTTAATTAAATTTGTCTGGTAAACACCAAATGTGTCTCCGAAGAATTTTTACATGCCATCATCGTTTGACATGTAGTGTCGACTGAACTTTCTTCCGCCCTTGGAAAATAGGAGAGTAGACTTTCATTTGG
The DNA here is from genome assembly GCF_040414725.1 of Anabrus simplex. Lineage (NCBI taxonomy): Eukaryota > Metazoa > Arthropoda > Insecta > Orthoptera > Tettigoniidae > Anabrus > Anabrus simplex. Next base: position 86,831,484 of record NC_090277.1, on the reverse strand, counting down.
GCTCTCGATGTTGTTCTATGTCCTTTATCGTGAGAGCTCTGCTCTGCGAGGTCAGCATTTCATAGGAGATGGTCTCTTGAGTCCTCCATGACGCGCAGACATACATCTTCATTAACCCTACAGTTAAAATGTACAGCCACACGCGCGTGTTCTCTTGTTAACTTACACACGCTACGGTTAACCCTGACATCAGCTCTTTTAATGAAATAAGGTACTCCCCACCTTCTGAGCGAACGTATCTTGTTATGAGTAATAGAGATGCTACATTTAGATGTGGAAACTGCGAGATATGCTAATGAAAATGCCTTCCAAATTCAAAGCGCACGAACACACAAAACAGGGCGACAACTGTGGCACTGTGGATTAGTAGTTGTAAGAGTTAAGGATATTGCACAGTGCAAAACTATGAGGTTACTGGCGATGGTGATGATTGTTGTTTAAAGGGGCCTAACCGCTAGGTAATAGTACAAGGTGCAACGAAATGAAAATTAAAATTCAAAACTTCAATATCGAATTTACACGAGTAATACCCGCATGTTTGTTTTAAAAAATGAAGCATGAAATTGGGGTGCGGGTTTTATTTGAGTCAATCTTGGCATTTTTTCAATATCAGCCTTCCTAAAGTTAGGGTGCGGGGATTATTCGCATAAATACGGTATGTATCCACTGACTAGAATATAAAACGAATGATGATGAAAAAAATATCGTGAAACAAAAACAAACAGATGATCCAATTCAGAATGTCTGAATTACTGGGATGATGCTTATTACGTAAAGGGGTACAAAATCCAGGTCACCAGCCCCTCGTAATGGTACTAATCACTGGTAAAGCAGAACCAGGGTGTTCTTCCTGTAGTGGTACTAATAGTCTCATAGTATTTCTCGTATGATGGTGCTAATCATAGGCAATGTAGACACATGGTTTACTCACTTAGTGGCACTAATCACAGGCAACGTGGACGCATGGTGTTTCTCATAAAGAGGTACTGCTCCTATGCGACTCAGATCCGTGGTTTTTCTCGCAAGTTGGTACTAGTCACAAGTAACGTCGACCTGTGGTGTTCAATATGTAATGGCACTAATCACAAACATTTTCATCCCCCTTGGTCTCCCCTTTCAACGCCTCTTACGACAGGCAGAGGATACCGTGGGTGTACTATTCGTCTGCGTCTCCCACACACACGGGGTTGAGGTTGCTGGAAGTATTTTTCAGTGTAATTGTAAGAATGAGAACTAGGGTATATAAAATATAAAAGGCAATTATGAGAATAATATAGGAGTTAATGGGGTAAAAATAACACAGCATACAGATAGAATAGGGGTGATAATATATGTGACTATATTCTGAAGAAATGGGATCGGCATAACTTATAAAACATTGTTTAGGGACCAGGGAAACACGAGATAAATTTATTGATGTTGGGGATATAAGTAAAATTGATAATGAAACTGTTGTATGCGATTGTAGAGTTATTTAACAGAGAGTGGATGCACCCGGGAAGGACTACAACATTAATCAATAATATTAAGGGGATGTGGAGAATTGCAGTAAAGTGAGGGAGGAAAGAATTGGTAAATGATGCTTAGTGAGAGGATTGTGCCTGAGGAAACCTAGGCAATATAACATTCTTGAAGTCTAGAGCAATTAGGTACGTAGATCATAGTTATAGCATATAATTAATTTACCGTCATATTCTAATTAAATTACATGTTTTGATAATTTAATACTAAGATTCATTTGAGATATCAGACGTGATATGGGGTGACTGAGGAAGACTGCTGTGGAGGGGGTATCATTTCTTTGCAATAATGTTTCTGTCACTCCTTTCAGGCCATTCATTCTGAGTTCAACTTCTGAATCACAAAGGCCTAATTTCTTTAACCAATGTTAAGTGTTAACACTGCTGTTAAGAAGACTTAACACATAATTGAACAAAATGACCGTCTCATCTTGTTAACTCTAACAAATTGTTAATACTTGTGTTAAATCAACATGGCAGCAGCCCTGTGTTAAACCTCTTAAAAGCTGTTAACATTTCAAAATGGTAGCATGTAGAAGACGTAAGTTTGAAGCTTTACTGCTGTATGAAGACTATTTATAAACTGAAGAAGGCAAAGGACGATTCATACTACGCAAAATCGAATATTAGAGTTGTCAAAAGAAAATTTTCTACAAAGATACCTAATTACCAAACCCATAATTGACAAGGTACTAAAGTAAATTGAAAATAGTTTCGTACAGACTATAACTTATCAGTGTCTCCCGTGCATCAGTTGCTTATACTCTTAGATATTGTTCTACAGATTTTTTCAGGTTATTTTAGGCAACTCTGTTCACGAGTGCGAGACAAGAGCCTTTGCAGCAGACTTAAATTACACTCATATAAGGATGTTGTGTTATAACAGTCCATTATTTAATTTTTCAAGCTCAATGGCATACTTTTAAATTAAAACTATAACAACATTTGCCTCATAATAACGTTTTTGCTGCCTCTTACTTGACATGTTTACGTCTTAGTGATTTCCGCAAACCATAACCTACAATAATGTCAACGATGTGTGACAATAGGCTATAATATTCCAACATACCGCTAGGAGCGCTTTATGTAAAGAAACAATAAAAAAAGACGCTCACTGCCAAACGCGTTCAAAAATCTCACGGAAACCTGTTAATTTTTCTCTAATAATTGTTTCGTAAGAAATCTTGAAGATGTGTTCGTGAAACAGGGTACTTTTAACCGAAGTATTTATTAAATAACAATTGTTACTTAACATTTGTTAAGTAAAATTTAACACAGAGTTGAAGAACCGTAACTAAAATTGTTTCAATTTGGTTAATGATGTTTTCCAGTTATGCTTTCCAGGTATCAACTTTTTAAACCACACGTATCAAAAGTATAAAAAAATGTTTCCAATAAAAATAAATACCCTCTCCCGAATATATGGGATTTTCTGATCATTATTTTACCTTACCAAATAATATGTCATAATGTTTTATATAATATTTATCTGTAATCGTAAGGATATCAAGGGACCACGCACTTGCTTATTTTAACACGCAACATTTCTTCGGTACACGGCTCACACTCATTTGAATACATTTAAATGTTAACCATTAAAGGCGCCATTAACCAAATTTTATTCAGAATATTTCACAAGAACATCTCGTCTATATTCTATGATACTCGTACATTCTTCTTTTCAATAATTCATTCGCACCAAGCCGGGGCTTTAAACAGATCCCTTTGTTCTTTGCTTCTTCCAGAATCCCTTACGATACACAGTGTTCTTTCTTCGTGGTCTTAACATGGAGCGATCGCACACAGCGTCGTGGAGAAAACTAGCAAAGGGACGCCACAGATAGGAAGGCTGATTCATGTCAACAATAAGCAGATGTATGTGCAAATATTTGGTCCTTATTTAACACGAAAATGACCCCAAAATTTAGCAACCTACATATATCCTGACTATTTACATACATGTGTAGTACCGTTGGTTTTGCGGTCAGCCTCCCTGAGTTCTGGTGTCGCGTTAGAGTTCACCACTGCCAGATTCTCACTGCTATCTGCTTTTATTCGTCAATGTGTACTGGGATATGCACAGGTTGATGTATTTGTTTTAAGATCATAAATGGATACGCCATATCTTACGAAGTTAACTCGCATTGATTATTCCAGGTCAATTAAAACGAGTTATGATATTGCCAAGAAAAATATGGGAAACATTAACACTTCATAGCAGGGGTGCTTTTTAAAAGCTTAAAGGATATGTTGATGTAAAAACGTTAAAACATTCACTCTTTCCCAATTTATTATTCACAACTACAACAGTGGTTACAAAAACAACAATAAAAATAAACCTCGATAAATTATGAATAAAAATGGTCAGAAGTCAGTCCCTTGTGGTACGCCTATATGTTATTTATTAATTTATTTCTATATATTTATTACATCATGGCACTGGAAAATATGTTTAATCGATTTTCTATGAAAATTAGCCTTTCCAAGACTAAATTGATATTAGTAGGTAAAAAAATCCAAGAAAATTGAATATCAGGCTGGGAATACACAGCTCAAACAGATCATTTCAAGTATTTGGGATCCGTGTTCTACCAGGATTGTAGAAGATTGAATCAAGGTGCAGGAAAGCTAATGTAGTGAGAAAGGATTTCAAGTCCATGGCATTAGAGTAAATGGCAGCACGAGAAGGATAGATGTGATAGCAATTAAAGGGAAGAAGGGATGTATCTTAGACCCCATAGTAAGATTTGAATCACACTCCGACCAGCCAGATGAAATTGATCGAGAAAAGAGGTCTATCTACCTGCCTACAGTGCCGTATTATAAGAATAAATGTGAACTCGACAACGTAGAAGTGAGAGGTCTCATGATCGGTGCGAGAGTGTCAGTCGCTAAAAAACGATAGAAATGATGAACACCTTCAACATCAGCACCAAGGAGTTCATCGACTGGGGGATGAAAGCGCTCAGGAGTTCTCTTTTGATACTCAGACACCACTTATATTCACCAGACGGTGACATAATTTACTTATTTTTTATTTTTGAATGAAATGTTTGTGTATTCTTTGTCCTAGGCAGCCTCCGAGTGGAGGAAAATTTTGAAAATGAAAAAATAAGAAGGAAGTCAGCTCATATGAAGAAATGAAGAGATTAACAGAATACAGAGGGGAGTGGAGGAGGAGAAGAATTGCTATCAACCAATCTCAGGATTGAGAATTAACATGAGAGGGGATCAAACATTGTCGAAACATCCAGAAAATTATGGTATGGTACACGCATAAGGCTAAAAAGAACTTGAAGGGTAAAAGATAATTATCTCCAGTACACAGTAATTCTCTATTCTAGAGATGGGTAGCATTTCTGTTTTTGCTATGGACTGGTTATGGCAGGCGAAGAGTACATATATCTAGACTATGTTCCTTTTTAAGATCATACCTCTTGTACACACTACACAGTCAGTCTTTATAAAAGTGAACTGCTACGTGAAGCAGTTCTTAAAGTAACATATTTCAAATTTCATGCTTCCAATTTATTTTCTTGATCACCGCAGACCTCGGATTTTTATGCAGTAATTGGTTAGAATGCAAACAAGTATAGTCTAATATACACAATAGTTACGTTATGAGGTTTTCATGAACATTAGGGATATAGCCCATCAGAACACCTAGAATTTATGTTACACTCGCTACATTATGGAAGAGCGGCCTAGACGACATCTCCTAAAAACCAAATTATCATAAAATTCTGATCTCTACGTGATCAGACTGGTCCTTAAGTGATGGGCTAGGAAAGAGCTAGCACTGAGAGTGACGTGACCGCTAATCAGGTGTAGTCTCAGCTTTTGCACGATGTAAAACCGGGAAATGACGCAAATCCATTTTCAGGGCTGTCGAAAGAAGTAGAGTTCCAACCCTCCATGACTCGAACGCAAGCTCTCAGTTATGTGACTCGCAATGCCCAGGTCGATTTTCATATTCCTTATTTGATATTCTATCTTTTATGTCTCTGAACAAACATAATTCTAGTCTTTGAAAAACACCTCGATGTAGTTTTCTTTATAACCTATTTTAATGTTTCATCATCGTTACTACTGCTAGTAAGTAATCAGTAGGAAGCAGATATGTAAACAGCAATAGCTTAGATTTCAACGAGTAGAAAGCTAGTTCATGTCCGCAGAATTCTGCTACTTAAAGAGTTGCATAAACTCAGGGACAGGGTCGTTAAAGCCCCCTAATATGTATGCAACTTTTCGTACTGAAGTTGGTCCGGGCTAGAAGATGCCTTCGACTCGTAGAAATCGAACCTATTACTGCTAAGAAATCGGCTCCCTTTTCATCAGCATTGACTTAATCGTAACTATTTTGTCCAAACCTAGTTCTGGAAGTCATTTATTTGAACAAATTCGGTAAAGTGAGAATAATAACGGTTAAATATAACTTCCTATAAGTAAGTTAGTTTTCGACATCTTGTCTATGACGAGTAAGTCATAGAAATAAAGTCAGCTTACATTATATCCACCCAACTTAGTTTGGTTTCTTTCATTTGATCAAACCCGATAAAATATGAATAAAAAGGGTCAGATGTCAGTTCCTTGTGGTAACCCTACATATAAGCTCTAATATTCTATCAACTCTCATAGCGAACATGTTTACTTGCTTTGACCTACTTTTGATATAATTTACTTCAGAGTAATTTAAAGTAATGGCTTGTAATACAGAAAAGTTTATTACGCAAGTAGCTTAACTGAACTAAATACGAACACAATGATTCAGTGAATATCCCTCTAAATCGATATTTGGCAGAGAGGAGGAGGGAGCAGAGGGGTGGGAGCTGTGTTCATTTTCTCTCTAATAAATATTACTTTAGCTCTCGGCCCGTTAATTCCGAGTATATTGAGATATATGGTATTTGTATGACACGGGGAGTTTACCTTCAGTATAATATCAAGCGCGAGTTCTGTGGCCCCGAGGACCAATCCATTAAGAACACTCTTTCTACCTTGCGCTTGGACTGCACGTAAGGAGTATACTGAACTTTAATTAGCGGAGGTTAATGGTGACACTTTCATTTACCCAAGTTAAACGGGTCACGTCTCAGAACACGGGCAGGCGGTGAGAAATTGAGCTTAATGCACTCATCTTCTACCCGGTTGAGTAACTCAGACGGTAGAGTACTGGCCTTCTCAGCCCATGTTAGCTGGTCCTATACAGGCTCATTCTGAGGGTATTTGAAGGTACTAAAAATACCAGTCTGCTCTCAGTAGATTTACCTGTGCGTAAAAGGACTTCTACAGTGAATTTCTCTCACCGGCTGTCTGGGAGGTGCGCCCAGCTTATCTGCCTCCCGTTGACTCATCACTTTCCGCCACACAGCGCAGCGACGCACGGCAATGCCCGCACTTCGCAGTTCAAGTCCGTGCTTAGAACGAGTATTAAGAGTTGATCTGTCGCTCCTACTGTTCTCGAGTTGTAAAATGTTACTTTCGGGCTATAATTGTGATAGTGCCTCCACATGTGTACACGGTAGAGGAAAGGGTATTTATGTACGATGATCATGAGAAAACAAGAGTCTTTCAGGGAAGTTGTTAGGCGATCTGTAACACAGTTTCCAGGTGTTCGCCCTCCACATAGACAGACCGTGTGGAAACTCTAAACAAACTGATAGGAACTGGTTCTTTACTCGATAAGAAGCGGAGTGTTATAACACGTGTAATTCACAAAGAAGAAATAAATGATATCGCAGAGAGATTATAATATACGGTACACCTACAAGATCCCTGAGACCACTTGGATAACAAGGGCTCAGCATGGCGCGCTACGAAAATGTTTTAAATAGCCTCAGTTACGGAAGACGAATTCATGCGTGTGAATCGGAGTTTCCTAAGACTATGCTTGAAATATGTGGATCGAGGAGGAGAATATTTCCAACATTTGCTGTCATAATGTACGATCTTATTTTTATAATTATTAATCACTAATTTTCTTCATTATTTTTTCTTAATTTTAAATGTTATTTCATGCACGGATAAAGTGTGCGAAGTGCTGTCCTTGCTGTTATGTCGCGGAGCGGGGAGTGATGAGTCAACGGAAGGCGGATAAGCTTGGCGCACCTGTCGGCCAACAGGTGAGAGAAACTCACTGTACTTTTTCAGAACAAAATTTCGGTCACTTGGAATCTCCGTAAAGAATAAAAAGAGCTCTTGGGACGTAAATATCTTTTCGAGCTCGTTGGGGCTTCCCGAGAACCACAGTATTCTTCTCGATGTTTGAAGTTTCTAGTGTTCTTAATGGCGGGTTTGGATGCTGCTTTCTTCTTAGTGCCTTGAGCTTTTCTGTTGGTCCAGTAATCAGTCATTTTCTTCCTGAATTCCTATACTACTTTCCTCGGAACGTTTTGTGGTCTCATTGTGTTTAGCTTCTGTAAGGGGCGTTTAGAAGTGTCTGGTTTTAATAGCTGAACGGTAGTTAACTCTTTTAATTATTATGGCATTATTAATATTAAATTCTGAGAAATCCTTCTCTACTTGCTGGATCCACAGGAATACTGTGGATTTACCCCAGCTGGCTACTTTGAAGTTCTTATAGAACACAAAGTGGTTGTCCATACTATACAGGTGTGCGTATAAAGCTACCAGTCTTCTTCTGTTAACATCAGTGAGGATTTCTTGATGTTGGCAGAGTTCACAATTTGGCTTGATTATTATATATGTATATTAAAAGAGTTTACTAAAATCAGCTTTGGCAAATCAGACCTTTTGTTCTACTCGACCGATTTAATTTAGTTTTGTTTTATTCCTTCCGGAATTACCTGCCGGTGAATTATGAGACATTGGTAGGTCTCTAAGTACAGCCAACTTCCAGTAATCATAAAATCAATTCATTAAATGGTCACTCCAATAATTGCAGGCGAAAGCTTAGCCTAACCCGCAATACATTCTGTACTTAGCAGGTTGCTAAGCGACCAACACTTGCATTAATATTCTGATATATGTGATTTTCATCCTTAGTAATGTCATTGCATGCAACCATGTTTGATTACTACATGTCAAGCCAGAGGGTATACACTTCCTCTGGTCACGGAAGAATACTATTCCCTGCTAGGTACTTTTTGATTCTCTAACCTTTCCCAGCTTCCAAATATATTCAACAGATGACAGAGCTTTCCTGAGAACTTACAAGCTGCTATGAGAAAATGATTAGGTACATACAGACTCCGAAATGACATACGCCTTAGACATTAGCTGGGAACACCTAGCTACACTAGAAGGAGTGAAGGCCACATATCTTAAACAAGTACTCTGCCTGACAAAAATCGCTCCTTGGAGACTAACCTATGACCTCACAAGACAACCGTTCTATACAGAAGAAATGGGATTAAAATATCATTGCCTTCTACAACACAATACCAAGCTTTAAATCAAAGAACTGCAGGATAAGAAAAGCGAATATATGGATAGAGTTTTACCAAACAGACGGCATGACGACGTCAGAATGGATGAATTCTGAACACGAACTGCGGTGTTCATGAAACCATTGCAGAGGGAAAGCAAAACAGTATAACTACGATAGGAACTTGACCTGTTTATAACGAATACTCTGGAGCACTGAATTCGAACTTGATTTTCATATTAAACCGGGCAAGTTTGCCGTGCAGTTACGAGCGCGCAGCTGTGAGCTTGGATCCGGGACATAGTGGGTTCGAACCCCACTGTCGGCAACCGTGAAGATGGTTTTCCATGGTTTCCCAATTTTCACACCAGGCAAATGCTGGGGTTGTACCTGAATTAAGGCCATGACCGCTTCCTTCCCATTCTTATGCCTTTCCTATCCCATCGTTACCACAAGACCTATCTGTGTCGGAGTGACGTAAAACACATAGCAAAAAAATTCATATTAAGATCTTTCCCTATTTTTAGAAAATCCATTCAAGCTTATTGGGCTACTAATATCATTCCACGCCATCTGTCTATTGGATCGGAATATAACGCATAGTCGAGGATCTCATCTCCTTACTCCCAAGTCATTCACAGCCCAAAGTTTACATTTTCGTAATACTACTCCTTTCTGCGAAATCACCCACAACTAATCCTGCTGCTTGTTGGATTGTTTCCACTTCTCGTATCAAGTAGTCCTGGTGACAGTCCCATACACTGGTCTAATTAGGGTCATACCAATGACATATACCCCTATCCTTTACATCCTCACTACAACTCCTATATGTACCCCGATAACAATAGGAAGACATCTGTAATGTACAGGGTATCTGCGTGATGTTAGAAACTTTCATGGACGATGGAGAACGGCAAATTGAATCATATTCCGGAAAATATCGAGTCAAATGTTATGCAAAATTCTACTCGTTTAAGACCTTTCACAAACCGCTCCATTTACAACAAATCTTCGAAATGGCGTCCTTTTGCATCGATTCAGGCATGGCATCGTCGCACAGAGTTCTGTCGTACCCGTTCGAGTATTCCCGGTGTCGTTTGAACAGCATGGCAGGCGGCGAGAATCCTTGCCAAGAGATCCTCTTTAGAATTGTGTCTCATACACAAGGCTTTTCCAATGGCCCAACAAGAAGAAATCAAGTGGGGTGAGATCAGGTGAACGAGTGGGCCACGGAAGAGGACCTCCTCTTCCTATCCACTTTGCAGGGAATGTCTAATCCAGGAGTTCGTTAACTCTCAGTCCAATGTGAGGCGAGGCTGCATCATGCTGGAACCACATCTGTTGATGAAAGGCAAGGGGGATGTGTTCCAGGAACCTGGATAGTGCCTCTCTGATCACCACTATGTTCACTGCTGCATTTGGACTTGGAGGAAGAGGAAACGGATCTACGAAGTAATCACTGAGTATGTCTGCCACACGTTGACTGAATGTTCGTGTTGATGGCTCTTCACAACTGTAGCGTGGGTATTATGATCGGCACAAGCATGACTATTGCGACTTCTTAGCACCCCGTCTCTGGTGAAACAGGCTTCATCTGTGGAACGCACATACTCAGAAAAGTGAGGATCGACTGCAAGGCACTGCAAGACCCATTAACTGAACACGACAAGTCAGCAGGACTCAAAGCCTGTACTTTCTGTGGACGGTAGAGGAGTAGCTGCATTTCACGTAATGGTCGCCACACAGTCATATGCCAAACATTTAGTTTCACATGCAACTGCTCAAGTACTGCTTGCAGGTGCCTCATCGACTCGATCAAGCACTGCATCTTCTAAGTCGGGAGTCTGTGTAATTTGGCTCGAATGGAAATGGACTTGTAGGTGTCGTGTCAGAGTCGGGAGTTCATCTCCATCCTCATCGCCCTCTCTTTTAATGTCTCTTTCTTATTTTCCGTTTGGCGTGAATATATATTTCAGGTATTATTATTAGGCGCGATTAAAAAGTTTCCGTATGAGTGCGCTGCTGCAGCGGAATTTAAACATAGCGCGTCTCGGATGCGGTTATATAAATATGGACATGTAGGCAAAGGGATTAGTGTAGCAGTCGTGTCGTACCGACGCGCATGCGTTATCTGCGGCCACGTGAACTATGACGACGTTATTACCAAATGCGTCCAAACAGGACCAACGTGCTCTTATTATGTTCTAAGCTACCTCTAAACATCCATGGGAGAATGAAGACTGTGTATGGGGCAGCATGTCTCTCGAAAACCACCGATGTGGAACGGTACACCAAGTTCCATGCGGGTCGCGTTTCGGCAGAAGACGCCGGTGGATCTGGGAAGCCAGCCTCATGCGTTACGGACAACGACTCAAGTGGGAGAGAGCCGCCCTATAGTCTTGATATCTCCCCATGTAATTATCACGCCTTCGATACCCTCAGAAAAGGCCTTGAAAGGTCGACTTTTCCTCTCGGAAGAGGATGTGCAGCAGACAATTACGGACTTTCTCACGCAGCAGAACATGGGATTCTTCAACCTGGTGCATCGCTGGATGAGTGCCTCAATGCTGAAACTTTTTGATCGCCCCTTATATTATTATCATTATTCCTTTCCTTTCCTTTCAGGCTTCTCTGCTTTCACTCGCCTTTGTACTACTTCATTCTTCTGCTCTTCTGTACAGTACCTCCCTTTTCTCACTACTTTTTCTCCAATCCCCTGGAAACCACGGAAGGTTTTGTCGATTTGTCTCAATCGATGTCTATCCACGATATAATCTTCCGGAGTCCCCATCTTCGTCAAGTCCAATCTCACTTCTAGAAACCCTTTCAGTTCCGTCTTCCTCTTCGTGAAGAATTTAAAGATTCTCTTCGTTAATCTATTACTGACCATCCTCAGCAAGTATCCATAGAACAGTAACCTTCTCTTCCTCATCAATTCAACCACCTCCTCTGTTTCTTGATTCAATTCTTTGTTAGATTTCAGTCTTCTCTCCCCACTTCTTACATTTGGCTGTAGAATTCTTCTTCTTACCATTTTTCTATCTCTCTTCTGGATATCTTTATGTCTACCCTTTCCAATCGTATCCAATGTTCCCTCTCCATACATATCCTCAGGTTCAACAACAACAACAACAGTGTCTAGGTACCTTCCCCATAAGATAAAACCTTTTTGTTACATGCGTTCCTTTTCAGCTGAAATGCGATTTCCATTTTCCTCGTCTGCTCGTTAATGGCATTCCTTTCCGAACCTTTTATCTCTCCTTCTTTTTCATCTCATTATATTACATACATTTGCGAATAACCTCATTAGGACGAGACAGTGTACTTAGAGCTGTGCGTTTGCCTACCTTTGTGGCCATAATTCTTTCATTCTTTACTGATGGCTTCCTTTTTTATTCAGATCTGAAGAATACCATGTTCTGGACACCTGCTGGTGTAATTTGTGCCTGTTTCATATCAGTTTTCATTTCGGCAATCCATTTCACTTTGTCTGTTTTGGCTTTAATCCTGTTTTCATAGATTTCGACTGTTTGTTTTGTGAGTTTGCCTGGATGCATTCTTTTGATATGTCCATAGAATATTAACCTGCGCGTTTACTAATGCCATTGTGAATATTTGTGTATTGTTTGATTTCCTGCCTGCCTCTGAGTCGGTATTGTCCACCGACGAGTTTTGCGCCTAGAATTTTTATTATGATATTGTGTTTCTTTTTCTCAATGTTTTCCATGTCAGATTTCCTGTTCAAAATAGCCTTTCTGATCTATAAAGACATTCTGATTTAATAACGGTATTGTCATTTTCTATTTTCGTCTGTTTGGAGATATGTGTTTTGTTGTAGATATTTTGGGGTAGTCGATATGCAGTTGGCATCTAATTTCATTGGCTTTTGTTTGGGGTCAATTTTCCTGGATTGTTTTACCAATACATTGAAATTGTGATGCTGTTAACGTGGGAGTTCTTCTTCTGTTACCGAGCTGTAGTCATACAAGTCCTATGTTGGTGGTCACTGAGTTTTTCGTGTGCTGGTAGTTATTTAGGTCAGACGCCGAAGTTAAACAGTTAATGCGCCGCGCAGATCTTTTTTTTGTGAAGGTTCTCTTATCAACCGCGCTTGGTTTAGCCCAGACTCCTTGTTTTACATCAGGAATCAGCAGCCGAAATGTAATTTAGTTGCTTGTTTTCTGCTTTTTGTTTTGTGAACGTGTCTGTTCTCCTTAATGTATTTCTTGTTGTATGGCAAGGAGTTTCTCCAAGTCATTAAAAACAGTTCAGCAAGGACAAGATAGGGTAAATTTTAATGCAGGGTAATTCTCAAAGCATCACTTGTGTATCGTGGAGTTTCTTGTCAATGCACGCAATTCAACTTTCATATATTAAGAGCATTAAAACTCTAGGATAAGAAGGCAACGTCGGAAATTTTTACAATGGATTCTTCTACAACTTTGTATATCGATCTTCATTCCACACTGAGGTATATTATGGACGGATCATGATGATGTATGTTGTATAAATGATCCTAACAGCTAGGGCATTGGCCCCTAATTGTACGAGGTGTAAGAAATTAAAATTAAAACTTCGAAATGTATCCACTGACTAGACTGTAAAATGAATTGTGAGGAGAAAATGATTGTGAAACAAAAAACAATCAGTGAATTCAATTCAGAATGTCTTAATTAGTGGGATGATGGTTATTACTTAAAGGGGTCCAAATTACAGATCACCGGCCCCTTACAACGGTACTAATCACTAGTAAAGCAGAACCATGGTGTTCCTCATATAGTGGAAATAATCACAGGCCACGTATACTGATGGTGTTGCTCACATAGTTGTGTTAATCATAGGCAAAGCAGACCCACGATGTATCACACATTATGGCAACGCCCACAGGTAACAAATCGCAGGTATTCTCATAGTTATATGTCATCATCCCTTCGTCCGCCCTTTTATTCGCCTCTTACGACAGGCAGGTAGTCTTAGTCTGCGTCCCCCACCCACAGGGAATTCTTATGGACGGAATGATCAAGGTTCAGTGTTTTAACTAAGGAATATTTCAGGGTCCTGTATTTCTACAGCTAATTTGACTACATTCTGAATGTGAAAAAAAAATAGGAATGAACGGTAGACGTAGTGGATGAAGTTCTGTGACAATGTACCGATGTACGCTCTGTATTCGAGTTGAAGTTTGAAAGTTTGAATTCGTTTTGTAATTTAATGTGCAACATGACGCTGTTGTTGAGTTGGTGGAAGTTCCTTCACGAATTATGGAACATACGCCTACTATCACGTCCGAAGTGATATCTAGTTTTGTTGCTCCACAGTATTTAAAACACGCAGTATCAGTTTGTCGTCCCACGTAACACAAGAAGCATTGTGTTGATTCACCCTGTACACGAATTAAAACCTGTAATATTTTCCTCTCTTACGCTCGTGTGTACTCGTGTAAATTTGACTTCCATTTAATTAAAAACACTTTCCTTGTCTCGTCCACAGAGCACGTTCCCATTGATCGAGAACAAGAGTGGAGAACACAGCGGCCGAAAGTACTTGTTTGTAAAGGAGGAAGTGTTTCTGCTTCGTCTCAAAGGGTGGACTGGGATATAAATGGGGAGGAAAGTTATTTGAGCTCAGGAAAACACAATATGAACAGAAGTCGCTTAGAAACAGTGGTGGCGATTAGAAGGATGAACACAAGAGCGGGGGTGTGTGGAGTTTCCCCCCAGTTTGTGGAGAAAACATTACAGTTTTATTCCATTTTGCCCACCAGAAAGTAGGATTTAAAAAAAGGCATTTGTACAAACTCTGTTCTCTTATCAGCTAATAGTTTCATTTCATTTCTTTAATTATTAAGAATATTCTTAGAGAGATTTAGAAACAAATAAAATAAGAGAAGAGGAAACTAGAAAGAGAGATAAAAAAGAAACCTCATGCAAAGTGATCTGAGAAGAGAGAATAAATCATAGTGCAGTGATGAAGGAATACTTGAAAGAAGGGAAGAAGAAATAGCAAGAAAGGAGGAATTGAATCTGACACATGGTCACTAGTAGGCCTCATGGTAAAGAAAAAGAAGTACGCATAGAATGTCGTTCGTCGCGGCTAACAGATTTGTATAGCGCCACAGCAAGTAATGGAGACTTTAAATGTGCTGTGAGAGGAATTTTAGCAAGGACATGACACTGAGGTATGATTCACTCGCGCATTCGCTAGTCTGGCAGTCTCTTCAGTGTCTGATAGTTTCTTAGTGTGCAGTCAAGTACTAAATGTTTTGAACTGTATAATCACGCTGTAATTCTATTTAATTGTAATAAATGTGTAATATTGTTCATTTGGTGAAAGTTTTATTGTATAATACTGAATCAAAATCTCAAAAATTTATTATTACTGCAGTTAAGTTGGCAAACTCTCACTCTTTACCTCGCTGTCCAAATTCGCTCAGAGAGAAACAAAAAAATTACTATGAATGAAATGGAACAACTCATTTGATTTTGATCTTGAAAAATGATCCGTTATTCGTTTCTTTCCCGAGTGATATTCCCACCCAGAAATATAATTGTGGCAAACCTGCCTCCGCGCGATGCTGCTGTGTGCGAATTTTCAAATGTTTCTACGATCGGTGTCATCGAAGGGAATGCACTTTATATAGCTGAAGTGCTAATATAATAATGAACTTAACAAAGTATTGTAATCATTGAAAAATAACGCACACACACATAGGCTACATATAATAAACATTTATTTGGGAAAACCAGTTGTTATTTTACAATCATCATAATGCTCTTGCATTCACTGACTTGATAAGAAACATTCGCGTGGTAATCGTCAATGTACAGAGGTAGATAAATGAAAGAAAGTCCACAGTACTAGCCCTTCGGGCAAGGTACTCAATGTTGAAAACTTCCTAGGTAAATAAAATATAATAAAGTATGAGAATATACTTATTATTTATTCCTAAACATTACAATACGTTTCTAAAACATCGTTATCCGGTCGATTAGAATAGCAGTTTGCTTTTTTATACCACTACGAGCGCTAATGTGAGTGAATGCATTGCTTAACGTAAGCACCACCACGAGCGCTAATGTGAGTTAATGCATTGTTTAACGTAAGCTCCACCACGAGCGCTAATGTGAGTCAATGCATTGTTTAACGTAAGCTCCACCACGAGCGCTAATGTGAGTCAATGCATTGTTTAACGTAAGCTCCACTACGAGCGCTAATGTGAGTCAATGCATTGTTTCACTTAAGCTCCACTACGAGCGCTAATGTGAGTCAATGCATTGTTTCACTTAAGCTCCACCACGAGCGCTAATGTGAGTCAATGCATTGTTTAACGTAAGCTCCACTTCGAGCGCTAATGTTAGCCAATGCATTGTTTAACGTAAGCTCCACCACGAGCGCTAATGTGAGTCAATGCATTGTTTAACGTAAGCTCCACCACGAGCGCTAATGTGAGTCAATGCATTGTTTAACGTAAGCTCCACTACGAGCGCTAATGTGAGTCAATGCATTGTTTCACTTAAGCTCCACTACGAGCGCTAATGTGAGTCAATGCATTGTTTCACTTAAGCTCCACCACGAGCGCTAATGTGAGTCAATGCATTGTTTAACGTAAGCTCCACTTCGAGCGCTAATGTTAGCCAATGCATTGTTTAACGTAAGCTCCACCACGAGCGCTAATGTGAGTCAATGCATTGTTTAACGCAAGCTTCACTTCCAGCGCTAATGTGAGTCAATGCATTGTTTCACTTAAGCTCCACTACGAGCGCTAATGTGAGTCAATGCATTGTTTCACTTAAGCTCCACCACGAGCGCTAATGTGAGTCAATGCATTGTTTAACGCAAGCTTCACTTCGAGCGCTAATGTGAGCCAATGCATTGTTTAACGTAAGCTCCACCACGAGCGCTAATGTGAGTCAATGCATTGTTTAACGCAAGCTTCACTTCGAGCGCTAATGTGAGTCAATGCATTGTTTCACTTAAGCTCCACTTCGAGCGCTAATGTGAGTCAATGCATTGTTTCACTTAAGCTCCACTACGAGCGCTAATGTGAGTCAATGCATTGTTTAACGTAAGCTCCACCACGAGCGCTAATGTGAGTCAATGCATTGTTTAACGTAAGCTCCACCACGAGCGCTAATGTGAGTCAATGCATTGTTTAACGTAAGCTCCACCACGAGCGCTAATGTGAGTCAATGCATTGTTTAACGCAAGCTCCACTTCGAGCGCTAATGTGAGCCAATGCATTGTTTAACGTAAGCTCCACCACGAGCGCTAATGTGAGTCAATGCATTGTTTAACGCAAGCTTCACCACGAGCGCTAATGTGAGTCAATGCATTGTTTAACGCAAGCTTCACTTCGAGCGCTAATGTGAGTCAATGCATTGTTTAACGCAAACTTCACTTCGAGCGCTAATGTGAGCCAATGCATTGTTTAACGTAAGCTCCACCACGAGCGCTAATGTGAGTCAATGCATTGTTTCACTTAAGCTCCACTACGAGCGCTAATGTGAGTCAATGCATTGTTTCACTTAAGCTCTTATAACTCCATTCGGTGTATACATTTTTCAAAAAATAAAAAAGATACCCGAATATACTGAACCGATGAACACATTACAAAAATAATTATTAAATAAGTTAATTTGGCTAGGATTTGCATAAAAAAGAGCAATGAATTTTAGGCTGTTTTTGCCGGAACTGCATTTAGGCCGGAAGTAATTATCGAAATTTGTTTTCTTAGTTCGATAGAGCTATCTAAGACTCTGAAACCTTTCCAGTCCCTTCAGCCCTTCAACTTTCGTCACAATTCGTAGTATGGGGAATTTGTCTGGTAAGAAAAGTTGTCAATATTAAGAAGTAATCAACAGTTAATTGTGATTTGAACACGAGACGCAAAAACGAGAATCCGCGACGATAGTTGAGCCTGTTACGCGCTAAACGTCGGAAACTTCGATCGTCATTGTCTTAAAACCGTTCATGTGTCTACGGATAAGCCGAAACATGCGTTCGCTTATTTCGAATCCTCTTTGACTGAGCTACGTTTCTGGGACATCGGGGTGTTACACTTGGCGGGTTCCCCTTGTAAGTAGCTCAGGATAGGGTAGGATGGAGGGCTGTATGGACTGAGGATCGAAACAACAACAACAATTTGGCACGGTCTCTTCCTTCTCCAGTTAGTCAAAGAATATCGAGTTGACTAGAAGGAGTATAATAATGACATAAAGCAATCCTTGCCACTTTCACTTTTTTTTTCAAATCACTGGTTTCCATGGTGACTTGAATGACGGACGGGCGGACGTCCTGGAGGTACCAGCATGCATCGCGCGCTTTCGCTCCACTCACTCACTCGCTCGCACTTTTAGTCTCTCATCCGTAAATGTCAAAAGAGCCGCTACAGTCATGTGTTCGCCAGTATTACGTCACAGGAGTGTCCACTCACTTATCAGTGGTCTGGGTCAAGCTTTATAGAGAGAAAAATGGCTGGTTTACACGTTGTTGGCGGGATACTCACTTAGCATATTTATTTGTGGACGTTTCTTCATTTAAAACAAATCAGATTACAACAAAAATAATCCATATAGTACGTATATATTTATCGTATTGTATATTTCTAGGAGTAGTTAGCTTGGGGTACCTTCCACGTGTCTAGTAATATTTCCGTCTGGCGACTATACCTTGGAGATTTAGGCAGTAACAGGTTTGGATGCAAACTAATGATGATGATGATGATGATGTTGTTGTTTAAAGGGGCCTAACAGCCTAAGAGGGCCCCTGATGGTACGAGGGGAACGAAACGAAAGTTATCCACTGTCTAAGAGTCTAAAACGAATGATGATAAAATTTTCGTGAAACAAAAGTAATCAGGAGAACCAATTCGCAGCGCCTTAATTACTGGGATGATGCTTATTTCATAAAGGGTTCCAAAGTCCAGGTCACTGGCCCCTCATAATGGCACTGATCACTGGTTCCTCCTATAGTGGTACTTATCACAGGCAATTTAGACCCACGGTATATTACACATTATGCTAACGCCATCAGGCATTACAAACCCATGGCGTTCCTCATATAATGGTAATATATACATACGTGTGGCTATTTCTTGTAACGCAGACCCTCCCATGAGGGTGGGTGACATCTGCCATGTGTGGGTAACTGCGTATTATTGTGGTGGAGAATAGTATTATGTGTGATGTGTGAGCTGCAGGGATGTTAGAGACAGCACCCAGCCTCCGGAGCCATTGGAATTAACCAATGAAGGTTAAAATCCCCGACCCCGCCGGGAGTCGAAACCGGGACCCTATAAACTGAACCACAGTATACTGACCATTCAGCCAACGAGTCGGATACATAATGGTACTAGTGTCAGGCAACGCAGACCCATGGTTTTCATCACAGTGGTACTTATCTAGGGAGCCAGCCAGACCCATGGTGTTTCTCACTTAGTAGCACTCATCATTGACTACGTAGACCCATGGTGTTTCCCATGAAGTGGTACTTCTCATAGATAACGCATACCCATTCTGAAAATAGTGGAACCGACCGGTGGTATACACACGATACACTTATCGCAAAAGATGCGTAGTGTTTCTCGGGTAATGGTACTGCTTCTACGTAACGTAGACCCGTGATTTTCTTCGCAAGGTGGTACTAGTCGCAAGTAATGTTGACCCATGGTGTTCCGCACATAATGGTACTAATCACAAATAATCACATTGTTTTAATATCATCAAACCTTGGTCGCCTCTTTTAGTTGTCCCTTACGACAGGCAGATGATAACGTGGGTGCATTCCTCGTCTGCATCCCCTACCCACACGGAGTCTTCTATCCCGCTGTTCCGTAATGTAAGGAGAGGAGCGTAACCTCTAGGGGTTCTAATAGAGTCGTACCTAATGTTATACAAATCTCATACCAGAACTGTTCTCGGGGCTAGAGTATACTTTTTGCTGTCTCTAATGAGTTTTCATTCTAATCTATAAATGCTCAAACATCCAGCTTATAATAATAATAACAATAAAATAATAATAATAATAATCTTATCTGGAAGGGCATTATTATCCACGAGAGTCAACAAGTTGGAACTGGCCTATCGACTGACTAAGAACTATTATAACAAAAATGTCTATCACCACACGTCAGTCATACGACCAGGAGCTCCGTTTGCCATGGAGTGCCTTTCATTGGACCGAAGAGGTCTGATGGAGAAACTGGAAGTCAGAGAGAGGAGAATTCTCAGAAAGATCTTAGGTCCAGTAAAGGAAGATGAAGAATTCCGTAGATGGCACAATTCCGAGCTCTCTGATTGTGCTAGGAAAGTGAGAGTAGCCTTCTATGGCCATACAGTAAGACTGCCTTTCAAAAGTCTGACCAATCGCATGTTCATCTTCTGCCAGAACAAGAAGAGTCCTACTATTTTTCTTACAGAAACTGAGAAGGACGTTTAAGAACTGGGAACATCAGATTTTCAAGACAGACGGTCTGTACGACGTACCCTGAAAGAAGTCCACGGATTTCAGGTAAAACCCCGGAAGGTAGGTACCCCCTATACAGATGAAGGAAAGGAGTTACATCGGTAGAAAATGAGAGAATACTGGGCAGAGTTAAAAGCCCAGCAGTTGAACAAGCGTGGTCCAAAGTAGGCCAATTCAAATTAATAATAATAATAATAATAATAATAATAATAATAATAATAATAATAATAATAATAATAATAATAATAATAATAATAATAATAATAAATTTCAGCACCGTAAGATAACATACATCAAGAATGAAGCGCTGTACAAGAAAATTGAAAAACTCTCAGATACTATGTGAAAAAGAAGGATAAAATTTTACAGTCATCTTTCCAGAATGAACTCTAACAGATTAAGCAAACAAACCTTTGACTTCTTCCGTAACCCCAAAACAAAACCCAAATGGTTTAAAGAAACTGAAAAAGACCTAGTAGAATAAAAATGAGAGAAAATCACTATTCCATCGAACAACTGAAGTAATAACTAAATAAGAAAACATAAGGTTCCAAGACAGATCTGCATTAAAAGCCTAACCTATTATTTGGGAAGACGAGAGGAAACGAAGATTAGAGGGAAGGAAGGAAGGAAGGAAGGAAGGAAGGAAGGAAGGAAGGAAGGAACGAAGGAAGGAAGAAAGGAAGGAGGGAAGGAAGGAGGGAAGCAAGGAAGGAAGGAAGGAAGGAAGGAAGGAAGGAAGGAAGGAAGGAAGGAAGGAAGGAAGGAAGGAAGGAAGGAAGAATGGAAGAAAGGAAGGAAGGAAGGAAGAAAGGAAGAAAGGAAGGAAGGAAGGAGGGAAGGAAAGAAGGAAGGAAGAAAGGAAGGAACGAAGGAACGAAGGAAGGAAGGAAGGAAGGAAGGAAGGAAGGAAGGAAGGAAGGAAGGAAGGAAGGAAGAAAGGAAGGAAAAGAAGAATGGAAGAAAGGAAGGAAGGAAGGAAGGAAGGAGGGAAGGAAGGAAGGAAGAAAGGAAGAAAGGAAGGAAGGAGGGAAGGAAGGAAAGAAGGAAGGAAGAAAGGAACGAAGGAAGGAACGAAGGAAGGAAGGAAGGAAGGAAGGAAGGAAGGAACGAAGGAAGGAAGGAAAGAAGGAAGGAAGAAAGGAAGGAACGATGGAAGGAAGGAAGGAAGGAAGGAAGGAAGGAAGGAACAACACACAATGAGGTGATTGATTCGAAGTAGCCCAGACAGGTTGAAACGAAAGAATTATAATAATTTTATTTATTTTATTATAACTTATCTAAAATACATTAGCAAATATGCAGTAGGATATTATGCATTATCTTTGCAATTATTTACACCTGCAAAGCACCTGATGTGCTTATCTGCCGGTGTAGTTGTTTCATATTTATATACATTGTTGCAATCCTTACTGTTCACAACATTAATAACGTTTGTACATTTAAATTAGCATTGTAATTTTGTCCTATCGTGTGGGTTTTTCTCAATCCCTGAAAGTATCAGTCAAAATAGGCAACATCTCTGGTACATTTTTCATTCATGAACAAACACTTTAACTATAATTTTATTTTCTATGATGTTTAGCTCATATTTTCTTTACTTTTCAAGTGTGTCAATTCTGAGGGCAACTTGTTCAAACATTTAGGAACTACAACTTGCAGTGTTCTGGATCCATATTTGTTGCAGTACCTGATGATCTGAAAATAACCTGTATGACTCAGTCTTGTTCCATTTGTATGTTCATTTATAATTCTATATCGTGGCTTCCAGTAATTTCTTTTAATTATGTTGTACATATAAAGTTGTTTAACTCTCAAGAATATTTCCTTCTCATACATCCCCGTTAACATATCCTCACTTAAGCTAAGTATTCCTCTGCTTCGACAACACGATTTTGTAACATTGGTATCATATTTATATCTGTAACAGAAGCCGATCCCCATATACATACACCATATGATATAAGTGACTCAACAAGTGAATAATAATAATAATACGTCCCAATACACTTACGGATTTCAAAGACGCAGAATAGTCCGAATTTATTTTCACAAGAGTTCTTTCCCCTGTGGGAAAATCTACCGATACTAGGCCGATGGGTTTGATTACATTCAAATACCGCTGGACTTAGGCGGGATCGAACCCGCAACACTCTTTCTTCCGAGCCACTCTGCCCGTGGTATAAAGGGGAAGAGATGGCTCTCTGCTATGCAAATTGAAGGAAATAACAATTCTCCTCGACCTTGTTCGTACTGTTTCATTAGCCGATGTTCGTTCCACCTTATTAAGATCCCGATCCGCTCGAAGTCCCTTGGGGAGGAGCAAGACACACGACCCGGCTCCTATTTGCGTTGCAAATGCTAGCTGCCTCACACTGGTCCCTCTCCCTCTCTCTCTCAGCAACAGATCATCTGGTGTGAGATGTTAATTCCGATAAAGAGCTGGCAAGATTGTGCGCAAACATTTCCCTGAAGACAAACTCAGCAGCACACAAACACAGCGATGGAAATATTTAATGCACCGCCCTACTATTACATTGACAAAATTTACCTCAGGTGTGTAACCATGCGTTGTTGATCACACAGGAGGGCAAGGAAAAATCTCGGCGGACACACTGGCGTTAAATTAAAGCGTGAATATGTTTAAAATGCAATATTTCTATTTCTTTATTTCTTGTAATTGGCAACCTACCTTCAAATCACTTTCAACTCATTGAGAATATTGGACGGCTGTTAATAAATTAGTGGAAACGTAATCCAGACACTCGCAGGCAAATAAGATCTGGGATCGGTCAGGTGGTGTTATTGTCGATGTGTAGTGTGCACTTGACGGGCATCCAGTTGGGCGTGTTGTTGCTATGTGGCGTTGAAGTGAAGAGTATCTATTTCACCGCTCAACATTTCAAATTGTGATAAACTTCCGTGGCTTAAAATCGAAGTTTCTCCTAGCAAAAATGCATCAGGATTACGTGAAGTCTGTGCCGGGAGTGCATGACCATATAGGACGGTTGAACTGTGGGTTAAGGCATTTCATGCGGGTCGGAGTGAGAATGCGGATTTGCATCGTATAGGTCGGACGTCCATTCCTCAAGAACATCGTGAGTGGTCTCGTTTCTGTAGACCATCGATGGACTGTCCAGGAATTATCCTTAGAGTCACACATACTGAGGAAATGACTTAACATGAAAAAAAGTGAGTTACGTTGTGTTTCATGTCAACACACCGACGTACAAAAATGGCATCACCTGGACAGATACCGCAACAAAGGTATTGCAGCGTATTGTCGCCACTGATGAAACGTTGGCACGAGCCTGAATTAAAGCGTCAATCGAATGAACGGCGTCGCCCAGGTTCACCACGTCCACAGAAATTTCGAGAGGAACCCAGTCGGGTGGAGCTTCTGCTGATTGTGGCATGGGACTACGCTTGCTGTACCTGAGGCACAAACCGTCAACAGTGACAACTATTGCCTATTTCTGGAGCGACATCTGCGCCCGACTATGCGGCGGGAATATCCACGTTTATTGCGAGATGACCAACCTATCGTGTTGCATGGTAACGCACATTGTCATATCGCAAACTATGTCAAGCTCATATTGGCATTGGGAGATCTTGAAACAGCCTCCGTACTCACCAGACATGGGTCGTTGCCACTTCGACTTCTTCCCGAAGCTGAACGAGCCCTTCCCAAGGCCTCCTATTTCCTGATGTGGCATCCGCACTCCGTCGCTGCCATCAACAGAGAACACCTTGCCAAAGTTCCCTAGTGGCTTCCCGATTATTTGGCAAAACATAATAGACTTTGCGGGTAATTACACTCAAGGAATGTAATGCAATTGTACTTGTTTGTTTATTAAACATTCCTACTATTTTCTTTACATCCCTCGCAGTACAAGAAATGAGTAGATGCCAACATTTTACTCTACATTTGTAGCTGTCAATACACTTTTCATGTAAGCTTTGTCTTTCTGCCAGATTCCAAATCGGGGCGGCAGAAATAAATACATTTCATTCTCTCTTAATTAATTTACTTGTAGAATATTCTTCTTTTTCGATCTCCGTGCACTTGATTTTAGTCTTGGAGTGCTGTTTTTGGTATAATTTCATTAGAAACTTAGTCGTCTTAAGAATCGGATGTTTTTTCTTGGTTTATTTCACTTTTTGTTTCAAAGAGACATCATTAGCGGCTTCATCAACTGAAGTGGCTTTGTTCGGTTTTATATAGGATTTTCTTACAATCTACTTTATATCCAATTGTCAAAGCCAGGCATTGATAGAATATCAAAGAGATAGACGTGGGAAAGTAGCGCCCGTGGCTTTCAGGTATAGTCCCAGCATTTGCTGGTGTGCAAATGGGCTGCCACTTGCTCGGTTGAAGAAAGAATGACTGTTCCGAAGTCATAGCGATTCGTCTCGAGTGGGATACCACCAGTAACGGGCCTTATTTTGCGAGCATCTTGCTTTTATGGATAATGTGTCAGAAAATTCCCTTTTGGTGTCAAACTTTACTTTAAGAATTGTTCTTCCCAAAGATATTATTAAAATGGATCAAAGAGGGGCGTTAGAGTATAGATGGTCGATGTGATCTTGCAGGCTGTGATGTGAAGCATTGGCGGATGGCAACGACTGAGAGACATATATCAGGCTCTCTTATCAAAGACGCCTAATCTCATCACATTCTAGAGAAGTGATCATTTCATTCGCGGTCGTTTCATGGGCCGTGAATCAGTTTCTCCCTTTTCGATCGACTGAATCGTACACTTGTCGACTCCGAATTCCATACAGAGGTCTCGCTACAATAATTCGTTTCATACGAATACATTTATTGTTAGCAATTTGAGTTTAATTTACTGAAAGACATGTTTACATTCATTTCATTTTCCTCCAAGTGATTTTTTACACTTTCCTTTGCACCGTCACAGACAGGTCTTATGGTGACGATGGAATAAGAAAGGCCTAGGAGTGTGAAGGAAGCGTCCGTGGCCTTAATTAAGGTACGACTCCAGCATTTGCCTGGTGTGAAAATGGAAAACCACAGAAAACCATTTTCAGGGCTGCCGACACTGGGCTTCGAACCCACTATCTCGCGGATGCAAGCACCCAGCTGCGCGATCCTATCCGCAGGTCCAACTCGCCTGGTACCAAGGTAAATCTGACTCATCATTAGGCTACTAATACCTGTATTGCTCCTTTTATTAAATGTATCTTTTTCTCTTGTAAATATTAACTGCTGCACTAGCACAGGTTAGTTTTCAGCTACGTCTGGTGTGATTAAAGTACAACTTCTGAATTTCCTTGGAAAACAACTTTACATGTTTCGAAGACATTATCTGTAGACTGTTATTTTAAATTACCGGAATGAAAAGCTTGGGAAGAAATCCTGGTGTAACTCTTCCACGCACACGTCTCGCAGATCCACGAAGTAAACACAGGTGTCGAGAAGAGCTCTCACCAAGAGCTGGGTACCACTTCATTAATTCAGGCCGTGCTCTGCAGATGGCAGAGACTGTCTTCTGGAAAGCAATCATCTTTATTAGGTTACCAGCACTGGCTTAGCCTTCTTCTTTCTTTACTGTTAAATTTCCGAAGTTTGTCTTGTTTCCAGGAGAGAGACAGGGAACTTTATATTTAACAATTGCATTACCCTCAAGTCACCCTGTTGTACCTACTTGATCTTTATATTCTTGAAGTGTTAGAACAATATACCTCCGAACATGAAATGCAAGGGCTACTTTTAATTAAGGACTGTTCGCAGTTAAAATAAGAACCACTACTTGTAAGGCTATAAGTTAATTCCAATGATAGGTAAAATACAAAATAAAATTAATTGGACTGAATTAAAATTACCTGAGAAATATTTTGCTTAATTACAAATTAATTTTCATGGAAGTAATCAATAAAATTATAACTACTTTGCAGAATGCCAGTGTGTAGGATATTGATGATGATGATTATGCTTGTTTAAAGGGGCCTAACATCTAGGTCATCAGCCGCTATTGAGGCGAAATGTAATGACCGTTTAAAAGTCCAAAACCATCCACTGAACAGAATTTAAAACGTGATGACGAAGAAAGAATGGATGGATATGAATTTATAAGAATCAGTGGATCCGATCCGGAATACGCCCCATTTCCAGATACTAGCGTTAAACAATAGCATTACTGACTAAGGGACTGCTTCTAAAGCACAATCCTGGATCGGTGAAGCTTGTTGTCTAAAGGGGTTTAAAATCCAGGTCAACGGCCCCTCACAATGGTACTTATCGCTAGGAAAGTAGAACCATGATATTTGTCATGTTGCGGTACTAATCAAAAGTAGCGTAGATTCGCGGTATTGCACGCATTATGGTACTAATCACAGGTAATGTAATACGCGCATGTAACGCAGACCTATGGTGTTCCTCACATAGTGGTATTAATCGCTGGTACTGTAAAACACACCCTGATTCATACACTGTCGCTACTAATCACAAACCTATTTTGTACCTAACAGAGTGGTACTTCTCGCAAGTAAAACGGGCCCATGGTGTTTCCTGCGTGGTGGTACTAATTACAAGTATTCTCATGGTACTAATTCGATCATCCCTTGTTAGCCCCTTTTAGTCGCCTCTTACGACAGGCAGTAGATACCGTGGGTGCATTCTTCGCCTGCGTCCCCCACCCACAGGGGATTGTGTGTTTGGTACGCGAGAGCTATTTTTATTTCGCTCAGTTTTCCCGGAAATCCGGTTAGGACCCCCCCCCCTATCCGCCACTTGGGACGCACAACTTGGGAGTATCACCTCTCCCCCTGCTACGCCAACGTAGTAGATTCGTAGCCGTAGGAAATCATTGACCTGTATATCGCATGGAGCTGTAATGATATCATCATCTCTAAAGTAAAATACACTGCCGGTCAAAAACTTTAAACACCCAGAAAGAGTGGTCCAATATTATCCCATTTCGGAATACATGCATACCATTGATGTGTGAGTAAATGATTATATTTACAAGGATCTGTAATGCGTAGAACGCCCACCAGAGTGCATTCGTAATGGCACCGTCATGTTGTTACCAGTCAACTTCTGTGTGTCAGACAGTTAAGCAAGACGTGCAGAGAGGACTATGTACTGTACGAAGCTACCGCGATACCTCGCATACGCGTTACACAGCCTATCCACCAATTGACACCATTTGACAGAGGCCGCCTTGTGGGACTGCATGAAGCTGGTTGGTCGTCTCGACGGATTGGGATCCTACCCCCCATGCGTCGGTTATCATTCACACCAGAACACCAACGCCCAGGAGGCATGGGCAGAGGACGGCTAGCGTCGCATCATGGCCAGTGATGAGTCCTGGTTCTCCATAATCTCAGTTGACCAACGTGTGCGGGTTTGGCGGCGTCGAGGGCAGAGGGAACATCCTTGATTTTATGAACATCGAGAGCAATGATAGATATAATAGGATAAGCTTGATATCAATGCAAATACTGGAGAGGTAAGAAGTTATCTCATTCAGGACTATTCCTCGTAAAACGGATCAAGTGATCTACTGGCCATCTCATAGAATGAGGGAGATGGAACATTTTGGATTAAAGCGCAGATCGGCCGGGTCCATGTACCCCGTAAGGATATATTCGATGGTACGCATATGTAAGAAGACACATCCACTAGCCCAGTGTCTACCAAGCGAGATGTTCGATAAACTTCCATCTTCATTTGCGAAATGACAGGTAAACAAGTGCTAGGGTATCAGACAAATGGGAGCGATAGTCCTAAATGCAGATCGGTGGTGACTCACCGAATGATTAATAGACTGTTTAGTGAGGGGTCTGCCTTGCAGGCTAGTGTAAATCATGCGAAATTATTACCATCTGGAGTCTGGTTGGATCCTTAAATAACCACCGAAAGTTATGCAGTAGTAACGAAACCCTATACACAGACGTTGCCAATGGCCGTAGCCGTGTTGAAACACCGTAAAATCTCCCAAGTTAAGCAACATTGGGCGTGGTCAAGATTTGGATGGGTTGCCACGCGCTGTTGGTGGGGGTAAGGGAATGGAGGAGCGGAAAGGAACTGGCCACCCTACCGCACATTAACTCCGGCGGCTCAGGCACACCTCTGCGGAGGTTCGGACCTGCCTTCGGGCAGAATACACCCGTACCTTATCTTACCTTATACACAGACGTTGGTGCTATATTGAGAGCTACTGGGCAGAACAAAGAGTAAGGTACTTTTCAGTTCCATTCCTCAGAGTCAGAAAATGCTGTTACATCACGAATGGCTCCACGAGTAACATACTGATATTTAAACACACTGCTGGCTGTCTGAACTCCATTAGTCAGCACTA
This sequence comes from Anabrus simplex, assembly GCF_040414725.1. Taxonomy (NCBI): domain Eukaryota; kingdom Metazoa; phylum Arthropoda; class Insecta; order Orthoptera; family Tettigoniidae; genus Anabrus; species Anabrus simplex. The sequence continues at coordinate 86,802,787 of NC_090277.1, read as the reverse complement.
CCTATATTTAAAAATCTTCTATACTGTCACAGGTAAAAATGAGTCTGAGACTTTTGTGGAAGCTACATTTTGTTATGGACTGTACCAAGAGACAGAGGCAAAAAACCTGCATTCATCAGCATCCAGTAAAAAAATGGAGGACACTTCAATATACAACACAAAGTAGTATTCTCCATGGAACGACCATTAATGTTGTGGAGTTATCCAATTTTCCATACGCACTTTATCAAATATTTATGCAATTATTGATGTAACATTTAAAAAAAGGTAATTAGTACCATGACAAAGGGGTGAATTATCAGTCCACTTGTGATCAGCGACAAGCTTAATTGAGGTGCCATTTTAAATTTAAATAACATTACTTCGAGGGTAAAGACCATTAAAAACTGAACTGAAAGTTGTTTTTGTTGGTGTTGTTTGATGTGAGCGGCTATTGGCTTTGTGTGCTTTACGAGCCTGAGTTGATGGAATTATCGGAGCCGGAATGTTTAGGCGTAGTTATGTTAAAATGCAAACTGTTTAGGCTGTAAGGAGAGTCGTCTATAGGTCATTCCATGTTAAGAAAACAGTATTGCTCTTATGACAACAGGGCTGGCTCTGCTCAACACCATCACGAGAAAAGGGCAGCACATAAATTCGTGACATTCAGTATTTAAGTTCAAGACAAAAAGCGGAAGATACTGAGTTAAAAATAATTATCATGAAGTAAAGAGGACGGGGTTTTACAGGGGCTGTTTTGGTTTTTTATAGAATCAGAGGTAAACTACGGCACATAAAAACCTCAGAATTGAGGTATAAGGCAAGCTGGGGGAGAAAATGGACAAATAATTTTGATGGGATGAATTTATCAATTTTAGCTCGAAACATCTCTCTGTTAAAGATTTCTTTTTGATTGATGTCAACTTCCTGCATGTCTTTTCTTGTTTCTTCTAATCATTTAGTAGTTGTTTTTATTTTGATGATGCGGTTAAAGATTTTCTTTGTTAGTTGACCGTCGTTCATTCATAACATTTAAGTCTCCTCTTACATATGGTGTCTGTTGTCTTCTCTGTCTGTCTCCCTGTACAGATCTTCATTATCCTTCTTCCTTCATGTAGCATCGTTTCTTATTTTGGGTCTTAAAATCTTCCTAAAGATTTTCTTTCTTTCTTCTCTAAGTCATGCATTTCTCCTTTCTTATTCAATATCTGACATTCTGAACTTTAAAGATCCTCTAGTTTTATAACCTTGGTATAGTGTCTGATCTTTGCTCTCTAAGATATCGTTCTTTTATTGTATTTATTATGTACTAATCTATAGGCTAACTCCATCTTTCTGGCCCTTCCCTTATTTGCTTCTTTATCAAACCCATTCGGCTGGATCCATTCACCAAGATATTTAAATTTATCCGACCTCTTGACTTTCCCATACTTTGTTTCCAGATGCTCTGTCTTTTCATATGAGATCCTGAGTCCTGCTTTCTCTGCAATTTTATGTAATTTTTCAAGCATTATTTGGGCTGCATCTTTCTGTCCTGTTAACAAGTACCAAGTATATTACTATCGGATTAGAGAGCAATGGTCTTAAGGCGGTAAATGTGGTCCCTGAATACGTAAACAGAACCTCGGCGAATTAAAGTAATTTATAAAGTACTTGGTAAGGCCGAATCGTTTAATGAAACCAGCTAAGAATTAATCGTTACTCCCTATCGCACCTATCATTAAGCCAGTTGCAGTCCTGGACTCGATATGGTATTTTTCTCGGAAGTATTTAACAGTAGGTTTGTAGATACACCTCCTTTCAGAGTCAACAGGGGCTGCCTGACCGAGGCGGCAGAGGCGTGCTCGGTTCGCCCGGAAGGACGTGGGTTCGAATCCCCGTCAGGAAGTCGTAAACTTTAAGAAACGAGATTTCCACTTCCGGAGGTGCATATGGCCCTGAGGTTCACTCAGCCTACACCAAAAATGAGTACCAGGTTAATTCCTGGGGGCAAAGGCGGCCGGGCGTAGAGCTAACCACTCTATCCCATCATGTGCCACTCCTCCACTCCTCCAAGGGCCTTCATGGCCTGTACGGAGGTGACTTTGCTTTTTTTTTCAGAGTCAACATTTCAGTCTGAAGACATTTGAGTGAAAATGCGTCTCTACAGCAGAATAAGAGGGAAATTAATTTGAAACCTCCCAAAAACCATAAAAGTAGTTACTGGGACGTACAGCAAATAGCATTGTTAAATAAATTGAAGCATACATCTCAAAATATTAAAAAACATAGGCTCGCAAATAAATCATTCCAACAAATTAAATCTAAACAATTCATTTCAAAATAATAAAATGTAATAAGTTACATAAAACACGAAGCAAAAATTATATTGCGAATGTCTCATGAGTAGTCTGACATGATATTTAAAAATAATGACATAGAAATGCATACGAAATTTATAAAACTATTTTAAAATATTGGCAAGATACATTCTAATACCCCTTAAATAAAGAAATGCAGCATGGCCATTCATACGTGTATTGCGCGTCGCATAATGTACGTAGACTCGCTAGAGATGCCACTACTTACTTTACACTCTGTAGTTCGAAGAACGTAATTTCCTTTGCACCCTTCCTTTTAATGAAGGAACTTTAAAATGACGTTTCTCGTAAAGCGTACTGACAGCACACACTACGGCCACTATTTTTATAACCTTGAAAGACCGTACTTCGTCCGGTCACATTCGTATTGTCCACACTTACATTAGCAATTCCAGCGTCCCGAAAATATTAGTCTGACTTTTACGGCAATTTTATGTCAGCTCTAAGAGTCGATGAATGTCTCATTTTACAGTTCCTGGAAGTACCCGGGCCTTATTGATTCCCGTCTTCAACGAGAGTACAGACATGGCCAGTAACAATGAAGAAAAAGGAATGAATAGAAATATCGCCATAGGTAAAGCAAAGCCATATCTCTGCAAGAAATTAACGCCCTTGGAGTAGAAGAACTTACAGGCTCGATATATTCAATCTCAATTAAAATAACACCAACGCACTGTTTGTTAACCTAGCGTTAAAAATTTAGCAGCATGTTAAAATTATTGCGTGGAAACTGTTAACTAACACGGTGTTAACTCTCGCAAGAGTCACGATCAGTGAGAATCTAGAAGACAGTGTCAGAACCATGCACTTTTTGAACGCGTTCCGGTGCGCTTTTGTTTAAAAACAGCTGTAAACCAAGGCGCGCGCAGTGAACATTTATTAGAATTTTTTGTCTTGACCGTGAATCTCCTGTTGCTCTATAGTGAAGTATGACAAATGTCAAGATGCCATGATGGGAATTTCTCTTCTTTTGGAAATTATTTCCAAGTATATAACTAGTATAGAAAGTAAGCAAACTAATGGATCCCTGCTCAAAGCGAAAAGTGACGCTTGGAAGAAAATTTGTAGTGCGTACTGTACCCGAAATGGTCACATCCATTCCAATCTTTCCTGGGGGAATGTGTGTCGTCCTCACATTGTGTTCTTTGGACCACACGGTAATACTGGGGAGTGATAAATCTTTCCGCCCGACGTCTTTGGACAACATGGAGGGGAATAAAACGGACAAAAATTAAACTATAATCTCTCTCTGTGCCCTATAAGGAATTGGGGAAATCAGTGAGCGTGGAAATCTCTGATCGATACGGGTCAGTATGGAACAATAAGATTTTCACGCTCACCTATATCCATAATTCCTTTTAGGGCACAGAGAGAGATTATAGCTAAATTTGGCGCCCAGAGTGGGTCATGATATGTACCCGAAATGGTCGCATGTATGAATCCATCCCAATGTTTCCCGGGCGCATGTGTGTCGTCTTCACGATGTGTTCTTTGGACCGCACGGTGATATATTTTTCCGGCCGCCGTCTTTGGACAACATGGAGGTGCGCGAAACCATACTTCGGTCCCCACAAATCTCTACGGCAAACGGCTCGGAAAACACACCTCTCAAAATGTAACGTCCATCGTATCGTGAACCGCGTGCGCTTGAAAAGTTACATTCCAATACGACTTCATGCTGTCAATGAAGACGATGTGAATCGGAGAGTTCAGTTCTGTGAATATTGTACTTGGCAAAATGTGGAGAAGACGCAGGGTTTCCACACAAAATTGTCTGGAGCGATGAGGCCACCTTTAAATTAAATGGCTCAATTAATAGCCTTATTTGTACCTTTACTTACTCATGTTACAGTTGAACACCATGTAAACTTAAGGGGTAAAAGCGTGGTGTGGGATATCAGCATTCGGCATCATCAGGAATTGTAAACGGTCACAGTTACCTAACCTTTCTGTAGGAGTCCGTCGGTCCACACCTTGAAGTGATGTATGGTGATGACGACGACATATACTTTCAGCGAGATGGAGCACCTCCCCACTACCATCGCGATGTAAGACCTCACATTGATGGAGGTTATCCAAACACAATGATTGGACGAAGGGGTAGCATTGGATACCCTGCGCGTTCCCCACACCTCAAGCCAATGGACATTTTTTATGGACATACCTCAAGAACAGGGCTTATTGCACAAAACCAAGAACAATTGATGCACTAAAATTGGAAATTAAAAAACAGTGTTGCTAAATTCCAAATGTACTGTTTCGTGACGTTTGCGAATGCATTGGTTCGCGTCTTATCAGCATTGTCTGGACAATAGCGGCCATATTGCTTTCTTTTTTTTCTATTTGCTTTACGTCGCACCGACACAGATGGGTCTTATGGCAACGATGCGATGGGAAAGCCTTAGAAGAGGGAAGGAAGTGACCGTGACTTTAATTGAGGTACAGCCACAGCATTTGTCTGAAAATGGGAAACCACGGAAGACCATCTGCAGGGTTGCCGAAAGTCGGGTTCGAAACGGATATTTCCCGGACACAAGCTTCCAGCTGCGCGCCCTTAACCGCACGGCCAACTCGCCCGGTGGTCATTAATTTGAACATTTTCGAACTTGATACTTCTGCAATTCAAGCCCTCAAACTTGCCTCCATGTCCACAAATAATGACTTTAAAGTCCTTCTAAGTGTTATTACATTATTTTGATACACGGTGTACATGTACGTAACTGTTTTATTCCGATGAAGCTGTCTTATTTGGAGAGTGTAGCGCAAAACGTTTGACACGTTGGGCGCCAATATTTTTTGAAAATTTTATCTGTGGGACGACACTTTACTTTTATGTCCACCGGTGTCCCTTATGGCACTCAAGGCGTTAAAAATAAAAAAAATACAATTACATTTCCACGCTGAAAGATTTGAATAATTCTGTTGATTCGTTTTGTATTTATTTAAGGGAGTGGATTTGTGAGCTTAATTTTCAACGACTACAAGGATTTTTCAAGGCCGCACAACGCTCCTGTTCAAAGAGTAACATACATATTAGGGGCATGGTACTTAATTCCCTACTCTTTATGCAACTCTTCCTACTGAACTTAAGTGCGCGCTAGAAGAAGCCTTCTACTCTTTGAAATCTAACCTGTTACTGCATGGAAACACGTCCCCTAGTTACTTTAATTACTTATTTAAGATTGTAGTTATTCGATAAATACTTTACAATGAGATCCAGATTCTCGTTATATATGTACAGATGGCACCGTTCTCTAAATTTAATTTTCTTCCCCACCATTGTGAAGTTAGGAAGCAGATGAAAATGAATAATAAGGGAATTTTCGTTTTGCATATTTACACAATTTCGGAGAAAGTACTGAACTTTAAAATCGATATCCTGTAAGTTACATCATCAGCGACTAGAAGACATCTTCCCTGGCTCTGTTAATATTGATCATAGATCGGTTCCTGCTTTATTAATTTACTGAATGTTAATGATCATTCCTGCTTATTTAGAAAAACGTTTCTATTTAACTCTCTCCAAGCTACAGTATTCGTTTTATTACATAAGGCCAAATTGTTAAGTCCAGAATTAAGTTGGCCAACGTGTGATATTCCGTGACTCTACAAGATGTTGAATGTTAAAACATGTTTACCTTCATTACTTGATTAATGTTGAAGAATCAGACAATGCAACTTATAATCGATAGTAGGGTTAAAGTGCGAGATTAAACCCAGAAATTTTAATTTCACTTTTTATAAAATATTGCCACCTCTAATATGTTTAACATCACACAGACCCAGACAGGCGATGATGGGGTAGAAATAAATCAAGAAGGAAGGAACGAACGAAAAGAACTGACCATGCCCTAACGTACATCTTCAGCATTTGCCTCGTTTGAAGATAAGAAACCAAGGAAAACCATCTTCAGAGCTGGCGACAGAGGTTTCGATCTATCTCTCACACGCCTCGAATCGCACGAGGAGCTCACGCAGATAAAATCCGTCCGTCCGTCCGTCCGTCCGTCCGTCCGTCCGTCCGTCCGTCCGTCCATCCATCCATCCATCCATCCATCCATCCATCCATCCATCCATCCATCCATCCATCCATCCATCCATCCATCCATCCATCCATCCATCCATCCATCCATCCATCCATCCATCCATCCATCCATCCATCCATCAATAATTAAATAAATAAGTAAATAAATAAATAAATAAATAAATAAATAAATAAATAAATAAATAAATAAATAAATAAATAAATAAATAAATAAAAAATAAAATAAATAAATAAATCAATAAAAAATAAATAAATAAATAAATAAAGAAAGAAAGAAAGAAAGAAAGAAAGAAAGAAAGAAAGAAACAAACAAACAAACAAACAAACAAACAAATAAATAAATAAATAAATAAATAACACATTCCACGAGGTATTCGAAATGAAACCGCAATAAAAATAACACGTTTCAACACACAGCGAAAGTTAATTATTGAGCTGTTGGTGTGGAAAGGATAGGGTAAAACTAATGACTGTGTTTGACATAAACATAGCGGACGCACAATATGAATTGAATATTCATCTGAATAGGAGCTGGGAGCTATCTGTGCCCTGGTAGCAAATCGGACGCATTTATATACTTTTACATGACTACGAGGTTTGGGCATTTACATTTTATATTTCCTAAGCTCACCTAATTATTTCATGACCACAAATTCATGTTCATATATGGTGTACTGCCCGCGTGGGCTAAGGACAGATGATAGTTAATTGCTATCATTTTGCAGCCTGCTTTGGGCAAAATTGAATTTTTTTGCTTACAATTTACTTTACGTCGCACCGACGACACAGATAGGTCTTGTGGCGACGATAGGATAGGCCTAGGGATGTAAAGGAAGCGACCGTGGCCTTAATTAAAGTACATTCGCAGGATTTGCCTGATGCGAGAATGAGAAACCACGGAAGAACATCTTCAGGGCTGTCAACATTGGGGTTCCCGTTCGTTAGAAAAATATATCTGAATAAATCAATGAATCTGATTGCTCTTCTCCTACTCAATTTTTATCTGTGAGAGTTGATAGTATCAACTTCCTCTCATATGAACTGACTTCAAAGGCATGACGATGAAACCGCTACAGCCGCAGAAACATTCCGTTCGATAGGGTTCCACATGGTTCGTAACTGGGTCCGCTGTTGTTATATTTGTAGGTCATTTCCAGCATCTTCTGTGATATTCATTAATCAGGGCCAATCGTGCGTCAGTCCTATATTTTTCGGTTCAGTTTTATTTTGCCCACTCGGTACTTATGATTCATCGTTGTTTGCTTCTCTATTAGAATCTGTCTCTGTCAGATATTCTCCCTCCAGTGAACACCCGTTACACAAAGAACATCATAAACACGCTTGGCCAACGTCCAATTTGGTGACGTGTGTTTTACTAACGAACGTTTTTTGACGATATCTCATGGATTTGATTTTATAACACGAGGTGTTAGGCCACCAAGGGAAAACACTCTCCTTAACTTCAGTCCTAACACACATAATGTGGAGAAATGAAAGCTTCAGCCCCTGGTTGGTCGATAACCCTCCCTACATTACGTAATTAATTTGCGGTCTACGCTCCAGGAGCTGCTCACTCGCTACACAAAGGAATGTTGTGCTTTCAGTTGAAGGCCTGCATACTTCGCCTGAAACTCGTACGAACCTACCCATCATTGTGGGGAATCTTGTTGGTTTCCCATTCACTTAATAGGTTTCGAACAGAATATTCCTAGCCTTTGGAGGATGAATGAATGGACTGATTTTGAATTTGGACAAATATTGTTTGCAGCCACAGTCGATGTTAAATATTTCCTGTCACCGGTGCAGCCAAAGTGTAAAGGACATTGTGAGGGCTATATCCAATAAAGTTGGAGAAGACAACATGAGTGATGGGTAAACAGGCCGGCAGCGGGCGGGGGCAGGAGGAAATCTCTACCATGCACTCCTTCAAACTCTATCCCCAGGGGGTATGAGATCGATCCCTGACCCTCCCACACCCCACAACAACACTTCCCTCCATACAGTGTGTAATTAATTTGCGGCCGTGATGGTTGGCTGGTTGAGGTTTTCCAACCCCTACCCTCGTTCACGCCGGTAATAAATTCACAGTCGGGGGATTATTCTGATACCCCACCCCCACATATACTATCATTACCAGTAGACCAGATCACCAGAGTGCCATCACATTTAATAGGTAGTCATACCAATTATCACTTATTGCCTCTATAACATAGCGACACACACTGTTAATAAAGTTTTTACTTTATTTCTTTACCGAATTACTCTCATTATTAATTAATATAGTTTCTTTTCGTTACGTCATCAATACATTTAATTTCATTCATTACCGGATGAGCTGGCCGTGCGGTTAGGAGTGCGCAGCTGTGAGCTCGCATCCGGGAGATAGTGGGTTCAAATCCCACTGTCGGCAGCCCTGAAGATGGTTTTCCGTGGTTTCCCATTTTCACACCAGCCGAATGCTGGGGGCTATACCTTAACTAAGGACGGCCGCCTCCTTCCCATTCCTATGCCTTTCCTGTCCCATCGTCGCCATAAGACCTATCTGTGTCGGTGCGATGTAAAGCAAATAACAAAAAAAAATCATTCAATAATTTAATTATCAATGAATTATTTAATTAATGATATATTTAATTCAATTTGTGTTCATTTTATTTAATCTAATGGATTACTCTTTGTTAATACCGACCGGAGTTGTCGCGCTACGGCTATAGAGCAAAGCTCTGAAATCTGGAAACGCAGGGTTCGGACCCCATAGTCGGCAGCCCTGAAGATGGTTTACCGTGGTTTCCCATTTTCACTTCGAATTAAATGCCGCGACAGTTACCATTCATCGACCATAGCCGATTCCTTTAACCTCAGTACATATTTTCATTCACTATCTTTCATTTAATCTTCATTAGTTTATTAACTAAGGTTGGCGTCGGGAAGGGCATCCGTACGTAAAACGTGTCATATAAATTACTCTCGGCTATTCCACGCTCCCGTATCGGGAAACGCGATTGACTGGTTGACATATTTAAATTTTTATTATATTTAATTCATTTCATTATTCTCTTTCTTGGTCCTTTTACCGTCCCGGGTAGGTTCTTCTCTGAGACTCAGCAAGGGATCCCACCTCTACCGCCTCAAGGGCAGTGTCCTGGGGAGTGAGATTATGAGTCGGGGATACAATTGCGGGGGAAGACCAGTACCTCCTTCAGGCGGCCTCACCTGTTGTGCTGAACCGGGGCCTTGTGGGGGAAAGGAAGATTGGAAGGGATTGGCAAGAAAAGGGGGAAGTAAGCGGCCGTGGTCTTAAGTTAGGTACAATCCGGGCATTTGCTTGGACAAGAAGTAGGAAACAATGGAAAACCACTTCGAGGATGACTGAGGCGGGAATCGAACCCCTCAATTCAGTTGACCTTCCGAGGCTCAGTGAATTTCGTTCCGGTCCTCGTACCACTTCTCAGAGTTTGTGGCAGAGCCAGGAATCGAACTAGGGCCTCTGGGTGTGGCAGCTAATCACACTAACCACAGAGGCGGATACATTTTATTTTATTAATTAAATATTTTTAACTTTATCTCTTCACTACGTTCATCAGTTCACTTACTGTTTTACAATTTGCTTTACGTCGCACGACACTGGCAGGTGTTATAGCGACGATGGGATAGGAAAGGACTAGGAGTGGGAAGTGAGCGACTGTGGCCTTAATTAACGTACAGCCCCAGCATTTGCGTGGTGTGAAAAGGGGAACCATGGAAAACCATCTTCAGGTCTGTCGACAGTGGGATTCGAACCCACTATCTCCCGAGTGCAAGCTGATACGTGTGCAACCCTAAACGCACAGTCACCTGCTTGGAATTTTTGTCACATATTTACTTATGTACTTCATTATCCATGTTATTGTATGCGTCTTCTTTGCCTGTCGGAGCTGGAATACCCTTCCTTACAGCAACAAAGGTAATGAAGTGGATCATCATTATCATCATCATCATCATCATGTTTAGGCATGAACAGGTTAGAAGGCACCTTTTATAAAGCGTGTAACACGCTCTCTCTATACTGCACGTTACTTTTGCTATGATATTTGCATATTCTTTAGGGGTACGTACTATTAGAACCCCTGGATATTATGCTACCTTCGCTACATTACTGCAGAGCGGGTTTGCCTACCAGCCAAATTACAGTAGTTTGTATACTAATAAGAGGCCCCACCTGCATAAATTGCGGTTGGGCCCCTCAAAGTAATCGTATACAACCTATTAATAAGACACAAATTTAATAGCCGCAAATATAAACAAAACTTTAATGCAAACTACACCCTTTTAATACAGTAAATTACTTACAGAACTATTTAATAGATTTTATTTTAAAAATTAAATATTTGATGATGATGATGATGGTGGTGATGATAATGATAATGTTTGTTTCTTAAAGGGGCCTAACAGCTAGGCCATCGGCCCCTAATGATATGAGATGCAACGAAATGAAAATTAAAACTTCAAAATGTATCCACTGAATACAATATCAAATGAATGGTGATGAAGAAAATGAAGGTGAAACCAAAAGCTATCAGTGGATCCCATTCAAAATGTCTTAATTACTGGAATGACACGTGTTCCGGAGTTTGTGTGGAACGCAGAGATGGTGAAAAAAGGTGTGGGCTTGAATGGGTCTAACTACAATATCAAGAATTGAATTAAAATTGTAAAAGTTTATACTTTTCTTTTAGAACTTGAAACTTAACAATTTTTCACTGTGTGAACATAACAACATATCAGGTACAACAGCAATCTTGAAACAAGACTAGGAAAATCCAACATTCAGAACTTTAACAATTTTGGGCTTTAAATCCCTACTTTACAGTGTCAGAGATACCGGATCCAGTTTAAAAAACCTTTGCTTCAAACTAAGGAATCATTTATCCAAGAGCAGAAATCCCCTTAATTCAAGAGGACATGCTCCCTCAATTACAATTTCAAGCCTTCCAGAGGCATCCTTCACAATAACAAAACTTGAAAAGAGCTAACGGGCACTCCGTTTGTTCTAGCCTACTCGAGGCAACATCAAAAATATTACACTCTTCGGCCTTCCGTGGTCCAATTTACAAATTAACACAGGGGTATCTCGTACTCAACCTATAGGGCCTTCATGGAAAAAGAACAGATTAGATAACTCGCCCAAACACAAAAGGAATGTAGGCGTACCCTACACTCCAGATAATGAAAGATAAAATCCTACCGGGCTCTTGGCTGATGAAACTGGGGCTATTCCCACACTACTAAAGGGCCCGTATGGAAATAACTTTAGTACATTACAGAAACGAAAGTTTGCGAAAACGTAGCTACCTCAAACCAAGTTGAACGGGAGCTCGAGAGGGTAACTCACTCTCTATTCCCGATTTACGGTTCAAGATTTTATGAAGTTTTTACATTAGCCGAAAGAAGATTTTCATTTTAGAAAAGTATTGTTACATAACTAAAGATTTGGACCTTCCCCTCGAATTAAATTTGCGGAGGTAGCAAGAAAGAATTATGTAATGTGGCCATTACCTTGTAGATGTTCTAGCTGCCGACGAAAGAGGCCGCCCGCCTCCTGCCTAAATACACACACTCAGATATACTACGATCAATTGGCCAGGAAACACAAAAAGCCGCAACTTATATACCCTCAGGGAAGGTTCGAGATCATTCAAGACTAATCAGGACACACTCTCTTTATTTTATTGGTTAAGTTCAAAAGTAACCACTCAACATCGAACAAGAAGCCTGTGATAGGTTGAAAATTAATTACAGAAATTGTTCATTGGCCAGATTCAAAACTGGCGGAAAGAAAAGGAATTATTGCCAACCCAAAAATAAATGAACATAGATCAGTTATGGAAAACCTAGGAATATGAAACTTCTTTAAATTATAAGTTCTTTCGCCTTGCACCAGGGTGCATGATCATAGTTTTTAGTAGAGTCATCTGTATAAAAATGTCCAAACTACTTGATTTATAGCAAAACAAAACGAGGAGAAATTCAGTCAGTTCAGTAAACTGCACAACAAAACAATTACTTAATTTTTCAGTGGTGACGTCTTCTGATTAAATTTCCAAGTTCGTGTAGTTTCAATTTCACTGTTTTACCAATAGAGGAGTTCATTTAGGCGCTAATTTTGAATGCGCGGCGTTGAGGTGTACCTCCCAGTACAATACGTATTATGTATCTAAAGAATCCAGAATCCAGGTCACCAGCCCCTCATAATGGCAGTAATCACTGGTAAAGCAGAATCACGGCTCTGCATTGCTTGTGAGTACTACTCCAATTATGTGCGAAACACTATAAGTTTGTATTACGTTTGTCGGGATAGAAATTCAACATCAAATTCTATCTTTTGTCTACTGAAACTGGGACATGCGGCGTGTTTTCTAGGATGCAAAAGTATGGATTTCACTGAACATCAGTAGGTAGTACCCCTTCATATTCCAAGCTGAGGAGGCTAATTTCAGTGAGTCTGTCTTGGGTTATATTATTTCATAATTTGTACTTGAAAAGTTCTAGTTCGAAAACGATCGGTGGAAAAATGAGTAACAGGAAGAGTTCGAAATTGGTGGAACCCCGTGCAAGAAACTCGGGCACTTGCAGCTACGATTGAGAGTTACCACTTCTAATATCTTTGTTAATTCAATGAAGCGTTAATGGTAATTTCTTTTTTCTAGTGCGTTTTGTGAGAGAACGTGCAATTCGTGTCACAAGAAACGCCTGTCCTAGACTCAATAACAGGATAATAATAATAATAATAATAATAATAATAATAATAATAATAATAATAATAATAATATCAATAATTACCCGGACTCCTGAAGAAGCCAGGCACGCCATCGAGAAGCTTCACGAGATTGCAATCAAGACTGGGCTCCACATCTCCTATGAAAAAACGCAATGCATGGACTCCCAGTGCACACACCTAACATAACTAGCGACCAAATATGCCAATATTTTACAAGTCAAACAATTCCAGTACTTGGGTGAAATTATTGGTAATTCAGGCAATGAAAAAGCAGCCAACAAAATGCGCGCAGAAAAACTACGTGAAGCATACCTAATCACCTGGAAATTCTACAATAAAAAATCAATATCTACAAAAGCCAAACTCCGACACTACCACGCTGTTGTCCTCCCTGAGGCACTCTACGAAATTGAGACATCACCACTCACCATTAACATCAAGGGCATTGAGAAAATTGAACGACATATAGTGAGGAAGATATTCGGGCCCAAGTTTCAAGAGGGTATATGGGTGCGAAGAAGTTCGGAAGAACCCTATGCTTTAACTGAGCGATTCACTTCAGTCGCAAGCAAACGGCGTAGGAAATTTTATGCACATTTAGCACGAATGGATGATTCACGACTAAGAAAATATTTCTTATTATCAATGGAAACCGACAAACCAAAGTTCGCTGGCTAGTGGATGCACAAAAGGACCTCGCAGAAGTCGACGTTGATCCAATGGCAACCACAAGGAATACATACAGACAAAAGATCAAAACCCATAAATTTGCACCCACGAATCCATCTGACGAAAGCTTGAAACTCAAAAACTCATGGACACAATAAAGACGGTAGGCCCATAGTGACAGGATGAGAAAATTTTGGGAAGATAAGAAGAAGAAGAAGAAGAAGAATAAGAAGAAGAAGAAGAATACCAGTCCTCCTTAGGGGGCCTAAATGAATGTGTATAATAATAATAATAATAATAATAATAATAATAATAATAATAATAATAATAATAATAATAATAATAATAATAATCCTGGCGGCATGTAGTGTTTACAGTGCGATATGTCTTCTGGTATGGGCAAGAGCAATTTGTTACTTTCATTGACCTGCCTCGGTCTCATTCTTGACTTTGAAAATATGAAAGTGACTGAGGTATGAGTGATGCTAGTAATACCAATCCTTATGTAGCCAGTTCCTGCTATGAATGGTGTGAAAATTTCGCTAATAGGGTTGGTTGGTGCCTGCATTTCAGTGGGCTTGGTAGACTGATCTGTAATAGCAACTTCTGGCGCGGTGAGGAAAGCAACGGGAAAACTACCTCACTCATCATTTCCCTAGTACGTATCTTCAGTGACGACTAAGCTATTTATGACAGCTGTTGGCGGAGCTGTGGAGAATCAAACCAGCCTTCGCGCTGAATACCCAAAATATATACAATAATAATAATAATAATAATAATAATAATAATAATAATAATAATAATAATAATAATAATAATAATAATAATAATAATAATAATAATAATAATAATAATAATAATAATAATAATAATAATAATAATTGTAGCTTGGTAATTCAAATCTAACAACGAATTGTAAAAATCTTCTTCATCCCATTCTACAAAAGCATCCTTATGTAGTCATTCCCGTTCCGAATGGCATTCGGATAAATTAATTAATTAATTTATTTATTGCACCCAACTGCAATGCAGGCCTCGCAGACCCTAATTATCTCGGCTCTAATGATCATCAACATTATGAGCGGCAGTCGCTATCAACTTACAACTGGAGTTAAGATTTTTCCAACTTTCTTCACAGTTTACGATCATCCGCCAGCTGTGAAAAATTGCTGCCTTGATCTCATTAACCCTCTTTGTGTGAAGTCTGTCTCGAGGGTGTTTCTTACATTCTTTTCACTTAGAGGAGCTTTAAATAACGGTAGTCCACAATTAAACTGACTGTGTTCATCTGGGAAGTAATGATCGTAGGAGTCTGAAACTTCGCAGATATGCTAACTATAAATGCGCTCACGAATTATGCCATAAAAAATATTAGTTCCAAGCCTTGCCCACAAGGTGAAAATAAGCGCTGCAGGGTCTGACGTCAGAATGTTCTTCCGCTGGGATTATGTTGTGTGACTTGTTTCAGGAATAACCATTGCAATCACCTCATTCGTGGTTCGTTCTCGTGACCTGTTATTTTTTATAGTGAAGGACTTCCTGGTGCAACACGAGATTGCAGCTTTGTAAAACGCAGTTGTGACCACACCGTTATTTTCTTGCAACATTTTATTTCGTATGGCAGAAAGAATTAAAAATATAAACATATTCTGATGCATTGGCAGGAGAGAATATTCACCGGCATTTAAGCCCTTCCTTCTTAAGTGCTATTTGTATACTAAGATGAGGGGGAGGAATGTCAGAAATTAGCCCTTCCAAAGGTGTAGACTGGATGTTCCCTGATATAGTCCTCATTGTGTCATTCTACTGAGTGTCTATTATCTTTGTGTGAGCATAAGCCATACTGGACTGCGATATTCAGCTGCTGGGTAACGTAAAGCAGGAGCTGTTGTTCTTAAGGTAGATGCAGTTGTACCCCAGTCTGTTCCTGAGAATTTGTGTAGGATCTTGTTACGAGTTTTGACCTTTGCAGATGTTCTGTATCGGTCAACGATCGATCCAATACAACACCATGATATTTTGGATGAGGATTGATCTTCAGTAGTTGTCCAATGAATTGTACTTAAGGGCTGTAAGTTGCTTGATTACTGTTCAAGTGAAAGCAGATGACCTCCGTTTTGGATATGTTTGATTTCAATCGCCAAGTAGTGAAGAACTTATTAAGTCTGAAGAGATCATCTCTAAGCGTAACTTCACTTGTTCTAAAATCACGGGAATGTACAGTTGTAGCAAGGTCGTTGGCATATATAAACTTTCTAGTATCTGTGGAATGTAGATCTGTCGTCTATGAGTTGAAGAGCAACGGGGAGAGGACTGAACCCTGCGGTAATCCACAGTTTAGTCTATAAGACCTACTTATATTACCATTTAGATGCATTTCAAACATTCTGTTGTATAGCATGTTGTTTAGTATTGTGGCGAGGAAAGGAAAACGCCGCGGTGAAATATATGCTGCGAGAAACTTTCAGTAACGATCTCATAATCTCTGGGCATTTTCCAGATGCGTGAATTCAATATTCCCCCACCTAAATATATGTGATTTCTTGTTGTGTGGATATTTGAAGGGTGGTGTCTATCAGACACATATCACGTCTCTGCTTGATCTAAAGGCTAACATACAACGACATGTCGCTCTGATTTCACCCGATATGCTGAGGTCAACTGTCGACCATGCCGTGTTTCCGAGTTCCGGCCATATCGAACAGTGTTGATAACCATAAATCCTATTAAATTTACCAGAATCGCCGTTATCTTGTGTACGATCTATCCTGGATTTTTTGCGACCCTACCAAAGCTTACAGCGCCATATTTTCGCCTGGTGGAAAAACTTGGAACTAATGACTTTTACGGTACAATTTGCGGGTGAATTACCTAATTAGCACATATAAGACATTTCAGACTCCTACGATCATTATACCCAGTGTTATGCCGCGTTAAACATCGACAGTTTAACTGTGGATACCCGATACAATATTTATATAAACAAACTCATTCACAGTAGGCAGACAATTATTCCCCGGAGGTGAATTCCTTGGTCATGTAGAATCGGCGCCTGTGTTCTGAAACCTGCTGTAATCTATATTTGGCTAATACAACGAACTCTGGCTTGGATAGCCTAGAAAAGAACAGTAATCTTCTGGGGCTAAGCCATAAAATTGTCTCTCTTCTAGACGGGGATTACCACGATGATCGGTATGCAAACGAGATAAATTTAAACTCATGTGCAGATATGGAGTGTATTGGGCTCAATTACCTATCTCTAGAGCGGAGCTTTTTTTATTTTTTATGAATGTGATTGAAAAATGCACATCGAGCATATCGATCAATTGGGATTCGTTTACAATGTGGGCGAGTTGGCTCCATCACACATACAAAGGCAAAATGAATAACCTGCTGATCGCATGGTTCAAAAGTGAACCGATTTCTGTTTGCTTATTCTCATTGTGCCTAGCTTGGCTGCTAAAACTCAATCGATCCCAATTCTCCGTCATATACTGGCTCTTCACTGATAGCATTACAACTGCAAACGTTGAAGTACAGAGTGGAACAAAAGTTTCATACAAGGTTCCTGTTAAGTAATTTATTCAACATTGTTTTTCTGTGCATTAAATAAATAAATAAATAAATAAATAAATAAATAAATAAATAAATAAATAAATAAATAAATAAATAAATAAATAAATAAATAAATAAATAAATAAATAAATAAATAAATAAATAAATAAATAAATAAATAAATAAATAAATAAATAAATAAATAAATAAATAAATAAATAAATAAATAAATAAATAAATAAATAAATAAATAAATAAATAAATAAATAAATAAATAAATAAATAAATAAATAAATAAATAAATAAATAAATAAATAAATAAATAAATAAATAAATAAATAAATAAATAAATAAATAAATAAATAAATAAATAAATAAATAAATAAATAAATAAATAAATAAATAAATAAATAAATAAATAAATAAATAAATAAATAAATAAATAAATAAATAAATAAATAAATAAATAAATAAATAAATAAATAAATAAATAAATAAATAAATAAATAAATAAATAAATAAATAAATAAATAAATAAATAAATAAATAAATAAATAAATAAATAAATAAATAAATAAATAAATAAATAAATAAATAAATAAATAAATAAATAAATAAATAAATAAATAAATAAATAAATAAATTTCACCAAATATGATTTTTGTCCACTTTTTAGCTACAGGCTGTGGGTAATGGCTGTAAAAATATCTTTCACGTCACATGGGTAGTTCCCGACAATCTGGAGTGAATTTGCAACCTTAAATTATCGCAAGGAATAAACTGTCATAAAATATAACCAGTAACTAAGAATGTAACAACAATCTACAATGCTCATTCACTGTTGTCCAACTGGAATAAGTATTTTTGTTCAAACTATAATGGCAAAAATGCGGCTTAATTGTTACGGCCGTGAGTCTCCCCTCAGCACCGTAATACGAAATGGAGACGATCGGGTTCTAAGATGAAGGTTTAAGTTCAAATTACATAAAACATTCTTCACCCCATGGAATGCCGCTCATGAGTTTTCAATTCGGATTTTTATTTCGCGTAGGAACTGCAGCACGAGATATTTACGCACCTTCACAAATACCGGTGGATTGAGCTGGGTTTGAACCCACCAATTTAGGCCTAAAAGGTCAGCTTTTAACCATGAGTAGAGCCCGAATTTTTATGCATTAATACGGTAGAATGAAATGAAAAGTTTCTGAAGCGAGCAGCAAGTACAGTCTACCTTCACAACGATTATGCTATGGCGTTTGCATAAACATTAGGGATACGGCCCATCAGAATTCCTATAATTTATGTTACTCTTGCTACATTATGGAAGAGCGGGTGGCCGACACTTCCTATTAACCAAATTTAGTTTGCAATCTAACCTGTTATGCATGAAAATCCGGGGTTTGCATATGAGCTTTCCGGCCTTACTGAAAATCTGAGATTAGACACAGACGGGTTGCGGGCTCATAAGTGGTAAGTACCAAGTATTTCAGAAAATGATCTGAAGAAGTGGAAATCTTGTGCTGTATCAAGTTGTAGTACATTCCAGTGCTGCTCTGGTGCACTGCCACAGTTTGCCTAAGGAAGGACGGTGCCGCATATCGGGCACATTCCTGACACACCACGAGAATGTGGCCTGGGGCAGTGCAGCTCTACAAGTGTGTCTCACAGTCTGCATAGTTCGCTAGCCACCCACCACATTATCCTATTGATCACACTGTCTCTACTTCGGCTACAGTCTTCACCGGGAAACAGAAGAGATTACCTTTTTGACGACACCACCTACATAGACAGATTTTCAACGGTGGTTGCATAGGAAAGGTTTAGGACCAGAAAAGCAGCAGGGGTGATCCCAATTACTATAAAACATTAGAATTTACCAGAAGGGTAAATTAGAGCCCATAAAATTCCATACTCTGATCGCATCTCAAGAATGACAGTTTTCAATTATACGAATCCAGTAGCCATCCGACTCCGGAAAGGAGATTGTAACACGATATGTTTCTGGGCTGCGCCTCTCAGAAATTAGCGTTAAAAATTTCCGGACACCTTCGTAACCACGGAAAACACTGTTCGTCTATGTACACCAGGTCAGTATCGTCATCTTCTCACTGTGCGCTTTCTTCCTGGGAATATCTCGTACCAAGTGAACCACGTTCTGCTACCGAGTCCAGAATTACAATACTTCAACTAGCCGGAAAACGAACCCAGGGCCTTGGAATAAGAGACAGACTTGGTACGCCTACACCACAGGGCTAACACCCTAATAATGATAATGATAATAATAATAATAATAATAATAATAATAATAATAATAATAATAATATTCACAGGAAGGGCTCACGGACAAGCTCGAATTTCAGGAGAGAAAAATATCGAGGAAGGTAGTGGGAGCACTGAAGAAAGGCGACGAATACAAAAGTTGACGCAAACAAGAGATCTACAAATACTGTAAAAAATCAGGGACGTGGCCAGGAAGAGATGCCTAGAAATTTTATGGACACGTCTACAGGATGCATCATTCCAGCTTGATCAACCAGCTTATTGTTCACTGAATATTCAGCGGGTCTCGAGTTCGATTCACGGCAGGGTCGTGCATTTTATCAAGATGTGGTTAACTCTACTCGCTCGGGGACTGGGTGCTTGTGTTTTTAAAAATACATATTCTCTTCGTCTACATACAACATATAACACTTCTAATCACAACAGAAACACGCAAAAATAGGGACTATATTCCTCTGCACAGGATTGCCCTTAGGAAGGGCATCCGGTAGCAAAAAAATCCAAATACACATTGTCAACTCCGCGAAAATAATAATAATAATCTGAGTGGATTCGCTACAGACAACTATGAAACAAATCAGGCAGCTTAATGCACAGGCAGTGAAAGCAGGTGTTCGGATCTCCTTTGAGAAAACTCAGTTTATAACAATTATAAAGGAGGTACCGAACAAGCTAAATGTGGAACAGGGAAAAATCAAGCGTTCAGGAAAGCTTCAATATCTAGGTGAGTGGACAGACCCCAACATGTCTGAGAAAGAAGCCTTCGTATCACGCATGATTAAAACGAAAATGGCATATCATGCCGAGTTCAGGCACTACCGCACCGGGGTGCCTTGCAATGAACAAAAAAGGCATTATTGAGAAACTTGAGATCAAACAAAGATTTTGAGGAAAATCATGAACACTTTCTATGGTGAATTAGTAAACGTGGGAAAGCCTCGGGTATATGCTTGTAAATAAATAAGAAAGGAAATGATAAACATTTTTGAGGATGTAATATGATGCAGTATACTTTCCCACTATTATCCGTATTGCCCCAACTTATAAGATGTGTTGTACTGAGAGATATGTCCTCCTCAGTGGTCACTGTAAATTTATGCCAAAGACACAGGAAGATGTACGGGGATAATTTTATCTGTGAGCTGTATTTGTGGACATATCTCGTTACAGAACTCATTAGTGATAGCGAAGGTGCTCACTAACCCTCTGTTTATAAAAACAAACTTTCACCCTGTTCTCTTTCCCTAAAGAGACACAAGGAGGACGCTGCGTTTTTGTGGAATATTAATTAAAGAGCTGCAAGGTAACAGACATACATGTGGTGATGAATAGCTTGGGACAGGCTGAACTTGTGTCTAAGCCCACAATAATGATCTTGTCATCCAAAGACGATTCTGACGGAGAGACCTGGCTTCCTATCCCAATATCCGTGTTGACAAAACATCCAATTGTCAAGTGAGAAGTTCGAACTATTCAACACTTTCTTATATCATACATTTAATTATGTATAATTTTTAATGTAATACAGGTTACGTCTCCTGTGGAACTCTTTTTCCGCATAAATGCGGAACTACCAGGCAAATGGACCAATCTGAGACAAGAAACCATATCCTGGAAACGATCGAGTCAAAAGATAAGCGAAATCATACTCATTTAAGTCCATTTACCTGCAAAAGTTTCACAATCTGCTCCATTTAAAAAAATGTTCGAAATGGTGTCCCCTTTCGAATATCCCCGGTGTCATTTGAACAGTGCCGCAGGCAGCGAGAATTCTTGCCATGAGATCCTCTTCAGTCTGGACAGGTGTCTCATATACAAGGCCTTTCACATGGCCACGCAAGGAAAATGAAGAGGATTAAGATCAGGTGAACGTGCAGGCCACGAAACAGGGCCTCCTCTTCCTATCCACTTTCCAGGGAATGTCTGATCCAGGTGTTCACGAGCGCTTAGTCCAAAGTGAGGCGGGGTTCCATCATGTCGGAACCACTTCCGTTGACGAAGGGCAAGTGGAATGTGTTCCAGGAATGTGGGTAGTACATCTCTTAGCACCACTGTGTATAGTGCTGCATTTAGCCGGGGAGGACGATTAATTATTAATAACTCGAAGGTTTTCGGACTACGGTTCCTTTTCTCAAATTGATACATTTGCCGTTCTCCATCTTGCGTGAAAATTTGTAACATCATCACGGATAAATCCTGTATACAGACGGGAGTGGGGATCGTAAGGTTCTGTGGAATATATGAATAATGGCGCATAGGTTGACCAGGTGTAGGACAACTGTCAGCCATGGAATCCTTGTACTACATTATGCCTATCCTCAGAGGGTAAAATCATGTTTACGGAAAACCCTCAGACTAGTCCCTTAGATTGTCCACAAGCAATTGCCAATGTTGTTGGTGATGCAGGACAACAGTCGCCTCACCATGTGTGAATTTTGAAATCTCATGTTCTACAGCGCTGGCAATGTCGCGCCTCCCACGCAATGGTTCTTTCACTTTGGGGATGAGGTCAAAATCTCACGGAGACATGTCCGGTGAATATGGCGGCTATTCTAGTACTTGCCTTGTCGCATCCATTCTGCACGGAGCCTGACTCACTACTGCAATGCCATCGATCGACCTGTGCGTGGTATCTGTGCAATGCACCGTTATCTAGTTCTGCATCCTTGTACTATGAGTGTAGAAAAAGATCTGTGCCTCCTTGGTTGGGATGAGAACTCATAATTGGCGTATTACAAATACGTAAGTTGTAGTAAAATTGGGGTAGAATCAGTCAAATCAACCTGCAAAGCAAAGCCATCTCCGTAGAGGCCATGAAGGCCTTGGAGGGGTACAGTGGTTAGGTCTACGCCCAGCCGACTTTGTCACCAGATATTAACCTGGTACTCATTTTTGGTATAGGCTGAGTGAACCTCGGGACCATGTGCAGCTCCGGAAGTGGAAATCTTGTTTCTTAAATTTTTCGACTTCCTGACGGGGATTCGAACCCAAGTCCTTCCCGATGAATCCAGCACTCTTTTAGTAACTCGGTCAGGCAGCTCTTGCTAATAAAAGTTAATTAGTGTTGTATATATTTACATCCTGTGTGGCATAATACATCCACGTTATCACCGAGACTGTCGTAAAAGATGACTAAGAGGGATCCCAGGAGCTTTCAGCTTGGGAGCGTGGATTGTCGACCACGGGACCGCCAGCTGACATTGCTTCTACTTGCTTCTGACACCCTCTTCTATGGCATAACAGCACGCTTTATATTCTGAGTCACGCCACACAAAACAAAGCGTTAATAACATAAATTTAAATAAAAATTGGCGGTAGGCTGTCAGTGTTGTAACCACCACAGTGTTTTGTAGACTTACTTATTATAATATATTTTATTCAGTAGGACGTCGTGCATTTGAAACGTTGATAATACCTCCGTGTGGTATGGGCCTGTGATACCATAAATAAGAGACCTAATTTACGAGTTCGGGAGTAATATCAAGAGTAAAACAAAGACTGGCCACGATGTATTCACAACGACAGCTAACTTCCAGCAGAGCTCGCGTGTCAACACAGCACCATCTTGTAACAGAGTATTCGTGTGACGTCACATATTTAGCACAGATTTTACCTTACTACGTAGGCTGATCAACGAAGAGAGAGACTGATTTTTTTCTGTAGCTTCCGCGATAGTTTCCCATCTGTAACATAAATATTTGAAAAGAGCGGGTTTTTATGTATAATGTGCGTAGGCTGGAGCACTCTTGTATGGGTAGGTTGGTAGTAATAATCTGTTGTGTAGACGCTACGTGCATTTCGCATAAGGACAGATTTACCAGCATGCAGTTACTTCACGTCAGCATTGGCTACACTGAGGAAGCACATTGGAAAGAAACTACCCGAGCTTAATCGAACTGGCTGGCGACTTCATCGTGACAATGTACGGCTTCACGTCGCAAACCAAGTCACACAGTTTCTGGCTCGCTTCAACATTACCTGCATACCACATCCACCTTATAGTCCTGATCTTGCACCCTGTGATTTTTGTTTATTCCCATTACTAAAGGCAACGCCTAGGGGCTTAAGAAAAGTGAGGCGATTCTCAAGGACCTGACAAAGAATGATGTGTTCAAGGACTGGCAGAAACGCTATAAAAAGTGCATTGAAGTAGAAGGAAACTACTTCGAAAAAGATCACGCAAACATTGAAATGGAGTAATAAACACATGTAAAAAAAGTCAGTCTCAGTATTTGTTGATCAGCCCTCGTACGAAGCGGTATTTCATGTAAATTACGCTTCAGATTTTCAACTTGTTTCTCCAACAGGTTGCCTCCTCTTTTATCTGTCAATTAAGACATTAAACATAACCACAATAAATAGATTTCATAATTAATCCGTATTATCAGCCTCAACAAGATATAAAGTTTTAGTGATTGATTGACACCACATTTACAATACAGTACAATATTATTCCTTTTTAACTTAATTTTTTATTGTTTAAAAAGGGACATGTTTCGTCTCTTGCTTGTGAGACATCTTCAGTCAGTATGAAAACTCAATGAGACTTATATCATTTAGTAATTGGCCTTAAGACAAACAACACGAACTTTAAAAAAAATGTGTTGGCTCTTTAACATTTTATCGATATGTCACTGTTTTTAGTGTTATGAATATAATGTGTTTTATCATTATATTTGAGGCTGAAGGTGTCTTCATTTAAAATAAAGTAAAAAAAAAAGGAATCATATTATACTCATTGTAAAGGTGGAGTCACAATTTACAATTAACTAATCTCATGTTTGTTCCGTATTGAAGATAACAATAAGTAAGATTATATTAGAATAAAATGTATTGTAGCCACCTATTGAATACAATTCACCGTTTGTCGTAATTAAATTCTAAGTGATTTGTATAAAACTATATAGGTACATGTTTCGCCCTGTTTTTTTGGGCATCTTCAGCCTATTGTCAATCTTAAAGTCAAGACCCAGGTCTTGTCTGAGTTAAATATTTGGAACCAATATATAAAAATTGGACCTTATACTAAGAATCTTCCTATTTTTTATGCCTTACTTTAGGTGACATGTACAAAAATTAGTATTCATGTAACAAATTTGCACATTTTTATAATTTTTGTACATATCACGTAAATTAAGCCCCCCCTTTTGTTATTTGTGAAGAATTGGAAGATTCTTAGTGTAAGGTCATATTTATATATATTGGTTTCAAATGTTTAATTCAGACAAGACCTGGGTCTTGACCTTAAGATTGACAATTGGCTGAAGATGCCCAAAAAACAGGGCGAAACATGTACCTATGTAGTGTATACAAATCGCTTAGAATTTAATCACCACAAATGGTGAACAATAAATTTTATTCTAATAGAATCTTGCTGAAGGTGGAGTCAATCATTAAGACCTTCTATCTTATTAAACATAGCCGCAAGTTAAATACTATCGGTGATATACGCGTTCAACCCAAACACTAAAAGTGTCTTAAATTTTTCTTTCCATGTACCCATTGTGGAGGAACGTAACTCTACGTTAAAATAAATATTATTCTTGCAGTACCGAGAATCGAACAGGATCCTATGAGGATGCCAGTTAATAGCACCAACCGCTACATTACAGAGGTGAATTTTCGAAGAATGCCCTGTTATATTTCAAATGGAATGTGCATTGTAACTCTTCTTTATTTGGGTTTAAAACGATCACAGTTGGTTCGTGTGTTTATTGAACTCTGGGGGTGCAAATGAGGCACAATACTATCCGTTACGTATACCTCTGCTCCAGTTAAATTTTTTACTCTGATTGGGACAACAATAAATAGTTCGATCTGGGTTGAACGTTTTTCAAACAATACATTTTATAAATTCGATCACTGAGGCGTTTGTTTGTTCGTACAATAAAATGTTGTGCAGCTCAAATCACTCTTGGCACTCACATTAATTCCTTCATGCCCCCTCTCTGGCTTATTTTCCCTGTTTCGATTACGTACTGTATGCTTTTATACATGCAGCTATTTCTTTGCAGTTAATGAGCGTATTTTTAAGCAGAATCAGGTTAGATCGCAATATTCAGGAAATATTTTTATCAGTTTGCTTTACTTAGCACCGAAAAAGATAAGTCTTATGGCGAGGATGGGAGAGGAGAGTGATAGAAGTGGGAAGGAAGCGGCCGTGGCCATAATTAATGTACCGCCTGGCTTGGCTTTGAACCCACTATCCCCTGAATGCAAGCTGATAGCTGATGATGATGATGAAGATTATGGTGATGCTTGTTGTTTAAAGGGCCCTAACATCTAGGTCATCTGCCCCTAAAGCTGATAGCTACGTTACCCACACAATGGATAATATGAAAGGAGATCAACTGTTATTTATATCTTAACAGATATTTTTATCGCAGTTCGAAGTGTTCCCGACAGAAGTCAAGCATCTCATTTGAAGAAAATAATTACATTAATAAGTATGAAATGGAAAATGGAACTAGCATAATAACTGACTAAGGGTATCTGCAATGAGAGGAATCTCTTCAGGAAAACTCAAATCAAACACTACAGCACAGTAATCAAACGAGAGAGTATGTATGCCACAGAATGAAAATTGGTGAAATCGAAGAGAGGGAGAGAAAAAGGACAGGACAACATTGAGTAAAATCCGGAGACAATATAAAACCGGAGGAAGGAGACATAGGAGGAATAAAGATCAATATAAGGACGAAGAATATGAAGGGATGTCGGACACGATCACAAAGAGGAGAATTACATTTTTTGGTCACATAATAACGACGGATAATAGCACATTGAATAAACGAGTTTTTAAACATGTTTACAAGAGGAAGAATGATAACCAGTGGATGAAAGGGGGAAGAAAAGATATGACAGAGACTTTTTCTTCCTATTTGCTTTACGTTACACAGACACATATAGGTATTTTGGCGACGAAGAGATAGGAATGGCCCAGGAGTCGAAATGAAGCGGCCGTAGCCTTAATTAAGGTAAAGCCCCAGTATTTGCCTGGTGTGAAAATTGGAAACCACGGAAAACCATCTTCAGGGCTGCCAACAGTGCGATTAGAACTCACTATCTCCCAGATGTAAGCTCACAGCTGCGCGACCCTGACCGCACGGCCAACTCGTCCGGGTAGACAGAGATTGGTATAACAGACGATATACTGTAATACAAGACAACAACTTTCAGAAGAGTGATACAAAATTTAAAGGGCTTCCAGGAGAAGGAGAAAACGAAATGTAGTAACATCTGGATACAAGAGAGGAGGAAACACTAAAATGAAAGGACAAAGAAATATTGTAAGTCAAGAAAAGAAGAGTCATGATGAATACATAGCGTTACATTCCATGGTCCTTAGATGGCCAAAATCGAAATTTTTATGTAAAACACAAATTTTATGTGATGGGTGTACTGACGACAGAATTGCCATTATCAAAATGCATTATCGTATTCATAATCACCTGTATTCATCCAGTCATCTAACAATGCTTCACTGTACCTGACAAGCATCTGGTGTTACTCCTATGGCTTATAGCGTTCGATACTGAAATGATCCAGGTATTAATTTCCATGTATCAGGAAGCTGGAGTGTACGTAACTGTGATTAAAATGCTTTTATGGTGGACTGATGTTGCGATAATAAACTGTGCATCGAACATTCTATTACTCATCTACACTAATATGATATGATCGCATTCCATTGAATTTTCGTTTACACATAGCTTATAGTGTACTAATTCTTTTATGTATTTTCCGATAAGGTAAATGTTCTGATAGAAGTTTTCAACAATTTCTTTCTTACATTTTACTAAGACGTGCTTTCAGGTTGCCAAACTACTGGGAGGAGATCAACGTTTCTCTTTCAATAACTGGAAACAAAAACAGCTTCAAAACAAACTACAACACAGGTGTTAATTTTGCCAAATTGCAGATGTTATTCCTAAGATTCATAAAACGTACACGTGGGAATGTCGTATGGTTCCTTTGTGAGTATTTAGTGGAGTATATATTTTCCTTTGCCTGTGGTAGGAGACGGATACAATACACGATTGTAGGTCATTCTTCCAGATCTACTTTTTTCCAAAAAAAATTCCCTATTCCCTTTAGTTCTAAGCATCTTTTCTCCCAATCCACATTTCCTATCCATTTTCCCCATTCTGTACTTCCCCGTGAAACTCTTATTAAATCTTATTTTCTACTGTTATTTCTCAAGGTTGTTTGCATCTCCATGTTTGCTGTATGTACTGATAATTATAGTTTCTATGTATTTCTTTAAGTTTTGATACTACAGTTCGCTAATTTTGATGGCTGAAATTATAAATTCACGTCGTAAGGGAAATATTTTACACATTAACGGATATTTACACTACAAATATTTGGAAAAGAATGGAAGAACTATTGGAACTCTAGACTCAAGAAAGAGTGTCTGAGATGAGCTGAAACGAAAAGTATTGGAACAAACATATTGGTTTTAGAAGATCAAGGCTGTCCAGAAGTTGTAGGCTGCCAGAATCCAAGCTTTTCCTCTGTAAACGAACTTCTAAAGAATAATTGGACAACAAACCCATTATAAACCCGCTAGAAATGGGTCATAAAATATTAAAGTCCGATAATAGGAACAGATTTTTAATATTGTTTCCAAATAGAAATAATACAAATAAAAGAATGATGTCATGACATGACATAACTTCCAGGTATTGATCACAATGTGAATTGAAAAATGTTTATGAAAAATGTACACACTTGGAAATTTGTTGAATCAAATACCTCGAAAATGTATGATTTGGGAAATTTGGCCGCAGGACATATTGTCTATTGGGAAACGCAAATTGGGAAAATGTCCCCCCCCCCAACGAAATATACTGAATCCATTATGAAATGAAAACAGACGGTATAAAATACCTACAAAGTAATAATTTTGTTTGTTTGTTTGTTTGTTTGTTTGTTTGTTTGTGATGGTATGAATTACAAATTCTCGTGAATGGTTGCTGTGTACTTCTGAGGACCTACAGTGTCTACGAACAGTTCGCTATGAAGTGCTGTGTTAAGTCTAGTGTAGGGACCGTGAAATGAAGTTGGTAAGAGTGAATGAGACCACTCCACCTTTTTGCACTGGTATCGTATACACACACATGAGATCAAAGGAGTCACGAGAGAATCTCATAAACTAATTATTACACCGAGCAGCAGCAGCAGACACTTAGCGCATTAAAGGTACTCCATGCGCTGCAGGAAGAAGCAATCAAGGGACCAGTCGCTCGCAGCCAAAGTAACACGATGCTTTTACCACATTCTCCAACAGACGTTCCGTCGGGAACAAAGACGATCATGTAAATACGACTCTTGCAGATATAACCTGAAGAGAAGGGATCTTCTTTTGAAAGTCTTCTAATCTAGTGAGAGTAACAGAACTTGGAGGGTTCTGATAGGTTGGTCCCCTAATGATTATGCAAATCTCATAGCAGAGCTGTTGTCCGGGTAGAGTGTAATTGTTATTCGCTTCAGGATTTTCGCTACACAAACTAGAATGAGGACGATGGGCTTTTAAAAATTACATTTCTACTTCATGGTATTTCTGCTGTGTAGTAACAAGAAACGAAATAGGCACGAATTTTTATTTATCATTAATAAACGTGTAATACTATATAATACGAAGCATATTCCCACGGATTTTATCTTGGTTATTAGATCTTATTCTTATTGCTTGACAAGTTAATGTATGGTACTAAAAAGTAGAGAATTAATTTTTTTGCTGTAAGCTAATTATATTCAAAACTAGGAAAGAAAAATGATCGCTCCTTTTGATTAGAAAATGAGTGATCAATAGAGCCCGAAAGTTTAAGTAGTAACAGGTTAGAACAGGTTAGTAACATTAACAGTTTGGCTGATAGCAAAAGTCATTCCGTAATATAGTGAGAAGAACATAACTTCCAGGGGTTCTAATAGCCCTAGCCAAATTAATTTATTTACATAATTATTTCTGGAATGTGTTCCTTGGTTCAATAAATCAGGCACTTTTAATTTTTTTGAAAAATGTCCACAACAAATGTAGTTATAAGGGTTTAAATTAAACACTGTATTGACTCGCATTAGTGCTCGTAGTGGTAGACAAAGGCAAACTTTTAATCTAATCGATCACATAACGATGACTAAGGAATGGATTGTAATTTTTAGGAATAAATAAAGAATATATTCTCATACTTTATTATATTTTATTTACTTAACATTTGCAGCTCATATTCATGGGATGTTTTCAACATTGAGTTGCTTGCCTGTGGATTTTTAGCACTGTGAGGCGTTAATTTAGTCCTCTCAAAAGGTATTTCAAGTCCACATTTTCTGTCATTTCTTTCATAAGGTTGATTTGTTGTAAGACAGTCTCTGTACTTTCAGGGAGAATTGCTATCTCATCAGCGAAGGCCAAAGAGTTTACATCAACCACTTTGTGTTTTGAACCTAATCATGTCTCATGATAGAGTCTTTCTTGCCGCATTCTTATTACAGTTTCCAGAACACTGTTGAAAATGACCGCGGAATGATCACCGACCCCACCCCCCACCTGACACCTGTTTTAATTTCAAATTCATGCGAGATCTCTCCCATAAATTTCGCCCTAGTCTTTGTTTGTGAATTAATTTGAATTATTCCAAGTGATAAAAACCCTGTGGTTATTCACAACGAATATTATATCTATAGGTTTCTATCATATTACAAAAAACAAATTCTGTAGAACTTATACAACACCAAACACTCGTTCTTCCCTTGAGAGAGTGTACATTAACACTTCGTTCGCAGTGGCTTTCAGGCTATAACCAGTGACACAGTACACGAGAAGCAGGAGGCAATGTTCCATCCACTCGCCTTAACGATCAGAATCCAGCCCCTATTATTCACTTACATCATTAATCTCTCCCAGGTTTCTTACACCCACACAGGATGCTGAAAGGATTAAAAAGAGAAAATGCTCCTCTATCTTATCGACAATCGAATTGCGATACTAGAGTGTTTCGAAGTTTAATGTGGGTAAGCTTTTTCCTCCCAGTCCATGTTTCTTTGCTGAGGACGCGAATCATTAATTACACAATGATAAAGACGTTATTTGTTGGTGTATTGAGCCGAATTATACCCTGAATACAGAGCTAGGAAGTGAACTGGAAACTAATGAGGTTTGGGGGTGTATAAAAAGTACGCGGAAGGTAAAATGACATATGGGGTACGTTGGACTTTGAGAAGACGTTAATTTATTCGCTTTCATTTATCAACTCTGATCTCCGTCTATATAAATCTGTATGAAGTCCGCTGCCTGTAATTTAGTTTATTTTGCCAATTTCTCAGATATTGATCCGTTTTAAGACAACTCAAGGCTGTTTTAGTTGTTTTTAGCTTCCGTGTCTGTCTGTTCCACCATCACTGTGAAACGGCCAGGTAGATCTCGAAAAAAATTCATATTTAGAGTATACTCGTCCAGAAGCAGGTTTTGATATCCATATGATTAAAAAATATGGTATAGACTTGGGATTTATAAGGGGATCAAACGAGTTAGTTGATATTTTTTTCATATACTATTGATTTTCTGTACAATGTGTCAACTAAATGAGAAGCGTCCCTTCATGTTAAATATTTTTATATACATAATTTCACTTACTCTTCAAATGACGGAGAAAATTACTGTTTTCTACTTGTTCCGTGCTGTCAGTTGGATGACAGACACCCTCGAAGACCGGCAACGAACCTACCGGTTACCATAACAACGTCTCTCTCTCTGCTTGCCGGCAGCGAAGTAACGTAATGCAATTTTTGTCATCATTCCTGTAAACTCGTGGTTGCTCGGTGGGTAGAAGGCGAGAGAGACGTGATACTTGTGGAATACCGTTGGAAACTGCAATAGCCTTCGAATACCACTAAGGATGGCTACCAATATTTCAATAGCACCGCGAATTGCAGCCCATTATTTCATACCGTAACGTGTTTTCTGGCATTTGCTACAATTGTTACTGTATTTCTCTTCTACTTCAGTTTTCTGCTTTAATGTGTTGCCTCTGCCTTTCCTCTTTAGGCTTAAAATAATAACACCATAAGTCGTCTTCTTATCTGATTTACCTAAGAATCACTGCGTCTAAATTTCTTCTCTGTTACCGCTTTCATAAATCCGTAACTAGTATCATCACAATTTAGTGAGGGATATTTCATTCCTACAATACATTCACAATATACTTGTCCTATCCGGCTGTCCTAAGTTATTAACCTGCCTACAATTAATGTCAAATTTCTTTCTTTAATTTCTCCGTATGGATACGAGTGCTAATCCCGAAACCTGGACACAATTTCCTTTGAGGAGACATTATAAGTTGTTCAAATGTGTAACATTTTGGCTCCAAAAATATCGAAAAATGGAGGCAAATTTAATGACGGTGCAGATCTTCGTTTCGGGTAATTGGGGATAAATGTTAAGTCGTATCACAAAACACATAACACAATCGCCGCTCAATTTGTTGAGATGTACAACTTTGGTCCCTTGACATTTTGTCGTGTCTCGATCACTTATACGTTAGATAGAGCTGCATTTCGCGATTATAATAAAAACTCCCCAACTCGAGTGACTGTCATTAGGAAAATAGGCCTGTCATTATCATAAAAACTCCCTAACTCGACAGTGAATGGCAGTAGCAAGTGAGCCTGCCGCTATAATAGAAACTCCCAAACTCGACTTCGAATATTAGTAGGAAACGTGGCCTGCCATTACGGTCAAAACCCTCTAACGCCCACCTTACATCGGAAACATCGTATGGGGACCTCCCCGTGATGTTTCTCGGATATTGCTAAGAGACATGCTATTTAATATAATCTTACTTACTGCGTGTACAGAAATTTACGGGTTCATTTGCTAGTTTTTAATATATCTGGGGGCAAAGCTGTACTCGTAATTTCTACAGGTAAGTTACGTGGTAGTTTTGGTAGAATACAAATGTGGGTAGTAAATGGTTGAATTTGTGTTAAACTTGGTTGTATTGCGTCGTAATTGACTTTTCTTAATTACAGTTGAACTTCCATTCCGAACCGGTCTCTTGTTTGGAACTATATTCCAACAGTGTACATGTTAGTACTGTAGTCAATAAAATGTTCTCAAGAAAAACTTCTGTGTTTTACTTCATTAAGCTAATTGGTAGTGATTAAGGACGTTCATTTTACATGATGCACGACGTTTATTATTATTATTATTATTATTATTATTATTATTATTATTATTATTATGCTCATCTGGTTCCTCGGTTGAGTATTAATCGTTTCCGTTTCTTGTTAATAGGGTCGTGGGTTCAGTTCCTGACAGGGCCGAGGATTTTTGTCGCGTCTGGTTAGTTCCTTATAGTGTGGTAATGCGTGAAAGGACGCATGCTGAAGAACTGTTCTTCAACGCTAATGTTCCATAGACTAATCGATTGTTTGTATACCCTCACACAGCTCCTTGAACTTTACATGGACTCCGGTTTCTAGAAAAATCGAGTATGAAATTAGTTTGGAAAGTGCCATCAATAAATGGTATCGCCTGATATGCAAGCAACGGGCTGAGCATTCTGGTAACTAAGGTTGCATAGTACTCTAGCAATTGGTTTGAGCCTCAGTCGTGTGGCCAGTTATTCCCTGTACCATGTGTTGGTGAGTAGATGATGCATAAGCAGCCTGACCTATATAACTCGCGCAGTGATAGCATAGTCTCACCTATTCTGCGATAAGATTCCGTACAGCGTACAACGTGAGTGTTTCTTACGCAGTAGTAATAAATGGCTTCTCATTTAAATGTTGCACATCTTATTTTCGTATGCTATATTTTCCTAAAAGCAGTTCGCACCGAAATTTTTAATATTCATGAGGATGAATACCAGAGAGTGAGCCGGAATATCTATATAAAAATGATCGTAATGACCGTGTGTCTGTACATTGACTATTTTGGCGAAATTATAATTCATTTATCCGTTTCATGTGTAATACTGACAAACTGTATATTTTTTAGCTTTGGTGTCTGTTTGTCTGAGTTCCTACAACTTGCAAACTACTGGGTGTATTTCTACCAAACTTGATATTTAGAATCTACTTGTACTTGGGTAGGTTTTAGGGCCAATATTGTTTCTAAATATCTGAAATGACTGCGGGTTTATAAGAAACCGAAACCGTGAATTTGCACTCCCACAAAATATACACAACCAAACTTAATGGAAATCAATTTCTAAAACTTTTTCTCATGTGCATCATTTTGAAACAATGTAATAAGGGAGATATAAATAACTATCAGTCTAACTTCGGGCGGACTTTTTTTAGTTTTTTGTCGATTTTTCTGTTTGTCCGTTTGTTGAGTTCTTATAACTGAGAAACTATGTATTTATATCAAACTTTATATATGTCCTTGGGTAGGTACTGTATTAGGGTCAATATTTCTAAATCTTGGATTGGTCTGGGGGTTTGTAGGGAGTCAAAACAGCGATTTTACC
This sequence comes from Anabrus simplex, assembly GCF_040414725.1. Lineage (NCBI taxonomy): Eukaryota > Metazoa > Arthropoda > Insecta > Orthoptera > Tettigoniidae > Anabrus > Anabrus simplex. Next base: position 86,768,671 of record NC_090277.1, on the reverse strand, counting down.
CTTCCAGAAAATATACATGACCAGCCTTAATGGAAAACTACCAGCCTTAATGAAAAACAATTTCTAAAAATGTTTCTCATGTACACCAATTCGTTAGGAGGATAACACGGGAATTATCATTAATGAACTGGTGTACAGGTTGTCATGTCATTTCATTTCGATAGAACAGATAATAAGAGAGGTTATCGCCAACGATTGGTTTCGTGGGTCTTCAGAAACTGTGTCACACCAGGTTTCAGACGAACAACGTATGTAACGGAGAAATAGGGAGAATTAGGCACAAATTCGGACCAGGAACTGTATTGTTCAATAAACTCTGTCATCTACCCCATTCTGTCTGTAATTCGCTCAGATTTATGGTACTTAACGTTACTGCCACGTACTTTCGTAGAATAATATCAGTTTAACGTGTCGTATTAAACACTTGAATACAGATATGAAACTTCGCCTAAATTTATTAAGAAAACGTGGAATCGATTGCCAATTCACGTGCGAATAACGAGGGCATATGCTAGTCATCACTGAAGACCGGTTTTTAGTCACTTATAATTTACAATGCAAACGTACTGAATCAAATTACAAGTATGCTCTACCGGACAACAGTTATGCTATGAGATTTGCATAACCATTAGGGGCCCGACCTATTAGAACCTTGCAAGTTATGTTACTCTCACTAGATTAGAAAACTTTCTAAAGAAGATCCATTCTTTTCAGGGCCCTGTTAATATCCCTACAAGTTACGTTACTTTTGCTACAGTACGGAAGAACCGGCTGCGGGCTAGTGAAATTAGTTTGCATTCAACCTTATTACTGCCTGAACATGCGGGTTCGAATCATAACACATCACAACGCTTGTCTACAGGATGAGGGAGAATTTTCAACACTTACTCTTTTCGGTTAGGTTTTACTGTGTTACAATCTGTTTTAAAATCTGATGACCCGTTCATTGAAGTTCTATGGATGTACGGGAGCGGTGTGACGAGAAATGGAAAGGGTCCAAAAGAAAGCATCACGATTTGTTGTGGATGATTTCCGACAAAAGAATAGTGTTACGAAAATGTTACAAACTTCGGGCTGGGAAGCCTTGGGAGTAAGGAGACGAGCTGCTCGGCTAAGTGGCATGTTCCGAGCTGTCAGTGGAGAAATCGCGTGCAATGACATTAGCAGCCGAATAAGCTTGAGTGAATCTTTAAAGGCAGGAAGGTTTGAAGAGCAATGGCACTCACTTTGCAAACATAGATAGTCCGGTGTTGAGGAACCCAACGTGACTACAGTACGTTGGAAGAAATCGGCCACCGGATTGGTTGTTTTGTGGTAAAGCAGAAATTTGCACTTTAAGGAGATTTGGAGAGGATTCTAGAAGCTCTGGATGTGGCAAAAAGTCCCAGAGGCTGTTCTTTTACAGTTTTGGAGCCATTGCTAGATGAATACCTGTCAATCTGACAAGGGATTCCGTAACTTCAAAAATAATAACAACCACGAAAAGTTTCAATATACATTCTGGCGTTTATTCAATTTTGAATTTATCTATTAGGTTTACCGGCCATAGCCGTGTTGAAACACCGGATCCCGTGAGATCTTCGAAGTTAAGCAACATTGGGCGTGCTCAGGAGTTGGATGGGTTGCCACGCGCTGTTGGTGGGGGGTAAGGGAATGGAGGAGCGGAAAGGAACTGGCCACCCTACCGCACGTAAACTCCGGCTCAGGAACACCTCTGCGGAGGTTCGGACCTGCCTTCGGGCAGAATAACCCTTACCTACCTACCTACCTACCTATTAGGTGTCGGCGTTCAACCGACCACTTTGAACCGTTCTTCATCTCGGAAAGTCCCAAAAGTCACGATACTTCCTTTAAAAATATTTCGTTTGTGCGCGTCCTCTGGTTGTAGGCCCATTTATTTGAGATCTTTCTAGACCTTGTCTTACCAGGGAGCAATTGTTTCTAGTTTTGATTCAAATATGGTAAAAAAAAGTGTTTTGTCCATCGTAAGTGATTATAGAAGCGATCCGTGCGTTAGCGCATGGTGTCCGTGATCTTCCCAAACTTAAGTTTACAATAACATCATCTTAGGAAAATGTTCAGCCCCAGATAAGAAAATTGTATTTCGATCAAAAGGCGAACTGCAGACCTCTATACAGATGGTTTCATAAATACTGTACGGAGGAAACGTTTTACATGTTTGGACACATTCTTAGGATGGATAATTATAGACTCACAAGAAAATTATTCAATGTAATAAATTCCCAAACCACGAGAATAACTTGGCTGAAGGCAACAAGAGGGAACCTAAATGAGTTGAACATGAGTAAAGACATCACGAACAATCGCAAAGTATTCAGAACCTCAGTAAATAAACACACATTTGTGGTGAAAACTAGCAGCAGGATTGGTACAAAGTGGTCATAAGAACGGAAGAGGCAACACAGTGAGTTCATGAAGAGATTTTGTAGAATAGGGAGGTGAAAGCAATCAAGTCAAATAAAAAGTTCCAACGCGCCCTACGAATGGGCATAAGGAAATAATAATAATAATAATAATAATAATAATAATAATAATAATAATAATAATAATAATAATAATAATAATAATAATAATAATAATAATAATAATAATAACAGAGGAAAAGGATGAAGAGATTTTGGGAAGACAGGAAGAATAGTTGTGCTAAATAAGTTCACACGCACTCCTTATTCGGACATAACGAATCAAAAAATAATAATCTCTTTTCTTTCTTTCTTAATCTTTTTGCCATCTAAGGTCGGTTTTCCCCCGGAATCAGCGAGGGATCTCACCTCTACCACCTCTACGGCAGTGTCCTGGAGAGTGAGACTTTCGGTCGGGGGATACAACTGGGAAGGAGGACCATTTGTCTGGAGGAGAAGTGGGAAACCACTGAAAACCACATCGAGGATAGATGAGATGGGAATGGAACCCACCTCTACTCAACTGACCTCCCGAGGCAGTGTGGACCTGTTCCAGCCCTCGTACCACTTTCCAAATTTCGTGGCAGAGCCGGGAATCGAACCCACTCCTCCGGGGGTGGCAGCTAATCACGGCAACTACTAAACCACAGGGAGTGACAGTAATAATATTCTGCGTAGAAGTTGAAATCTGGGACTTATTCAGAGAAAGAGGGACTTCGTTGACTGTGCCATACCTATCAACTGCAAATGTCGTACATAACTCGTCGTATATTAAATCGATATGGAGGAGAATCGCATTCTTTTATTTACACGCTTACTGTGGTCGACCTTTCCTCACCTGATGTCCCAACCGCGCTGCAATCAATCTACTATTTGTCTCAAGTTCCTATCTCTATCACGACACGTCTACGAGCGAAGATTATACATTATCATCAGCTATTGCTGCTCTCTCAACAGCCCCTCGTTAAACCTCAAGAAGTGGTTGAATGTTCAGCAGAAGTTACGGTACATTACATAGCTAGAACACTAATATGCTGTTTCCTTCTCATATTAAAACGGCTACGAACATGTTCCGGCTCTCGTATCCAAGAAGATACAGCAAAAAGTCTGATATTGGTCTCGTGGGAGAAATATCTTCAAGAAGAGCAGATCTGTCCGTTATTCTGTCACAGTCAATGAACCGTGCAGTCTAGGAACAAGAAGAGACCATTACCTGCGATATTAGATGCTTCCTTTGAGAGAAAGAACGAGTCAGTGTATGTCACTCGCATCACGAAACACACACACACAATACTTGTGGAAAATCTCTCTCTCTTTGGGTGATTTCGTCGTAGAATTCATCATTTGTTTCGTTTGAGTACAGGATCACTTGGTAAAAATCTGTCTCCCAAAAAGTGAACACCAGACTAACAGCAATGATTTCGTATAATAAATGCGAGTAATAATAATAATAATAATAATAATAATAATAATAATAATAATAATAATAATAATAATAATAGTAGTAGTAGTAGTAGTAGTAAAGAATGGAAAAATGAAACTGAAGGGATCAATATTGGTAAATTTGTCAAAAACAAAATTCACATTGATTGCCTCGCCTTTGCAGATGACCTAGCAATCCTCTCGAACAATAAACAAGAAACACTCGAGTACGTAGGAAAACTTCATGAAATAGCGGCAAGAACAGGTCGGCAAATTTCATAGCAAAACACATTATATGGGAGGTACAAAATCAGGATTTAACAACCATCCTCTAATCACTAGATTCGGGAAAATCTCCCAAGTAGATAAATTCAAATACCTAGGCGAAATTATACAACCAAACGGGATAAATCAGCAAGCAAGCAGAGATTTACAAAATGACAAAAAGCATACAAAATTGTCTGGAGCAGATACAACAAAAAATCTGTATCCAAAAACGCAAAATTACGACACTACAACAGTTGTCAAACTGGTGGCAGATCGCCAAAAAAAAAAAATACATCGAAAAACAAGAGAGGGAATTTCTCAGGAAAATTCTAGGACCTAAATGCGAAAATGGTATTTGGATCAAATAACAGAAAAAAATCACAGACACCACTAGCAAAAGAAGGTTAAAATTCTATGGCCATCTCAGTGGGCTGGATAACAATAGGCTAACAAAGAAAATACTAAATTTCGCAGTGTCTCTAAAAAATCACAACAAAGATCTTGAGGTAATTGGCATAAATGAAGAAATCTTGCAAGACAGAAAAAATCAGAAATTTCATAAACAAACACAAATTTGCTGATCAACCAGAAAGACAATCTACAGGATGGACGGAAGAACGCAAAAAGTTGCACAGCGGGTCCTTCCAGATCGCCCAATCTCAATCCAATCGAGCATTTATGGGATGCTGTCGATATTGGTGTACGCTCCATGAACCTCGCACCAACTACACAAGACCATTTGTGGGTAGCAGTACAAGATGTGTGGGCCTAGACCACTCCAGAACGATTCCAACACCTTGTAGAGTTGATGTCTCGCCGTATCGCTTCCATTTTGAGGGCTCGTGGAGGAGCAACTAGTTATTAACATCACAATTAGTGTATTACCATGAATTTTGGCCAGGCAGTGTGTTTATATACCTCTCCAGGTTCGGTAATAATAATATTTATTATTTACCGATGCACCTTCTTATGTCCAATTACTTTTCAAAACAAATGTAACTGCCTGTAGCGTGAAGCGGGATTCTGAATGCCGTAGCTGTACTTCTCAAGGACTGATGGTAGAAGTTGTTGGTTCTCATTACTCTTCCCGTCCTGTAAACGAGTCCCGGGACGTATAGACGCTCGTAATCACGTGTATCTTCACTATTGATCGTCCGCCCAGCTCGACAACAATGTCAGGAATGCGGTTACAACAATACAACTTCATGTCACACGCATTCCTTGCAGCAGATTGCTAAATAGCTTTCTAGATTAAAACATAGCTGAAGTTTTAACTTAACTAAATTAAAACTGTGACATTTTCTCTGCTCATATATCAAACAAGAATGCTGGAGTTTACCGCAAGATATTTTTCACAGCATGGCACGACTTCGTGGCAAGTTATTCAGGAGCGGTTGTGAGGATTAGAAGAATTTTAGAGAGCATATGTTGTAACAATGCCGGTTTAAGGAGAACGACAATTTTCACGTAATTGGAACATACAATACTGAAAGAGATGAAGACAACTTTTAACTGTATTTTAAACTCAAAAGTGGGGGAAAAAGCATATGCCATTCGGTTTTATTATTGTACAAAGCGAATGTTCGACTAATGCCTTCTAATGCATCGTACTTAAATCGAATAATGTGTATAATAATCAATCTCATCTTCAGCCTAATTTTTCTGTTTGTTCGTGAAAGTGGCAAGGGAGAGAGAGGTAGTACAAATAATAATGTTATTGGCTTTTCGTGCCACTAACTAATTTTACAGTATTTGGAGAAGCCGAGGTGCCAGAATTTAGTCCCGCAGGAGTTCTTTTATCTTCAAATACCACTGGACGAGCCAGGATCGAACCTGCCAATCTAGGGTCAGAAGGTCAGTGCGTAAACCGTGCGAGCCACTCAGCCACGGGAAAGACGAAGTACGATTCGGCAATCATCCTGTATTAATACCAAGTGGAGGAAATGATAGAAGGGCACAAAAGTTAGAAAATGAATGTATCGGTCAAAGAGAGACAAGGCACGAATGGTGTTAAATTGAGACACTCCCTAGACTTAGAATGCTCCAATTACATGGGGGTTGAAAAAGAGAAAGACTTGAATAGTGAAGGTCGGATGGGATTGATGAAAGTGAGGAGCCTGTCTTTAGTAGTGAAAGCAATGTCGGGACTCAGCTAAGGGCTCCGTGCTTGCTAACCGACGCACGCAAGTTAGTTCCATTCGGGCCCCTATTAGTAGCCTCTTACAACGGGCAAAGTATAGCGTGAAATGTATTATTCTTCTTTTATAGCACTTTTATCACACCTCTTGGGGTTGCGAGTGCAATCTTCGTCGCACATGTTGATTTGGCCCTGTTTTATGCCCGGATGCCTTTCCTGGCGCCAACCCTGTATGGAGGGATGTAACACTAATGCGTGTTTCTGTAGTAGATGGTAGTCTAGTATGTTGTCTGAATATGAAGTGGAAAGTGTTGGGCCGAACACAAATACCCAGTCCTCGGGTCAGAAGAATTAATCAGACGTGATTAAAATCCCCGACCCGGCCGGGAATCGATCCCGGGACCCTTTGAACCAAAAGCCTCAACGATGACCATTCAGCCAAATGGGTCGGACGCGGTGAATGCTATTCTACGAACCGCAAATACGAGCCGTGTTTTTCAAGTAAGTACCATTTCGATTTGGAAAAAAAAATGTAATGCGATTTTTTAAACAATTCCTTTTTTCTACATGTAAGCCTGTACCTTAAACTTTTTCTCAATATAAAATTCCAGGCACATTGAGACACTTCTCTATCGTGACGCCAGCTTTTGAATTCCATCCGCACAGTAATCTGCTGCCTGATATGCCAGCCACTGGCGCGCGGTCCTTTTGAGGTCATCATCGTGGTCGTCGTGGTGCTGACTTCCTAAATGCTTTTTGAGGCGCAAGAACAAGTGGTAGTCACTAGACACTAGGTTACGATTATACGGAGCAGTATGATGAAACTGTCCCCAACCAAATGAAGCGATGATGTCTCGGGTACGATTATCCGTGTGAGATCGCACATTGCCATGAAGTAAAAGAATCCCCCTTGTGAGCATTGCAAGACGTTTGTTTTGGATTTCGTGAGCACAACTTCCGATAGTCTAAGCATCCCTACACAATTTCACAAAAAGCACACCTTGAAATTTCAGCCAACTCTTAACTTAATGACGAAATCCTAAAGCATCTGTTTTCTCGAAACTTTTTGCATCGGGTCATCAGTATTGACCGACAGTCGCCCACTACGCTTCTCGTCGTGGACATTAGTATGGTCTTTAAATGCTCTAACCCATTTTCTTACCATTCTTTTGCTCATTAATCTTCCGATGAATTTCAACAGCTTTCACGCCTTTTCCATTTAAAAATCGAATCACAGCGCGCACTTTACACTCGACGGGACCGTTAATTATCAGAGGCATTTTCTGTACGCACAAACAAACGTAAATACGGGCGAATACTTCCGTAATGGCGATTGTGGCTAGCTACAAGTGTACATACTGAGCGCGCATGCTCTGAATGACCATCGAAGCGCTGCAGCGACCATATTTGGAAACGACACTTACTTTTAAAACATACTTCGTATATTAATATTATTAACTAGTCCTGTGCGTGCCTGTCTCTTATTCCAATGCCCTGGGTTCCTTTTCCTGGCAGTTCAAGTATTTTAATTCTGGACTCGGTAGCAGAACGTGGTTCATTTGATACGAGATTTTCTCAAGCTCTTAGTTACAGGATGACAGCGCACAGTGAGAAGATGGCGCTACTGACCTAGTGTACAGTGGTTGCCATGGTTACATTTCTGTCGGGAAATTCATGAAGCTAAATGAATATAGAGAATTTCAGCCCCAAAACATGTCCATGTTTTATTATGGTTATCAGTCTACAATACCTTACTTACCCCATTTGAATCATCCTCTTATAAATGGTAGTATTTATTGGGCGGCATTTTTCATGCACTATGCACATGAACATCCAGAGCTAATAAAAACAGAGGTTTATAGAGGCTTGATTAGTATCTTTTGAACTACATAATAACTTACATTCAAAATGTAAGCTGTTTAATCACGGGAACAGTTTAGTGTTTAGCGCGACGATTTATGGTTCCAATTTTAATATTTCAGGTTTGCAGCCAGTACGCTCTGTACCAAGGTCTGGGCTTAATTGGGCTCATCTGAACCATTATATCAGCGGTTAGTTTGCGGCAGGAAATTGAGCCGAAGGGTTTTACAACAGCAGCGGGGAACCCCATCGTAACGAGGCTATAATTCGTTTTGCAGCGGTTTGCGCTGCCATTGTTCAACACCACCAACAATACAGAGCTGATTATATTTGTTTTACCGACACAAAGTAGGTGAACGTTCTGTTGAATACAGAACACTTTAATTACTTCTGTGTGGACTAAATACTTCAGTGGAACAGCTGCCTGTCTGTAATTAACTTAATACGTTAAATACGTACACTTTGATCCTAAAAACCAAATAGAGCCACACAGATTACTTCTCATTTGAAAACAGGCAGTTGTTTATGTAAAAAGAGTTTCGGGTACCACGAGAACAATACCTAATAATACTAATGATACTACTATTAATAATAATAATTGTACCGGGCGGTACACCTCTACACCGTTTATTTAAAAGTTGCGCCAGTTGAAACTCCTCTTCTGGAGGAAGGTTGAACTTTATCTATTCTATTAATTCTCTACTTACTCAGAAGATGTCACCACATGGAAAATTTTGAGTTTTTGAACTGTGTCACTTTTGATGTGTTTTTGTTTCGCTTGAAGTAAGAAGTGCGAACTTTCTCTTCTAGAGGACACTACTGAAGATCAACAATAGTGCGACCTAGTGCGAAATCAAAGAACTATTTTGTTGGAGAAATTTTTATTTCAAGAGTTTGTTCTTTGTTAAATTTCTTTCTGTCATGGTTTAAGTTGGCTGTATACCCCTCCTTTTCCCCTTATTTTGGATCTAGCCAATCCCGAATTTCTTTAATTAATTTTCCACCAATAATGTGTTTCTTTTCCTCTATGTAGGGGTTTCTTTTCCCGAACCAATAAAAACTTTGAGGGAGGGTGTTTTATTTCCCCTAACGCCTAGAATCTTCCGCGAGAGGTTATAAACTGCTGATTTTGGGGTCTCCGGGCCACTTCTGTTCCATCTTTCAGTGTATTAAGTACATAGCAGGAGGCGGGAAGCGCCTCTTTCCTCGGCAGCGATCTACTACCAGGTAATGGCCTATTAATATCTTCTTTTCTTGCTAGGTCGGCAGTTTAACTCTCGCGGCGGGTTCGAAGCGTTTTCCATCATGTAACCTTTTCCTAAAATGTAACTACTCTTTTCTTCTATTCTCTTGTAAAGATACATTATGGGATAGAGAGTGCTAACCCTCTCGAGTTCCCACTCACATCGTCTTGAGGTGAACTTATTTTTTCTCAACCAATTCTCCCGTAATGTAATGTAAATTGCCATTAAGTCACCTCTGTAGTATGGGATTAGCCCTTGTATTAACGGCCTAGTGCCAAGTAGGTCTTAAGCAAAGTGTATTAGGAGTGCAAGTTCGCCTCCTCTCAAGTTGTATTTTGAGGTCATGTATTAATCTTTTCTCACCTAATAGACCTCAGTAGGTTGGGTATTTTACCCCTGTGTATATGTCCTTTGAGGACAACTTGAAAGTTGAGTTTGGTGTGGCCTGGGAGAGGCTTAACTTTAAGAGCGAGTGGCTCTTTTCTAAGACTGAGAGTTGTATGCCTCGAGGAGGCTTTGCTGTGTAATTTGGAGCAAGGGCTCCAGGGTTTGATTGGGGTCTTCTGCCCCTTTTGTTGAAATTGGTATATCGTAAAGTTGAGCTAGTCGCTCAAGAATTGTGTTTTCAGGGCTCGAAGCCCAAATTCTTTAATCCCTGTAATTGTACATTTCAAGTTGTATTTCGGCTACTAAGTACCTGTTCTATTTGTTGTTACCTAATTTTGAAAAGAAAATATAACCTAATTAAATTTTAAAATTTAATTTCTCTTTAGTAGCTTGAGACCTATTCACCACCCAGCACCTTCTTTCATGCTTAACTACCACAAAAACCCGGTAACAAGTGGTAGCAGAGCGTGGTTGAATGGGTCTCAATTTAGCCCCTTTTGACGGCTAAACATTGCTTTGATTCGAACTCTAATAATTGTCTCAGTTGCTGGAATTTTTTGAGTTTTTCAAAATTGTTCTGTCATCATGCCCGGCCCTCGCGATGTTCTCCTACTTAACTATTTGCGCAAAGAGGAGTTGATATACGAGTTAACTATCAGAAATGTGCAATCTGGAGGCACGGTTGCAATCGACACCAACAAGCTTAGAGAGTCCCTTGATTTGCCCATTTCCATCCCCAATTTGGGAGAGAAAGAAATTGATGATTCTCTTTCCACGATCGTCGAGAATATTACTGGGCTAGCATCTGTAGTCAGTTTTTTTGATGAAAACGATCCGTCTCCTAATCAAATTAAGCGTGTGCAAGGCAGGCTATATCACTTTTCAAATAGAGTTAATGATCTGTTGTCTCTGAAGGTGAATGACGTTCAGAGGAAGCAAGCTAATACGCTCCTTGAAACTATCTCTGAATTGTCTAGTAAAGTCACTCAATTGTTAACTGGGGAAGTTCCTCCCAAATCTGATCAGCCCACCGTTGTGAATGTAAGTAGTGAGGAAGATCCTGCTAAGGGAGAAGGCAATAGGATAACCGTTGCTGCTCAAACTATCTCTGCCCCATTGGACAACGAGTCTGAACGCCGCACATCGTTGAACAATGTACGTGCTGAATTAACTTCCTTGCCATTGAAACCTTTACCTACTATGTCGCCCGGGTTTAGCAGCTTGCCTCATCCATTGGCAATGTTGCTCAGAGGTATATCCAAGTTTTCCGTTAATACCACCAGTGACGTAATTTCATTTTTAAGATTTCTAGTGGAATTTCAGGACCATGCTCTTGTTTTTTCTCTTTCGCCATGTCAAATTTTGCAAATTATCTATCCGTATGCTATTGGTATTCTCTCTGATAAAATCGTAAGAGCCATTGCCGAGCAATCATCTATTGAGGATTTCCATGCCCATTTGCTAGCTAACTTCATCCCGGCTAGGGCCAGGTCCTCCCTGATTCAGAAGTACTATTACCGTGTACAGCGCTTGGATGAAAACTTGGCTGACTTCATCCAAGACATTAAGTTTTATACTAGGGTGTTTGCTCTTCACTTCCCTGAGGATCAAATTGTACAAGCTATTGTGGAAGGTATTTCACCATCCTATAGGTCATATTTGTGTTTCGCGGCGTGCCCGCAAACGTTCTCGGAACTTGAAGCATTGGCAGTCTCAGCGGAAGGAGTTAGATACGCCGATTCTTTGCGTGTCGCGAAAGAACCCCCGCCTTCCTTTAGTAACACTCGGCCTCCACCTCGCCGACCAGTCAATCCCCGTAAATGTTATGCTTGCGGGTCGCCTGACCATCTGCGGAATAAGTGTCCTCTGATCAAGTCAAGTGGGACAAGGAATGGAGCAGGGTCATCACAAGGCTGTTTTAAGTGTGGGGCCTTCTCACATATCGCCAAGAATTGCCCAAACTCAAATAGCACCCCCTCCTGCTCAACTTCTGGTGCAAATTCCAGCTATGCCAATAATAAAAAGTGACTAGTGGCGTCGGCTGAGCCGACTAATCCATCTTCCCGAGACTCAGCCCCTAGTAAACAGGTTGTAAATGCAGAGAACGACCAGCCTTCAAATTCATCGTTTGAATGCCCTAAAGAGTGTCTTAGGATTGCGGCGGATACCCCCGCACCTGTTCCTTTTCTTAAGATTGAGTTAAATAACGAGCCTATAACAGCTCTCTTAGATTCAGGCAGTGTTTGTTCCATTATTTCGGCTGATTGGTATTCTAAATTGAAATCTGTTTGTAAACTCCCTGACTATGTCTCTTCTCCTGTTCAATACGTTTCGGCTAATTCATCTCCATTAGAAATTCTAGGTTCCTTACTGGTCAAAATTCGTGTTTTTAAGTTTACATGGAAAGTTAAATTGTTTGTGGCTAAGCAATTGTCTTGCCCCATTATATTGGGAGCTGACTTTATTTCTCACACTGGTCTTGTGCTCGATCTGCAGTCTAGGTCGTGCACATTCAAATTTGCTTCTAGTTGTAAAATCCCACTATTAAAGTGTAATTCTGTGTCATGTTCATCTATTTCGCCTACCCAGGATGAGATGTTGTTAGACCTTAGACATCTACCTGAGGAGCAGGCTGATAGTATTCGCAAACTGTGTCAGTCGTTTCCCGAGGTGTTCTCTGATACTCTTGGTGTTACTGACCTTATTGAATACAAAATTGAGGTCACGGATTCTATTCCTGTCCGTTTTCCACCGTATAGGCTATCTCCACCTAAAATGAAGGCTCTGAAAGAAATCATCGATCAGATGTTGAAGGATGGTATTATTAGGCCCTCTAAGTCAGCGTATTCTTCGCCTATTTTTCTAGTACCGAAGCCTCAAGGAGGCTTCAGGCCTGTCATTGATTACAGGGCTCTCAATCGGAAGGTGGTGTTGCAATCTGTGCCCCTTCCCGACCTTCATTCTTGCTTTTCATGGTTTCGTAAGGCCAAGTTCTTCACCATCTTGGACTTGAATCAGGCCTATAATCAAATTCCCCTTGCCGAAGAGTCTAAACATCTTACAGCGTTTGCCACGGACTGGAATTTATATGAATACAACCGCGTGCCTTTCGGGCTCCCCACGGGGGCAGCTGTGCTCACTAGGCTACTAGATAGGGTCTTCTCCGACATCAAATTTGAGTACTTATATCACTACTTGGATGATGTCGTCGTATTTTCCGAAACCTTTGAAGAACATCTAGATCATTTGCGAGAAGTTCTCAATCGCCTTCGTAAGGCTGGGTTAACTGTTAAGTTGTCCAAGGTTGCCTTTGCTAAGCCCTCTATGTCATTCCTAGGGCATATTGTGTCACCTGATGGTGTAGCAGTCGATCATTCTAGAACACAGGCCATCCGTGATTTTAAACCTCCCAAGGACATTAAAGGTATCGCCAGGTTCATTGGCATGGTGAATTTCTTCAGGAAGTTCATTCCTAATTTTGCTAATAGAGCGGCGCCCTTAAACCTTCTTCGTAGGAAAGGCATCAAATTCGAGTGGGGACCTTCTCAACAAGCCGCTTTCGAAGATCTTAAATTAGCTCTCTGTAATGCCCCTGTACTTGCTATGCCTGATTTCTCGAAGAAATTCATCGTCCAAACGGACGCGGCGTCGTCAGCTGTAGCTGCAGTCCTTCTTCAAGAGACTGAACTAGGGAGGCGTCCCATCGCCTATGCATCTAGGACTCTATCGGTTCAAGAAGCAAAGTACTCCATATATGAGCTTGAAGGTTTGGCAGTCTTATTCGCCTTAGAAAAGTTCCGTCTCTATCTGGAACACGTCAAATTCGATCTGGAGACAGATAATCAAGCCTTAAGCTGGGTCTTAGGTAGGCCGCGTCGTACAGGTCGTATAGCCCGTTGGGCCATCCGTATTTCTGCCTTCCAATTCGATGTACGGCATATCAGAGGTACTGAAAATGTGGTTGCTGATGGACTCAGCCGTATGTTTTCAAACGACGTTGAGAACCATGAACCGGTCGACCGTTCATCTCCTCCCGAGTCCACACTATTTGATGTTAATGCCATTTTAACTGATGCCCCCATGCTCTTTAGGGATATCGAGAAATACCAACGTGAAGATCCGACGCTGGCTCCGATAATGGAAACCCTTTCTTCTGGGGAGCATGTCGTCCCTTATGTTCTGAGGAATGGTGTTTTATGTTGCCCTTCGAGGCATGACAAGATGATGAAAGTTGTCGTTCCAGCTGTTCTCGTGCCTATGATCTTCAAATACTATCATGAGACCCCATTGGGGGGGCATCTGGGTATCTTTAAAACTCGTGAAAAGATTCGTGAAATGTTCATCTGGAAAGGTATGGACGGTGAAATTCGGGAACTTGTAAAAGCTTGTAAATCTTGTTTGATCAGTAAACCCACCATGTCCACTAAAGTAGGCCTTTTGTCTTCTCATCAAGCGTCGCGCCCCATGGAACGCCTGTATATCGATTATGTGGGACCCTTCCCCCAGTCAAAGGGTAATGCCAACAAGTTTATCTTTGTATGTGTAGATGGTTTTACTAGATTTTCCTGGTTATTTCCGACTAAGCTGGCTACCGCTCAGTCCACCATTACCTGCTTAAATTCTATTTTTGCTTCTTTTGGTCCGTGTCAATATATCGTATCTGATAATGCTAAGGCTTTTACATCTAATTTATTTCGTAAATTCTGTTTTGACTTATCAATATCTCATGTAACTACTTCTGCTTATTACCCGCAACCATCTCTGGCTGAACGAGTTAACCGTAATCTCAGGTCCGCACTCATTGCCTATCATCATGAAGATCCTTCCAGGTGGGACACGTCCCTGCATTGGTTAGCTTTTGCTTTGAATTCGGCGGTTCATGAATCTCACAAATTTACTCCAGCTTCTTTGATGTTTAAGTTCGTTCCCAACACGCCGCTCTCTAACCTCTGGTCTCTGAATGACATTCTGCCCGAGACAATAGATCCGGACAACATTAAAGATTTTTGGAAGAAGGCTAAAGCTAATCTTAAAGTGTCTCATGAAAAGGTTAGGGAAAGGTATGATCGTGGACGGAGACCCACCACTTTGAAGGTAGGTGACCAGGTTATGGTCAAAAATTTTGTTCCCGCGGGCAAGCTTGCCCCCAGATTTCATGGGCCTTGTATCATTCTCGATTTTCTTACGCCGGTTACCTTATTGTTAAGTAATCCAGCCACCGAGAGGATATTTAAAGTTCACCTGTCCCAGGTGAAACCGGTGTAATTTCTGTGTTAACTTGCTCCATATTATTTTGAAAGGATATGAAGGTTATATTTTTTTTGAGTTTCACTTTTAAGGCATTCTGCCCCTTCTGTAATATTTTGGTTTTAGATGTAAGCCTTATGTAAAACCTGCCCCGACCTGTTAAACTGCCATCCTGTTCTTGCCACGGCCATTACCACGCTCCCGTCTCCTGCTCCACTCTACACAGTGGCTTAATGAATACCATGAATATCTGCACGCCGCTGGCCCCTCACTCTCTCTACAAGCCTGTACCCTCAAAGAAAATAATTGTCCAACACAATTCTGCCGCCGAGCTTTAATGTTTCAGCGCCCCCGCAGCCGCGCAGCGCCGCGCAGCGACTGGGGAGGGGGATGGGCCCCCTCCTCTCCAGCGAGGACGACATGTGCACGGCGAGCCGGAGCTCACCTCCCGGCCAAGGCTGATGTGCGGCGCACGACCTGCTACATGCCCGCAGCCTGTATCTGTTCACCGCGGGCGCGGCGTACTTCAACACCTCTGCTCCCCTCATAGTGCGGGCGAGCGGTATCTCAGGGTACTTGAGGGGTCCGAGCGGCCTCCGTTGGACGCAAGCTGCAACGGCCGGTCTGGCCATCCGACTCAATCTACATCAACTACATGGACAGTCACCATAAGCAATAATTACATATGGGAATTTAACAACAATATTTGGTGGACATTGCAAAACTTTTCTTCACTTTTAAGCATTAAAGGTTTATCTTCAGAAATTCAACTACTACAACAGAAAAACTTTACTGCACCTGCAACAACAAAATTTTGAAATTGCAACCAACCAAATTACTAAAATCTTATAAATGCTTCCGCAATTAATCTTAATATACACATCAAAACTTGGACCTTATTTTGGAAACAAAGCTTATGTTTTTCTGTGTTACCCCTTGGAGGAACTTTTGGGGGGGGAGGTCTGTACCGGGCGGTACACCTCTACACCGTTTATTTAAAAGTTGCGCCAGTTGAAACTCCTCTTCTGGAGGAAGGTTGAACTTTATCTATTCTATTAATTCTCTACTTACTCAGAAGATGTCACCACATGGAAAATTTTGAGTTTTTGAACTGTGTCACTTTTGATGTGTTTTTGTTTCGCTTGAAGTAAGAAGTGCGAACTTTCTCTTCTAGAGGACACTACTGAAGATCAACAATAGTGCGACCTAGTGCGAAATCAAAGAACTATTTTGTTGGAGAAATTTTTATTTCAAGAGTTTGTTCTTTGTTAAATTTCTTTCTGTCATGGTTTAAGTTGGCTGTATACCCCTCCTTTTCCCCTTATTTTGGATCTAGCCAATCCCGAATTTCTTTAATTAATTTTCCACCAATAATGTGTTTCTTTTCCTCTATGTAGGGGTTTCTTTTCCCGAACCAATAAAAACTTTGAGGGAGGGTGTTTTATTTCCCCTAACGCCTAGAATCTTCCGCGAGAGGTTATAAACTGCTGATTTTGGGGTCTCCGGGCCACTTCTGTTCCATCTTTCAGTGTATTAAGTACATAGCAGGAGGCGGGAAGCGCCTCTTTCCTCGGCAGCGATCTACTACCAGGTAATGGCCTATTAATATCTTCTTTTCTTGCTAGGTCGGCAGTTTAACTCTCGCGGCGGGTTCGAAGCGTTTTCCATCATGTAACCTTTTCCTAAAATGTAACTACTCTTTTCTTCTATTCTCTTGTAAAGATACATTATGGGATAGAGAGTGCTAACCCTCTCGAGTTCCCACTCACATCGTCTTGAGGTGAACTTATTTTTCTCAACCAATTCTCCCGTAATGTAATGTAAATTGCCATTAAGTCACCTCTGTAGTATGGGATTAGCCCTTGTATTAACGGCCTAGTGCCAAGTAGGTCTTAAGCAAAGTGTATTAGGAGTGCAAGTTCGCCTCCTCTCAAGTTGTATTTTGAGGTCATGTATTAATCTTTTCTCACCTAATAGACCTCAGTAGGTTGGGTATTTTACCCCTGTGTATATGTCCTTTGAGGACAACTTGAAAGTTGAGTTTGGTGTGGCCTGGGAGAGGCTTAACTTTAAGAGCGAGTGGCTCTTTTCTAAGACTGAGAGTTGTATGCCTCGAGGAGGCTTTGCTGTGTAATTTGGAGCAAGGGCTCCAGGGTTTGATTGGGGTCTTCTGCCCCTTTTGTTGAAATTGGTATATCGTAAAGTTGAGCTAGTCGCTCAAGAATTGTGTTTTCAGGGCTCGAAGCCCAAATTCTTTAATCCCTGTAATTGTACATTTCAAGTTGTATTTCGGCTACTAAGTACCTGTTCTATTTGTTGTTACCTAATTTTGAAAAGAAAATATAACCTAATTAAATTTTAAAATTTAATTTCTCTTTAGTAGCTTGAGACCTATTCACCACCCAGCACCTTCTTTCATGCTTAACTACCACAAAAACCCGGTAACAATAATAATAATAATAATAATAATAATAATAATAATAATAATAATAATAATAATAATAATAATAATAATAATAATAATAATAATATCAGGTATAAGAACAAAACCGGCGAAAAAAAGGAATTACCCGGCGAGTTGGCTGTGCGGTTAGGGGTACGCGGCTGTGAGCTTGCATCCAGGAGATAGTGGGTTCGAATCCCACTGT